>NC_067478.1:81352424-82067424 GCF_947179515.1 Apodemus sylvaticus
AAGTGACATTCTCCACCATCTGCTTCACTGCTCACTGCGAGTGCTTTTGGACTTTCTGCTTGACTGCAGAGACGGGCAGGAGCAGGAAGGCCTTCTGCCTATTCGCTTCCTGGCTCAGCTAGGCCCACACCTTCTTCCTTCTCTGACATCCAGGGCTCTGCTGGTGCCAGTGCTCCAGGCTCCTTTCCCCTGCGGTATTCCCAGTGGCTCTGGTGCTGTCACTGATCTGTGGGAAGGAGGAGCTTCTCCACAAAGGGCTCCCTAGAGGCTGATGGAGGTGACCTGAGGCAGGTGCGTTACTCCCGGGGACATCCAGGTGAGGTGATGCCCTGGGTAGGCTGAGATTCTGTTCTCACAGGCACTCGGCTTCTGTCTTTCACTTAGCTCTTTGGGTATGACCCAAGATTCCCCTGACCCCCATTACTCTAATTTCCTAAAACTCATAAATTCCAAAGAGTTAATGAATTTGAGCGAATAACAGAGAGGGCCCCAGGATCGGGGCCTCAATCTATAGTTCAGTTTTAATAGGTCTAGCAATTTAAAATCTTACATGACCCTGACAAATAGCGTAATGTATTGTATGTGTGTGTGTGTGTGTGTGTGTGTGAGTTTCTCATATTGAACAAAAGTTACCATGGTCAGGCTTGGCCCATGGAGTCATGGGGTGAGCAGCTAGGATCTTATTAGTATGGTGTTGAGCTTCTTCCTGAGGATGTAGCATCTCTCACAAAGGAACACAAGAGTCTACTTGGACTGGACCTACCTGCTGAGCAGGGACAAAGCAGAGAGACCAGCTGGATCTTCTACGTGTTAACCACAGCTTGGTGCTAGTGTCCTACCGGGATGGTACCCTCACCCCACCGGGCTTTAAAGCAGCCTTGCAGCCCTGACGCTCACCGAGGAGTTGAAAGGAGTGAAGCACTCTTGTCACATTAGGAAAGCCAAATTTCCTGTCACTGTCGTTTAAGAGTTCTTCTTTGTCATTGGTGTTAAGACCAAATCCAAAATCCTGGACCTGAGCTACTCCATCGTATCCTCCAGATCTGCCCCTCAGCCCGCCTCCACATGTCCTTCCCTAATGGACGGCTCTCTATCCATATTCCCTCTCCCCGGCTTCTGAGCGCTCCCTTGTCGTCCTAATTGACACTCATCTCTCCAGTCTCAGCTTACCTTTCTCCAGAGAGGCTTTTTATACACTTTTTATAAAAGCCTGCTTCTTAGCTGTGGGAGGGGTTGGATGCTTTCAGAGCTGAGGTTCAATGGGCGGTCTTTAGTTAATTACGGGCATGTCCTGGGAAGACTAGTGGCACCTTAACCTTTCCTTCTTCCTCTGTTTTACTCCTAGATATGAGTTCATGTACCATGAGATACTGCTTTGTCACAAGCCCCAAAGCCAGGGTTCCAACCGATCACAGACACATTAAAACTTCCAGGGCTGGAGAGATGGCTCAGTGATTAAGAGCACCGACTGCTCTTCCAGAGGTCCTGAGTTCAATTCCCAGCAACCACCATGATGGCTCACAACCGTCTGTAATGGGATCTGATGCCCTCTTCTGGTGCATCTGAAGAAAGCAATGATGTACCCATATACATTATTTCTGGTGTCTATGATGTTAATGGAAAGCAGATCACATCTTTAAGGCAACCCCCATCTCAAGGGAAGGCATGGCCCATCCTCCTACATGCTTGCCCAGTAGCCCACTGCCTTCCTCACTGCACTTCTCAGCACTAGTTGGGTATTTCAGGGAACGTGTATTTGCACTCTGGGTGCATGTAACAGCACAGTCTTCACTTGTCAGGACAGGCTGAGCTGAGCAATACCGTCATAAATTCCCAATCCTGTTTCTGTCTTACGTCCTGTGTCCCATGGCAATGAGCAATGGTGCCTGCTCCACTTTGTCACTCAGAGACCCAGGGCAGTGGCAGCTTCCGCCCTTTGTGGATGCCACAAGTAGGACACCCGGCCCCCTCTGAGACTGTAACAGAGGGAAGAGAGAGGCCGGAGACTGTTGCATGAGTGGGGACCATGCAGTCTCAGCATTGAGAGCTAGCATTGCATCCTGTCCTACTGGGAAAGGGGCTGGGATGCAGGGGGCTGCAACAAGGTGTTAGGGAACTGGTTTCTCTGTGTGCTTTCTATGCTTAGCACATTGCTTGGCGTGAAGTAGAGGCCCTGACGTATCTGTAGAGCAGATGAGAGTCACTGTAAGTCTGTGAGGTCCTGAAACCAGCTCGCTGGATTGGGACTGACCCCCAGAACATGATCCTTTTATTTTCAGAACCTTTGGCCTTTGTGCTGCATCTTGTTGTCTACCCCAGTTCGTGGAAAGCTTCCCTCCCCCACTCCCCCACCCCCACCCCCGTTCTGCACGTCGCTCACAGAATGTCATGCGTTTAGCCACTTAATAGATTTGTCTTTCCTGATGAAACTGATGAAACTTGCAAGTCCTCTAATCAGCCTCGCAATCAGACATCCAGCCACTCACCCCAGACAAGTGGCAGCTCAAACGCTGCTCACAGATCCTAAGTGCCTACTATGTGCCAGGTGTGTCCTTTAGTGGGGAATACACAAAAGCTGAGTGAGGTGAGCTTTCTAATGGAGACACTGACGACGGCAGAGAGCGAAGCCCCTAGCTGTGCACTCGGGGCTTTTGAATTTCAAGCCAGTTCCTTTCTAATAGGACAGACGGTAAAGCTCACAGTAGAATGGACACTTAGTACCTACTCTGTGACTTCCAGGAGAAGCTGATTACTGAGTCCCACCCAAAGAGCTTTCAGTCAGAGGCAGTGGGTGGGGCTGAGGAACTGCTTGTTAAAGAGGTCTGTGTTCTGGCTGTTTGACCCACTGCCCTCCTTAACTTGGCTGTTGTCTTGTTTGGAGGAGGGCAGAGGTCGGTAGCACATCTCCAAAGCTGGTACCCGGTATTCCAGTCGGTAAATTGAGGGGGTTGGACTGGATGGGCTCTGGGGCACTGACATACAGACCTGACATTCTGTAGCGTATGAATGGATGAACTCAACCAAAGCTACAGATTCCATTTAAGCCGCTTCATAGGTGGGAAGAGCTTCACACTAAAAAATTCATGATGGTAAATGCCCAGGGAAATCAAGGAGTTATCATGTAGCCATGGTAGGCTCAGCCCATTGGCTGGCTGTAGGAATACAGGCACTGGAAACACACACTTGAAACAGTGAGGGGGCATGGAGGGATGTGTCAGGACACAGTCATGTGCTAATTGACCTGAGTGGGTTAGGGGGTACCCTGGGGCGTGGTGAGCAGTGGTGGGGGCGGGGGAGGAGGTCCTGAGAGGAGGTGAGGCTTCAAGGCTCTGAGTTAGCGGATATTTGTATAACAATAGGGCGTTCTTACCTGTACCATCCCCATCAGCTGGTATGAGATGAATAGCTTTGGGATGAAGAAACAGGCTCAAACTTGTCTCAAGTTGATGGTCATAAGAAGTTGAGCTTCTATCAATATCAGTCAAAGCCTGTGTTGGTCAAAAGGTTGGGTAAGGAGAGCGAAAGAGACAGCAGACACGCTCCAGGTAGCCTGCCTGGGCCTTGAGGACCCTCTTGAATTGGACTATTATAGGTGAGGTGAATAGGTGTAAGAGGCCCCAGCTAATGCTAATGATCACAGAATGGCTGTGAGAAATTCCAACATGGTTGTTGCATCTGAGGGCGCTCCTGGAGGTGGCCAAGAGTTCAGATCCAGCAGAAGCAGGCGGCAGGGTAACTTATATTGTGTACATTAGTAATCAACACCACACCAGACTCCTTCCTTTGGAGATGTACTTGGTTCAGGTGTGATGGTAAACACTTGTCACCCTAGGGAATAGGAAAATAAGGACCAAGAAAGGTTTCAGGCTATCCTGGTCTACATAGTGAGTTGGTTGGGTGTGATGATAAACACTTTTAGTCTTAGCACTCAGGAAAATAGGGCAGGGGACTAATAAAAAGTTCCAGGCTAGCCTGTTCTACAGAGTGAGTTAGCCAGCTCGAGCTATCCAGCAAGACCCTGTCTTGAAAAGCAAACAAGCAAGCAAACAAAAAGATGATGTCACCGTGTCAGGGCATGGGGCGTGGTTAATAGAGGAGCCTCATCTCTGTCTCCATGGACTCTTGTGATCTGACACCCTTGTCAAGGAGAGTCTGTATGACTGTACCTGGTAGCCTTGTGTCCCTCTCACCATCTATAGCCACACCCACATCCCCCCACACACCCCCACACCCCAACACCCCTGAGCATGGGTCAAGGCTATTCCCATGTTGTGTTTTTGAGTTATTTATTCTCTTGATGGTGGTGATGGGATAGGAAACCTCTGTGATTTCCCACTGTTTTGTTTCCTCCTTCCTAGTAGACTTTCTGACTGAATCTTTTAAGAGAGCTGCTGGCTAGGCAGGAAGCAGCTACGAGAACACAGCCCACAAGGTCAGGGAGAAGCAGAGCAGAAACAGCCATGATGTGCTGTCTTTAAGGGTGGACTAACAAAAGCGCTAGCTCGTGGAGGTCCCAGTAAAGGGCAGGAGGAGGTGTCTGAGGCCCCCCCTCCCTCATCCCACTGTTAACACGGGCTACAAAGCTCAAGTCTTTATTACCAGAGAGAGAGAGAGAGAGAGAGAGAGAGAGAGAGAGAGAGAGAGAGAGAGAGAGAGAGGGAGAGAAAAGGTAGCCTCAGCAGAAGCGGGAGTCTGTAAGAGGGAAAGCGGAGAGCGGAGAGAACCACGCGCTGAAATCAATACCGCACAGGACAAGCATTATCCCATGTGGAACACCTCGAGCCTCTGCCTAGAAAATTTGATTGGATCTTCAGAAAAACCTATTAGTGTGTTGTCAGGACCTTCTGGTGATAACTGACCAGCTCTTGCCAATCGATGATCTTCACTTGTGGAGCCCCTGATTTCTTAACAGTATAATTGTTTTTTTTTAATAACGGGCCGGCTCACCCACTCCAGCAAGCCAGAGTCAAAGTCAGACTCCCAACACACAATGTAGAGAAACACGGGGCTCTGGTCTCTCCGTCCTAATTGCACAATTACTTTACAGAGCATCGGTGATGACAACGGAGGGAACTGCAGCAGGGGCTGTGGGGAGAAGGGGCTTCTTCACCTGGGTGAAGTTGTGGAGAGAGGTCACAGAAGTAATTATACAAGTCAAAATTATGTGCAAATGAAACCATTTTTTTTTCACAAAAAGAGTTTATTTATTTGTAAAGAAAAGGGGCCCAAATTGGACGACCCCAAGATGCCAAGGACACCATGAAACAACAATGGGGACCAGTCATCACTTATTACAGCTTTTAAATCTCTAACCCAAGAGCAGGCAGGACATTGTATCAGGGTTCTCAGTGCCCTGGGACAACAACAGCATTTTGTTGGGTGTGCCTTGGCACTGAGTTGTCAAAGCACTGGAAACAATTACAAAGCACTGGGAACCATTGGAGATGGAGGCTCCTTACAGGAGAGCCCCAGGGAGGCAGCGATTGCCCAAGGTCACAGGCTGAATCTGAGGTCCAGCCGGAAACATACTCAGGCCTCCAGCACCACCCTACCCCTCTACCCAGGCACAAAAACCAAACCAAACCAAACCCGAACTGGACCACAGCTGTGGGGCCCAGAAGACAGTTGGCCTCTAAAGCCCAGAGCATCACTGCACCACTTGCCTTACAGCCTTGAAACTTGGGTGTGCAAGCCACATATACGTACTGATTGCAAACGCTCTTGCTGTCCAAGGGAAGATCAATGGCTGAAGATGACGGTGTTTAATTGAACACTTAATATAGCTCAAGCGTTCTGTGTATATCTGGAGTAGAATAGCTTGCTCGCTGAGCCCTCAGGTGCGTGGGGGTGGGGCCTTGGGAAGTGTCAGCTGCCCCAAGTACCAGCGCTTCTCCTTCCCTTGGCTGGCTTCCTCCAGAGCCTGTTTCATATACTTTGGGAGAGGGAGATTCAGGAGAGGGGATGAAGGGGAGGGGGGGAGAGAAGGATAAGGTGGAGAGAACAAGATAAAAAGAGACAAGGGATGGGGATGAGAAGGAAGAGGTGGGGATAGGAAAGAAAGGAGGTGGGGGAGTGGGGATGGTGTGAAAATCTTTACAGGGCCTGGAACCTCAAGATGCTATTGAAGCCAGCTCCTCTGTGAGAGCCTGCAGCCCACACTGCAGGCCTGAGGTTTGTTTTTTTTTTTTTTTTAAATTAGTTTCTCCTCAGCTTGCTGTTTGGTTGACAATGGTCTTTTGGTAGGTGTTTAATTGAAGGCTCAGCACATTTGGTGGGGCAGTTTTCTTGTCTCCTTTGGATTTTGAGACTCCTATTTATTTCTTTTTCAGGCATCAAATGGGGTCGCAGGGCCCGGAGGTGTTAGTCACTATGCTATGGGCCTTGTACATATGGACCTCGGGGCATTGAATTTGTGGAGGAATCAGCCTCGAGAGATAACAGGCAAGAGGGGAAAGACAAAACAAATAAAAACAGCCCACAACTTTGACCTCGATAGGAAGAAACAAAATTCAAATTTATTAAAGCACACAGGAGGAGTTGCAAATGTTTTAGACTTGCTGGCTAAAAAGGAGGGACTAGGCCATACCCTCCAATGGTAAAGCAGACCCATCCAGTGGTTTTCAAGCACAGAGCCAGCACTTGGCTTTGGAAAGTGGATTAGCTTTGGAGCTGGATCTGTGTCTACTACCTTCAGGGAGTTTACTTTTTTACTTGGGGAGACAGAAAAGTAAATAGTCCAGTTACACGATAAGGACAGAACTTGAGGTAAGAATAAGGGACTGAAAAGGCGAAGGGACAAATCCTGAATCAGCCCCCAGGAGGGACTCGATCTCCCCTCCCCCACCCATCCCCCATTTCCCAAGGCACAGAGGTGGGAAGGCTGCTGAAGAAGTCTGGGTGCATAGAACAGCACTGGACGCGTAGCTGCGGGGTACGGAGTAGGACTGAGGGCCAGAGCGAGGGGAAGGCATGTGGTGAGCAGTTGAGTTGAGGGTAGGCCCAAAGTCAATCGAGAGCTTTGCCTGAGCAGGGGAGGGACCTAGAGAGGTCCTCAGGTCTAGTGATGGGGGTGGGGTGGGCAGAGGAGGCCAGGGGAGAGGCTGCTCTTTGGGTTGCAGAGGCACAGAGAGGCGGGCAGGGTTGGTGAAATGCAAACAACGTGCAAATAACAAGGTTAGGGGGTGTTGGGGAAGCAGTTAGAGGACAATGGGCAGGAGTATGTGGTCTCTAGTTTGGGGAAGTGGCTGATTAGTGAACAGAGGCAGAGAATATGAGGGAAGACTTACTCTCCGGGAAATGCCCATTTCCCCAAAGGCTCAGGACCCCTGGTAGGCTAACTACAGCAGGGGAGTGTCCACTGAAAACTTGACAGGAAGCCCTACAGAAACTCTAACAAGGCGTTGGAACGTCTCTGGCAGATTTTGATACCTTTTAGAGTAGTACTAGCTAAGCCATAAACATGGCCCCAGAGACCATCCACTATCCATTCCCTGGGCCCCAGAGAGAAGCATCTAGGAGGGTAAAGAGTAGGCCCATGCTGGGAGAGGGTCCGGGACCCTGCTGCTAGTCATGGTTGAAGGAAGTCTTGGAAATCTGTTCCTAACACAGCCAGCTCTGTTGGGAGTCTACTCTCAGGCACATACCCTGGGGGCGGGTTAAACAGAGACACCCCTATCTACCAATCACGCCTAACTCTCTGGGTTAAAGAGCACTGCCTAGAGCTGACACTTTACTGGAGAGAGCTGCGAACTGCTGTGGAAGTCTGAGAGCTAGGTAGACCTGAGATCGCGCTGCCGTTTGCAACGTGCCGTTTGCAACGGCTCCAGTTTGGTCCGGGCTTCAAAAAAGGTGGACACTTGCTGGGCGTTGGTGGCACACACACCTGTAATCCCAGCACTCTGGGAGACAGAGGCAGGCGGATTTCTGAGTTCAAGGCCAGCCTGGTCTACAGAGTGAATTCCAGGACAGCCAGGGCTATACTGAGAAACCCTGTATCGAAAAAAAACAAAAAACCAAAACCAAAAAAAAAAAAAAGGTGGACACTCTCGCATGAAATTGCCGAGATTAAAAAGAGAGCGCTCGTTTCGCACAGTGGCCAGGAGGACGCCGGTCCCCCCAACTCCTAACCAGAGATCTGTTCGGCATTCATGGGAAGCCAACAGCCTCCAAAGCAAAAGGGATGGTGCTCCTCTCTCGGTCTTCAAGGTTGGCAGAAGGAAGACAAACGAGGGCACTTTGGTTTGGGGACAGCATGAATGAACCACACGTGTCCATAGATAAACCAGAAGCCCTCCAAACACGCTGCCGGTTTGTTCGCACAAAAGCCAGGCTGGCATCCCTCTCGCCCAGCCATGTTCACAGTTGGATCCTTAATGCATTGTGAGTGTTCAATCAAACTTTTAGCAGTGAAACTCTAGGAGCAGAAAGCCAGCTAAGCCCAAGTGGTCCCCTTGCTTTTCCGTCTTTTTGTGGCTGCCTGACTGTGCTCTTCTGGGTTTTGTTGTCAACAAACTCCTGGCTCGCCTTTGAGCGCTCCAAATTATTGAAAATGACTACAGCTTAAGACTGGCAGGATGATTGTTAAAAACAGCCCTGGCATTAATCATAGCTTAAGAGCTTTTGGAAAATGATTCTAATTCAGAAGGGGTGGCTTACAAAAAGGCTTGTCGAGAGCGAAGCAGACATCAAATTCTGAAAAGGCAAAAAAAAAAAAAAGGCTCCTTGGTACCCACACCTGGCTTCTCCTGCAATCCAGCTGGCAGAAGGGGAGCTATGGGGGGAGGGTGGACAGACAGACTGCTTACCTTGCCAGCTGACCTCCCGAGGAGACCACCTTTGGGATTTTTTTCACTTAAGCTCTTCCCCAATCTGAGGACCTTGAGATGAGAAAGACCTTGGGTGAGGGCACCCACAGATTTAAGTATTCCTGGCAGTCCTTGGGATGAGGGGGAGGAGGCTTAGGAGCCTTGTTTTCTGTCAACAGTTGGGGTGCCTTAGCCGGATGCTAAAATAAACTGTGCACATAGAGGCAGCTGCCTGGGCAAACACATGGTCAGCACTCGCAAGGAGCCAGGCTCTTGCAAAAAAAAAAAAAAAAAAAAAAAAAAAAAAAGACAAACGAATACTTCTGCCTTTTGCCTGCCTGGCACAACAAAGGAGAATGATTTTTGCCATCAGCAGTCTCCCTATCGTGGAATCATTGCACAATTTAGTATGATTAATGGTTTCCATTTAGGAGGAGCTGAGAATAAAACAGTGGGGAGTGGTGGCACCGAACTGGGAATGCTTGCTACTGCAATGAGAGAGGGAAAGGGGCAGAGATGGGCTGGTGCCCGCCGGCCACACCCCTCTACCTTCACTTCCAGGCACTGTAGGGGACCCATGGCTTTTGACCTGAATTTGCATCAACAGTCCGGAAGCTGCAAGCCTGGGGTCTTGCCGTTCTTGCAGCTTTCCCAGTTTTTTGTTTGTTTGTTTTTTAAAGCAAGTATTTTACCAGTATTTGAAGCCTCTCCCTTCTGGGCTGCCCAAGGGAACATCCTTCCCAGAGACTTCTAACTAAGGGCTGGCTGAGCGCTGGCAAGGTGATGGGTCTGCATAGCTGAAGGGAGCAGAGCTAACTACACCACTTCTTGGCTTTCCTGATTGGCCACACGGGTAAGGAAGGACCCCACCCTTGTGCTGGGAGGGCAGTGCTAGCCTCCAATATAGCCTCTGGGGCACCAGGGCTGGTGAGGTGAGTCTCAGCTCACCTCGGCTGGCTTTCCTAGGACTTCTTTTCCACATCGTAGCATCTTTTCTGTCCACATGTGGAGATATTGTTTCTTCTCTCGCTGCAGGCAAGTGCTGAGACAAAGAACTCCAGAGCCAGAGACTTGCGGGTGCAGATAGAAACCAACCAGGAAAACAGAATTCAAGAGGGAGGGCCTGCGCATTTTTTTTTTTTTTTGAGCAAGAGGCTTGGTAACTGAGGCCAGAAAGGGGGAGAACTGGTGATCTTGGCTGGGTCTAACTCGAATCCAGACCCTTCTCGAGGCTTTGGTGTCTCTGCAAGGAAATCTATTATTTTCCATAAACTGTCTTAAGCGTCTCCCGGCTGCATTTCTGGCTGTGTTAAGGATCAAGCCACCAAGAACAGCTGTGAGCAGCAGAAACGGGCTCTGGCAGCGAAGTAGAAGCAAAAACCCAAGTAGGACATTTCAGTTGACAGTAATGGCATTTTCCCTTCCTTGTCCAAACGATAAAAGATTCATGCTCCTAACTGCGACACTATAGCTGCCCCCATCACTTTATTCTGGGAGAGGAGGTTAGAGAAAACAGGCCTAGAGAGAGGGAGAGAAAGAGAGAGAGAGATGGATAGTATTTCGTCACTAGCTAACAGAGACTGATTAGTGTAGAAGTCCCCCATCCATAGCAATACTTTTTAATCAGGACTGCTGTGTCTGGGCAAACAGCTTTTGTGGATTAGCTAGACTGGAGCCTGCCAGCATCCGTTGCAAGTTTAAGGGATGAAATACACAACTACAGAGAAAACAAACCGAAAAGAGTAATAAAGTCACACATTTCAATATCCAGCAACCATTAAGGGATTTAAATATTTGCTTGCTATTAAAGGCTTGCATTAGGCTCTTCCAACACCAGCTCTGGAAGACTGAAATATCAATTACGGATCAATTTTCCCCCTAAGTAAACACTAATGCAGGATAAACAGTATTAGAAGATGCAATCGTAACATTGCTGACTTCAGGATGGACTTCCTGCTGGTAACAGCAAGTTTAAGCCTGGTGATTAATTAACCTGAGAAGATAGCACTTAAGGAAGATTTAAGGCAGGCATGTCTGAAATATGAGCATGGCCAGCATATGTATGGAAGAGAGGTCCTGGCCCAGGGTGTGGGTTGCTCCTCGGTAGTGGTCCTGACTCCCCAGGGCAATACTTTAAAGGATTAGGAGGGAGCAAAGGCAGGAGTAAGGGTGTGTGTGTGTGTGTGTATGTGCGCGGCGCGCGCGCGCGCGTGTGAGCGCACATGTAGTGATCTTAAAATGAATTCTATCTGCATTTAGATAACCAAGACTTGTAGTTCTTACACTGACCAACATGGGATTTACATTAGAGTCTCTCGGGAATAAAAAGCGAAAAAACTCCTAAGCAGACAAATAAGCAAACAAAACATCACCCTTACCAAAGCATGCAGTTTTCTATTATGTGAGAGCCTGGGTGCTGCTGTCAATAAGACTCAAAAGCATTAGATGTTCGGGAATGGACTTTGGGGTGTGCTTATCTTGGGGCCCAAACTCTCCTTCACACCAGCTAAAGAGTGTACTTTGAATTTTTCTAACCTGTGGGACTTTACTCTGAAGGGCCCTTGTGGTGTGTCAATATTACCTTATAGGCATTACCAAAAAGATCCTCCTCCCCCTAAGAAGGAACACACATACCAGTGCTAGCCAGTCTCAGAGACAGATGGACCAAGGATGCTAGACTTGGGGCACACAGACACACATCTTCAAGGCCTCACAAGGGGCTACCTAGTTGGGGATGGACCTATAAAGTCAAACCTTGAAATAGAGACTAAACCTACAAAACTGAGTCAGGCAACCAGCCCTCGACTGCTGGCCCTTTAAGCCCTTATAGAGTGGCTGTGAGCCTGTCTGGACAACAGTGAAGAACCTCTTTTCCCATAAGCTTTGAGCTGGGGACAGGTCATTTCAGTTTCATCTTGGAGTTTTTTCCTGAACTATCTGTGAGAACATGGAAGTCACTGAAGGAATCTGGTTGCCAGTTCTTTATGAGTAGATATTTGTGGCATGTGGGCAAACAGGTGCATCAGGAATCGGAGGCCACATTTTATAATGCAACAGAAATGTCTTACTTAAGGAGGGTCTTTCTACTTATTGTAACTGTATGGTTGCTTTAAGGTCTGATGACAGACTTAGAGGAACAGCTCTCTATAGAGCAAGTCCACGGTATAAGAGTTACATTTCTACTAGACAGAGTACAGTGAAAGATTGCACCAATTAACACCTGGATATCACCTTGGGGTTCCAGTGGATATATTTGGAGAACAGGCCCAGGCCAAACATTTTCAAGAATCCTCTAGAGGAAGCAAGGCCCATATTTTTGTGCTATGCTAAGAGGTAAACACAGGAAATGTACCAACTTAGCTGTTTCTGGCATCTTCTCATTTGCATGCCCTATTGTGCTTCAAGAGCCAAGGTACCACCTCAGTTCACCCACCAGCAGGGTCCCGCTCTGTGTGTTCAGGTTGAATCTGGAGCCTCGGTATAGGCAAGGAGATGAGTAGGGTCTCTGTGCATGCAGCGTGACTCAGAGCAAATACACTGATGAACCACACCGAGGAAGTCCTTACATATTCTATGCAAAAATTCACAGAGGTAGTCCATGCAGTTTTCTCCAAGGAGTGGCCAGTTCTTATAGCAACAGGCAACCTTGTCTTCTAAATCAACATTATGGTAGGAAGGACATGTAATGACTGCTTCCTTCCTGTCGGCCACTAGGCAACTATACCGCCTAAGCACCAATTTCTTATCTTTTTGGCGAGCTGAAGATGGAATCCAAGACCCCAGGCTTGCTAAACATGGGCTTTGTCATTGAGCTGTACTCCCAGCCCAGGACTGTTCATCTATCTAATCTCTGACCCCTAATGACCTCCGAGGTTATAACAAATCCTACCTTACCCAAGAAAAGACAATGATCAGGTGCCTAGGGTAATGTGCCCGAAGCTTCACGCAGATAGTAAAGGTGGGGCAATTATTTAAAACCAACATTGATTTACTCCAGCTCTCCAGAGCTATCCTACATTGCCCTTGACCTATCAAGATGTGGTGGGTCATCTTCCCAGATGATCTTTGCCTTTTGGCAAAGGCTGGGAGAAGCTAACGCACTCCCAGAGTTCTGGGTAGCCTATGAGGACAGGCACAGGATGGAAGGCATTCACGAGCACTTCACTCCTCACATGTCCATCTGCTGCCTGGGCTCACTTGCCTCGGTCCTTAACTCACTTCTCTTCTCCAATGTCCTTGAAAACCCGGCCAGGTTCCCGGGCTCCTCCACTGAGCAGACTTATCTGCTCACTGCCATTCCTTGAGAAATCCCTACTGGTCTGGATTATTGTATAGGGTGTGGCAATTACAAACAAGGTCACTTCACTGTGGTAACCAGTACCTTAGCCAGTGTCTTGTGACCACTTACACACATCTGTGTCCCCAACAACCCCACAGTGTGGAGGTGCCAGACATTCAGTGACTGCATAACTGCTTCTGTTGGTGATGTTTGACGTGAAAGCCCTAAATGACATGCCCAGCCTTTGTCTTTTCTGGAGCTTACCTTGTCTCTCCCTGCCAAACGTTCTTGGTTACCTGACAGACAGAGGGGGGAACTCAGCAATAGCTGAGTGAATGGTAAGAAAGGGCACTTTGGGGTGGTCAGATCTGTGCTCGTGGCTTACGAGCGTGATCATCGCTAATGTCGCCTGTAAGGCAAGGATGATGAATCTCATCATGCTGCTGGATCTCAAAGGCCACCCGGGCCTGAAGTCTCCAAAACCTAAATGGTAAGCGAGAACAGTCCGCAGGCAGGCAGGCAGGCAGGCAGCAGGGGCAGACGCTCACCTCTTCATTTAGTGAAAGGAGAGAATTTCAAAAGGAAGAAGGCAATATGAATTGTTAAGACACAGAATCCCAAAGAAAAAGACGGGTGGAGCAGGCAACACAGGGAAGTTGGTGGGTGGTGGGTGAAGGTGGGAGGGTGGTGGCGGGCATATCCACAGGAGGTGCCATCCCAGGCAGCTAGGCCCTGCACACCTGCACAAATCACTGCTGCGCTCACTGGAGGCCACTCGGTTTAGCCGAACACCACCGGACTCTGCTGTCTACTGTGGGGTAGAAGAGGATTGGACAAGGATGAACAGGAGAGAGAGAGAGAGAGAGAGAGAGAGAGAGAGAGAGAGAGAGACCCAGCTTGCAGCCATTTCCCAGCTACCACTGCCAGTGCTCTGGGCCCACACACACAAGGTCCTAGGAGAGGAAGCCGGGACCAGAGGCCGGGTGTTTTAAGAATCCAGAAAGAGATTTAAAGGATCACTTGTAACATTAATTTTTTTTATTAAGAAGACAGATATTTTATAGTACTTCTTTTTTTTCTTTTTTCTTTTTGTAAAAATGGTATACATGAACCGATACAAAATGCGAATGGGAACACACGGATGTGGAGTTTCTTACACTGTAACATGGCCCTTGTAACACCTTAGAAACAGAACTGGCCTAGAGGGAAAAACAAGACGTCGTCGTGACTAAAGAACAAGCTTATTTGGCATCAATTATACATCCTTCATTATTTTATACTCCTTAAAAAAAAAAAACACAAAAAACCCAAGTTTGTTCTTTCTTCACTCTAAAAAAGTGATCAACCTGTACAAAGTAATACTCAACAATACATTTCAAACAGTGCACTGTATACTTAAGAAAAATACATAAACCAATATACAACTAAAGTCCGCAATTTCCTGCTTTTTGCTTTGTTTTATTATTATTATTATTTATTATTATTATTATTTTTCCAATGTGTGGGGCCTACACTTTGCAATCTACCTGAGACGGAAAAACACCAATCGAAACACAGGAACCTGAGACATGTCAACATTGTAAGCCATAAAGTTACATCAGAACACCGCACTACTGTACACTTGTCAAAACAGAAAGATGGGCGGTCCCGAAAATGAGATGCCAATTCTGTGAACAATGGTAGTTTTTTTGTGTTTGTTTGTTTTTTGTTGTTTTTTTATACTTTTTATATTTTTTTTTTTCTAAAAAGAACAGCTGAAAAACCCTTTCAACGACATGCTAACTGGTCGTCACCCTTTGATATGGTCACTATGGTCAGGATGGGTGCTAAGGGCTCGGAATAGATGCACATTATAAAATTCTTGAAAAAGGGATGTTCCTTGTGGCTTTTTGTCTTGGTGAAGTGCCTAGGGGCAGGAGAGGGGTTAACAAAACACTGCTCTGTAATGAATTTTCCTTTACACACCAGTCCGTTCCCAAAAGGCCCCCATATTGCAGTGGTTCTATCAGAAGTTAAAATAAAAACAAGAAAAAGAAATACGCTTTCAAATAACAGAGTCGACACTTTTTTTCCCCTTAAATAAATCAGCGTAAGTTTTCCACATAATGTAACAATAGTAAAAATGCACCTTGCAAAATCCAAAAGTACTGACTGAAAATGTTATATAATATATATTTATATATTTATATATATAGATAGATCTATCTTTTCTGATGCCGTCTTTCCAGAGGGACTGTTTTGGAGTCTGGAGCTTACCGACATGCGCGGTAAGAGTTTAGGTTCTGTCCTTCAGGACTTCTGCTAGATGTCCTCAGCACTTGTGCCACCCCCCACTTAGCTTTGGAGGATGCAAACGGGCTCCTCCCTTCCTCCACCTTCCCCTCGGGCTCTGGTGTAAGGTCTGTTCATGGAAACTTTATTTCAGTAGCTATGTGCTCTGGCTGCCATCATGCGAGGTGGGGGGAGTTTTGGCAGATGGTTCTTAAGGCTGAGGAAAGAGGCCAGGGCTAGTGCATAAAAGATAGAAACACTCACATTTTGAGTTTTGATTTAGTAACTGACGATCCCTACCTGCTGCCTTCCCACCTCAGCTCTGACCTTTCCAGAACAATACTGGCCCTTCTTTTGTACCTCCAGCCTTTGTCAAGCCAACTCTGAAGGAATGAGAGCGGGAGCGGGGACTGGAGCTGGAAATCCCAGCAGGACAAGTGTCCCAGCAGGACAGTGTCTGTAATATACAGTGCACACAGGACACATCCCACTGCCATCCTTGGTAAGCACAAAAGGGGGGGGGGGACAACCCCAAAACCAAAACAAAAGTGGGGGTAAAAAAAACCCAAACCTAACAAAGCCTGTTCCCTCCGGTCACTCACACGACACACGGACTCTCTCTCCTGCATTCGTGAGCAGTAAGGCCAATTGGGAAAGGCGGATGGACTTGTTGAGAGTAGAAATAACCAGAGCAGAACTGTCGTACCCCCTCCCTGCTTCCCCTCCTGTGGCATCTCAAATTTGTCCACTTACATAAAACAGACAGACCTCACCTGTCGGGTCTGTTTAGGGCAACAAGGAAGGAAGGAGGAGACCTTTCCACTCCAAAAACTTTCTGCACAGCGCGGGGTAATCTATACTGAGCCGCCTACAGATAAAGAATTAACGACAGATTCAATCTCATTGCGACACACCTCACTTGCAGATAACCCTGTACAGTAATGAGGATCCACAGCGGACGACAGCTTCTGGGTCACAGTCTACGTTTCTAGTCTTCGCTGCTCTAAGTACTTAAGACATGGGCAGCAGCAAAGAGTTTTCATTTTTTCTTTTTTTTTTTTCTTTTTTTCTTTTTTTTCTTCACCCAAATCTTTACGACAACAGAAGGATGCATCATGGAGACACTAAATTCTGAACTATGAAATCTAAACTGTGCTGGTTTTCCTTTTATGAAACTGAATTTGGAACAGAAAGCAGTCACCATTAACACAAATAAAAAAGCAAACCAAACCAAACCAAAACAAAAAAACTGGCAACGAGGGGGAAATCTCAGGAAACCCAGCAGGTCAATTCCAAAAAATTGGGAGGTTTTAGAGGGGGAAAAACAAATTTGATTTTGGGAAAAATAAATGCATAAAAGGGCTAGGGGAAAGAAACACAACAAGCGAATGAAAAACAAGGCACAGAATTTTCTGCAATCTACCGAAACCAAATCCAAGTACCCAAGTTTGACTTGGTAGGAAGAAACAGAAATGAAAAAACCAAAACCCAAACCAAAATAAAACCAGATTAAAAAGAGGTGTCAAACAGCAGAGCGTACTTTCAAAGAACATTCTTTGTTTTTGTTTGTACATTGCAAATCCCAAGCCTTCCCAGTCTCGCATCTCTCCACCCACTCATAAAAAAAAAACCACATGAGCTTCGCGAAAGTTCCAGTATCACTGTCTCTTTATCATCTAAACAGGCCAGTTGGACACCTCATTGGAACAAAAAGGCTGATCTAGATGAAGTACTCTTTCTTTTCTTCAGAGTTGTTCTGTCCTCCTTCTGCATTGATTATAGCTGTGTCTGCGTCTGCTGCGTCATCAGCTCCTTTGGCTTCATGAGTGAAGTATGTACCTGAAAGATGAAGGGGTAAAGCACGGTGACTCTCTGGTGGCCTCTGGTGAAGTGGCACAGAGATGGCAAGTTGCTTTATGGCCATCATCAGCTGAAGTGGTGTGCAGGCAGCAGAGGGGGAAAAAAACAATAGGAAGAAGAGAGCGGGGTGGGTGAGACAGATGGGAATCCCGGGCTGCAAAGGTAACCACTCCAACTGAGCCGCTGCGATGTAATTCAGCAAACGAGACATTAGAGCAGTGATTATGACCAGAGAAGATGCGAGGGGGGCTAGAATGCAGAAAGCTGGAGAGCGTCTGGCTAACGCATTGACAGTAAACACCAAAGGCCGATGACAAGAGATGTTCGCACATGGTTAAAGACCAGAGCAAGGAAGAGCAATTAGCCAATAAATGAATTAGGGCCTCGTGGATGCCTCTATCGCCATCTCGAGCCAGTTACTCCCGCCATAGTGCCCTGGCTTCGTGGACCGCCACTGGCTACCCACAGGGGAGACTGCGCTTGAGCTTGTGCCAGGGTTGTTTTCCCTGTGCCTTCCGTTTCAGAGTGGGGCACCGGATGGAGGACGGAAGTGGACATTTTAAGGGCTGCAATGGAGGCTTGGGCTCTGTCTTCATGAACAAGGGATTCTTCCTCATCACGTGACTGGAGCCTGGACCCGGATTCATGGATTTGCTAATTGCCACAGCCACATTATAATGACAGAACATTAACTAAGTTGGTGACATTTCTATCACCAAATCCCAGGCGTTTACATGGAAAGAGACAAGACTTCACCTTGGAGTAGCTGGCAGGTAGAACTCAAACTGCCTGGTGTAATCTGATAGCCCTCTTAGCACTATGTTCGAACTCTAAAGATTCTTATTCTTAAAAAAAAAAAAAAAAAAAGCTTGGACATTTTGCTGAATTCTCAGATCTTAAAGCGATAAGCTAGCACTCAGGTGGCCAAGTGCCCCTTCCTTCGTTGTCTCTCTTGTGGAGAACGTGCACACGTTTCCCCTCCCCCTCCCCGGATCCTCCACAGATGCTGTGTACGCCCCGCTCCACTTTCTGACTTTACCAAGCTAAGCACTGAAAGGCAGAGGTTCTGGCCCACACAGCTCCAGAGCTCCTCAACTGTTCTGTGCTCTGGACAGACACTTCTGGATCCTAAAGGTTTTGGTTAAGTACCCTGGACCTCCACTGCTGGGCTCCAGGGACCCTCCCAAAACCGGAGTAACAATCAAGCGTCTACATGCCCCCCTCCCCTTCCGCCCCAAAGCTCAGTGCACAGTGCTTGAGAAAAACAACTGAGAAAGACAAGGGCCGACAGAGAAAAGGAAGACTAAATTACCAGGAGGGGAGAAGAGGCCCAGAGCAGCGTGAGGCAGAGAGGAAGAGCATTGGCAAAGATGATTGCCCATCCAGTCTGCACAGTTGGTAAGTGTGATGATTAATGGCAATTTAAATCAATTGCCCCGATAATTTAAAAAATACATATTTATGTGGCTTTTAAGGCAAAGGATTAAAAAAAAAACCAACAAAGCCCAGGCATATCACATCAAGAAGGAAATATTCTGGCTCCGGGGACCAGCTTACTCAGAGTTCAGGGGCAGCAAGCCGGTCGTCCTGCCTCCTGGGAAGCCAGCAGGCGGTGAACATGCTTCCAAGCATCCAGTCCTCCAGGGCTCGGGCCTGTCTGTCACACCAGTCCCGGCCTTACCATTCTGACTCTATCCCCAAATGTAGACTGGAGAACCACAGACTCATACAGCTTTGTATTTAGAGGGAATCCAAAGCCCCCCCCCCGCTCCCCCCAAACATCCTCAGCAGCAGTGGCTAAGGTTTCTCCACCTGCCTGAGCCCCCTTCTCCCCATGTTTGGGAACCACATCGGCTGCACCAGCCTTTACACGGAGCTGACTACTAATGACACCTGCGAGGCCCCCCAGTGCCAGGGCTGGGACTGCTCCAGCCTGCCAGAGCCCCTTGCTTACCTTTATGTCTGGCAAAATAGCGGCCCAGAATGATGAGCAGGCATAGCATGGCAAACACCACCACAGCTACGACGCCGCCAATCACCGCGTGGTCCACTGCCCCAATGGTCCCCTCTTCACCTGCTCGAGAATCTGTTGAAATCACAAGAGGGACAGGGATGTAGAACGGATGACAAGACACCAAGAGCCCCAGGGACACTGCCTCCAGGGTCAGAAGGTCACCTTTTTTAATGGAGGAGTCAGAGAGAACAAACCAGATGGATCAAGTTACACGGAGGGAACCGACTGACCTGTCCAGTACTGAATTGATCTGTTCTCCCCACAAGGCAATTTCCTTAGAGGCAGCACAGGAGTGCCACTGCATGGGAAGGGAACTTAGGGAGCTGTGGGGGAGGAAAGGTGTTGGATTCTGCCTGATCGCACCTATTCTTAGTGTCCACTGTACACGCCCTGGAGCTTATGACTCCTAATAATTAAGGAGGGTGACCTAACTATTTATGGACACCATGGAGGGTACCTTCAGGCTACCTTAGGAACTGAGGGCAGGGGGGATGACAGTGGCCCACAGCTCACTTCCTTAGAAGAACAAATATAGGGAAGCAAGGTTGTGCAGAGATAACAGGCTTGTCAACACTAAAGGCATACGATATGCTGGCCACATTTTCAAGGCGTGAGGAGGGAGAAAACCTCAATCTAAAACCTAATTCAAAAACAAAACAAAACAAACAAAAAAAAAAAAAGAAAAGAAAGAAAAAAGAAAAGAAAAAAGAGAGAAAAATATATGGTGGAAAGGAATACTTGTCCATCACCACAGATGATTTTGATGTTATTTAACCCCTCAAAATGTAATTAGTTTTCTCTTATAAGCCTCACTCCCTCAGGGAGTCCCCTTTGACTTTTTGGCTGGGGAACAACTTCAGAATGAACGCAGAATGAGCTATGGCGATGCAGAATGGATGCATGGCAGGGTAAACAATTGTAATTTAGGAATGAGGCTACATCACCCTTTGCTGAAATCCTAATGGCACCTGAGATTTATAACATAGTAAAAAACAATTATTCTCCCGTTGATTAATACATTAACATTTTGGAGTGGAAGCTAAACCATTGTCTTTTTTTTTTTTTTTTTTTTTTTTTTATTGAGTCAAGTGCGACACCTCCATTAAAATGATTTACTGGCTGTACCTTACAATTTAAGCACAGCAGCAACAGAAACGGTAAAAATCTTTTAACTTTACATGATTTGTGAAGTCATATGTGAAGGATTTACCATTTAAATCTTTCAGTACATGAAGCACATGGCCTATAAATCTGCCCCCCTTGTAGTTGCTGGATGCCTAAGAGAAATGCGTTTCGCCGGGAAGACCGAGAGTGCAAATTCAAGTCAATTTCTAAGAAAGATTTATCTCTGACTCTCTCCAAAGAACAGAGCAAATCTCTGAAGCCTCCACCTCTAATAATATTTGAAGTTTATCGATCAAGTGTGCAGATCCGTGACAGCTAAAGGTAATGGTACTCTTCTGAGCCGAAACCTGATACAACGCATTCAGCGGGAGGGCAGGGCTTACACTTTCTATCGATATTTCCAATTCTGCTTGGAGACTAAACACGGAAGGATGTGGAGAAATAACTCGTGACTGTGGCTTCTATGGAAAGTGCTTTAATTAAAAGAGTTTCAATTTAAACGTGGAGTATTTAAAGTGTTCCATGGAGTTAGCTTTGGAAGGGCTATGGAATAACTCAAACCTCAAACCCCAACAGAAATGCCAAGTCAGAGGCAGCAGCAGGTCGCCTGGACAACAGGATGATGGGAGTTTAATTGGAGGATGGAGATGGGTTGGAGGCAGTGCGCTGCAGCCAATTAGTCTACTCCGTGATGTGCAAGCCTCTTCAGCAACGTGTCTAATAAGCTCCACTTGAGATGTGGTGGCGAGGAATCTCCTTCCTGCCTCAGCCCAAGTGTTGCTGACTGCAGACAATGCAGCCTTGACTGTCCTGAAAGTCCCTTCCACGGGGCAGAAGGTGATCATGGAAATGTTTTGCCTTTTAAGAAACAGCGGGTTGGTGGAAAGTACTGTGTGTGGGGTACTGTTCTTACTGTTAATTACTGTTCTTGTTCAGGGACAAAACACCAGCCTCGAGTAACATAATGGAGACTTTGCTTTGGTTCCCACTTTGAAGACACAGTCCATCATGGCAGGGAAGCAAGGTGGGAGCGCTGAGTGGGGCGGCTGGTCACACGGCATTCCCAGTCAGGAAGCAGGAAGAGGCAGCTGCTGGCACTTGGCTTACTCTTTTTATTGGTCTGGAGTCTGGTCCATGGGACGGTGCCACCCACATTTAGGATTGAGCTTCTCCAGTTAAACCTTTCTGGAGACATCATTACAGACACATCCATGAATGTGTTTCCATGGTGAACCTAAAGCCAGTCAAGCTGATGACGGAGAGGCATCACAGGGTGTACTGGATCCTGGTGCCTGCTGGAGGCTCACCCTCTACATCGAGGAGACACAGCCACCACAAAAACACTCCCAGGGACCAAGTAATAGCAAGACTGCCTGCTACGCTTCTCTCGTGGGAATGAATCAGCTAATCTCCAGTTGCTTCAAACCGATTGAAGTTTACTTTATTTCAACGAATTCTGTGGGACTTGGGACAAAGTGATGGGGAAGAGGGAAAACAACTACAAGAGGCAAGGAAGAGGGAGGAGCCGCCGTAAAAGGAAGTGAGACTACATGGGCATTTCTAGAAGTTGTTTGGGACAGTCCCCGGCCATCGGAGGCAGGCAATTCTTGTCCACTATTAAAAGGCCAGTTCCTCCATCTCCAGAGAGATGTGATGGTATGTCTGAGCTTTGGGAGGGGTAGGTGCGGGAAGGGGAGAAATACAGAAGGAAGGAAGGTAAACTCCAAAACGAGGGTAAAACCCATCATCTGTGGGATTCCTTACCTGAGCCCAACTACTCATCTGACCTTTCCTTCCCAAGTGTGCTCAGTCAAGCTATATCCCCCATACATAGTCCACACTGAATACCTGTTTGAGTTATCTTCCCCACCCTCAAGGACACACAAACTCTTTTCAGATATTTATAAGCATAATCTCTCTATATTCACTTTGATCAGAAAGTTTACTACCGCTAGTTAATCATCAAGACATTTTTCCTACCTTCAGTTACGGCAGATGGACACAGAGGGTAACTGATGTTTAATTTACAGGGAACACTGCTGGTTGTGTGCTCCTCCGCCCCACTCCCACCCCTGGCTGACCATGGGAGGTAGTAATAGAGCTGTGACTGTTCCTAAGTGCCTGTCACGGTCTGGCTTCCCCTGTGGAGAGCAGTTGTTTCTCATTGTCTCTTCCGTTTCCTCTTGTGGGATGGGAGGCGGTTCCGGCAGTGCTGTGGATTGGCTGAAGGTGCGACACTGGCCATCTGCCGTGGGGTGAGCACCACCCGTACCCATAGCTGGCACCTTGGGGAGCCAGCAGCATGCGATGCTACAGGGATGCACTTTGCTGACAGGCGCTGGACTGAAACAGGAGACTGTGGGAGGATCCCTGGTAAAGTCTGCCAGCCTCCAGCTCTCCCATCCTGCTCATGAGGTGAGGACTAAGACTGGGTCTTGAGAAGTTCCTAGGTGGAAGGCCATGCACACCCGTCTCCACCAGCGGAAGGTCCTGCTCCTGAGGGAGTACATGCATCCACGTGGGTCCGATTCCCTTTGCTGTCTGCGTCGCTGCAGCTTCTCAAGGGAAGTAAATGTGCGGGTGTGAAGCTCTTATAACGGAGCCTAATTCCAGGCAGAGAAGCCTCTGCTTTCTTGCTTCCTAAGAGGCAACAATTCTTCCTCTTGTAGAGTCTCCAGTGTTAGTGTGTTTCTATTTTGGGATAAAGGTGTGCTCTTGTCCTGGGGAGGAATGCCAAATACATGTGTGGTACATGCATATACAAAACCAGTCATGTCTAGGTTCAGGTGAGCACGGTCTGTTTGTGGTTAACCTCCATACATAAATTCGGATAAATGAGTGAGCTGGATGTAAATCTAGACTAGACAACACCAAACGCTGGGCGAGACGACACTTTGTTGCAGTACACCTGGTTTGCCTATTCTGCCCTGTCCCATCCCGCACCACTTCTATGGGTGACTTCTAAGGGTGACAGATACATCACGAGCTGGTTACAGCTGTGAGCGAGCTTTTCTTCTGGCAAATAGCTGAGACGACTTGGTTCCAGGCGAGGTTTCTAAGTTGCTTGCAGAATGACAAGATGAAACAAAACAAACAAACAAAAGCAAAACAAAACGCTCTGCTATAGCTTCAACCGCCCTGGTCTTGATTTTAGTATCTTAGAAATCGCAGAATAACAATAAAAGAATGAAAAACAAAAATATTTTCGTCAAAGACCCAGGGATGTTCCAAACTGCTCAGCTTTCTGCCACTCAGCCCGGCTGACCTGACCCAAGGGCAACGTGAACGGGCATAGTTCTGAAGGTTGAACTGGACCCTCAGTTCCTTCCTACCCCTCCACCTCTCCCTTTCTACTTGAATACACTCCTTAAACCCTTAGAATGGAGCAGTTCCTTCACACAGCACTCCCCAGCCTCAGCTGGCTGTGCTGCTAACGCATGGGTAACCAGGGAATGGCTAGGATGTCCTTGGTAAACTCCTGGCAAGAAAGAACTGGCAGAGGGACTCACTGAGCAGAAAGCCCTCATGGCAACCTCAGGCCGCCCATCTGGAAAGCCGGGGGGCAGAATCTAAAGGACACCAAGCCCTCTGCTTTGGAGAAGGTGGAACACAAGCTTGCAGTGTTGAGCATGATGGGCGTAACTGTACTGCTGTACCGTCACATCTCAGGCTTCCTTGGTGCAGGCTAGACACTGCTCCAGCACCCACTGATTTGTTCACTCGGGTCTCATTTAAAGTGGGGGCAATTCTGGGCCTCCCACTCCCCCAGGGGCCTCTTCTGCCCAGGGATGACTGGAGCCTGAGCTGAGGCTGACATTTTGCAAGAGCTCTGTCGCTTGGTGCAGCGAAGGTCTCTCTGGACAAGTCAGTTTAATTAAAAACTCTTAGAATTGGTGTTTATGATGGAAATGCTGCCTCCGGCTTCCTAGAGCTGGACGGATTAGTCTATCTAAGAAAAGGCTTAATGACTGTGATGTCACTTGCTGCTTCTTGCTAAGGATGAGGGAGGGGAAGGCTGGTGGTACATATTCCAAAGCTGAAGCAAAAATGAAAAACAAAACCTCAGTGGAACCACACACACACACACACACACGCACGCACGCACGCACACACGCACGCACACGCGCACACACACACGCACATGCATACTGTACTATCTGAAAGGTGAAGCTACCTGTTCTCATCACCTATGGGAGCTCTCACGGAAGGCAAGCGAGCAGAGCTTGTGCTTTAAAAGCACAGCTTTATTACTGGAGGGGAACACACTGAATGGCAAGTGCTGACAAAACGCCACGTTGTTTGCTAATCCTAATATGTTATTCTTCTTTTAAGATTTGCTTTTCTCAGCACCAATTCAATTATAGATGCTACAAATCCTTCTGACATTTAATTCCCTCTTGTCAGAGAGTAGTAAATGTATACAGTACATGCACAGCTTTCCCATTAAGATGTTAATATATATTGGAGCACACTAGCCTTTATGCAGCATAACCTTCCCTTTCCATCTTCTCAGAGAAGGGAATGGGAGGCATCAACGTAGGCAAGAAAATCATGAAGATTCCCGTAGAGCATGCCAGGCGGCCAGCATCGGCCATGAGCTGCATTCGAGTCTAGCAATGTCATGCTGCTCTTCTGACATTTAGAGGGGCTGTGCTGAGGCCACTGCAAAGAAAACCCGAGGTCGTCCTCAGTGTGTACCCTGGATCTCAGTACATGCTCATTTAAATGACAACTGTGCACAGACAGTGACCAGGACCCAGGCTCTCCCTGCCTGCCAGTGCCTAGGCACAAGGGACGGGATAGGAGCTCACTCGCCATCAGACCTGGGCCAAAAGCTGAGCTTCATTCTATCCTGCATGACTTCAGGCAGGTCAAATGCCTACTCTTCGACATTGGCCCCAGTGAGACTCAGCCAGAGTTGCTGTCAGGCTAGAGCAGGCTGCTTGGACTTGATGTCTCCTGAGTATCAGTCCATTCTATAAAAAACCCGAGGAAGAACCTTGTGGTTCTTATTACTGACCCTAGACCAATGTCTGTCAGCTCTTTAGGAACGAGGGTCACCAAGCTATCATTTCACTTATACAGAATTGACACGTGCAGTAGCTGATGGCTTTGCTGTTCTCCACGGTGATTAAGGAAACACCAGGCCATCGGATGCACGTTATGGTTTACCATTTAAGGACTGGAATGTTAAACCCTCCACAGCTAAAAGTCAGGATCAGTCTTTGAAAATGCTGACTTCTCTCCCTGCTCCAGCCACCTGGTTTAATGTTAACCATCAGCAGAAATGGCTCCAGGAAGCAGAGCCAATCCCAAGGTGTTTAAGAGGGATCCTGCACCACTCACTCATCTTGTAACAGGACACTGACAGTGGGATCGCCTTCTGTTTTAAGCAAAGGGGAGGCACCGAGGATGACACTGGGGTTTTCCTTATAGGAACCTGGTAAAGAGGACAGAGTGTAACCGGCATTCCCACTAGAATCTGTCTCTATGGATGCTTCAGTGGGCCTCAGGCATTTAGGGGTGTGAGGAGGATGGAATCATGAATGTGGTGAAGTCACCCCAAAGCAGTGTCCAACCTGTGGAACTGGAAGTCACACTTCGCACTGTGGCTAGCAACTTTGTAGTCTCAAGGAAAAGTTTGGTCTATTTGGCCATGACCACCTTGCTCCCCAGTTAAAACAGTAGCATGTTGGATTATAGCAAAGTCACTGACCATGGGATTCACGAGAGCTCTCAAAAGATCTCACTTACACTAAACTTAAGATCCTTCTATTTCAGCCCCCAAGCACTGATGTCAAGGTATGCACCAGGGGGCACAACTTCAAATTTAAAGACTGAAACTTTCATGTCTTAACTCTTTTCAGGCATTAGTTCATAATGGCATGTAGGGCCACCACAGGGGGAAATGAATCTCCTCATTTAGGGAAGTCTCTGGGGCAGCTGCACTGAAAACACCAGAGCAGGGCAGGATGGGTCTTCTCAGAAGGGGAAGGCACTTCATTTAATGATTAAGATAAAGTTTCCAGGTCAGTTAGCACACATGGCTGTGTATCTGATAGGCTGCTCGGAGCCCAGCTTTCCCCGCGCGTTCCCTGACGCCCACCCGGAAATGAATGAAAAAGAGCCAGGAGGAATTCAAGAGACGGCCGAGTGAAGGACGATGTGGTGTTCTGAGGCAGGGAACGCCAAACCAGAGGACCCACGTTTAAATTCTGTCCGTGTAAATTGCTTGGGCCCCTACGCTGCCTGCTCTCTTCACTCATCAACCCTCCCTTAACTAACTGCAGGAGTTTCTCCAGGACCCCCTGCAGCTGCGGCCCATCTCATCCACCAGGCCTCCCTGTCCCAGCTCTCTGGGGTGCTTCTCTAAACTGGTCTCCTCCTCCTCCTGTCTTAGCTCTTCATCCATAACTACTTGGTTCTACTTTTCCATAGTCACCATCAACTTGGGTAAGCAGTCTGTGCTCCCCAGTGGAAAATTATTATGGGGTGGCAGGACAAGCCTGTGAGATCCAGGCTGGTCCAACTCCTACTGGGTCCTATTTTATCGCCCGTGTAGTAGGGGCCAGCCCAGAGCCAAGCACAAATGGTGCTCAAATGCTTTTGTAAAATAAAAATTAGCTAATATATAGGAAGGCCAGGAGTATTGCTTAATGGTAGAGTCGTTCTTTACGTCTCCTCCTGACATATTGTCTGTTAAGGAAATTAAACAACCTGTTTTCCAAACCAGGGTCATACGTCATGTGGTGCTAACTGAAGAGTTCCTCCAAAATGCAGTGGCTACTGAGTGTCTCTGTGTGGGCTTGTATGCACAAATGTGTTCACCTGTGTGTGGATGCACACGTGCAAGAGTCCGTATACTGCACCCTGCCTGAGAACCCCTGGACTTGAAGGCTAGGATATACAGCTTGGGCTTCCTTTGTAATCCACCTGGAGAACCAAGAACTGGCTCACTGGGATTGCTCCCAACAACTACACAGGGGTGGTGGAAATCAGGCAGAAGCCTGCCACTCCCCAGTATGTTTCTGCGCTTGTGAAGGGCATGGAGGATTTTCCCAGATCACTTTCTCATTTTGAGGTAACAAGAAAGCAGTGCTGGAATGTCTTGTTGGTGCTCTGCCTACAAAGCTGAGGATGGATGGTCTGCCCTGCCGCTGGTGCTAAGGGCCATTCTCTGGCACACAATTTACCACCTCACTCCACTGAACAGTTCCCAGAGGCCCCTCCATTGCTGAAGGGATGAAGGCAGTTGGAGACATTTTTGTTAAAGTTTTAAAATAAAGTAGAAGGATAAATATGCTTAAAGCTATTCTATTCCACATGGGTGGCAATAACCACCAGCTGTCACTGAGAAACAGCAGATGTAATTGATAAAACAATTCAAAACTAGTGTGGATCTAGCGTCAATAAAATTAACACCCAAAAAGTAAATAAAAGGGTTCGAGAAAAGAATCGGAGAAGCCCTCCCCCCCCCCCCCAAGTTGGCTAATAATTAAATCAGTGAAGTAGGCACTGAATTTTTTTTTCTTTTAAGATGCAGATTACGAAGGAGGATCAGCCAGGCATCCAGCTTTGCTGGTTGAGGGCGGCATACCATATGCTGCCTATGAAACTGTCATTAACTGAGGCAGGCACCAGGGAATGGAGGTGGGGGCAGGGCAGGGGAAGATCCAAAAAGTGTGAAAACATTAATCCCTAATGTGGAAAAGATGGACTTTCTGCCCAGTACAGCAGCGAGTGGGTAACATTATTCATTATCACAGTTTAGCATTAAATGGGCAACACCTACTCTAATTTATCGATGGGCTGTTTAAGGCGGGTGTTAACCTGTTTGTCTTGTATTATAATTGAATTCAGTCTGCAGGCTACAGAAATTTGAGAAGTTCATCCTTTCTCAATCAATATGTTCCCCTTCAGTGACCCATTTCAAGACAGCTTCATAAAAAAGAATGTATTTTGTTTTAATAAATTTAAGCACTATGACAGCTGCTCAATTTTTATTGGTTGTTTTTTTCTTCCTTTAGATGTCTCTTCGCTGCCTAGAGAAGCCAAGCTCACAATCAATAGTAATTGATTAATCAGCATCCCCTTTGAACAAAGGTGCTAATCAGTTTTTGATTAGTTCATCAAACCAGATGCAAAGGCGGCCCTGCCCCAGCCTGCCAGTTCATAGCCTTCTACATGACTTATGACTCCCAGTAACAGGGGTGCCTCAGTCAGGGAGGGAATGGGGGCTCAGTGTAATTATTAATTTAACCAAATTATTATGAACACAAATGGTTGTTGGTTTATTGCTCCTGACTCGGGTGATTGATAGAGCGGCAGTGGGGGCCCATCTACCACCGCGCAGGCTGAGGCCTGCGGTGGTCCTAATTGATGGTGTAGGGAGGAGAGGGACCTGGCTGATTCATGCTTTCCTGAAGAAGACAAGATTCCTTCTGCCTGTCTGAGTGATCCTGGTCTGGAAAATGTGCCAAGAAAATCAGGGTCAACCCAGGGGAACCCAGGATTCTTGAAAGATCCAGTTGTGCAGGATCACTGGAACTGAGGGCTACTCTGTTTCTGGGAGGGCTTGGGGGTGGGCGTGCCAGACAGTGCCTACTGTCTCCCAGGGAGGTGAGCAGTTGTTTTCTTCTGGTGTTGTGTTACTGGCAGGTAGGTCATACCTACTCTTGTTTTCAAAGAAAATAATGTGATATTTTTTGCATGCTTTTACAATTTATTTAAATATATCTATCACAAGTAAGAGTGGCTAGTGGGTAGCTTCCTTTTGAATGAATTTATTTACTGAAATTTGCTAATATTTAGAATTAGTCCATTTATTCTGAAAATATTAGCTGGCTGCTTGTTGTCAGACAGGTGCACAGCCTGTAGCCTCCTAGAAGCTCCTACTCTGGGGATTCCCAACAGCTTGGCTCACCCTCACACAAGGGACAGGGAAGAAGAGTGAGGGCGTCCCTGAGGTCTGAGGAAAGTACACAGCTGGAAATAAATCCCATGTGTCCTGAGATGTGGGGGAGGGAGTACTAGCTGTGTTAAAGATGGCATTTCAAGTACCAGCCATTCAAACTGACGAGAGTGAACACTGTTTGGGAAGGGTTAATATGGAATCCTCCTTTCCTGTGGGCTCCAGGAAGTAACCATATGTGTGCTTTGGTTTCTCCAATGCAGTGTCAAGGGGCTTGCTTACTGATTCACTAAGTGACCAATCAGAGAGCTTCAGAAGCTGGAGGTAGCTGACACTGAAGTCTCATGACATCATGGGAGCTCATATAATTGTTTAGCCCTGACCACTTTAAATCTCCTTCCTCCGGCCTTTTCTAGGATATGCTTCTTATTCTGGATTAGTAACACCTAAATCCTGGAATCAGGCATAAAACCTACTTTTGCAAGAGCTCAGTATGCTGTGAAAAAGGTCTGAGGTGGATAAATAGTTTTACAGCCGGGTGTGACAACACCCCTGACCCTGGCCTGCTTCCCCCACCCAAGTGCTCTAGCAGGGCCTTCTGTCTATTCCACAGTAGATGGTCAATATGACTTTCCGATTGTGCCACATAATCCAACATCAACTGCTGCTCTAGGATACACCCAAATTTGTCCTGAGCCATTAGACATCTAGGGAGGAACACATTACTTCCAGCCGTGGAGCATAGTGGCCTTGGCGTTCGCTCTCTACTGTATTTATGGCACGGGCCTTGATCCGAAATAAGACACACTGTTACCGTAGGAAGGAAAGGTGGGTGAGTGAATGGAGAATCAGCTACACGAATTCAAATTCATTCCTTTCCTGGTGTCAGGATTCAACGCTGATGGCTCAGCACACCAAGAGGCCATTTGGTCACAGTGGACGACGCCACCCACAGGTGGGACACTGCAGTGCCTTACCTAGTGACTAGCCCTTACCTGAGAGATCCTCACTGTCCAGTTCTTCTGCGGAATTGGGCAACTGAGTAAGGCCTTACAAGTAAAAACAAATCGTTTTTCTTTTCATTCCTCCAGGGACATAAACAAAACACTTAAGAACTGAAGAGGGATTTTTGTTTTTGTTTTTTGGTTTTTTTTTTTAAAACATGAGCCAAATCTCTTGCTATCTCTCACTCTTTTGGAGAGCTAGAATATATTAATCCATATGTTCATTTCTTTATGTAATTTTGTTATTGATATATAATTGAGGCAGAAGGAGTCCTCAGCCTCCACTGTGGAAAGCACATGAAACATGAGGGTGAATGTTTAAAAATCACTCACTCAAAACAGCATGCAGAAAGGGAAAAGCAAAGCTGGAGTTATCTGTAGACACTCTGATATAGATCTCTTAAATATGAATGTATTTAGATGCCACATACTGATGTATGTAAGTTTTATCTTTCATTTCCCTGAAAATTGAAATCCTTTGCCAATACTGACAAACACAGTACATTATCAATTTAGCACCATTTTAGATCACATTATTTCAAAATGGTCCATCACCTGCTAAGTGCATATTGCAGGTCATGCCTTCATCAGAAAAATGTGATTTATAACCCATTTTTTTAAAAAAGAATTTTATAAATCAATGGCATTCTGGAAAAATAAAACACTCAAAGCTGAAAAAGCAGTTAGGTCAGGAGATTATCAAGTGGGGCCTGAGGTGCCTGTATCCCAGTGAACCCCAGTGTTGGCCAGCTGGGGTGGTTCTCTGCCAGCTCCGATGTGAATTAAGAGGTGAAGAGGAGCGTGGCTGAGCTGGGGGAGGGTCAGCTAGAGATGGCTTCCATTTCCTCACGCTTCTTCCTCAGCTCATCTTTCAAGGGAGTTTATTAAACATCGTGAAATGTTAACATGGACACAGGGCCCTTCGCTTACTGGTTGCTGTTCCCCTTGGATCCGACTTACTGCCTGGGAAACTCAAATCCCCACAATAATTGTTCTATAGTCTTTATCTGTCATCTTGAAGATGGTATGGATTTAATTGAGCTGCAAGGACGTTGGAGAGAGACACGAATTTTGCTTATTTTTGTATCTTTTCCCTCCCTGGAGCTTGGCACAAAGTATATTCTCAGTAAGTATTTGCTGAATGAATGTTTTGAGAGTCATCCTTGGTGAGTTACTTACCAGAGCCTTACGGCAACCGAAACAATGCTCTATTAATACATAATGGTTGACTGGTTGCCATATATACATATATCAAATGAGCTAAGACAAGTTTGTATGAGTGGTCAGTAAAGCTTGAAACTTCTGAGGTGACTGACACAGAAGCCACGTGAACTTGGAGAGCTGGCTGAGTGGTGAGGAGGCTGTTCCTCTACTCCTAGGAGAGGAACGCTTCTCACAGGAACCCTGGACACCGAATGCCCCAGAGTAGAAGCTGAACCCAAATGAAAGCCTTCGGAGTTCACAGGTGTCCCCAAGCTACGGAACCAGGCCACTAAAGGGAACGTGGCAATGCGATAAATTACACAGGCAGCTGAGGAGAACGGCTAGCCTTTTGTCCTGAAATCTGATTGGCTGAAAGTGTTTCTATTTCTAATTGGCTTTATCCATTGAATAAAGACTGATGAATACAATTATTTGAATAACTGTTATAAATGGGTAACATAAAGTAGTTCTCTGTAGTTAATTATAAATTTGCGGTTCTCAGAAGGCTAATCCCTCACTTCTACGTGGCCTGATGAATATCAGAGTGTCCTACATCCGTGCTTGGTGCCCACTGAACCGCATTAAACAAGGATGTTTCAAGCAGGCATCTTTGCTGCTGAAGGCCTGTTTCCTTGGGGAGGGTACTAGAAAGCTAATTTTAAAAAATAAAGACAAATATGTTTATGAAATATCATTGATATGCAAAGTTTTCTATTAAGAAGACACAGGCAGTTGATATATACCTCATTAAAGCTGAAACTGTCATTTTTAATGACATAAACTTTAAAATATACCAAATCATCTGGAATCTCCTGCTTAGATTATGTTCCAAACTGAGAAGCCATTTAGACCAGTGGCATTAAATTTGTCTTTCCAGTTTGATTTTTTTTAAATGAATCTACAGCACACTGTTATAGCCGGATAATTTCTGAATAAATATAATTAGGAGAGTTTGCCATAGCACTAAGTTATAGTGGGGAAAAACAAAATTTACCCCTAGAACTGCTTTGGCTTAGGTATTTTTCTTTCATGTTAAAAATTAGATTCCTCTCATTTTCTCAAAGAAAATGTCAGAGATACATTTTATGAAGCAGAGAATATTTCTCAAAAGGAAACATTGTGATTGAATAATAAGTGGGAAATTACTTCTTGGTTCTTCTATTCAAAATTTCCTATCATCTATTCAGGCTCTTTCTAGTCTCTTCTAATTAAAATGCATGGAATGCATTTCTTTAAACACTGTTAAACAAACGAAAGTTTACTTTTGTTGCATATGGGATTTTTTTTGGAGTAATTAAGGAAGTCCTTAGGTGCAGATATGATAATTTATGCATGATGGAGGTCTCTTCTGAAGAGACTCATGGCTGGTCTTTTCTGGTGTTACAGGTGCTGTGGCACAGCGCTGCATGCTTTGGAAGCTGTAATTTCTTCTTGACATGGCAATTTTAAACCAGAAGAAAAAAGACCCCAAAGAATCAGAAGTAGTCAGAAATCCTAGCCACTTCGAAAAATGTGAAAATCAAGTATACCTAAAAAGGTTCCTGGGTTCGATTCATCAGGTTATAATATAAATATTTCACAGAAAATTAAAAAAATAGCAATGAAACAAAATCCCTAGGAAGCAAAACCTTGGCCCAGTGGCCTAGCACCATTCCCATTAGGAGAAACAAAGTAGGCGACGGTCTCTCTCTTACCTACGCAGCACGCATCTGATCACTTGGCCATGTCGTGGAAACTGATACTTCCACCACCAGCCATAAGAGTTCAGACGCCCCCGGTAGTTTTAATCTAAAAGCTCAGTCATCCTGTTCTTCCTGCTTTGTCAGCTTTTGTGGAGGTTTTCCCTTCTTCCCATTAGCAGAAATTTGGTTCACGCCGTTAAACAGTTTCCAAACTGCATATCAAGGCTGCAACGCAATCTTCAGGTCCTGCAGCCATTCGTAAACCTCTTTAGCTTTGGTCTTGGGTCGAGCATACAAGGTCTGCAGAGTCCCTTGACTGAATGACAGCCTTTGAATGCCGCTGTTATGCACTCATACAGAGAGATGTACACAGAGGCACAGACAAACGGTGGACATAGCGGTTGTAACTGTGTGCACTGACGGCTGGTCTTCTTTCAAATGGGCCTAAGAACTTCCCCACGACTGAATACCAGGTAAGGTAAGGACATAACACAGTGCTTCTAGCATTCCATCATGGTCTGCATGAGCCATAAATCAGGAAAAGGGAGACTCATGGGGCAGTTACCTAAGGATAGGCAGTGGTCTGGGGGTGTGGGCTTGTTACCTAGCACTGGTCAAATACTTGGAAACCAAAATAGAAAATGAAAAATGTGTCAGAGGGGGTTCTCTATTTTGGAATAAATTAAAATCAATTAAAAATTATCTGGGATAAGAAAATCCATGAGATTGTCAGCCTCCATTGTCTCAACAGGTAGAAAAGGCAGGCAGAGTTAAGACAGTCAGGAGAAGGGGAATGGGAAGAGGTAGACAGGTAGGTAGGTATGTAGATAGATAGTTAGATAGATAGACAGACAGACAGACAGAAAAGAGACCTCCAACCCAGAAGCCAGCTGTCTGCAGTGTAACAGAGGCACAAGCGCTATTCCAGACCGTGGGCATGCTGTCACCCAGCCCCTCATGGGGGTGGTGGGGGAGGGGAGGGAAAGGGAGAGAGGGCACACAGAACAGAAAAGAACAAGGCACAAGACATCGACAGAGAAGCGTCCACAGTGAAACAGAAAGACAAAAGCACACACCCACACACCAAATAACTATAGTGACGACGAACAACACTGCCCGTGCGTTAACCACCCATGCATGTCTGCCTGCAGCCTCTGGCCAGGAGCTATCAGGATTTGGCAGTGGTTTTTTTTTTTTTTCCTTTTTTTTTTTTTCTTTTTGCATCGTTCAACATGCACACAACAACACAGGGTTTTGTTTTTGTTTTTTTGTTTTTTGTTTTTTTGTTTGTTTTCCTGTGTAGGCCACAAAACCACAATGCTCAAGATCCTTATTCAAAGAGACCCCCCACCCCCTGTGTCAGCCTTGCGTGAACATCCCATTCTTCCACTCACAGGAATCTTTACTCTAAGTGAGATCCTTAAAAACATATGGTGGTGGACTGTTGCTTGGTTTTCTTTTGGAGAAAATCCATTTGGTTTCGGATCATGCCCATGCACTTCCAACCTTCCGGTACATGCTTATCCAATCAGTTATTGGTAAGAACAAACAGTCAACATACATAAACAACTAGAGTAAACTTCATACATACTCTAGCAACACAAGCTTGAATAAAATATTTCAATGAGTCTTCAAAGGGAAATCTTGAAAGTGTCTTTTTTTTTTTTTAAATCAAAGAAAACAGCCACCTGGAAAATCCAGTGTAACACTTTTGAGACCACCAAGATGGTCATAGCTGTCTGACTTAGGATGTCTTGTCATTTAAGTTGCTGAGTTATCAAGCTGTTGAACTTTTTTTTTTTTTAGGGACAAATCACCTTAAGGACCATTTCAAGGCCATCAAGTGAATCTGTCCTGTGGTTGCTGTACTGAGGAATCTGGGCCTCCAGCACTAGGTTCAAACCGACTCTATGGTCTGGTGGCCTTGTTCCTTTGTCCCTTTGGTCTGTAGCTCCCACCACATGGTTATCTTTTACAACTGACTCGAGAAAAAATGTCTTCCCTTTTCATCAAGTAACATTCCAGATATTATTGTAGTTTTTATTAGAGTTTTCGGCTGTGGGCTTGAGAGTCAGTTGGTCAAAACAGTGGGAGAGCCTTTGAGAAGAAGCTATGAGGATCATGGGCAAGTTGAAGAGTGCATTTATAAAGACATTATACAGGGATCAGCTGGGGTTACCCAGCACTTCTCTGCTGCTAAGGAGTCTGAGTGAAGGTACGAGGGATACCTGGGATACCTGGCGTAGAGGCTACTTTCTCTCACAAACATCTCACACCAGGTTGATCTCACCCTTTATACCCAGGTTGATGTTCTTTCCAAACAGAAAGACAGTGGCTTTCTCGTGGCACAGCTCACCCTATGTCCTGCTGTAAGAATGCTACAGAATAATCCCAATAATCCCAATCCTCATGTCCAAGACTCCACTCTCCTTTGCTCTCTTTCTAAAGAGACAGAGTAATTAAAATGAGCAGCCCCAAATAAGAGGCGGCTTTCAGCTGATGTCTCAGTACTTAGGCCTGAGGACAAGCTCTCTAGCTTGCACCCCTGTCCGGGTATTTCAGGAGGCCTCAGAAGTGCAAGTGCTTGACTTTTCTCAAGGGACTAAAACATACATAGAACTTTGGGGCTTTGGGAAATAAATGGTCACTATTTCTTTAAAGAGGGCAGAAATTTTGGGAATCTTAGACTATACTTGACCCTGAAGTTAATTATAGAAAGCCCAAAACTTAAAAGTACTTTAAAAAGAATAAAACAAAATCTCTTGAATTACATTGAAGCCAACTTAAAGCCCTGAGGTTAATTGATAAAAGTCAGGAGTTACTCAACTATAGGTAAAACATACACACAACTGAAGCACCATCCCAACACCCACCCCGCCCTGAGACAGGGTTCCAATGCATAGCTCTGTAGACCACACTGGCCTTGAGCTCACAGAGATCCATCTGACTCTGCCTCTTGAGTGCTAAGATAAAGGTATGGACCAGCACACCAACAACTAAGTTTAATGGGGCTGCTGCGTGAGATGTAGCAGCTCTATGGACACTACTTTAGAAATGCACATTTTAGACCTAATTGATTTCTCAAGGCTGTCCAGTGTACCTGGCCCCTCTAACTCATTGCATGGGCATTTTTCCTTTGTCCCAATGGCAGGAAGGACAGTGAAGTGGGGGTAGGTTAGGCTTCCGACTTATGCGTCTGTGTCTGTTACTTTACAAGAGAGGAAAGGGGGGAAACGGGAGAGCAGAGGAGAGGGAGAAGGGGCTCCAGGCTGATCTTGACCAAGCACAGCCCAACAGGTTTTACTCAGATTCTCAGACATCGTTGTCTAGGGAAGTCAGTGTGGGACAGATATTATTCTAGCAACTGAGTTGACACTACGGGGCTGGCTGATCACTGAGGCTTTTCACTCTGCACAGCATACAAAGCAGATCCTTTACCGAATGATTCCCTTGGCTTCACTCATTACAATCCAGTCCCCTTTAAACTAAGATATCTGCTCTAAGTATCCTCTTGCCAAGGTCAGATTTGAGCTGAGGAATAAAATAGTATAGAGATGAAACAGGAATCTCATTTTTTGATTGAATAAAAAACAAAACAAAAAGTTAACAGACCTGTCCCCATTTTGTAGCCCACTGGTGACAGGGGAAAGGAAGTCCTGATGTCCCTGTCTGAAGTTTATGCACTCGGTTTTTTAATCACCTTTTGGCTAAAAAGAAATTTAATACGCTTTTTATTATTTGGTTTGCCAAGTGCCACACACCAAAGATTTCCTTAAAACCGTACTTGATACTGTTCAAATGGACATGGGCAACATTCCTGGGGAGCTGCTTTCCGCGTGAAGAAGCTGCCGCTTCAATGCTCAGAGGAACTGGGATGATGGGGTAGATTAAGTGCCCAGTGGGATAAAAGGGAAGTCGTGACTTCTCTAGAGAAGACTAGCAGGCTTCCTCTGTTCCTCAGGGGTCAAACGAGAGATCTTCCAGGATCCTGTCTCAAACACTGAGGGACAAAGAACTCCCTTTCACAATTCCCTGAGGTAAAAGCTGGTGAGTGATCCTAGCTCTGTAGACAAATACTCTTTAAATTTTTAATTAAAAAAATGTTTGAAGGCTCATTTATTCCAAGGTGTGGTGGAGTTTTATACAGAAGGAGGAACATTGCCCCGTTTGCCACCAGAGGGAAGGCCTCACCTCAGACTGCAACCACTGGCCACTGAACTCACAACAGAAATGACAAGACTCAGCATAATGTCAAGCATTAAAACAATTACAGTGCATTTATGAGATCTGTCTATTTGGAGAATGAGTTCCCTTGAAGACTGCATTTCTTTTTCCCAGGCTTGCCTTGCCTCTCAGCAGCGCTGAGAAAGTAGATTAACAGTAATGTGGTACCAACCGTGAACTGCTGGTTCTGTCGTCGCCGTGGTGTCTACAGACAGGAACAGAGGATTGGAGGAAGGGAAGAAACAGGAGGAACGGCATGCAAAAAAAGGGAGAATGGAAAAAATGGAACAGATAATATATGAGCAAGCTTTCGAAGAACACCGCGTGACAAGCAATAATAAATGAAAAGCAAAAAGCATTTGAAGTGAGTTGCACTGTTTTAAGACATGCCTTGAGCTCAAAGCTGCGAGCCAGGGAGGAAAACAGTAAATTCTTTGGTTCTGCGGGTCTTGCCAGGACACACGTGTTTGCGAGTCAATAGTCAGGGGCACATGCAAAGTGATGAGAAACACCAGTGCAAACTCAGTGACTGCTAGATGGTTCTTAAGGCATCGAAGCTCAGGACCGCGACAGAAAAGCTCAGTCGGAAGGCCACTTAAACAATGGAGTCAGACATTCAAACATTGCCTTTGTGCTAAGCCAACCCACCAGGGGTACTGGGCCTCCTTGATTGGCAAGTGAGCATCACAGGAATCAGCTCCACACTTAGGAAGATGCTTTTTCAGCTGAAGCTCAGATGCTACAGGTGAATGTACAACACCTAGATTCAGGTTCTCCATCCACTCTGTCATTTCATCAGACGACAGCTGGCAAGTTCAATTCACAGAGAGGCCGTGGGAGTGAACATGCTCAAGATACACACATACAAACATACACACACACACATATATCACACACATATCACTCACTCACACACACACACACACACACACACACACACACACACACACACACACACACGCTCGAGCGCACACGACACACACTCTGATTCTTCCATTTTACCAGATGTTATGATCTACAAGGCCTGTCACAATAACACACATGTTAACACAACTGCCAAACACTACTTGTCAATCTCAAAGCCTCAAGTACTCAGTCATCCCTGTGTTCAGCAGCACAGCCCAGGTTTGGTGGTCAGGATTCTGCTGTCATGGCTGGTCAGGAGACAGAACCGCTGCTCTCCCGCTGTAGCCTGTCTCTTTCTTCATCTTTGATGTTGTTCAAGTGTGTTCCTATCAGGTTGTGGCAATGGCTTTTCCTCACAGGAAAATCCAAGCGAGGCACTGGAGGCATGGGTTTTCCTTACTTTTGGCTATAGAAGTGGGGCACATAAGTAGCAATATGATGCTCAATTCAGACTCTGACCAACTTCATCCTAATGTCGTCACACCAGGACGACATCTTCTTCAGTTCTGCAGTTTTCAAATGTGTTTCTCCTACCAGGCCCTCTCTAGTCAGAAGCTGCTGCTGGTGAAGTGGAGTAGTGAGGGTTAAAAAAAAAATCACAAGTAATCCCTGCCATTTTTACAATGCAGTTCTTTGGCTGGCAACTGTTTCCACCGACTTTCAAGAGCTTGACACAGGCAATGTTTAAATGCACCAGACAGATTGTTTTTAAGAAGGCGGGGTCCAATGAGCCTGGAGCTTCTGATGTATAAATAGGACACATGAATTCACACCGGTGTTCCCCTTCAGTTGGCATGCTTTCTGGGTCAAGAGGGACCCGGTTTGTCATAAAGAACTCAGAGCCCTTCTAAGGAGCCAAGATTAACCAGAGCTCTGAGAGGCCAGTGCAGCTTGGTATAACCAAGCACTCAATTTCTCCAGAGTGGAGCAAGGAGGGAAAAATCATAAAATACACTGCAGAAGAGCACAATACTTACTTCCAAGTCAAGTCTGTGTGCCTAGCATAGCAGTGAAAACAACACCGAAAACTGTACAGTTGAACCAAACCCTACACTAGATCCTTAAAGGGACAGACACATCTCCATAGTTGAGACATTTGAGTCCAGCACTGGTTTGAGAAACTTTAATTTTGAGGGGCAGGATCTAAAGCACATTTGTAGAAACACTTATTATATGCATGTAATACATTTTATGGGCAGGCACTGGCTCGTTTCCAAAACAGAAAAGGAAAAGCAATGACAGCTTAGGTTCATTATTTCTGTGGTAGCACTTCTAATGTGCATTTGGGTTTTGTTTTTGTTTTGAACCAGGTAAATCATTAGTGTAAAAGGAAAGAAAGGAGTTAAAAGTTTCAAAAGTCAGATCTGAGCATTGACCAATGACCCCAATTTACTGTCTTCCTACATTAGGGCATTATGTCAGCTTCATGACAAAATTAAACCAGGTGAAGCCAGGCGTCAGCTCTTACACGGGCATCGGACAATAAATGCAGCCACAGCCATAGTGCATTTTGCGCCCCACCTCCAGGGATGCGAAATCCATCAATTGCACCCAACAGAAGAGAAAAAGGGACATTGCAGGAAAACACTCTAAAACAGTTAAGCAAACACATACTCTAGTCAAACAGCATGATTATTACAGCTGGAAATGACAAACCCATTGGCAGCACTGGGAGAGAGGCTGCAGCTATGGGGTTGGCTACAGGGTTTAAATCAGGATTAGGAGTGTGTCTGGGGAGCTATTGACTCTGTTTCTCAGAGAGCATCTGGTATGCGACCTGAACAGAGGCTATTTCAAGTGAAGAGAGAAGGGAAAATGCTTTACAAGTGACTGTGTGCTCCCCACAGGGACACTAGGACAGGATCTAATTCTCCTTTGTAATTGCATTATGACACCATGCAGACACCACAGACAGCTTTGCTCTGGGTGAGTCCAAAGCTGTGAAGCACAATTAGGGTGTCTGCATCAGGAAGTAGAGAAAAACACAAGCCCATCCCTCAAGAATCAGCTTCTGGGGTGGTCAATGGAGTATTTCTTAACATTTTAATTGTATGGCTGAATGCAAGTATTTTCAAATGAAGTTATAAATGCAATAATTGGCTTGAGAAATAGTGTCTTGTTGCCCCCAGAAAGGCTTTTAAAAACTAATTTTGTTGTCTTAAAAAAAAAATCTGAGCTAAGCCTACGAGAAAAATAGGTCACAAAAAGTTGATTGGGAAGCACTGGGTTATAATATACAAAATGCCCAAGTTAAGCCATTCTCTCTAGTTTTAATTATGGTGAGGGTAAATGTATTGTATATTATCTTATAATAATATACAATGCCATTTTAAAAAATAAATGAAACAAACAAAACCAAGCCAATCCCCATTCTCACAAATGCTGTGAGTGTACAGTCTTCCTAGGCATTTCTTAGCTGTTTTGAGTTTACAATCAAAAGAAGGTGTCTGACACAGGCCTTGTGCTGACTTGAAAGACAGTCTTTCACTCCACACTGACTTCTCTTCTTAGGCTCGGAGCCCTGCATGCATTTATGTGACCCTGCCTCAAACAAACGAAACAACCACAGATATTTCATGCTGAGGTCTAAGATATTTACGAAATAAGAAGGCTTTGACAATGTGTGAGATTGGAGACAGTAGCCATTTAACCAAGTAGCCAAGTAGAGGGGGAAACCTCAGCCCCTGAGTGGCAGCTGGGCACTATTTAGTTGAAACAGTCATGTGTAAGCCCCACTGTGGCTCATTCTAATCCTTTCAGATGGATTCTCTCCAACTTAGAATTGTTCATTGAGTGTGACAGACTGGGGGCTTAAAACTAATCCATAAATTAGTCCTTGGTCTCAAACACAACGGGTGCCATAAACGAAATCCAAGAACAAAATTAAATTCCCAACCTTAAATACGTTTCTTACCAATTGACCTGTGCTGTTCTTGTGTTAGGATACAGAGTCACTGTAGGGCAGCATGCGGCTAAGTGAGACCAGGGTGGACACTGGAAAATGCTGTGGCTACAACCTGGAGAAAACAGCCTGCCCTAGAGCCAGGCTTAGCTGTGGGGAATTTGAACGCCCCCATCTTGCCAACCATAAGCTCAGCTGGAAGTGGGACAAGCAGCCTAGCAACATTTTAATACACTTTCCCTACTTTATTTTCTTAACTAAAGTCAATACAGAACCAACGGGCTTTCTTAATTGAATTCCTCTTCAGTCTCTGCAATGGAGAGGCTTTAAATCTCAGCACCAGGACAGGCGAAGAATTCCCCTGACAATTTTACTTCATAGCCGTGCTGTGCTTGCCAATATATATTAAATATGGGTGTTTTTCTTCTCCCCCTCCCCCTTTCAATTTATTCGAAATCTGTTGAAAGAGAAAAAAAATAAGTGCTGGAAAATTCAAGTTTGAAATGTATTTTCTACTGGTTTTCCAATTAATTGCCTTGCCACCTATGTTCTACCTAATTAACCTATCATTCCTTAATGATGGAGAAAGTGGCCAAGAACAGAGCTTATCGAAAAAGGCCTAAACTCTTATGCCCTAAGAAAGCCTGTGTGTGTGTGTGTGTGTGTGTGTGTGTGTGTGTGTGTGTGTGATACTAGTGTGTGTACTCCCCTGCCTGGGTGCACGTGAAGATAAGCAGTTGACATTAGGGTGCCCTCAACTATTTCTCCATCTTATTTCTTTGAGACAGAGTCTCTCACTGAACCTGGAGCTCACATTTCATCTACTCTGTTAGCTGCCCGGACCCCAAGGAGTCTTTGCCCCCAAGTGCAGGGACTCTGAGCACACACTGCTACCCCTGGCTCCCAAGTGAGTGCTGAGAATCCTAACTGAGGCTTTCCTGCTTGAGGAGCAAGCTCTTTAGCCAAGGAGCCCCCTTACCGGCCCTAGATTATCTTCTCTCACCTTCCCCTTACAGTGATGAGACTGTGAGCCCCAGAACAGCAGGAAGGGGAGCTGGCTTCCTGGTTGTTGTTGAGCAATGTTAAGTTTTGTTCAGAGCTTCTTCAAAATTGTTCAGTCTGTGCAGCCCAAGGTCCCAGAGAATCTTCTCATTTGCAAACCAGATGTTCTGTACAATAATCTGAATCTACAGAGTGGTTTCCTTTACTAAGGAAAACAGTCCCTATGGTATTGTTTCTGAATGCTGTTGGGAATGGGACCGAGGGGTCAGAAGATGAGCCAGGGAAGGACGAGGTGGGAGGGACCAGAGAGGGGAGTAGGGGTGACACTGGGAGGATGGTAGTCAGGGCAGAAGGGGAGGGAGGGGCTCTGCAAGGCTAAGACTCCTCTCATGAGATCCTGGAAGACCGGGCCCTTCGTTCCCATCTTCCTCTCATTGGGAGAACTCCAGGTTTCATTTCTAAAATCCCAAGAAATCCGAATTCCTACGACTCCCCATGATGTGTTTCGCTGGCAGATGGTGAGTATGGACACTGCCTGGAACTCTACTTCCAGGATTAATTTTCTTTTTCAAAAAAGAACATACACTTCAGAAAACTCTGATAGAAGTAGGAGAATAAAGATGTCTCACCTCACTTTTCACCCCTCACTGTTTAAAAAAAAGGTGGAGTCTGATGACTTTTAATATTTGTAGCATTACTTTCTTCTGTTCCTTGCTAAACCAGCATGGGCCAAAAAATGGTTGGCTATGAGGCAACAGGTAGTGGGTTTACAATTACTGGCAAAATAAAAATGTAACATCACAATATGAAAAGAGATGGACATGTGAAGGTGGTACACTAGGTAAAAAGATATTAACTGATATTAACTAGTGCCCTAAGAACATCCCTGTCCTTGGGCATACTGGGATCTCAGGCATGCTCTGTAAGTGTTCAGTGTAAGGGAAAACAGTCTTAATGGAGTGGATGGTAATCCTAGGAAGGAGGCAACTCAGAACTATGCTAGGATAAAGGATGCGTGTTTCCTAGAGAAAGGGGGGACTCACTCTAGGCAACATAAATACACACGCCTTGAAGAGAGATGCTAGAAGCACTATTGGTTCTTCATGCCTGTTTTTGTAACTACATTCTATCCAGTCTTTGATGGCATTGAGCATTGTGTGATGCTGCCCTGTCGCCCATTGCCTTTGGTATGAGCACTCCAGTTGCATGGCCTCTCTCCATGACACAGGATGGGGTTTAAAAAGTCCTTTTCTACACATACTATGGACGCTCAATCTTTGCTGAATGCATACTGAAACACAGATCAGCTTATAGCCTTTTCACCCTGCCAATACCAGCAGCTCAGGGTCGGAATCATTGGGGAGCTGAGAGCTGTGTGTGTGTGTGTGTGTGTGTGTGTGTGTGTGTGTGGTGTAAAGCTGTTACTATCTACCTGGCCACACCATCAACATAGTGTCAAGCACACGTGTCCTTCCTCTACACATAAGACATGCATGCTTGGCGCATGCTCACCTACTGACATGCCCTCCAAATACCACTGAAGGAAAAGGCTGTGTATGCCTTCTGTACGCTATCTAACTCACATTAACATGGAAAAAAGACTAGGACATCAAGCTGTGAAAAACTCCAATAATGCAAGGGCCTGAGGCTAGGAGTCACTTCCTTCCAAGTTTATTGGCTTTTGAGTGCTTTGACACCAATAAGAGAAACCTTGCTATTTTCTTTTCTAAGAAATACAAAATACTTAATTGAATACATGCTTTAAAAAAAGAGAAAAACTCATTTAGAAATGACCTCCTTCATTCTTATGAAAGGATTTTTAAATGTGTTTCACAATATGGCCCTATAGCTAGCTATTCATTCTTATTCTAAAGCTGTTTTTTATTTTTTTATATTTCTTATTTTATGGCAGCTGTGTGTATAGTGTGACTTACAGGTTGAGCATCTCCTGGCCTGCATTTTGTATCTGAACTGTTAAAGGTGTGTATGGCAGAAGATGAATGCTGAGGACTTGTCATGGTGCTCTCCACCAGGCAGGAACAATACAATGTCCAGGTTAATTAAAGGGAGAAACATAGAATGCTTTCCCAAGAAAATTTCAGGAAGGACACCTGACCCAATCAAGAGGAGGAGGCTAACACTATCTCCAAGCACAGAGGCACAAAGACAGGAGCTGCTACTATCCCTGAAACGTGAAGTTGACTGGGAAGAAAGTTCAAACAGTTCATCTGGTTTGCTTTTCTGTGCTGAGGCATAAACTCCCACAACTGAAGAAACCCCATGGAAAACCTGACATGACAAAAAAAAATAAACCAGTAAGGGTGGGAATGAGGGGGCCTCCTAAGGCCAAGAACTGAACAGAACCAATCATAGCATCAACCAGCAGGAAAGATGAGAGAGCCTTTGAACCTTAGGGCAAACACCAATGAGGTTCTAAATGGTTTCTCACTCAGTTCCATCCTCAAGTTGGTTTTTTATGTGGAGAAGTCTTGGAATAATGTCAATGGCTTACCAGCTGCAAAGCTACATCTCTGCTGATATAGCAAACAGATGCTGAATATTCTCTCCACCGTGCCCCCTTCCCTCCAGCCTTTCTTGTCTCTGAGACAAGGCCTCTCTATGTAGACCTGGATGTCCCCCAACTCACAGAGACCCACCTGCCTCTGCCTCCCAAGCACTGGGGTTAAAGGTGTGAACCCTGTGCTCAGCCTGAATAATCTTTTCACACTGCAGAAAAATTTCCCTAGACAGGGCTACCCTTCTGGTGTGTCTGACATGTCACCAAATCTGTTTTAAGTGGAGAGGACAGCAGGCAAAGGCCACTGTTCTCCTAGGAAAGTAGGAAATCTAAGGTTTTTTTTGGGGGGGGGGGTGAGAGGAGAGGGGACAAAGAAGAGTTGGAGGGGGGGGGTATCTGATTCCTTCAGGCGCCTCCAGGATGGAGCTGCAGCATGTTTGTGAGCCAGGTGCTTGGGACGGAATGTCTTCCTAACAAAGGGAACAATTCCATTACCCTGGGTAGGGAAGATAGAAGATAGCTCTGCAATGCTTCTTTAGGAGAAATCAGAAATCAACTAGGACCTTTTGAGCTTAAAAAATATTTTTCTATTGCATTTGTACATTTTTCTAGTAATGAAACTCTGACCTGGGGAATGGCTTCCAGTTATTGCGTTGACTAGGAGGAAGGATAGAGCTGGCTATGGGCAGCTACTTTTTCTTTTTAGAGACCTAGCTTTATGTTGTTGTCATTAGATTCAGCTATTGAAGCTTTTAAGGCTAATGGTGGCTGTAAATGGACAAAACAGTGCAGGAGGGGAGGAGTGGAAATTAATTTAGCTATCCATTTGTCAGGATTCCGTCTGGAAGATTCTTTAGGAACCAATCTAAATCTAGAGGATAGCCTGGACCTTTAAAATGGGACAGAGAACCATTCAAGACCATAACCTCTAATCTGTCTGGAGAAAGGGGCAAATGTTAACTTCTACAAGTTGCTTTCTGGGCAAGATAAATATATAGAAGGTAGCTTGTTAAGACACAGTAAGCCTGAAAGATCACATCCATTAAGGGGACGGATTCCACAACGTTGTTTCAGTAGCAATTTTAGTTTAATGACTCTTGGGTGTGCTGGTGAAGATCTGAGCATTCGTTACCACAGATGCATTTGGTGTTGTAGAAAGCATTGGAACGTTAACACCCACAGACCAAAGTGCACCTGTGAGATCCTGAGTTATTTTGAACTGAGAGGCCAGTAGTAGAGACAGAAGTAGACATGTTCCAATTAAAGTCTTCTCTGATGTGGCCAGAAATATGGTGTCATTTGTTCTAAGAATTTCTTTCCAGACAGTGTCTCTGCAGTCAGAACTGTGATCACAGTGAGTTGTACATGTCTGAGGAGCTCACAGGAGAAGGAGGTCTTTGGGAGCAAAGGATTAAGAGCCAGTGACTTAGAGTGTCTCAGGTGACTTGCGACAAGGATTGTGGTGGTGGGGAAGAGTCAGGGAATGCTGAAGCGATGAAGCCAGTCAAACAGGAAAAGTGTTGCTCCACATTCAAGAGAAATGGGGAGTTTATTCACAGAATGAGAGAGGGCTTTATTGCCTTCAGATATAAACCCTTACAGATACCTAAATGGAATCTTCTACCACACGAGATATAAAGGCTGTGACATACTTCTCCAAAGACGAACATGCTGCTAATGATATCTGCAGTTTGGGTATTTATTCTGACATCCAAGGGGTCTTTCTTTCACAGGAAACTATGAAACCTGGTAAGACAAGCACATGCCTAAAGGATGGAGGATATAGCTCAGCTATACAGAGCTTGCCTGGCATAGCATTCTACAGGCCCTGGATTCCACACCCGAAATGCCAGGCAAACAAACAGAATGAAAGAGTACACACCTAGTCCAGTTTTACTAACTCGGTAAGAGACAAGGAAGTGAATTCTTAGGATGAAGCACTAACGCGATAGCTGTGTGGACATCTTCCATATGCTAATGGATGATACAGAAGATGGCAGGCATTGTTCCACTATGCTCCAAACTCAGTTCTCTAAGAAGCAAAAGGAAATGACAGAGAGCTCAAGCAGAAACACAGGCAAGACTTAGGAAGCAGATTCTCTGGAGGGAGCCAGAACTGGAGCGAGATATCACATCAATTGATGGATTTTCAGAAAAGTTAACATTTAGTATAGGCACACATGTTTGTAACCAGTGTTTAGGAAGCCCCTCAATGGTGGCTTATGGCAGAGTTCTTTGTAATAGCTGAAAGGTGAAGAAAATCTGGATTAGCCAGTCCATTCCAATATCTATTATGGGGCCTCCCTCTCTTAGGGAGCACATTGTTTTCTGTCATCAACTCTTGTGCCAATGGAAAATAAAATGCCTTCAGAAAATTAACATGATCCTAGCATGTGGCTGCTAGATCTTGGGTGCTAAAGATGTGAACAAGGAAGAGCACCAAGTATGTATCAAGGGGTCCAGGGACTCGGGACCGCACTCATGGTTCAAAGGTTCAGACACTTGCCAGGGGCAAGATCCTCAGGAGCAACATTCCTCAGAGGAGAAATCACTTTTGCAAGAAGATTCCTTCCTTCCTTAGAGTGGACACCTGGAAATGGTTGTCAAGGAAGGCTCCATCTAAGCAAGCCTGACACACTGAGTTGGTATGGTTCAGGCATGCAGTGACTTACACTGTTAGGCCAGAAGGAACTCCAAGTCATAAAACCTCAAACCGTTAACATCTACTGGACACCAGGATGAGGAGGGAGGATACATATATAAAAAAGAGGTGGGCATTCAAGTGCTCGGCTTAGAAAAGATAACGACTCCATCTGATTCCTGCAATCTCTCAGGCAACAAGAGGCCTGGGCAGTTACCATGCCAGCAGGAACCTGTCAGAAGAGGGAGGATGACACATATGTGGCCCACATAGACATTCTGAAATTCGGTGCATGTTATTTCTTTCATGTGGATTAAGATGAAACTTCGACCAGGGCGTTATGTGGCCCAGGCCTTGGTACTTACCATTTCACCAGCTGTGGCCAAGCTAGGAGCCAGGCTGCCAGGAAAACTTAGTGTTTTTGCTTTGAGTAGTGATCACTTCATAAAGAATTCCCTCAAGATAAGGTGCACAGCATCTGATCTGCTAACAGCTCAGATGTTAAAGTTCTTCCAGGGTCCTTAAGACTCAATTCAAGAACATAGTATTGGATGTCTCTGGAGTTCCAAAGTAGAGCAACAGTTAAGCTCAGAGGCCTTCCAGGGAACAGCTAGTCTTCTTTTTGATTATACCAAAAAGACAATATACATTCAGGACATTTCCAATGGCAATGAAGGTACCATACCTGTGATGATGGTAAGGATGGTGGTGGTGGTGGTGGTGGTGGTAGTGGTGGTGGTTGTTGTGGGAGGAGGGATAGTTGTGGGGGGATCTGGATAAAAAAAAAAAGGAAAATCAAACCCACAATGCTGAACACAACAATGACCAGTAATGACAAACAAAAGCATGGAGACATTGAGATGTTTGTTGGATGGCTTCCCTCTTTACACCACCAAGTTCCTTCCCCTTGAAAGATGTAGGTCTGAAACTATACCGAAAGCCTTAGGTGGAAGAGCTAAGAAAAGAAGAACAGCTTTTTTATTTACAAAGTGAATCAGAAATGAAACGAGAAATGGAAAGGTGAGAAACAAAAATCTAAAATATTGGATACCCCCAGTGCCCCACCAGACCTTAAAGGCAAGGCTAAGTCACCTCAGTGCCAAGAAAGCACAATGGCTGTCCCTTCCTTTCTAGTGCACAGAAGGGAGGAAAGAGGAGAAGGAGCTGCCGCATTTAAAGGACTTGTATCAGCCAAGGATGAATGTGGCACCACACACAAGCTCCCTGCAAATGCTATCTTCATTATTCCCCATCAATACATCCCAGCAGGAAGGAAAACCACTTCTGTATCCACAGCAAGTACAAAGAAGAGAGATTGTCACCACGGACTGAGTACCAGGTTCCAGGCAAGTGAGATTTTACTGAGATGTTATGTTTTAAGTCAATAAATTTTTACACCTTATAAATATTAATAAGTTGCCTTTGCTCATGTTAAAAACTTGACCTAAGTGGACCACAGAGATAAAAAAAATGAAAGGACATTTTCCATCTTGTAAACAAGTGGGCTAAATATAAATGAGGTTTGACCCTCAAAACCAGGAGCCCAATAGGAAGCAGCTGTCTGGTACTTGATGTGCTGTATCTTCCAGTGTCTCAAAAATTATTTGGGGATAAGGAAAGGGCAAAAAAAGAAAAAAAAATCTAAGCCCAGATGATCAAACTGAATATGTTAAATTGTCAGCTAGACTTTGAACTAAGCAATCATTCTGCTAAAATAGAGCATAAGACGATTTGAAGGCTTTTGATTTTAAATTTTATCTAAAGCACGTCAACTTTTTCTCCCTGACACATCTGGTGTCCTTTTATCTTCAAGTGAGCTCTCGGATTGTCTAATTAATACATCAAAACTTTAATTATATATTGCACCTTTACTGGGTTTGGGACAACTTCCTGGAAGTTGATGGATGACTCTTCTGGTGCTTGGCTGCAAAGTCTGCATAAAATGATGACTATCATTGATCAATAATCAAAGGTTTTCATTTTCTTCACAAACCGCTTCTCACATACAATCATACTCGTAAGGAAGAACCAACAGCAAATGGTTCTGTTTTATGAGAGACTTTTTGAAGATGTGGAAACAAGCAAATTAAACTGTTGTTTAATTGCAGCCTCAAAAAAAAAAAAAAAGATTCCATGTTAAAATCTCATTCTCGGAAGTTGAAATGATGAAATTTAAATTTTAAATTACCTTCTTGAAAGAACAGGATAAGAAATGTTTGAGCATCATTGCCGTTTTGCCCTTTGGTGTGTGGTTTATGGAAGTCACAGGTAAAGAAGTGCTTTGTTGTTGTTATTGTGTGTGTGTGACTAGGCAACTTATTTGAACAGTTATACCAATGACAGGTGCCAACTCAGAGACAGATGAACCTAGTGCCCCAAGACTCTAGCTGGCACTGAGATACTGCCTCCTCCTTCAACAAGTAAACTGTCCAGAGACACCTCCCGACCTTCCAGGAGGGAAACAATGTGGTTTTCAATTATAGGGCTGCCACTGAACAGCAGTACCGCCATTCGAAGCCTGGTCCTGCCATATTCTAATGCTATTACAAACCCATTTCTAAATGCAATGGCCCAAAGCTCAAGATGGTAGGACACAGTAAGAATGAGTGTGAATGTGATTGGAAGACATGATTATGAACCAAAAAGCAGACAAGATGATGAGGGGATAGACATCAGGGAGAGGGCACAGTCCCTCTCATGTACAAATGGCACATGTTCAGTGATCTCCTTCGCTACTAGGCGATTGTTGTCCTTCACACCTGGTTCAGGAATCTTGAATGAGCCATTTTCCATTATTGGGTGAAACATCCTTGCTGGGGTCCTTTTCAGTAAGAAGGGCAACACAAGGCCACTGTGTAAGAAGCCAGAGGGCCTGGGATGCAGCGCATCAGAGTGCTTACCCAGTATGCAGAGGCCCTGAAATCAACACGCAGCATTACAACAAACAGGTAGAAACAGAGAGCAGAAGCTAAACAAGCTGTGCTAGAAAAACCAATGCTAGAAGAACAAACCCAACTGGGACTTGGGCTGGAGACACTGAGAAGCTTCAAGTAGAGAAACTACTTCCAGAGAATTAAGTGCTTTAGAAGTGTGTCAACTTTTAGTTCACAGAGACCTTCAAAAATTGCTGCAGTATCACATTATATTGCTTTAAAAAGGCAATCTGCCCATCTTTGCCCTAATTGTCAGACTGTTTTGTTACTAGACTAGCAAGACTTCAGTTTAGTATGCTAGCCTGCCATCCCAATGGCACTCTGAGCAGGGACCAAGAGATATAGAACCCCTAGGAGGCTGGATGGATCATCCTGGATCAGAGATACACTTGGATACAGGTGTGTAGGTGGGCTCCTACAATACTTGGTTTTCAAATAATGTAATGGTATCTAGGACGCTAATCTAAAAAGGCTGATATAAAGAGACGTGGTTTCTTGAAAAGCTGTGAGAATAAGGGGATTGCAAAGACCAACCTTGCACTGGGCTTTGGGTTTACAGTAGGTGGCCTTAAGCAGTCTGGGGACATTGTGAAGTAGACCACACTGTATGATCTTTTGAAGCGTCACTGTATCATATGTCAAATGGGATGGAAAGGAAGCACATATCATGGCGGTCTCCTGGACATCAGATAGGATCGTGTAAAATTGTCAATTCCGGAAACAGCATAAAGGGAATGCTCAACACACGCTGGCTGTAAGCTAATTTTTCAAAATTTGCAAATGTTTGCCCAACAAAGCCTCAAAATGCTTCTCCCCTTGAGCTGTAGGAATAGTAGGTACTGTAAGCTGAACTGTTTTTCCAGATAATCTAGTCTCTGGAGTGCATCAAAGACTGGGAGAACGTGGATGAAATCTGTAAAAAGCTATACTGATGTCTATAGACTAGGGCACTAATGTCAGAGGTCCTCCTATGAGGGTGAAATCTCAGATTGGAAGGGTATATGCAAAGCACAGAGAGGAATGTTATCTACCATCCCAGCCAGACAGTGCAACAGGGCAGTTCTGCAGCTGAACCTGGGTGCCTTGTGCCCATTCTCATCTACACAGTGGAGAAGGAGATGTGTGTGGGAACATAGCTGTGTATGGATCACTAATGAGACTGGACAAAGGCTTCACGTTTGCCAATACAGGGATTTGAAAGGATCTTTTAATTTTATATTATGTTAAGGCAGTGGTTCTCAGCCTACAGGTCACGACCTCTTTGGGGGTCACATATCAGATATCCTGTATATTCTTACAATTTATAATATGAAGTAGCAACAAAATAACTTTATGGTTGGGGGTCACCACAGCATGAGGAACTGTAGAACAGGGCCACAGCATTAGGAAGATTGAGAAGCACTGCTAAGGGGAAAAAATCCTCAAGTATAGGCTAAGAATTATAATTTCATATCTATTTATGTATGGTATAAAGGGTGCTTCTCTGTCCAAACATACCTCTCTCCTTTCTTCCTACATATGGAGGATCCCCAGGTTTGAGATATTGCAGTGTAAATATTATTCCATATGTATAATGTATGTGGCTATGCCTATACTTGTACACATGTAACTTAACTTGGATTGTTTACACATCTAATATGAAGGCAGACATGCAGTCCCCATATTCAAATATTTATAACATTAGGATTTTGCTTTTGCCTCTGGGTACTCATTTTATGTTGGGCCAGTGCATGACTATTTCTTGGTATAGAATGAAGAGAAGAGAGTTCAATTGGACAGAAGAGACTCAATTTGATAGCATAAGACTATAAAGAGAGTGTACTTCTCAACTAAATAGAGCATATTCACAGTATATAAAATCAACAGCAAGATATAAATGGGAAATGCCTAGTACCATAGATCTTCTATACATATCTGTTGATTCCAAAATGAAATTAACGATAATATGCTTTAATAACCCTGTAGAAAGATGTTAAGAAAACATGACATTTTAAAAAGTTGGCATTTGTGTACAAAACAGAAGGTGTAGGTAGTCTCTGCAACTACCAAGAACCTTATATTTATTTGGAGTGTTTACTGGCTTGCAGAGTCTTCTGGAGTTAATGGCTTCATGTTGAAAAGAAGATAGCTCTGCTCATCAAAGCAGTAGGAAGGCTAGCCCAGGCATCATAGGAAAAAAAAACCACTGGGAATAAACTTTCTGAGCTGAAAGCCACTAATTGGTAAGGTTGAATTTTTCAGACACTACTTCTAACATAATCTCCACGGCCTGTGCCTGAGGACAGCCTTCCTACTCAGCACGACCGGAGACTGTGATCTTGTGGGAAACCCCCACCATCAGAGGGAGAGAAGAACAGTCACTGTCGACCCGGGTGGGGACCACTGGGGTCCACCTCAGGCCAGGCTTCTTTACGTTCCTGAAGGATACCAACTGATTTTTTGGTTTTCAACTTGACCAAAGGCTTTGGGGTGAAGCCCAGGCAGCAGCTACATGCAGAGGAGTGAGTGGGCGAGCACTGTATCTTCTCACGTACCGTATACATACAGCATATAGTCCGAATGAGCCTTTCCCACTATGTTGGAAGCCTCACAGCGGTAAGTACCATTATCTGTTTTGTTTAGGTTATTGATGAACAGGTTTGGCCCAGACAGTACGGCATGCTGAGGCATTTCATCATCGACTCTCACCCAATTCACCATCACAGGCCTGTGGGAGGCAAGAAAGACAGGTCAGAGGGCCACTTCCCACTAAGGCATCTGTATCCAGTTTCTTAACCCATGCAGCAAACAAATCCCATGCAGGGTGAGGCAACTAACTGGACCCACAGGAGAGATGTTAAATTCATAAAAGTAAGACTGTGCAACTGCCAAACACATCTACAATATAATTCTTAAAAAACAAAATCAGGTATTGATAAACCTTCAAGACTTGATATAAGCTGGAGTCCTATGATTTTTAAGTCATTTTCAATAAGTCAGCAAATAAGCCAACGTGCCCAACTCACATACCCAGCTGTGAAGTTTCACACCAAAGGCAGGCCAAAGCTCACCCATTGTTAATCATCTCAATAATTAGAGAGGAGAAAAAAAAAAAAAAAGCAAGGTCTTGGCTAGTAGTGCATGCATCAATCCGATGGTTACTAATTCCAAGTGTTTGCTTGCTCAGAAGGCACGTGTGAGGGTTAAATGGACTTTGACAACAGGACAGCCCTCCTCTCGTCCCTCCCTTTCTCTGGGGGATACTGGCACATGCCAGCTCTACCACTATATCCTTGACCTTTGTTTATTACTATTTCCTCTCAAGGTTGCCCTAGCCAGTCTATATATAACACTTGGTATGGAGACCAAGCTGCCCTTGAAACTGCAGTGAGTTTCCTGACTGCTTCCAGAGCAGCTGGAATTACAGCCCTGGCTTGAACAGAGCTTTGTTTTGGTCTGTGTTTGGAAAAATCACCTTTGATTCTGGAAAGATCCAATCACTTCCTCTCCCCTTAGCCTGACTCTCCCCACCTGAGATGCCATGTGACTGGCGCTGACTACCTTTGCTACCTGCCCCTGGCCAGTAACTGGCCCTCTCTATTAGGTCCTCTTGCCTAGATATACTTGGACCTTCCCTGTGAGTGCATTTGGCTAGTGGATTAATGATGAATGAATACATCTAAAAATAGACTCTTTAGGTCCAACAAGGGAGCTTGCTTATCAAAAACAAGTTTTAGTGACTCAAAATACCACACATATCTTACGATAGCCATTAGGGAAAAGCAAATTTGACAAGATGCTCTAGAGAGAAGAGTGCGCACACACCAAACACCTTTCACTCACTGAACTTGAAACCTGTGTTCTTCAAGGTGCCTCTTTCATCCTCCTACAAAACCAAGGGTATACCTCGAGTGCCTGAAAATCATTTTTTTGTGTGGTGTGTGTGATTCTGGAGACAGAACCCTGGGCCTGATGAATGCTAGGCAAGCACTTACCCCCAAGTTATAGCTTTAGTCTTGATTTTTATTTGACAAGAAGCATGCTACTGGCCTGAACACATGAGCAGTCCTCTTTTGGTCCCTACTACTACCTCTAGGAGCAGTGATATAGGCAGAGACCCAGGCATAAACGACACACTGATACTCAAGTGAGGCCTATTGAGTAGCATTCCACTGTTCCAACGAGATGTGAAGTTACAATTCTCTTTAATTGCATATGGGTTTGTCAACAGAATGCGGTGAATTATTGAAGCTAGTACTGAACATGTCCTCCTTGTAGGCAGTGGAAAACGGAGCTGCCTGGCAATCAGGCCTCATGTCCTGCTGCTTGACAGCTGAAACAATCAGTGGGGGTAAGCACTGAGAATATTCACAACACTTAATGGCAAGTTAAATTACCATTTTTATTGTATACAATTTCTTGAGAAAATAAATAGGTAATATGCGAGGAGGGATAGTTGCAGAGTAAAGCCTGCTTGCTCACACAGCCACGTGCCCTTTCCAATTTGAGAGGAACGAACAAATACCCTTTCTGGCAAAAATGTCCTGAAGGAAACATGTAATTTACCATCCCTGTGGCACAGGCAAAACGCACATAGTACCTTCTTCAGGAGAAAAAAATTACAGATGTAAAATATAGGTTAGCAAGCCAAACAGCATAAATGTGACTTAGGTTGTTGAATATAGTTGCTGTAAACAGTCAGAGGCCCTGAGAAGGGTTCCCCTCCATCCATAGGATTTTTGGGAGACAAGGGAAACTTCTAATAGGGCATAAATCAGTTTATTAAAAAGAATGATCTGAATCTTTTTGAAGGGCTTACAAGAGAAAAAGAAAATGTGTGTGCATGTGTATGTGGGTATCTGTGAGGGCCAGAAGAGGACGGTGGGCCCCTGGAGCTGGTGACATATGCCTGTTGTGAGCTGCCTGACTTGGGTGCTGGGATGCAAACTCAGATCTTCTACACTAGCAGGAAGATTGCTGAGCCATCTTTCCAGGCCCAGTATGTTGAAATTTTATATAAGAGAAAACAGCCCTGATCAGCCTGTTAACGACAATAAAGCAGGCAGAATTCACTAGAATTGTAGATTAGGAAGGCATTCCCTCTTTTTTCTAACAATTAAGAATTAAATGTCAAAGCTGGGGCCAAATAAGCCAGCAGCACCAGAGAAGAAGCAAAGAGAACCAGAGCCACCTCCCTCCAAAGGTCATCTTTACAGCTCTCCCTCCTCCCAAGGGAAGGCACTAGCCCATGGATAAAGGAGAGTGGAAGCAGGCCAAGGGACTCGTCATCGCCAGGCTCCCCTCTAACACAGTGCACTTTTGGTTCTGTAGCCATCACAGGGTGAGTGCTGTCTAAGGAGTGGGAAGGAAGCACTGTTAAGATGCTCCAAGGTCTGTATATGAAAAATCACAAAGATGCAGCTCACCTGAACTGTGAGGGAACAGGAAATCATGCCACAGGGACAGCAGAGGGAGCTCACGGCTGTGTTTCTGGATAGGTACCACTAAAAGTTTGAGTGACCTTAATCCCAACTTGACCTGTCCTCCATTTCATGAGTGTGTGAACTGGGTTTTTTCCCCCCTCCCTTAAAAACAGTTAAAGACAATTTGTTTTACTAGAAAGATGAAAGGCTCTTGTCTTGTGTAAGTAGACTGTGAGGTATTGGCAGTAGCATGATCTCAAAGCTTGTAGGTGGTGTTAGATCTCCAGCTGCTCTTCTGACTCACATTGGATTACTGTGTGGAGTATGCAGAGCGTCTCCATCACACTCCTCAGGAACACCAGTTTGTCAGCATTCCTTTCCTCCTAGGCAGAACAGTCACACTCCCCTAGTGGAACATTCCTACATCTTTCATTTGAGTACTGTGCTTTCCTTGGAAGCAAATTCTTTTGTCTACATCTGGTCCTAACCTCTGTACATCAAAGTTTAGAAAACCTTACCTTCCAGTTGTATGTAGCAAGAGCACCACTGTTAGCAGACATTATAGTGCATTGAGGCTATATTGACATTTTAGACAATTTTTGTGTGTGCACGCGTATGTGGGTATCTGTGGGGGCCAGAAGAGGACGTTGGGTCCCTGGAGCTGGGGACATATGCCTGTTGTGAGCTGTCTGACTTGGGTGCTGGGATATTTATGCATTGATATTTATTCCCCGTCGCTGAATATTCTTCGTTTTCTCAAAAATCACCCATCCTTTTTACAGCAGGAGACAGGTGACAGGCCAATGAGTTGTGAATGCACATCTTCATGTTGTGACATTTACTGCTCACGACCCTCTGCCAACCTTGGCCTTCAGAACTTACTGGGGCTTCCCGGTGACTTCACACGTTAACTCAAGCGAATCCCCTTCCCGGGTTAGGCCTTGTAGAGGGTACGTCATCTGGATATGCACTTGTGGTTTGTCTGTGTGACAACACAAAGCGTGATGTTTAGCAAACGATAGCATCAGGCAGATCAGACTCACATCCTGTCACAAATCCCACACTGCCAGCTCTTACTCTGTCCCCATCCACATGCCGTCAGCAACATCCTTCTAATTAGTTAGTAATCCTGGCATTTGTCCACATTAAATTGACTAATAACTCTAAGGAGTGAACCTTGCTTAGATAAGAGATTCCTAAGCCAACTGTGGCACATCAAACAATTCCTATGAAATACATTTTGTTACATTGAAGTTTATCTCTAAACTCAGTCAAGCTAAGGGAAACTCATTTGCCTTCATGCTGAGGAGAAGCTGCAGATTTCTGTGGTGTTCAAAATTGATACATTTTATCATATATCACATATTACCATGTGACAATGTGTTTTGACACTGCATATTAATAAGTTGTCTCTTCTATGCTCTTTCTAGCTAACTGTTTCCCGAATTCCGCTCAAACAGCCTTACGAAGAAAAGATCCAGGAGAGATGGGTGGTCCCAAATAAAACCATCCTGGCATAAACACAGAGGAAAGGGAATTGACGTTCATCCAGAGCCTACTGTCTGAGTTTCCATGCAACCACAGCAGAATAAGCAAGAGTTTTAATGATGACAACTTTGGTACTCATACGATGATGTAGCTAGTTGAAGGTTTCAGAGATAACTCAATACCAGACAGCTCCGAGGAATAGAGTGGGGGAGAGTTCTGGTTCTGAAGTGCATTTCTCAATGGCAGTCCACAATTAAAGCTGAGTATATCTTTCTAACACAAGTGTGCATTCAAGAAAGCGGCACAAGTTATTTTTATTTCCCTCAGTGGTTTAAAGCTGTGATTGCTGGTGAGGGGATGTGTGGGTATCGGAGATGAATGATAGAGGGGCTCAGGGAGTAGCAAGGGAAGCAGCAGTACTTCGAATCAACATGGATGATACACATGATTCATACACAGAACCTGAGTGGAATCTGATCTTTTCCTATGCTCCTCATTTAATTCTGTGGCTCTTTTGGAAAGGGACCCAGGGGTACCAAGTGTGAGAGGGCAGGACATCAGTTGGCTGAGAGGTCAAAACAATTACCATACTTTTATTTTCCCAATCACACCACCTAAACAGAAGCTCCTCAGCCTTTCAGGCGGTAGTGCTGGGCTCATTAGTATTCCTCCTATGGAATACGAGAGAAGACAGAAATATGGCCAGACTCTGCCAACCTCACCCCCTCACGCAGCTATGGTCGCTGCCCAGGAAAGTCATCACGTGGGACAGCTCACCTAGGACAGCTAGTCATTCTAGTCTTGATTCTACCACGTGCCTTCTGCCATGTCACCCAAGATATTATGACCCTTTGAAGAGAGCCTCCTGAACACCCACCAGTTTGCACTGCCCACTGGAACCGGTGCTGCTTTCTGAGGAACACTATTACTTGTCAGAGGACAGAAGGTGATAAAGCCCAGAAGGCCACTGCATGTGACACAGTCCTTTTCTTGGACTTACTGGTAAAACAAATTGGGGAGGATCCTGATAAATGTTATCAGAGAAGGGAGGGAATGTTTGCATAGAATAAACAGGGTGACCTTGAGCTAGCACAGGCTCCTGGACACCCACGTCTAGATCCTATCTCAGACTAAGCAGAATCCTGAAGTGTGCTGCAGGACTATTATTTTTTAGTGATACAAGTTCTTCTGCCTGGCACATAGCTATTTGATGAAATCTGTGTTTTAAAAGAAGAGAAACGAATGTGAGGTTATGACACACAGATAACAAAAGACCTGTCTAATAATTCACACTCAGAAACCAAACAGCATCCAAGAACTCTTGCTTAGGGGACTTCTGACATAAACATAGAGCCCCAAAGCTGGGCAGCACCCACTATTTGTTTTTAGGTTAATGTCCACGACTGCTGACTGCAGCCCTTCCTTGAGGAGGAGAGAACAGCAGCTATCTGCACTTGCTCCCTGTGCTTGCCAAAGCGTGCTTCTGGCTCTCGGCCTTCACTGGCCGGTTTGTGTCTACTGATGTGCTCTGGCGGCTCTTTCTTTCTGGTCTGTAGTTGCTGGTCTAGGCTTTGTGGTCTGCATGCAAAATCAGACCATGTTTCTCTCCTCCATGTAATTTACAAGCACACAGGAAGAGTGGATTTTCAAAGAATGTACCAGGGTCTTCCTACGCTCAGCTTCCAGCTGTAATAAGAGCACGAAAAGTTCTAATCCACCCTGCCTCTGTGGCACCAGTGAGTTTGTTTTTATTAGACACACACACACACACACACACACACACACACAAAACACGTGTGCCAGTTGTCAATCACACACCAATCAGGAAGAATAAGTGAAGGGCTTGTCATACCTAAAATTTGTATTTTAAGCCACAAAACTTTTGAAGTGAACAACACTTCAGTTTTGATAACTTTTTTTCCCTCTAATTATGGCTCAGGACCCTGGGGAAGCTTCTGCCATGTTATGTGTGGACACAATGCCACAGTTACCGTAATGGCTAGCAGGAAAAGTGCACATCAATATTGCTTCTATTATATAGAAAAGGTCCCTTTCCATCGACACACGCAACATTTATGGGTATATTATCTGGGCCTGGGCAGCTGAGCTATCTTCATTCCCTATAAACCAAACAGAAGACCTAAGCACTAAGATCTGTCCCTGAGGCGATAGGAAACTTAAGGGCAAATCTCTTCTCCTTTCTCTGTCCTGAGGAACTTAAGGATCTTCAACAGGTGGGACAGAAACTTGGGGATTCTAACAATGCCTCAGGACGATTGAGTGCTCCCAGAAAAGACCCTGGCTACAACAGGAGGATGTCAAAATGTCAAACGATCCAGATTGTTGACTGAGGAGCCAGGGCTCATCATTTATGTTTTAATTATGTTCATAAATCAAATGTTATAACTTACAAAATTTTCTCTGAAATTGAACCAGATTCCAAGATTTATCTTTAAGTAATGAGGTAATGAGGTAGTATATTTTGTGGGGAATCATTTTACGCCTTGGTTGGTGTCATCAGGCACGAGGCTAAAAGCCAGATGACACTTTCTACCCAAGTGCGATAACTGTCCAGCAACATATCGCTCAGAATGGCTTAATGTCATTATAAAATGGAACTGCTCTATAAAAATAAGAAAACAGATAGGCTGTGCACTTAAGGAGCATTACACTTAGCTGGCATCAGCAACAGCCAATCAATTAGGTGGAAAGATCTGAGGTTTTCATAATATACTGTAATTTCTTTTAAACACTCTACAATACACTTAGCAAGACTGCTACAGCTGAGACATTTGTTCATTAGTTGAAGTTGCACAGAGGGTTAAATACCAGGAGGCCATAGGGCAGACTATAGTAGCAACCAATTAAAAAAATAATTTTAGGAAGACACTCTGATTTGATGAGACATTCCTTAAATGTACATTTCCCCTTCTATAAAGGGGGAATATAAAAGGAAACTCTTAAAGCGGTCTGAATGGCTGGCTGGCAGATTACAATTGATTTCATGCCAGTCTGACCTTGAACTCTGTTCTGTGATCTTCTAAAAAGATGAAACTCAAGATTCTGTAACCTGTATGTCAATTTCCTATGCAAATGAAGAGGCAGACTCCTCTCAGAAGCCGGACCTTAGCCTATCAGGTCTGTCATCCCCACCCTGTGTGACCAGGATGCCATCTTTTCCACGTGGCAGAGAGCAGAAGAACTGAGGCCAGGAGGAGTGTCCTGATACCTCAGCAAGCGATCTATTACCCCAGGGGCACCTGCAACCTTCCCTCTTTTCCCCAGAAGTTCTAAATCGGGCATGCTGACATCAAAAGTTCTTTGACATGGCTACTACAACCAGGCCCAAGGGCTTTGCATGAAATCTCTACCTGTAACTACAAGGGTTTGAGCACAAATCTCCAAGTTCCATGCTTCATTTTCATCTAATGTTCAGAAACATCCTGGGTGTGGGGTTTGATGCCTGCGGATCAAGGGCTCACATTTCCAGCCCCCACCCCCAGGACAGCACCAGTAAGGCTGCCACCAGTCTGGCTAGGAGAGGGTCTGGGTCAGTCCCTGTGCATTGGAGCTTGCAGGAAGCGGTGACTGAGGAGTCTGTCAATCATGGAGGATTACTGCAGTTTGGAGTAGAACAACAATGCAAAGATTAACCTGAGATTTGGTTCGTATTAGAAGCTGTTTGAGCGCAAAGCCAAAATCAGCCCCTACAATTCGGTTGTCTAAAGTGCCCAGGGAAGACAGCTTTGTAATGAGAAGAGGGCAATGGAGGGCACCCAAGGAGACTACACACGCCTGGCTGGGAGAAGGTCCACAGCGCTCCCAAAGAAGGAAAAGGGGGCACACTGTAAAGTGTTTGCTTTTCTATGGCCTGAGACATTAGTGACAATTTCCCCAGCTGGTTGTTTACTCTCTGGGTAAAAAGTATGTGTTTGGTATGGTTTGCAGCCCTTAAAATCATACTTCATATCTGTAACCCAACAGCTGGGAGGCTGAGGCAGGAGGATTTCCATGAGGTGGACAGGACATCAGCCTGGGTTACAGAGTAAGTTTTGGGAAGCCTGGGTTACTGAGAAAGACATCTGCTTCAAAACAAACAAACAAAGGAAAGAAAAGAAAGGACGGACAGACAGAAACGACCAATTACACTTCATGAAGGGGGATGGGCTATCATAAGAGACTAAGACGGGCAGGAACCAACCCTGCTTAGAGCATTGGCAGTGCCAGAAAATGCCATCTCCCCCTGAAGAATCTACTAGGTGTTTAGTGGATGTTAAAATTACTGATCAGTACCACAGAATCAAGTTGTATTCCATGCCCTGGAGAAACATAGTTCTGTTGACAATAGGTTCCATATTCACAGAATGCTTCTGCATAGCTGTGAAGAAATCTTCAGGATCAGAAGTATTACTTAACAATGATGCTCTGTGATAAGAGAGGGCTTTTATTTTGCTTGGCTTTTAATACAGCACATACAGGGGTTTCTGCCTGCATAGACAGATGTCTGTGCACTGTATATGTTCCTAGTGCCCACAAAGGGTGTTGGATCTCTTGTAGCTAGAGTTACAGATGGTTCTGGGCTGTCATGCGGGTACAACAGGGGACTGAAAACACAGGTCCTCTGAAAGAGCAATCACTGATTTAACCACTAAGCCACCTCTCCAGCCATCTTGTCTTCTTTTTAAACCCCAGGCAATTACAAGAGTGCCACAGCCTGGTACACAGGAGACATTTAACAATGTATCTGTAAAAGGAGTGACTAAATCAGGAGGAAAATCAGAAAAGCAGGAAGCATTAGGTCATGGCTTCTGTGCTAGCTCTACCACAGAGGAAAATAAAAGTAACAAATGCACAAGTCATCTGTGGGTTTGTCTGATTTGAAGGTCAAACCAGTTCCCCAAATTTGAGGATCAGCCCAGGTAATTTGACTGTCAAACCTGCATTTTGGGCACTGCTACCTGGCATTTCTGGCATCTCTATGGATACTATGAAGACTTTTGCTTGACTATCCTTTTTAAATTTAAATCATTTGACCTTCCGCAGAATCAGAATCCTATGGTGAGCTAAAACCCATCAGGCAGAGCGCACATTAGGAGCCTCTCGCTTCATTCACTATGTAAGAACTGCATCTGTACACAAACTAGAGCCATCTTTCATCCACTTAGCTCAGTGAGAGCAGCACTGCGCTGTCTGTGGGGCAAAGGCCTTTCTCCCAGGGGTCATTTTCAACATGCCCAATCCTGGCTGCTTTGGTCCTGTGGGCTCTATTATCCACAACCCAAAGGAAAATTCAGGAACTCTGAGATGTTCCTGGGCTGGACTTGTACAAAGAATGCTAGGTTAGAAACTGGGCTTCAATCAGGGGTCTCTCTGCCTTGATTGTTTCTCATAAGGACTATTAATCACGGAAATAACCTCTCTGAAACCTAGATCACTGATCTATACAGACACTGGATACTGTTGGACACAGATCCCAGAGACCAGACAGCAACAGGCCCAAGCTGAGAACACAGCAGGTTTCACTTTAAGAACACAACCTGGGAACAGAATTAACCTGGGAGAGCAGGGAGGAGCAGAGCAGCTGTTATTGGAAGCTTTCTCCTCCAGTCCAAACAGGAGAGATTTCGCAATTTCCAGGTTTTTCATCCTCCATCACCACAGGGCGCTATCAATATCACAGAAACATTCATTTTGTCACAGATAAAGAACAAATTTTGATCATCTCTCCAATGCCCAATTTTCCTCTAGTTGAGGGAATGGGAGGCAGGCGTGCGGGGAGAACCACCTACCCTTCTCTAGACCTTGGATGGATGGGGATATGGATTTATAAAATACCTGGCTGCATCCAGTCAATAAAACTCATTTTGAGATCCATGCCCACGTATGCGATTAGCTGTCAGGTGGTAGTCTGGGCAGGGGAGGTGCTCCAATACCATAGCTTGTTTCACTTTTCCCTTCTAGACTCAGCCCTTCATCTGTTTCTCTCCTTTTATAAACGGACAAAACCCAAACAAAATGAGGATGTCTTGCAAAACATTCTAAAGAGCAAGCCTGAGGTGGGGAAGATGGAAGGCACCCATCTCCGGAGCACCGCTTTCTCTCCGTCAGCACGGCACTCAGAATGCCAAACCGGGGGTCACAGCTTCCCTTTGAAATCCCAGCTTATGTCGCCATGTGTTGCCACCTTGATGCTATTTAGACAGTTTTCTTTTAACACGCAGTCAGTGAACTGGTCTCATTTAAACAGGCTGCTATGTGACAGGAGCGCATTCCCTCAGATCTGGAGCTGAACTAATGGTGCTACAACTGTATCACACTCTGCTCTGATCAACCATGGTGTAAACCTGGTCAACACACCTATAAGGCGTTTGCAAGATGGGGAAGGGAAAAAAAGCACAGAAGGACTTTAGGGGTCATACAGCTCGGCATATTCAAAAGGCACAAGCGTTCTCTGCATAGCTTCTAAGAAAAAGGAACTCTGAATTCTACTGTGCTAACATAATTATTTTCTGTTTTAAACATTTAGCTGCATGCTGCTATACCCTTGCTGGGCCTCAGAATGAAAGCTAGCAAACTAAGAGCCCTACTGTATGTTCTTGATTCCCAGCAATGCTCCTATGAGAAAACCTTATTAATGAGCTTGCAAACGAGCACCCCACAGGAGAGTGTCACAAACAGGAGCAGCTAATGCCCCAGAAAATCAAATAACTGAACACTTGGCTGATTGTGGTGCCTTTCATATTTATAATAAAAAAGAAGAGGGGGGACTTTAATTCACTGATTCTGGAGGGGTCAACACCTTGCTGAACAAAACAACTCATTTATTTATGTTCAGAAATCTCCAGATGATAAATTACATTGATGTTAATCACTTCAATGCATACTACACAATTAATATCTGTACTCACCAAAATTTAAGGGTTATTAAAAGTATGACAGCACACACATCTGGCTGATTTTTCACATAATTGGGCACAACAATTTCTCCTGGTACCACAAATAGAGGTGCTAACAAACAAACACTACAAATACTGGTTCAATTAATTAGGACTTGAATCCACAAGACAAAACAAGGGGGGCCCAGTCAAACCTTGTCTACTATGCAACATGGAGGACTCCATTTTAAAGGGAGAAATACATTCCTCCCTTTCTTTTACCATTCCCCCCTCTGTCTCCTTTCAAGCAGAATGGTCAACAGCACAGTGATAGAAATTTCATTTCTCTCTGAATGCCATTTGTAAAGCTGGACCTAACTTGTATAGGATTCTACCACCAGTCACTTAGCCCTGCTCATGGCCTGGTTGGCATTCATCATCTTAGAGGGGCAGAGAGCTCATCCCATGAACCTTCCTTGTCCTAAATTGGCCAGGATGAAAACTGAGGCTAATAAGAATACTCAGACCGATGTGCCCTCCAGGCCTTCTAACTTGAGATGTAATGTTGGGCTGTGAAGGAGTTCACTATTTCCTGGTAACTACATGTTGATTCCTGATGATATTCTGAAGAAATCTTCTTAGCTTACAAATGAGAAGACATTAAAGGAAATGGTATATTTAAAAGTTTTAGATTAAATCATATAATGAATAAAATTCATAATTCTATGGCTTTTAACATATAGATCATAGTTCGGTAAAAGGCTTAAGGAAAATAGGTCTTATCAGTGATGGAAGAAATTAGAAACTCTATTGGGTAGAGGAACTCCTTAAAGCAAGCAAATGTGGTGACTGATTGAAGTCACCTCCCACCACAGTATAGTGATGTCAAAGGAGTTTTTAGGGGTTATAACTTCAGGGACTTGAGTCAACTTAAAAGGGGGGGTGGAGGAGAGAAGCACACTGTTATTCCTCATGGGTATCTCTAGTGATTCGGTGTCTACACAGACGAAGAATCCTATCCCTTCCCAGTGATGCCTGTCTGCCGAGAAAGAACGGCTGTGAGGGACTGGAGCTGAGTTCCCACACTGGCCAACAGCTGACTTAGGGCCTAATGCACCTGCCTTCAGTCTTGGGGGCAGGAAGCTTTTGGTAGGAAAGAGCTACTAGTGTTCAAGGAGACTCAAGTTGGTTAGGAATGAAGACTGCAGGCTGACTTCACAAGGGTCAGCACAGCTCTGGGAATGGAGTGGTCTTCATAGAATGAAGGGCCAGGTGGCCCTTTCTTAAGTTCTAAGAGTCTTAATTAAGATTACAAATCAGCCCCCCAATACCCTTTCTGAATTATATAAAGTGCTGCAATCTAATACATTCCTTTATACAACACGTTTTCATCTATCTACCTACCTATCTATCTATCTATCTATCTATCTATCTATCTATCTATCAAAAGCATCAAGAATATAATGTTTATATAATTTTAGTTGAGGGAAGAACAGAATCAGCCTTAAAAGGCTGTCATGGTGAAATGATCACTAACTGTAGACTCATTTTTTGAAGGTGTACAGTGACTCTCCTGAAGGGAGGAGCCCACAGTATTTTGTTAGATTGGAGCCAAATGGATTCAGATACAGAGCTGTATTCATTTTCTTGGAAGGACAAATCCCTCTTGAGTCTACAGAAAATGAAAACAAGGCTAGGAATCATTACCACATTTTCCAGGAGTAGGAGGTATACTGCTTGAAATATTCTGCATTTGGCAGTGAATGTAATTTTGTAGGAGGGAGGGGCTATACTCCATTTAAAAGATACTCCAGGAAACTACTTAAAGGGTTTAGGGGTGGAAACTGGGTGGATATCCACTCAGGACTCACAAAGGAGCTAATGTATTATTAAAGCTAATGGGCCCCTACAAGGAACGTTAATGGATATTAAGTTTGCTTAAATGAATTACATATTAACAAAGTCACAAGAAATCTAGTATCTGCCAATTTAGATAATATCTGATCATTTCTGTTTTCCCATTATAAGGACATTACACCACAATAGTTTTAGTGATATGAAAATTATAAGCATGATGCTCATAATGAAGCTATATAATGAAGTAGAGGAAATGAATTAACAAGAAAAACCTGCACTCTGTAATGTAAATTGAGCCATGCTCGCAGGGCAAGAAGAGGTTGGGACAAGATGGTCTCTTATAAGCAAGTTTACAACTTGTTCTACTTGGACAATTTAAATACACAATAAAAAGGGTATCAGCTGAAAAATGGCTTCCAAAGGCAAATTAAAGCTCCCGAAATTCATGAATATGGCCTACTTTGGAAAAGAATCTTTGCATGTGCAATCTTAAAGATCTCAAGATGAGAAAACTCTGGATCACCTGGTTGGGCCCTAAACTCAGTGACAGTGTGTCTCTATGACAGACAAGCCTGCTAAGGGATGGGAATAGGCTACGAAGCGGCACCCAAGACCATCAGAAAATACATACATACATACATACATACATACATACATACACACACACACACACACACAAATATATATATAAAACATACATATATAACAATTCTTAACAAGAGCAAAATTAACAGTTATAAAGTAGCAACGAAAATAACTTTATGGTTGCTGGTCACTATAACATGAATAACATAAAGGGTCACAACACTAGGAAGGGTAAGAACGGCAGCCCTAATCCCTTGGGGGAACTCCCAGATCACTTGCCCTATAAGAAGCAGAAAGGACCCCTCTAAGGTCTTGGAGGGAAGGTGGTCCAAAGGAGCCCTTGATTTGCCCCTTTGGCATTTAGAATTGTGAGTGGATCTCTGTGGTTTTGGGACAGGCCTGTGGCACTGCTTACCCACCCAAACCCTCGCAGCACCGTCCACTAGACATATCCCACTGCATCCTGGGACTTCCACAGGCCAGACTACAAAAGAAACCTTTTGATGAACAGTTCGAGAAGACGGCCACTTGGTCACAGTCTTGGAGGGAGCATGGCTTTGGACAGAAAGATCACTCCATCCTCTGCAACTGAGCAGAAGGGTCTGGAGGAGAAGACAAGGAGACTTCTTCTTTAGTTTACAGGAGATGGTTAGGGACAGTCACACTATCGGTAGTATAGCATTATGGATGAACTTTAACTTTCAAGTCTTTTTTCTAACTAAAGCTAAATAGAACATGCACTTTAGAACAGAATATTGGTACGAAATGGGAATAAAATGTAAACATCCACTGTTTATGATGAATTAAAGAGAGAAGGGGAATCACTGAAGACTTGGTTGGCTTGGGAATGAGGACAGTCAACACCAGGTCACATTAAAGCAGACTGGCACTGTTGTAGCTTCACTTTTGAGTTAGACACAGTATCTTTACATTCTCATTGGCACTTGGTAATACAGTAGCATTTCAGCAGAATGGTCTTTCGATTACTTTTCTACCAAAACAACAGAGGAAAAACCCATCTACACCACACTGGCCTCAAAACAAGATGCTTAGCTACTCACACTGCACTTCTAGGTACCGCTGGGTCTGCAGGTTTCCAGTGACTGCAGGGTGCTCCACCTGACAGATCACTGGGACCCCATCATCCTCCTTGTGCACCTTCAGCATCAGCTGGCTGGTCACCGTGTACATGTCCGACCACTCTTCCACCTCTGATTTGCCTGTGGGAGATAAAACAGATCGCGATCCTCTTCTTTTCTCCCCGCCCCCAACAGTGTTATTTTAGGTACCAGGATGGCAATGTCATAGGTCAGGGCAATCTGGGGCCACAGACCTTATAAAATGGTTATTTCCCTTAGTTTCTTTCTTTTCAGCCTTGAATAACAGTGGTTCAGATGTATTCCAAACCTAAGCAATACACATTATTTTAATTCCAATATTTTATGTATACTCCTTCTTGGAACCTCCTACCAAGTCAGTTACAGGTTCAGCCATTTTGACACTTGGCTGCCTGTGGCATTAAGAGGCGTAAGAAAAAAAAGCTTTTTACTTCTACAACCATGAGAACTTGAAATATCTACAGGGCTGTCATGCCTCTGAAAACCCAGGGTGAAGTCCAAATCCCCTAAGTAATTCCGTCAGCAGTGGAGACAAACACAAGCCCCACTGCCTACCCCCATTATCCACAATTAAGAGGAAAAGTAACTAAATGGATTTATATAATTGAAATTGTAATTGAAATGTTTAAACTCTGAGACTTCTGGAAGACCACAAGAAATGCAGTGGCAGTGAGCTAGAGCAAAGAAAAATGGAGGGCTTTGGGCCAGATGGGAAAGAAGTCCAAGAACACCCAGAAAGGGAGGGAGGGAGAAGGCTTCCGGAGGGAGTGGACAGGACCAGGCAGTCCCTTCCTGCACCCAGCACTCCCAAAGCTCGGCACACCATTAACTTTCTTTGAGTGTTTTGTAAGTATCAGTCTACGTTTAATGGCTCAATTCACTTAGACAGAAGCAGAGGGGAAATAAAAAACTCCTTCCTTCTAAAAGCATTACCTAGGAAGTAGTTTAAGACAGAACGAGCTTTTGGAGGCTTGCTGGTCTCCTTTTCTGGATATAGACTTCCACGCCACCTTCCTAAAAGGGCCATTTTCTTCCTTGCACTGCTTATTTATTTAATGAGCGCACATATAGCACTTATTCTGCTTCCAGCACTTCCTCAATGCTTTGTAAATATTCACTCATTTCATCTTCATAGTAACCTAGGATTATTGTCCCACTTTTAGAGGAAACTGAGGCACAAGGCTAAGTATTTCTGTTAAAGAGAGGGAGTTCCAGAACCCTTTGTTCAGGGCAACCTAGAAAAGAAACAGAGCCAAAGGCTGCCCACTGTGAGAGACAGGATAAGCAATATAAAATGGCCAAATAGGGGCAGGGCTATAAAAGTTGCCTGTAGGGCCACTGGGAAGTCAGAGACTTTGCAGAAGAATAGGATGGCAAACTGGGCACCAGAATTACATGTGCATCAGCAAAGTCATCTCTGTAAATTCATAATTAACATAAGCTCTTGGTCTGCAGTGCACCCAGTCTTGCAGGAGAGCACAGGCCCACAGCTGATTGACAGTGCTAGAATGCTAGAATGAGTGCACAGCAAGAAGACATGGGTTTCTGAGCCATCAATTCACCACAAAACAGGGTAAAAGCAGCGAAATTTGAGGCACAGACAGAGACAGCCTCAGAATTCGGGATATCCCTGACACAGGCTCTTCCTGATCTGAAGTGTTCACGTTTACAGTTTGGTTCACCACCAACTCTCAAACCACAGAGGGGTGGATATGAGCGAAGGCAATGAAACCCAATCCGTTCTGGCCTCAGATGTTTTTGCTAATTGATTAGAAGCCATATCTAAATGGAGAGTTTTGGTTCAGGAGCAATGTTTGTAATTTTCACAAAGGCCCACTTGCTAGAGTCAAGTGCCAGCTAACTGCTTCATGCCTGGGTGGTCTTCATCATACCTTTGAGTTCCTTGTTCCCTTTGAACCACCTGATGGTCGTAGCCGGCTTGCTGGCCATTGCAGTGCAGTTGACTTCAATTTCCTCCCCTTCGACTGCCGTGTCTTTCTGGATATCGATCATCAAGTTACGTGGAGGGACTACAAATTAAACACAGATGCTTTATAAGCACGGGGACAGTTTATGGACAGACTCTCTTCTTCCTTAGGAATCAGTGTTTTTGTTACCAATAAGGAGGCAGACAAGGGACACTGCTGATGGGATCACTTTCAGATGACAAAATAAAACTGCCAGAGGAGGGGAAGAACTGGAGAGACAATGTCATGTAAGGTGGATCAGGCATAATCAGTTCACTCAGACTATCTTTCCTAAATGTCTCCTAGTTAGTGACCAGTGACCTCTCTGCAAGTCCTCAATTATCACCGACTGAGATTTAATAGTCCAGACATTAGTCTTAAGAAAATGCATAAGGAAACAAGTATAAAATCAAGAGGAGCAGACACTATTGAAATCAATATCCTTACCTGGAAGCCCTTGAAAGCAATAATTCTCCTTGAACTCAACCCTTGGATTTCAATCGTCATAGGAAAGACATCAAAGTCTACTAACAAAGATAAAAAGCGTGGGTCCCTTAGAAGAACCACTCACCACAAACACCAATGGAAAAAGTATGCCTCAGAGCCAGCTCCACTGAACCAGGACTGAAAGAAGTTGGGACACACTCCTGTCCTCCAGTGAGCAGAGCACCACTGGAAAGAAGACCCAGCAATACAGGAAATGCCACGTGTGTGCAGGCATTTACCATATTCCGAATTCCAATGCTTAGAACTTGGAAACTAAAGGAGAGATTCCCAAGAGCTTGAAAGGCACTCGGATATCAGAATTAAAACACTTTTCTATAAGCATATTAAATATCTCTGTAATAAAACAGTCAAGACAAAAGGCTTGAGAGGTGACACACGGACCATCAATCGAGGGTCTGTGTGTGACAGAAGTGAAGACAATGACTGGACCTATCTTTTTCTTAAATATGAAACTGAATTGAAGGTGAAACTTCATACAATGTGTCATCCTACCTCAGGACTGAGCCTCCTGAAATAAAAATCAGTAAGAATACAGAATTCAGTAGTGTGAGCCTAAGAATATGAGCTCTGGCCATTATGAATAAGCAAAGACAGGGCTGGGACTTATGATTAATAAGTTTCTCAACTCAGAAAAGAAACAAGAAATTAAATATGTATAAACATGCCATCCTGACCATCAAGTTGAATAATACATCTCTGATACTGTTTCAATAAATTATGGGATTAAACCATGTTATTTGGGATTTCCAACTGTTCCAGTCCAATGTGAAATTTCTGTCCACAGGAAGACTTTCATACTGAATTAGAGCGATTGAAAAGTCTTATAGGGGCTGATGAAAAGGGGGAAAACAAAATGATTTGTTGCATATGTTTCTCAGCAAGATGGCACACTGTGGTGGCAGGGAGGGGGCAGCTGCTGGAGCAGGCGCCCTGCTCTGTTCCCCTTGCACAAGAAAAAAAAACACGTTTGCTCAAATCAGGTGGCTTGCTAATGTGCTCTGGCCCAAATGAGAATTTACTTACTTGTGGCAAAGAATACCCTGGCTTTCATTTTAAAAACTAAGCAGGAGACAATTTAACATCCAGTATACACAGGTACATCTGATGCAATTTTTAGAGACCCAAAAGGGGGTGACAAAGAAACTGGACTGGTTTGGCTAAATGTGTCCTTTACATAGTTTATCTGTGCAATGACAGGCAGGTAGGCCACAGTCTGCCAGGGCCAGAGCATGGTGGGAAGAGGCAGGCACTGCACTCTGCATGCAGGGTGGTAGCCACGATGGAGGCAGACATGCTCCTGTGGCAACAGATGCTCTTGGAAATCACCGACTATGCATAAGGAACAAAGATCTTGGAAAGCGACAGCACCAGAGAGGGATACAAGAGAGAGAGAGAGAGACCAGGGCATCAAAGGCCACTGAGGGTCCTCACAAACAAACCAGGACCCAGAAGAGAAAAGGCAGCGGGTCTTGCGGCCCCGGGGAAATAACAGCAGCAATGCAATGGGCACTTCCTGACGAGAACAATAAGCACTAATGTCATTGTCGGAGTATGGCGCCAAGGATACAAGAGAGGGCAAGCAGCGAAAGCCACACCAACAATGCTGGAATCCCCCTGAATGGAGTATTTCTCCCACTTCTGGAGAAACATGGTCGTGGGCACAGAGAATACAGGCACTTTCTTAGCAGGAACAGATCCGGGGGAAGCTGAGAATCCACCCGGATTCTAAGTCTCAGGGGCACTTGATATGGATGCTGTCTGTCTGCTGTGCTTTGTGCTCTGGACATCTTGTTGGACTCTCATTTGTTATGGTAGGTCTGACAACACACCCACACTCCTCCCCTGAGCCCTCTCAGAGCCTCTGCTGCCCACTCATTTCATTCCAAGTTACTTTTCCGAAGGCCAGGCCTGCTCCTTTCAGTACAGTTTCAGAAGTCCTTGGTCACGGGGCTGTCTTGGGACCATCCCTGCCCGGATAACATGACAATGAAGCAGTGGAGGACGAGGCTGTCCACATCCTGGCAGAAAGGAAGCAAGGAGATGGTCCTAGAAGGGGCCAGGGCAGGAAGACGCAGCTCCAAGGACTCCCAAGGCATGTTTCTTGCAGGGAGGTCCTGTCCCCTCTTTAACAGATCCTATCATATTACATATTGATTACAAATCAATCCCAGGATGAATTCATTGATTAGGTGGGAGACCTCAGGATCTAACCACTTTCCCAAAGCATGGCAGCTGATAAAAAAGCCCAGAACACATACAGCCTTAACAGATAATTCACATTCAAACATAACAATCTCCGATGGCAGCTCTTGAAGGAAAACTTTTACTGCCTCCATTTGGTCCTAAAGATGGTGTCTGTTCCTTCCACATCACCAAAAATGTTTTCTAATTCAAAGTAAGGAAAGAGGTGAGCAAGTGTCTTTGTATAGCTGGGTCTTGAGGTAGATCTATTCCCAGTTTTCTGAGGAACGACCAAATTAATTTCCAAAGTGGTTGTCCAAGTTTGTACTCCCAATGGAGCAATGAAGGAGTGTCCCCTTGCTCTACATCCTCGCCAGCATGTGCTATCACTTTGGTTTTTGATCTTAGCCATTCAGTGTAAGATGGAATTATGCCCAAAAGATGCTCCACTATCTCACAAAGACACTTGCTCAATTATGCTCACAGCAGTTTCAGTCATAATAACTAGAAACTGGAAATACCCTGGATATCCCTCAACTGAAGAATGGATAAAGGAAATGTGGTACTTCTACATAATGGAATACTATTCAGCTATTAAAAACAAAGACATCATGAATTTTGCATGCAAATAGATGCATCTCCAGAATATCATCCTGAGGTGATGTAACCCAGTCCCCAAAGGACATACAGGGTATGTACTCACTTATAAGAAGATATTAGCCATAAAATATAGGATATTCACACTCCACTCCACAGACCCAAAGAAGCTAAACAAGGAAGGCACAAGCAAGGATACTTGAATCTCACTTAGAAGGGAGAATAAAATAGTCATAAGAGGCAGATGGAGGGAGCGAACTGGTGGGAGAGAAGATGGGAGGGGAAAGGAAGAGTTCAGGACCAAAGTAAGGAAATAAAAATAGACTGGTGTGCAGGACAGGAAAAGGTGACAGGCACCTTTCCACTTTTGTTTGGGGGCTGAAGGCTTGACAGGTGGGTTAGGTTCCTCTTTGACTTCTTCCACTGCTGGTCTTGGCTGTGTGCCCTTTACCTCTGTTGTAAATGGTACACTGTATGTCCCTGTGACCTTCAGAGGAATTCTGGTTCCCAGGGTTACCCTCCCGTGCAGCTGGCATCTTCTTTACCTTAAGGCAAGGGAATCGTTTGGAAAACTCCAAAAGCCAGAAGACATACCCTGTGTAGAAACGCAATGGGCTTGCGTGTTGATGAGGTCATCATTTTGAGAAGTAGTAGCTCAGTGATTTCCCCAAGCCCACAAGTAGTTTTCTCAGGGTTGTGAGCAGTGCTGCTCCTCTTGGTTGAGATCAAAGGAGGAAAGAGGCAAGTGGAGTGAGGGCTGTCTAGTTATAAGTATAAGGTTTGATAATTTGTATATATATATATATATATATATATATTTTTTTTTTTGGTGCTAGCTAAAAAGACACTTCTCTCGGACTATACCCCCTCTATGTAGAAACTCTTATTTAGTTTGAACTAGATACATGCACAGAAGTCTACATTTCTTGGACTTTTAAAGAGCAACAAAGAATTGGATAATACAGATCAGGTGATTTAAATTCGCCTTTGTGAAAGCAGACGGTTAGAGAAGAAAAATGTATTCTGGCCTATTAATCCTATCCCACTGTTCTCCTTAACTCCATCCTGATTTCACAATGTCTATTCTAATACAAAAGAGGTAAAGCATGAAATCCATTCTAGAAAAATGAATTCAAACTGTTGCTAGCCAGAGAACACATATACACGATCTGATCCAGTAAACAGATACAGCCAGTAGGAGCTGCCTGCAGCCAGCAGTGAAAACAAGCACAGACCTGTCTGAGAAGGAGCACGCAGAAAACCTGAATGAAATCACACACAGGAATACAGCCCCGAATGTCAAAGTTCCTGTTAGCTAACCTCAAACCTATAAGAGTGCTTATTATAAACATTACTCCTACAACATTGAAAAAATACCAGCAATATCAAGATGAGTCACATTAATTACCACAAAGGAGGAGTCATAAAGCTGATCAGTATGTGAAATTTCACTCTAAGACCCCTTCAAATAATTAGGTTCTCGCGTTCCCGGAGTCTTAAGAGTGAGTACTAATCTTAGGAGGATGGGGCCGTAGTAATATCAGCCACGATTACAGTAAGTGCATCCATCTTGCATACTGTCTTCAAAGAGTCCTAGATTGAGTGCGTGGATGAGGACAGGAACTGGTCACAAGTGGAAGGACTGAATGAATGGCCCACAAGGCACACAGAAACCATCACAGGAGGCTTTTTGGTTTACACATGGATGAGATCTAAACACAATTCAATAGCGTAGAAAACATTAACAGTCATTTTTGCATCTTATAATGATGCTAAAGTTTTTGCTGAATGCGTTAAATAACTAATAGTCATATACACTAAAATGCGCAGCTTCAACCTATGGAGGAGTTTGACAGCTGTGTGAGTACATATGGAATCCTATTCAGAGCACCACAGATAGCAACGGAGATGCTAATCCATCATTCTCCATTCATTATAATATCTAAAACTCCAAACCTTAGGAGAAAGGCTTGAATGTGTATCAGTGGAAATTGTCAGATTTTGGAATATGAAAGACTCTCACACTGATGACAACAATTTTACTCTGTCAAGGAATCCTAGAGTAACTTCAGTGGGAAGAATATTAAATGAATGCATAATATCTGCAAAAAGAACACTGACTAGCATTACTTTCAAGTACACTTAAGTTAATGCTTCGATGAAATACAAGCAGGAACCTATTACTTCTAGAATAATGAGACCTCCAAATGGATTACAGGCACGACGGCTCTCAGAAGCCTACATATTGTTAGTTGACTTCAAGCACAGGGTACGTGCACAGTTGAACTGGTTCAGGACAGTGACTGAGACCCTAACAACTGACAGGTAGTCATGCCTTGAGAATGGTCCCAAAGTTGTGCTCCTGAAAACTAAATGCTAAGCTACAGAAATGGAACTTCTGTGTGTGTGTTCCTGTGTTCATGTACAACACATACATGTGCACATGTATAGCTATCTATGTAGAACCTAAGCCTCAGACATTGTTCCTATGGTAAATCTACCCTGTTTACACAGACAAAAGTCTCTTACTGGCTTGGGATTCTCCAAATAGATTAGGGTGGCTGGTCAGCCCCAGGGGACCATCCCCCTGCTTATCTAATGTGTGAGTTATAAAAGCATGCTATCATGTCTAGAGCCTAAGGACAGAGCTCTGGTCCTTTCACCAACTGAGCTACTCCCCCAGGTCCTCGGATTTTTAATTCTTATTGTGTGCACTATAACCTTGGCAGAGTGTCTCTGAAATTAAAATGTAGAAACCTAAAGGCTAATATAGTAAAAATCATTCTGAAAATTCAAAATGTCACAGGTACTTTCTGTTTCCCTGTCGTCACTCTTGCGGAGATGCTGCAAGTGATGGGGGCTCAAATTTAGACGGTCACTGCACACACTCGACTTCACAAAGGTCTATTTACACATGTGTAGACAGGCTGAGGTGGAAAACCTCAGGGGCCCCCTGGCAAGTTTGGTTTATCTGCACAATATCCAAATACTTTTTCCAGCAGAATTTTCCATGCAGATCTCATACAGATTAAATCAGGAAGTGACGTATACATGAAAGCTATACACAGACCATGGTAGGAGCGGTGTAGCTGGACATTAGGTCCAACTTTCTAAAAGCATAATTGGCCACATCAAGAATATACACAGGCTTTGGGCACACACTTTGGCTTAGTGAGTTAAAACTATTTTTCCCTTTATAGCTGTGTTTCGATGAAGTAATGAGGAAGCAGCTCAACATGCATGTTCATAAATACACATGTGTGCACACACCCAGTGAAAGGGACCTTCATATTTATCTTTCTTCTTTAATCTTCACATCATTACACCAAAGAGTTGTAGCCTGCCGCCTCAAATAGACTGATTCATCATCTTCCTGAAGGTGTAAATCAGAGATCTGGCCTCACTCTGTAGTGCCATGTCCTTGAAAATTCAATTCCAAAACCCTGGGATCAGCTGTTGTTATGAACTAGAGTCTATGTCTGTGTAAACTGTGACAGACTCAGACCCTTCAGCAGAGAAATACCTGCTGACCGAATCAATGCACAACCATATCATGCTGGCCACTGGGATGTCAGTGAAAGCACAATCTGAGGACCACAAATGACAATGGTCACCCAGTGGTGGCAACCTGCCAGCCTGCCAACCGTTCTCTGTTGTTCCCTGCTAATTCACTCTCAGCTGTCTCACGTTGACGCCTGCACCTGGTGGCAAGGAATGTGTTCCTGGGTGTGACTTTCTACTCTGAAGCATGATCTGCACTATTAGTAATAATATGGGTGACAAAATAATAAAGCTAAGATGGACCATATTCAAATGAGAATGCCAGACAGAAAATCATCACCAGATAGCCCAGCTTTGCTATGGCTGTAGATTTGGGAGCCCATCTTTGCCTCTTGTGCCCAGAAGGAAAAATTCAGGGTAGTTAGAACTGACGCCATTTCATGTGGTGAGTGACTCTTTTGAGGGCTCTTTCTTGATCTTTGCTTCTGATGCTTGAGGGCTGAAACCCAAGAGCAGGTGGAATCTATACAGACAGCTGATTGCTATTCCTGAGAGCATTTGGTAAAATGGGCTATTTTTAAAATTCAGCGAGATGGGCGGTGATTCTCCCTAAAACAAGTTGCAGCAGTGAGACCCACTCTTAACCCTTTCCTTGCTACTGGAAGCCATTTGGTAGCCTGCGACATCCCACTGGCTCTGGGACTAACAACCATTTCTTACCCAGGACTGTGATGGTGGTGTAACTCTCCTGTGGGGGATCCGTGTAGAGCTGGCAGAAGTATCTCCCTTCATCCGAAATTGAGACATTTGTCAGTGACACTTTGAGTTCACTGCTAGAAAAATTCAGCAGCTGAAACCTGCTGTCCTTCAAAGCTGTGAAACAAAACACAGTCAGTGATGGTGCAAAAGATGATCGACCATCTACTTTCCTTAACTAGCCAAAGGAAAAAAATCAGATGCTAGAAAGACAGCCACAGAATGGAAACAATTTTTGTCTTTCTGTATCTGTATGGTATGATTTTAAGCTTCTGCAGTAGCCGCATGCAGACAAATAACCCTGGTGACCTATCCTAAGGAAACTTAGGCGCGCGTGCACACACACACACACACACACACACACACACACACACACACACAGAGCACTGCCCCCCTACTTGGGACAATTCCAGGCACAGTGCCTCTACAACACTTACTTAAACTATGGTTTCCTGTTAGAGACAGGCAAAATGAAGTGGGAAGGAAGGAGCAGGCTGCGGGGACATGTCAGGTGAACAGCAGAGGTTCAGAAACAAAGTATTTTTAGAACGAAAATGCAAAGCCAAAACCAAAGGAACAAAAACAATAACAATAATGAAACAAACAACAAAAACAAGCTGGTCAAAATTATGAAAGAGAACTTTAAAAACGTGAAATCAAAGCAAAATGTAAAATATCAATTTTTAAACATGTTTTAGGAGACCATTTAACTTGGCCACATCTGAATCTAGGGGACATGAATTGGGTGGGAAAGCCTGACTCAGGCAGAGCTTTAAGAGGCTGGAGCTGGTCACAGAGATTTCTAGGTAGGTCCACCTCACAGTGAAAAACTAAACAGACACCCAAAAGGAAATTAGAACCATCACAAAGTACTGTATGTGGACTTCTTATTTAATATGAGAAGTCTTTTTCAGAGCATTCTTCATTCAGCAAAAGCTATTAGTACCACATGCATGTGAAATCTGGGACCAGCCTGTGGAGTGGGACTGGGGCTCTTCTTCCACCATGTGGGTTTTGGAATGGAACTCAGGAGGTCAGCCTTGAGATAAGCACCTGTAGCCTCAGACATGTCATGGGCCCTTTAGTCTGTTTAAATGTTCCTTGTGTATTAACTTTTCCCACAGCGTGGGCCAAAATACTAGGAGGGGGCAGGAGGCCGAGTAGCCTAAAACAGGCATGATAGATACTCGCTTGAGTAAGGTATCTTGTCAAGCTGTGGCAACCATATGGGACTTTGGTGTCATATACAATTCAGTTTCAAGGGCTGGCTTTTGTTAAATTGCATTTAAATGGAATTTCAGCATATGGCTATCTCTGTACAGCAGAGGTTATGGTGAAGGCTCTGGTCCTGTCATTACAGGTATAGATTGCCTTGGAAACACCACTCTTTAAACCAAACAGATGCCTTATCAGAATGCTATATTTTCCTTGCCTTACCCTATTTGAGTTGTTTGTGTCAGCTAAGTATTTGGGACTCGATTGCAATTCACCTTGAATTACTACAATCAATTCCTATTGCAAAGTAAGACTTTTAAAGGGGACCATTCAAGGTTTCTATTAAGTAGAAAGATTATGATTGCCTGTCTCTTCTTCTCTCTAAAGAATTGACTAAACTTTAAGCATCTGACATTAAATTAGAAAGAGGTGGCCTTGGCAATCTCTTCATCAAGACAACACATAGGTAAGCAAAAGTTTCTGTCTAATACAGTGGGCAGAGACTTACGCCTGAAGTCTCTGAAGTAAATGGTCTGCCTGTTGGGGTTCAGGAGCTGAATCACGGAGTCGTCACTCTTATTGACTTGGCAGCTGATGGTTGCAACTTCTCCTTCAATCACCGTCACGTCTTTAGTAAACAGATTCTGTCCATCACCTTTAAGAAAAGAGAGACAAAGGTCATATGGAAAGAAGTCCCATGATTTGGATTTTCTTCCATCAGCTCCATCAAAGCAAAAGTAAAGTGGGAAACACATTACAAAGCTAATGTCTGATATGGCCCTAAATACTTTCTCCCTGGTTCACAAAATGAGTCATCAAACTGAGGGAGATCTAGGCTAAGATACAACTAAGTTTAGAGTTGATGTGGCTCTAAGAAAGGAAGTGTGCTGGTGTCCCAACCTCCGATATTTTGAACTGTTAAGCAGTGTGCCACCGTGGCACCAAAATGACCAGTGCAGACTAGCTGCTATGAACACGGAGGCTCTCCCATCTAAAGGAGGGAAAGTATGTCCAAGCTTACACAAGTCCTTCATCCAAGCTAAACTCATGGGTCAATTACTGAAGCAGAAACAAGAAGACTCATTAAATGACCTTGTCTAATTAGCAGATGCTGACATTCCCAATGGACATGCAGTCCATTTTGTCATGTATGAGAGTGGGGACCAATCTACCTATAATTCTTTGGGACTTCAATAAGAACCAGAAGGCCTACAGTTGAGAGTCTGATTCAGCTCTCAAAAATACACCTTCATAACTCAGCCAAAGCTCAAGACAGCCCCGGGCTCACCACCCTCCCTTCAGAACACCCCTTCAGCCTCGAAAAAATTTCCAGAACATGTCAAAATGTGAGAGCTTTCAGCTCTGCCGATACAAGGCTTATCTCTGTATCTGCTCTAGTTTGCAGCATCAAGATTTGTTCCAGCAGCCGGAGCATCTCCTAAATGTGTGAAAAGATCCACAGCACAAGGCAGAAGTTCAATTTAGAAGCAAAAGATAAGGAATTGTGATGTGTTTGATTCTGTGGTTGGCATAACAGGGGACAGGGAAGTCTGGGACACTCTCCTAGCCTTTAAGAAGCGGAGATGCAGGTAAAAGAGACACCAAATCTCTACTTTCCAAGCAAAAGGCAGCAGATATAACAGTCAGTCAGGAAGGGGGAAAAACAGACTGCTCTTATATCAGGAAATTTATGTAAAGTCCCCAAGACAGTTTCCCATCTACAAAATGGGGGTAGTAATTAAAAGCTACCCAACAGAGTTGTCATACCCACCAAGCAGTTAGCACTGTGTCTAGCTTCTTGTCAAACTAAAGAGATGGTAACTGCTAGTATTAGACATCACCATCATGGTCATCATCATTACCAGCACTACCTCCACCACCATATCACCCTCCTCATTTCTCTCGGTCCCCAAGTCCCCACGTGTGTTCAGGTGTATTAAGCCATTCTCATGTATGGGGAGTAACAAATGCGAGAATGCGGGTTAAGGAGTCCTGCTCTGTAGGTGCTCTCTGTGTGATGGAATGTAGCAGCTTAGGTGGCTTCTTCCCTCCTTGAAGAAATGTTGTCACATCAAGAAGTAAAGGTCAAAGATAAATGCTACTTTAAAAAAATATCGAGGCAGCATAAACAGAGGTACAATTAGAATAAATGGAGGATTTCTACCTGCGATCTCATATCTTCTGAAGGATCCTTTCTTGGCGGGACACAGTGGGGAAATGTGATGGGGTGTCTAAGATAGCTCAAAGCCAAATCTACCTAGAAATAGATCAGGCCCTAGCAGAAGATTAGAAGAGAGGAAACTAGAAGAATAAGAGGAGGAATGATTAGGGAAGCAGATAAACAGAATGCCTGGTGCTTGCACAGCAAACCCCAATGAACCTTGACCCTTGCCAGGGAATGACCCCAGTTGTGCGAACACTGGCCTGTGTAGCAGGAAGGAGGAAGACAGTCCTGGGGAAGCTTAGAGGGGCTGAACGCTGTTACAGACTAACAGCAAAGTGAAAGAAAGTGATGAGAAAGGGTGATGTGGGTGTTTATTGTTTTTCCTCTGTAATTACTGAGACACAGAATTCAGAAGTCAGCATGAAGGGATGGGTTATTCCAAGGCACGAGCTAAAAACAAGGTGACTGAAATTCCTGCCAACCAAACCAGCTCTTCCAGGTAGATCCGATGGCCCTGCATAAGAGTGACTAGGAAGGAGCATACCAGACAGGGGATGCTTGCCGGGTACCCTAGCCAGGTAAGAAAATGAAGGGAAATGACAGTGTATAATGCGAGGAGGAAGCCGTGTCGGACCATGGGCTTGCCTTTAGGAGATGAGGATATCAAATAAGACCTTTGGGGGCAGGCAGGGATTTCTTCTATCTGCGGGGAGTTTATTAGCAACACAAACAAGACTCTTCAACCCATGGCAGGTACATGTGCAGAGGCTGTGAGCTGCCAGGCATCAATCCCTTTGGATACCAACTACTATTTTGAAGATTCGGAGACTTAAAGCAGCCTCTAATTTAATCCTGTTTTAATAAGACAGTTTCTGTAGAAATAACTTGGCTTTAATTTTAGTCCTTCATGGAAGTCCTAAGGCCAGTATATTCTGAGAGGAGGCTCCTTTATTATATTCATAGTAGCCTTTATGCCCCGGGGGTAGAAGCCAAGGAGAAGAGCATGGTTTTCCATAAAGAACAAAAGTAGTGACAACATCAAGTCAAAGTTGTTTGTAACACACATTACACATATGCCTAATTATTACTGAAAACAGGGTGTTACATGACCAGCCCGTTTACCATGTCACTACAGAACAAGTCACTCTGGTAAACTTTGGCCATCCGTAAACTTCTGCCTTTTCTGTGTTGCTCAGAAGACTTATGGTGATGTTAACATCACAGAGTTATTATTTTTTAGTTAAAAGCAACTGGAAATCCAGTGTCTCAGAGAAATGTCAACTTCTAGCTATGCTAATATAGTTGTTCTATCAATGCAAAAAAAAAATTACGTGATAATGAAATATTTGGCTGAAAGACATCAACGTGCTTGGGCTGATGGTAGTGGCCCAAGGAAGCCATTCTTTAAAAATCACCAATAAATTACACGGGTCAGCTGGACGACAGTTATATTAAACAGAGCCCTATACTTTGGGGCACCATAGATGGATGCAATGGGATAATAATGACCTATTTATTTGAGGCAAAGGACTTGAGTGACAGCAAGGAAAATACAGTATATATATCAGTACTCCACTGCCTGAAGCCTTTATGCAAAAATAATTTCTGCTCACATCCTCAAATATGTCTTCCAAACAGAAGGGTACATACTAGGACTTGATACATTTCCCCCTTGAAATGGATGTTGAGACAATTAGGTTGTCACAAAATGCAATCTCATGTGTAGCAGAAGAGAAACATGCACCTTCGATATCTTTTTTTAAAGACTGCATTAAAGAATCCTTCAGAGTTTTCCAAAACTCAATTAGCTGACATACTGTCAAGGAAGGAACAGTGCATGTTCTGAGGAACAGAAATCAAACAGGTAGGATATCTAGCGATTAAACCAGGCTGTTAACAGCCAGGTAATACTTTAAGGGTGGAGAAGTGGTTGGCGTGTGTAGACATTTTGACCACTAATTGGTATATTTGGATGAAGTTTGGGAGACAGAATCAAGCTGAATTATAACTTATACAAGAAGTTATTGTGATACAGGACTGTTTCCTGTAAGTTTTAGGTTTTTTTTTTTTGTTTGTTTGTTTTATATTTTCCTTAGCATAGTTCTATGTATCTATTCATGTGTGCATGTGTGCACATGTGCACGTGGAGGTTAGGGGATGACTCTCTGGAGTCAGTCATTTCCTTCTACCATGTGAGCTCCAGCCTTTGTTCACTATTTCATCATGAGAGCCCTGTAGTTTGTTTTTCCAGCCAGTCTTGCTCTGTGCTCCTGGCTGGTCTGCTACTAGCTATGGAGCACAGGCTAGCCTAAAACTTATGGCACTCTTCTTTCATCGCTCTTAAGTGTGCTAGGATTACAGACACACCCAACTACATTGGGTAACTTTCAGAGTTGCTCTATAATTCCTAAAAACAAATCCCCGAGTCAAAGAGCAAGCACCTTCCATTAAACCAGGCATTTCTTGACAATGACAAGAAAGCTTATTGTCTCCAAAAGGTGAAACTGACTCTGATGACTACCAGTGACCATTATAGCCCCATGTTAGGTGTGGGATAGGGACATAAATTCCTTATTAGCTCTTTTCAGTTATATAATTGCTCGAGATGCAAACCCCATATTTTTACACACGCCCTTTAGATGGCACTGTATAAAATGCTGGACTCCATCAAGTCTATTCAATCAATAGCATGTCCTTACTGAACTAAGGTCTCCCCAGTGCTGGGCAGGGCACTGGCTGCTTCCCCATCTCCAGACTTTACCTGTTTCACTGCCTCTGCCATAAACATTGGACTGCAGAGACTGACGTGGGGAAGGAAGTTGTCTGGTCCAGTCCCACTAAGTGGGTGAGCTGAGCTGGTGTTAGAACCTGGTTCTGGAATACTCCCCAACGCCCACACACCCTGCTTATCAGCCAACAGCTCAGGACTGGTTGCTAAGGCCCCTTGGGCTGTATCTTCAAAACTTTACTTGTTTTTAAAGAGGGTTATTTCCTTATGAGCAACTTGTGATTTTTTTTTATTTCCATAATTTATCCTGAACACAATTACACACTTCAAGATGAGAGAGAGGCCGTCCTGAATGTAAAATACCTGTTTACTGCTGTCTCCCCCTCCTTCCTGCACTCAGCATTCTCTACCCCCAGAGAAAGCCTTTATTACTAGGGCACGGTGCGTATTTACCAGTGCCCAGAGCTCTCATCCTTGCTGCCTGGCTGTTAACAAATAAAACTCTTCATTTATACTGGGGTAGGCTCCCCAGTCCAGTCCATAATAAAAGGACAAGTCAGCATTAAAACAGACTTCAGCTTACGTGGTGACAGCTATGGCAACTCCCACCTACCCACGTACACAGAGGGGGACCAGGTAGCACCACATTTAACTGGGCAGGCAGTCTGCCCAATGGAGCAACACAAAAAGCCCCTGGCCTGCTCCCCCAGCAGCTAGATCATATAAGAGAAACTCTGTCCACATCCCTGCTCTAGGAAAAGCTGAACCCCAACACCAACTTGGCCTCCTTGTCCAAACAGGAGGCACTCAAGCCCCAAATGCAGGGGGCTAACAGAAAACCCATGCTACTGATAACAAACTCAGGGAACACTTAAAAACCCGCACTACAGTCCTAGAAAGTGTACTTCTGCAACTCTTTGTGCATGTAAGAATGTAGCTGTGCGCACACAGATACATGTGTCACTGCAAGAGGGTACAGAGGCGAAGGCAGGATGGCAGGTGCCCTGCTCTGCCTCTCTGCCCCATTTCGTGGGTACTAGGGTTTCCACTGGATTTGGAGCTCACGGTGATTTTGCTAGCCTGGTGGTTAGTGAGCCCACAGGACTGCCTATCTCTCCCTGGCCACGGCCCCCCCCCCCCCACACACACACACTAGGTTATAGACAGGAGTAGCCACACACAGCTTTGATGTGGGCTATGAAGGTTCAGACTTAAGACCTCAGGCTGACCACCATCTCCTCAGGCTCAATTCTGGAAGCGTTAGAGTAATCGAAGACTCAGGGTTATACATTGTTAATGCCCAAGAGGAATCAAAGTTTGAAACTATCAAAGAAACAAAACACCTGCATGTCTTTGGAAACCTGCAGGTGCCCCAAAGCTTGCCCTGGTTTGTCACCCGTGTTCCCTTCTATTGGATCCTATTTTTACTACCTTGTTAAAGATGTGCCTAACTCAGAAGAAGAAAGCCCATCCTGACCAAGTGGAACTGTTATTAAAGGCAAAGGCACTGCAGTCCCAGATGAAGTTTCCAGGAGCTGGATGAGCATGTCCCAGGGAAAGAAATGAAAGGGAAAAATTAAGATTCTGTTGAAACCCAGAGGGAGAAATCTCTCTAACTACATATGCTCCCTCAAGTCGACGTAAACACCACGCGCGCTACAAATCATTAACAAAGCCATTAAGATTTGATTTCTATCTAAGCAATTATTGTCAGCATATTTTGTACATTTCCTTTAAAAGACTCAATCCTATCTTTCAATTCATTAAACTGTTCCCTACATTTACAGAGTTTTATATCAAATCAGAAACCTATTTGAATTAATAAGAATTACAGTAAAAGTAATTTGAAAATAAATTATTTGAAGTTCAAGCCACGAAAGCTTTTGATGAAAGAATTCAGTCCCATTTAAACATGACAGTAACATTTCGAGTTGGCCACATACTGACGAGAGACAGCAAAAGCCACATCCCAAAAGAGAGGTCCGTCACCTGGGAATTAAAGGTTAAGGAGATGACCTCTTCAAAACAAATACAATTTTTTAATTTTAAGGAAGGTAATATTCTAACCTTCTTGAATACTTGAATATTAATTTAAAATCAAAAGTACAAACCCATGTATGGATTACAAAGCTTCTGTTAACCTTTCTTTGATCCTTACCCATGTTTTCCTGTACCCTAAAGTGAACGGATGTGTTGAGACTGTCTGCTCCAAGGACCAGTTTTGGGTTCTTATGTGACCATGAGCTCACAGAGCCACAGTAACTGAAGTGGCAATGACTCTGACTCCATCGCTGGCCCGGACACTCTGTGTCACCTTCCTTATTCAAAGAAGCTAAAGAGACTTCCAAGAGCAACTCTTCTTGACAGAGCTAGACCCTGAGCAGAGACCCCAGAGCGAGTGCCAATGTCTCCAAGAAGACAGGCCAGATAATCTGTGACAGAGTCCTCAAGGAGTGACTCTGTTCTCCTGTTTCTAAATAACATGCATTGATGTATTTCTAATTATAAAAACGATATAGGCTCATGGTTTGCTGCTGTTCCGAAGGCTCTGCTATGGTTTTAGCCAGGTTGTGTCCTATGCAAAGAGCGTAGCATCTACTCTCCTAAGCATCTACTGTTCTATAATCACTGTTGCATCATTTGAGCTTATAGAAGGAAAAAATATTGAATTAACGCTAATCTCCTTTTACAATCAGTAAAAGGTGAGGGTGAGGCAGATTTCTGAACGGTGAGCTAAAGAGTATTCTTCCTCGATGCTGGTTTTTCTTCAATTAAAATTGTTGATTTCCCCTGCATACAAAACAAAAAGTATCTGACACAACATTAAGCTATTCATGAATATTCTGTATACACATTCTTGTTTAGTTGACTAATGGCAAATTAACGCTCTCTATTTTAGCTTAAACACATAGTATAGGTATGTTTGATTAGCATTGAATTCCAAAAGCTGATTACTATGCATGCTTTGATTATGTAATTACATAATAGAGTATAATGGCTCCTTTGGAGTCATTATGATCTATATGGCAAATATGTTTCAGTTTTGCTATAGTTTAAATACATGCTGAGATGACAGCTCATAACAAGGTCCCACTTTTCAGTCTTTATCAGCTAAATGGGCATTTCCTCGTTCATCCTAACATCTCCTTGACACCAATTAAGGCCTATTGTGGCAAGCTGCATACACTTTTGAGAAATCTTTGTTTTCTTGGCATTCAAAAAGGGATATTAATTTTAAAAGTGGTATTAAGCAAAAGGCCTGTTTTTCGTTTGTTTTGTTTTGTTTAAAGGCTGAAATTTTATCTTTCACCCACCGTATGAAAGCTGTGCCGGGAATCACATCTAGTTCATTAATCACAGCTCAGACAACCACAAGGGGGTTAAAGATGGAATTTCACCTTTAACTTCAAAATGCAAGCAAGGGAAGGCAGCCCAGCAGAGAATACAGATGCCCGAGGAGGTGGCTCGCCACAGTGCATGCAGCTCAGGTCCCCCTGAGCACCAGCCACACCAAGGGACACAAAGGCCTGAGTCTGTAAATCTCGCCTCTCCTATCTCCTGTATTTTGAAGTTCCTTGGGGTGCAGGAAGCTATGAAACAGCACAGCAAGACCTCTCCTTCACAGCCCGTGCACCAGGGTTTTCATAGATCTAAGGCCCACACATCTTCCAGAGTGAAGAGATTTTTGATAATTCTACCCTGACCTTACAAACTGCAAAGTAGTCTGTGTTTTAAAATAGGAGAAAAGTTACTGTAAGGAATTATGTAAAGTTTTTCTTGTCCCCATGAAACTCTTTAATCTCAGCTACAAGAAGAGTTATTTCTGCCTATCCCTCCCAGGGGGAATGATCCTTATACCATGCCAAACTAAAGGTGACCAGAGTCTCGACGTTAAAAATGAACACACACCTCGCTATTTTTACCATTTCTTCTATTGGTTTTTAGCATGGAGGCCGAAGAACTGGGGTCAAGTACAGTACAAGCTGAATTTACATGGGATGGGCATCTCTTCTGTGCAAGGAAACATTGATTAGACACATGAAAACTCTTTTCAAGGAAGCCAGTGACAAAGGAAGTAGTTATAGAGCATGCGTGTCTACGCTGTTTCAATTTCAACCATCGCATTAGCTTTCTTCCCTCTGAAAGACTCCAGATTCAATAACTTTTTAATCAAGGCCTGCACCACTAAAAAGGCCAAGCCAATTATGACGCTTAAGGTCTAAGCTTGTCTGATCCCCAAAAGGAGGAGGTGTGAGCTGCCACACTGAATGTATCTATGGAGTGGTACCAGCCGTGAAAACCAAAGGTCTGAATTAGCTTTTCAATTAAAATGTAAAAATCAAAGAAACTGACAGCAACAAACAAACCGAGAATATGAAAACAAACCAGAAAGATTACTAGCGACTGTGGAAGGGGGAGGGGCGTGGACTTCCCTGCCTCCCCCATTCCCACTTCTGCTCCCACTGCACCGCTTGTGTGGGCTCACCTTTCAGCAACAAGATGATGTGTTTTGTTGTTGTTGTTTGGAGAGGACACTGCCTCACCCTGAAGAGAAACTCCCCACGCTGGATAGGCTTTATGGACAATTTTAAAAAGAGATGGAGAAAAACAGAGCCCTCAAATGGAGTTTTATTTGCCTGGGAGATGGCATTGAAGTTACCTTGTGAAAGAGTCCCTTTAAGCTGTTAAATCTGCTTAGAGGCTCTTGGGAGAAGGAGGGTGGCTCTTACAAATATTAATTAAAAAATAACCACCGTCATCCAACTTGGACTTTGGAGAAGAACAATCTGAAGACAGAGGCTTTTTATAAAACTAATTGTGTTGGCAGAGCAAATGATTTCTCCTCAATGGGCTCGCTTCTGCAATGCGCGTTTATGGCTAAAGAAGAAAGGACAGTGTTAGATGGCGCTGCTTCCGTCCAACTCAAGGCTGGCTGCTATGCCAGCATTTCGAAATGCATTATGCTTCTCCCAGACAAAGTGGAGCTGTGCTGAAGGCCAACTGTTGATCGCCTGTGTCAGCCACTTCGCTAATGAACTGATAATAAGATATATTCTGTTCCCTGGAACTGTTAAGGGACGGTTCTGCAGAGTGACAGTGGGCCGTGCAAGCCCTGCTGTCCTAAAGCATGAGGGTCCACGAGAGGGTTGGGGGGATAAAGATCACACGAAAGGGATGGGTGGAGCATCAAGCAGTTGAGTATGGCTAGAGCACATCTTATGGGGTTGTGACTTGAGCCCCCAGATTAGCTGAAGGCTGAGATGACAGGAAATGGCTGTTTTAATTGCGGTAACAGAACTATCTCTACTTTTGAAGCTACAGTGATCTACAATGGAAATAGAGGGTTTGTATGACAGAGATCCAAATTACTTGTTAAAGCACTTGACAATCACCCCAAGCCACAAGCAATGGGTTTTGTTGCTGCTGTACAGATTTTCCTCTTACCCAGAAGAGAACTCCATGGCCAACTATTTAGTATATGCACAACAATAGCCATGGCTGGGCTACAATAGAGATTCTATGTTAACATTTCCTAACTAGATAAAAAGGACAGACTTTAAGAGTATGGGCATGGCTGCCTGCGGTATGCAGTCAGTGGTACGGAAACATGCCTTTCCTGTCCCCCTAAGCAGCAAGCACAGCACAGACAGGCACCACTCAGCACTCGCCCTTACCAGTTACGCCTCAACAGAATTCTCTAAATTGAATTTCTGTAGAACTCCAGCCTCTAGCCTCAATGGAGACAGCACATGCATATATCCCTGCTTTCCGACACCCGGCTCAGTAGCATTTTCCCTTTGATAAAAGGTACCATGATTGAACTTTTGTTGCTTTTTGCTTCAACTCACTAAATGCTGAGGTTTTTTTTTCCCCCTCTTTATGTTTGCCTCTAGGGGGTTAAAAGATTAACAATTAGTGTAAGATATTTAAAACCACAAGGTTATTGCAAGGAATTGTAATTCTACAAATATATGGAAGAAAAGGGAAGTAGCGGCTATTCTTTATGTCTAGAAGCAAAAAATGCCAAATAATTTTCTAAAGTGCTTATTACTATTAATTTTTTAGCATCAGGACAACTCCCACTATTATCTAGAGGGGCCATAATTCAAGTCATCTGCATGAAAACCAAAGCTAATTTATTTTTAAGGTTCTTCTTTTTCAATGTACTAGGTATGATGTTTTTTAAATTCTGTGATCTCACTTAAACCCCACTATACTCCCACGTGGTTTGCTGTCTTCTGACTGTACCCCACATGCGCACAAGGATACTAAGAAGTGGTTGGACCTGATCCAGTCTGTTTCACCTTAGATCTGCTGCTACTAACAGCCCCGTGTATCCGGGAAGTAGCTAAAACGACATTGCATTTTATGATGCTAGAAGAATGGTGGGAACTAGTGGAACACTCTACGACATCTCATTTATGACTCAGGAATAAAACCAAACAACATGCCCAGCACACCCAGGGATGTGGATCCTTGCTGTCAATCTATCCGGCAATTGGAGCTCCAACATGTGATACTGATAAAACCAGCCCCACAGCCAGGGGCTACTAACCAGGTCTTTAGTATTTAAGGAGGAGACAGATGTTCCACAGACTGATCCGGGCTCAGCAGCTCAGCCCCAGCTTCAGGCATTTACAGTACCTGCTTCAAGGGCATTCATTAGTATCGACAGGCTATGTGACCAAAATATCACTGTAACAGCCAGTCTCTCCTCATATCTCTTTGCTCATTTTTTCCCCTGCCAACAAGAGCTACTGAAAACCTTCCAAATTTAAAGCTTAGAGAAGACAGGACAAGCAAGTATGGCTATCAGTTGGAGCACATCAGATTTGGACTCTAAGTGAATGTCAGCTTCAAATGACATTACTCCAGACAGAAAATGGGGGAATGAGAGGAGAGAGATGTTTCACATTCTTATTCTAGAGTATCCCGAGTGTGTGTAATGTGGTTTGTTCGAGAAACAGCTGTAAATCCACTATAATCATCATGCTGAATAATGCTCAACATTCAACTTACACCTCCTACCAGGAAACCAAGCAGCTTTGGACTATTACATGAAACAACAAATTTTCTCTGGAAAATTGGCCCTTATTGGTGAGTTCTTCACTATATCACCTGCCAGTCAGCAAGCGAACGGTGGGTAGCTTAGGATTGAAAGCTCTGGGGGCTCTGAGCCGTTCTCAGCTAGGTCTGAAGGAAACAGGCTTGACTCAGGAAGCTGGGCTCAGCCAGAGTTTGATGATGGGATCTCTTAAGGAGAGAGGCTACAGCCCAAGGAACTTCCTTCCAGATTCCATGCTCGAGCTTGCTGATTGCCTAGGGCCAAGCCCATGTCAGGCACAAATGCACAGTAACGATCCAAATTGGTGCCATTATACAAATAACTTGATTAGTATCATCCAAGTGTGGGCTGCTGATTAATCATCACTGAAATTAGAGATAAGTGATAAGGGCATTCATTACTCATGACTTGTTTTTCAGGAGTAAGGGGGCAGCAGAGGAGAAAGGAGAAGAGCATTAGACTTGGAAAACAGGGATCCTTGCTATGGTTCAGAGACTCCTGGTGATGCAAATCTATAGTTCTGAATTTTCCTACAGATTTAAATTGGGTAAAGGGTATCTCTCTAACAGGGTTATAAGGAGACTTGAGTGAAGGAATTCTCTCTCTTTCTCTGTATGTGTGTGTGTGTGCTCGCGCGCACGTGTGCTGTAGAAAAGACAACTCTGAAAAGTCTAAATAAAAGATTATATCATCCTTCAAATCTTTCCACAGTCATACAATCATCACCCCCCACCCAAGAGCTCCATCTATATTACCAAGACCTTTTTAACATCTTCATATTCTGTTGGAATTTTTAAGCTTTAGAATTTTAGATGTTATTCACCTCTCTTAATTTCTTTTCCTGTTATGATGTTAAAACACTTTGACTGAACAACTTAAAGAAGAAAGAGCCCACTGTGCCACACAGTCCAAGGCACAGTCTGTCACAGCAAGGAAGTCAAAGCGCTGGAACTTGAAGCGGCCCATCAGGACTAGACTTGCATCTAGTCTCAGGAATCAGAGACGGATGAGCACAAGTCAGAGTCTGTGATGTTAATTTATCCAGCTCAGGATCTCCTGTCCAGGAAATGGTCCTGCCTATAGTTAACATGGGTCTTCCCACATCAATGAACATAACCAAAAAAATATGGCCCCATAGGCATTCCCAGAAATGGTTCTAGGTCCTGTCAACCTTATGCTATTATAAAATTACCTGAAAAGCTGAGAGAAAATGTAAACATCTTTGTTGAGAAACATTTATGTCCAACTACATACTCAACGCTTTACATATGAAAAGCAAAAGGCACATAGCAGATGTGGGCAGAGGGCTCACACTGGGATGAGACACATGTACAACATTCAAAAAGGGTTTACTCTATGGGCTCTCTCCATTTCAGTATAAACCCATTGTAAGTCCAGAGAGCAACTTCCATCTTCCCAGGAGAGAAGGGGTAGACAGCATCAAGTTGGCAATACAAAACAGCATCTTCCTTGGCAAACTTCACAATCAACATCTCAGATACCTGGCAGACTAATTAGGCATAACTGATTCTTTCTAAATGCCAAAACTAAGGCTAAATGGAACGAAACAAAAACGTCTCAACACTTGCAAACTGGTCACTCCTTTTGTCCTATTTTTTCAACACAGGAAGGGCCCATGAAATACTGACATGAGCAGGAATGGCTGACCCCTCTCTAGCTAACAGCCTATTAGGTTCCTCTATGTCCTCCTTGCTCTTTCTGGCCACTGTAGGTTGTCACTCCTCACACATAATTTCTTCCTTTCTTACTAAGTGCAAGAGCTTGGGATAAATCTACCAAGCATGAAGACCTTTCCTGCTTACTAATGAGTTAGTGGGTGTGTCTGTAATGTCTGAGGTCTCTAGAAATACAACCTTCACTAAGTGCTGCTCTCCTGTGGCATGTGGGGGTGTAATCACCCCCTCCATATGACACCGGAGGAAAGAAAAGATCACAGACAAAATTTAATAATAATATATGATTTAGCTTGACAGTTATTCCCTGACACTAATAGATAGTCTTAGGTAAAAATACACCCGTCGAATAAAGGAACAAATCAATACATAATTGATGTCTGACAATAGTTGGCTATTGTTGGCATTAAATTCTTATTTTATCACTGGATCAACCCATGCCCCCCCCATCACTAATCTATTCATAAAAGCAGAAAAGTTGACCTGGAGGAATGCCTCACCCATCCTGTTTGAGTGTGATTACGAGCCTTTGTTTTGTGAGGTTGTGAGGCTACTGTTGCAGGTGTTTGTGCAGGGCACGGTCATGGAGTGCGCATGCTGTCCAGAGGTGCTATTCCTTGGCTTTTGAGGCTGCCACTCATTGGTGTGGAGTTCATGAAGCTGGCTAGGTTCACTAGCCAGTTAGCACCAGAAAGTTGCATGTCTCAGCCTTGGTAGTGCTGGCGGTACAAAAATACTGGCACCAAGACCAGCTTTTTCATATAGGTTCTGTGGGTTCTTGGACTGACCTGTGCTTCGTTACTTGCAGCACACACTGAGTGTGCACTCAGCCCCGTTTGTCATTATGCATACATACTGTTCCATTTGTTTACAGGGTGCTGCCCTGCACTTGTCTTCCGAGGGGGTCGGTCCTATCTTGCCCTTACCAGCTTGGCCTTGGGCCAATTGCTTTGGTTTCTAAGTCTCACAATTCCCCACGTGCAGACAGGACATGAAAACGGCTCCTTTACCAGGTTATGTTGAAAACCAGTAGATTTTATTTGAATATTTGAGCTAAATTGATGGATTGATAGAGCAGCAAGCTTAATGTGAGTTGTATACACCCAAAATTACTTAATATTATTTTAATAATGTGTATGTAATATGTATGTATGTAATGTGTATGTAATTCCTGTGTATCTTCAAATAAAAGTGTTTGAAGATTTACCTGTGTTGTTACTGTAAGTAACTGTTACCTTACTTTTCTCTGAATTCCTAAGATCAGCCCAGTGTCACCATATGTGGCAGGTGCTCAGTAACTGGCCGTCCTGAGGTTATTGAATGAGAGTCTAAGGATTTCACATTCTCTCAATTTTAGAAATCAGTCCATATAATGTCCAAACATCTTCAGATATATTTATGTGCCACTTAGGTTTTAAATTAAAATTATGAAAAGGATTTCTATAACTTTTGCTTTTGAAATGATTTACAATAGAATATTCTAAAATAAAAATAAATCAAGGATTTTTATAAGGTTAGAAAGCAAACAGGACTTTTGATGTATTTATACTGCACAATTTTGCTTCGAGGAAGACAGACTGTCAGACAACCCCCCCACACACACACACACACATAAAGCCCAAAGTGCTAATATTTGTCTTCCCCACCCCATACAAGTGTATCACCATTGTGATCAGAGAGCTGTAGACCCAGCTCACATGAGCAGAGAGGGAATGCTTACAAGACCCTGGCTTGTTTAAAACACCATGAAGGCTCTGGTGTCTAGAAGAGAGAGCACAAGGGATGTTTTCCATAGCGGTCATAGGCCGGCTACAGAAGGACATCATCTGGTAGGCTAGGCAGTTTATACTTTATCTTGTAATTAATACAGAGCCGGGGAGTGATTTGGATCCAGGGAGTGATACAATCACACCTGGACTTTGGAAGATGTTTTATAAGGAGAGGGAGGGGAATCGCAAGAAGGCAGAGCAGTATGAGAACTACTGAAGGGTGGTAAGACCTAGGGCAGGACTGGGGAGCAGTAAGCAAAGATGGGATCTGAGAAACAGGGCAGACTGACAGGTCTGTAGAGGAGAGGCATGAGGCCAACTCAGCAGAAGGGCTCAGTGGCCCCGTGCTCCATTCTCCTAAGTCATACAGCTCAATGCCAGTTCCTGCCTTAAGGAAAGACCAGCAAAGAGCTAACTTTACCGAGGTCTGAGAGCTGGGTGTGGCGGTGCACCCCTTTACTGCCAGTACTTGGGGGCAGATGGGGGTGGATCTCTGAGTTTGAGACTAGCCTGTTCTACAAGGGAGTTCTAGGCCAGACAGGCTACACCGATAGATAAAAAGTCAGAAAGCAAAAGACACATACTTTTCGCCACCTTCCAGTGATGACTCAGATGTTTTAAAATATACTTTTTATTAATTAAGAATTCCATGCATGTATATAATATATTTTGACTATATTCACCCTTTTCCAGTTGACTCTTCCTAGATCCACCATGTCAATTTCATGTTCCTCTTTTTTTTTTTGAAATAATCCACTAAGCCTGGTTTATACTGCTCTTATAGATAGATGCTCATGGATATGCGTGAGGAGCCACGAGATGCAATCTGCTTTTCATAGCATCCATTTATACCTAAATGTAGGAAGACAGTGCAGCTTCCTTCCCTTCCCGTGTCTTACGTCTTCTGTGTGGACGACCAACAGTATTAATAATGTCTCAGAGACTGTAAAACATACATAAATCCAAACTCATACCAGAACTATCAGTCAGGACCTGCATTTTAACAAGAGACTAGGGCCATATGGGTTTGAGAGTCTATGGCTAGAGTGCTGTAGCTGTCACTGTCATTCCTTCCTTAAACAGATGTCACAGGCAACATGAGACCACTGGCTTAAGGCAAGGCAGACCCTAGGAGGAGGCGCATAGACAATCTGTTTCAAGGACCCAACATATCTCACTAGGTCACTGGACAGAGACAGGATCCCCACCACTAAGTGAAGTCAGTTTCCAGGAAGAGACATGGTTAAAAGCAAAGCAGATGTGAAAGAAGATAAATTGGTATAGACCATTCACCAAGTCAGGAGGTAGCAGAATCCAGCATCCTACACATAACCTGCACATAACCACCACTGCGCAAATACAAACTCCTCTCCCCCAGCAACTGCCTGTGACCAGAGCAAATAGATTATTGTGCACTTAGCTGCAAAAACACCCACTTGTAGTCAGCGCTGTCACACATAGTGAGTTTTGTCAGTTCACAGGCTGCAGTACCCTAGTTAAATTTTTGCTTATTTGGTTTACCTGTCTGTTCTGTGCTTGTGAGCATTAAGGCAGTGAAGACAAAACCCAGTAAATCCAGAAACAAAGCAAACAGCCCAAAACAAAACCTGAAGAGGCTGCCGAGGTTTGTTACAAGGGATGAAATCCAACTCTATGATTTGGAGGGAGGAAAAAAAAATAAAAGCAACAGTACCCATTACAGTAGGCCTTTTCACTCTGCCTAGCAGATAAAATTTGCTGCAAAAATACAGGGAACAGCAGAAACAGAAGTTTAAGGAAAATAATAAGAGTGTTGGGCTGGAGGCAGAAAAGAATCTGGTCTACAGAGAGCCTAGTAGAATAATGCTCAGGGGAAGAAAAGATAAACAATGGTTTCACGTCTTTCACCACCTCTTAATGAACATCCACAGACGATTCTGGACCTCTGGCTTGTTCTCAAATTCTGAAGTAACTGTGCCGTGCATGCAGGCTAATCACTTACTTACTGTTTCTGGAGGAAATGTCATTTCCTATGAAAGCAAAGATGTCACCCAAAGTAAGAACCACAGGTTGGGGACATCTGTCCTGTCACTCTGAAACCTCACGTACCCAAAGCCTTAGTTCCATGTAAATTTACTAATGTGTTTAACTCGGGGCTGAGGGAGCGGCACGTCCTCACTGCCATGCCCTAGATTCTGGCTTCTCTTCCCTTTCATGTGGCAACTGCAATCGGCTCACACATCATTCCTCTAACAAATCGGTTCTTATACAAGAGATTTCAGCATTTTCTTTTTAAGCCATTGGCATGCCCAGATGCCTTTACTACAGCAGGAGCAGATCTCTGAGCAGTCTTCTGCTGGGTTACCAAAGTGCAGTTTCAGAAAGAATAATGTTCTGAATTCCAGTCTCTTAAAAAAGTCATTAGGTTTCTGGGCAGTCAGGCTCGGCACATTTAGAGGCTGAATTACGAGCTTCACGGAAACAGTTAAACCCTCACACTTGTGCACAGCCATAATTTTTGCAGAGAAGGCACCAACAATTGGGGACGTTTATTACAACTACTTTTCATGGATAAGATGCCAAATTCAACCCTTCCAATGTTATAAGGTAGTTTTTCCATTTTAAAAAGTTTTTTTTTTTTTTAAATAAAGAAAAAGAAAGGGGGAAAAGAAAAAGGAAAAGGAAAGCCCTAATGGGCTACTTGCTGTTCTGCTCACATTTTAGATTTGTCAAATTTTTTTTTTTTTGAGTGACTGCCAGCACCAGGGACTCTTTGTAGCACCTTGTACTCATGATATAATAAAAACATGAAATGATTAAAAATACCGTTGAGTGTAACTGCAGAAGGGACTATATATTTTGGGCCCCAAGGAAGGCTGTTTCTTTGCAGAATCAGACAGACTCTACGTATGTTATTAAATTGTAGCACTATTCACTGTCCAGGTTGGAAGCTTCCTGACATATCAAAAGCACTAAATATGTCCCAAGCACACATAGAACGTAACCTCCAGTCACACCACCCTGAAGTTTGCAGGAGTGCAAGAATCGACAGGCACATTATTGTTACATTTTCCTTAATCAATGGATACATACATACATACATACATACATACATACATACATACATTATCTATAGAGAATACATACATGTATAGATGTGGGAGTATGTGCAAGCATGCCATGGCATGCAACCAGTGGTCAGAAGACATCTAGTGGGAACCTCTCCTCCCCTTCCCCATGCTCAGATCACTAGGTCCACTGCAAGTACCTCTGCCCGATGAGCTGTCTTTCTAGCCCAGGAATCAGTGTACGTAATTTTATGACATTATTTACATGTCAAAGGTGTTTGCTTTCACCACTAATTTCTCCATTCCTTTTGCTGGAGGGATGAGGATTGTCCACAGGGTAGATGATTGGCATTACTGGTGGAATGAAGTACAGAAATAAAAAATCATCAACTCTATGCTACCTTTTTGAAGCTTACCTCTATGCCACAGACCAGCTTGTGATTGGCTCAGGGTTACCTTGTGATTGTCTTCTGGGTCTCAGCCCAGTAAGAGGGTTGAAATTCAAGAGAAAAGAGTTTCCAAGTGAGGGGGACTACACATTGAGAGCAAAACCACCTTCCCCAAACATTCACAGTACCATAGAGCATGGTTAAGCCAGTTTTATGGATGAGCAGACTAAGGCTGGAAGGAGGACCTACTGTTGGCCACTGTCAAAACTGAGCATGGTGGGCCCTGCACCATGACTATCACCATTCAGTACTTCTGCTGAAGCCAGGTCTTGTCCTTTCCATCCAAATGCCCTAGCCTGTCCCCCTGACTTTATCCGGATGTTAATCCATGTCCCCCTTTTCCCTGTTGCCTAGTACCAGTCCCGTATCAGCTCAGATTTATGATCTGCCAGTGCCGTTGTGATGAGATGCCATTCCTGTCTTTCTATGACTCCGATATTGATAGATAAAATTCGGTGGTGATGTATTGCCTGCCCTTTCAAAGGTTACTGCCAGCAGATGCTGGGAATCAATACAGTTCTTATCTGTCACAAACCACAAGAAAAGCATGGTAAACAAGGCTCAATGAGAGGCCGTGAACAGGTCAGACAGAACTCCACGGTGCTTGGTGTACCTGCTCTGCTTCCTGACCTACTCCAGAACCCAGGCCTGCTGGATTCTCAGTGGTCTCAGTTTGAGGTCATATGATGTAGAGATCATATCTATATGGGGAGCAACACTACTTCTGGTGACCCTTACTGAGGGCCCGGGGAGGTAATGCCATGTGGGCAAAGTTCTATCTGTATTATATAATTTCTAAGGATCAAGCTCCTATTTGAGATTTTGGAGGCAAGTATCAAAAATCTAAGGAGACCAGGTAATACTATTCATTCATTTATTTCAGCCAGATTTCAATTAGGAAGAGTCATAATTTGGGGTGTGTGTGATGGTTTGTATATCCTTGGGGCAGGGAGAGGCACTATTAGGAGGTGTGACCTTATTGAAAGAAGTGTGGCGTTATTGGATTAGGTGTGTCACTGTGTGTGTGTGTTGCGGGGGGGGGGGGGGGGCTTTAATACCCTCGGCCCTAGCTTCCTGAAAGCCAGTCTTCTCCTAGCAGCTTTCAGATGAAGATGTAGAACTCTCAGCTCTGCCTGAACCATGCATGTCTGGACACTGCCATGCTCCTACCTTCATGATGATGGACTGGACCTGTAAGCCAGCCCCAATTAAATGTTCCTTTAAGAGGTGCCTTGGTCATGGTGTCTGTTCACAGCAGTAAAACCCCGAGATGGGGGGGGGAGGTAAAGAAGATGCACACATTTTGTTTGTTTCTTTGGTGTGTGGGTGCAGGTGTGCAGAGGCTAGAGAACATACTCCCGGCCCTTTTAAACCTTTCGCTTTTCTTATGACAGGGCTTCTCTCTGGTCCTGTCTCACAAAGGTCTCACGAAGTAGGCTCAAAGTCTGGCTGTGCCACCTCTCTGACACTGGATTGTGGGTTCTAGGGGTCAAAGTCACATTGTCATGTATGGACTGAACTATCTTTCAGTCCTAATTTTTGATATATATATATACATTAAGACATTAAGAAAGAGACACTGAGTGATTAATTTTAAAAGACCATGCAAGCAAGTCAACTTTCTCATTTTCTTTTAAGAAAACAGAACAATCAGGATTGAGGGTTAGGAGCACACCTTGCTACAACTGAATACAACCTAAAGGAAGTGAAAAAGGAGGGGTACCTTCCCCCCAAGACCAACCCTATAAGTTCTGTGCATGCCAACTCCCTCTCCCCACCTTATTTTATCGTGGGACTAGGCTCACGCCAGGCTCCAGTGTCCTTGTGCCTGACTTTTTCTCCAGCATCTCTCATCTGGTGACCATCTCCTCCCTCTTGCTGTTGTGACATGTTCTGACCTCGATGTCCTGTCTCAGGTTAACTTAACCCGAAGAGTTCCATGTAAAACCAAATCGCCTAGCAGGCAGAGCCTGGAACACTGAGAACTGTTGTTCCCATTCTGGTTTGTCACTGACTTAACTCTTAAGCCCTTGGTATCAGGTGTCCCCCATGTACCTGATGGCCTAGGTCAGGTCAAGTGTTCAGAATCATTATGGGTGCAGTCACTCAAAGACTTCTTTTTGCTTTTGTTTTGCTTTGTTTGTTTGAGACACAGTTTCTCTTTATGGCCTTGGCTGTCCTGGAACTCTGTAGACCAGGCTGGCCGTGAACTCAGAGAGATTCCTGTTTCTGCTTCCCAAGTGCTGGGATTAAAGGCAGGAGCTACCAATGGCTGACTGTGAAAAAAACTTTTATGTAAATATTTGTTCTGGTTTGAGTTAGACAATTAGCATCAAAATTTCATGTACTCTAATAAGAATAATTTACTTTTGGTGGTCAATTTGTTTTAAAAACTACAGTTGCTATTAACATGCTTTAGACATTGTTATTGCCATACAAAATTCTAAATAACCACAATTCTAGTCAAAACAACACAAAACAATAACAACAACAACAACAACAACAAAAACCCTTAAAACTTTCAGGATCTGAGGCTCACATGAAGCATTTCAACAGTATTCTTAAAGTATTTGGAAGCCATTAGAGTGAACAGAATTTGAAAATATAAGTAATGAAGGCAGCATTCTCACAGAAAGCACTGACCACCTGAAGCAAAGGAACAGTGGGCTGGCTTACACCACAGAGGCAGATTCTTGCAGTGCATCCTGGTCTTTTTAATAACCGGGTGAACCCTACCTCCTGGATGCTTCCGGAAGCACCCTTTGACCCTATTTCAGCCCATGGAGAAGCCTGCCCCATTCAGCTATGGCATCAATAAAGCAAGCAGTGATCAGATGTCTTCTCCAAAGCAGGCACCGTAGAGTGTGCTGCAGAGAAAGGTCCCGTGCTGGTTCTCTCCGCCACTGTGCTGCAGAGGCGGGTGGGCTATCACAGGAACCACTTCAATGAATGAATGAATGAATGAATGGGCCAATTAATAAGGGAGTGAGTGGACGTAAAGGACCCACTTTCCACTCTGCTCTGCCTAAACTATCTTATGTCCTTGAAGGGTCTTACTTTTCACTTTATTTTTAAGATTTTGAAATGCAGACTTAAAAACTTGCAAGCAGCGAGTTCTCCTAACCCTTGTGTCCCCCTTCTAACATTGACATTATTTACTTACATAGCAAACAAACCAATGAACCCAGGCACCACACCACTGCGTGACCTTGACAATCAGAGGAGTCTGGACTAGTGCCAACCACTTGGGTTTGCTCTGTGTGCTTTCCAGGTTAGACTGAGATGATAGACTTAGGGGGAGAGGTCCGAAGAGGTACTGTTCATACAACAGCCTGTGTGATACCAAAGTCTTCTTATTGGTGATATGAACCTGAATCTCCTGGCTAGAATGGTACATACTGAAGTCCAGTCCACACCCCAGGAGCAGAATTTAGCTCCATCTTCCAGAGGGAGGAGCATCACAGAGTGTGGTTATGTGCTCACCTCAGAACCTCTAGGTAATTAATATATATTTAGGTGGAGATACTTGGGCAGTATACCTCTCCTTAAACTTGCACTCATTAATATAACACTCACTGATAGATCTTGCAGATAGCAAATAATACAATGGAATTCAAGTAGTAATCTTGAAAAAAATCCTTTTACATCTTTAATTGAAATTCTTCTGAAGATGAGGCTTTTCTCCTATTTATTTATCCAATAATTTATTTATACCAATGTAGACTCCTGGGTATTTATTTTATTCTTTGGCTTATAGTTCACTATTGATGTTATTATACAGACTGGCCTACCCTTGGCTCCTAGGAGTTTGCTCTGTTCCATTTAGCCAAACAGATGTAAGGGAAACTCAAAACCAAATTTATAGCGACAGATATAAACAGACAAATGGTGGAAAGGGAAACAGAAGATGAGTCAGTTGGTTACCTCAGGAAAAGACAGAGGAGAACAGCACATTTTTAGGCATAAGAACAAGAGCTGTCAAGCTGGCCATTTGCAATAGTGTACACGTACACACACACACACACACACACACACACACACACACACACTACACGCACGCACTTTCCAGTTTCCCTGTGACAGCTTATTGTGTCAGAAGGTATCTGCACTGCACTGTGAGGGCACGGTAGTAAGAGGAGGAGGACGAGACAGTCAAACTCCAACTGGCTCAGATGCTCCCCACAGACTCCTGCTTCCACCCGTATGTTTAAATACTCCTCAATTAGGATCAACATTCATTTTTTATTAATGCTCTTCTGAGACAATGGCTCTTTTATCTGCGTTTTATCTTGCAGCTACATTAAGACCAAGGACACTCTCACAGAAGATCTGAAGGAGGAGACCCTGATGAATTGGGAGTTGAAAATAGAAATGGAACTTCCTTTGTCAGTCCTGACTTGTTTTATTAACATCTGAAGGTTGATTTATGACAGATCACCAGGCAGGAGGAGAGGGCTGTTTGTCCAATCACTTTACTTAACACACACAATTAGGAAAAACAAACATTCAAAAAAAAATGTTTCCTTTCTATGGCAGAGGGATAGCACATTCAAGTCTAAAACAGTCACTTCCATCTCTGTCTTTCACTATAGTGACCAAGGACAGGTGTCCCCTACCTTGAGATAACAGACAAACAGGCTCTGCAAAATCAAGCTTTCCGGCTCTCACTTTTCTCTAGAGGCAATGAAGGTTCCTAGGCAAGGCTGTTCCCACCCAGGACCAATGGAAGTCTAACAGGCCTTTGGAGGTAAGCTTAAACCCTGGACCAACTTATGTGGCTCTGTGACCTTGAGTCGACCCTCTAACTTCACCCCCATCTCGTCATCTCTGAGACTTTAAGAACGGCTCCAGATGGCTGACTTGGAGGTTAAAGGAGACAATGAATGTACTGACCTTCTGAAGGTTTCAGAAATGCAGGCCATTTTATGCTAACAGTTGCCTTTCTTATCCAGTTTCCACATCTAAAAACAAGAGTTAGCGGGACTAGATGGGGATATGGCTGAAAGTCTACTGCTGACCAGGAAAGGAATTCCAGAGAGGTGAGAATTGACTTCTCCATCTCTTTGGGAGGACAGTACACAGGCAAAACATATGAGAGTATGGACAGGTCAGTCAGCTTTAAGTAAATTAAGAACATTCATTACCTGACACTTGCTTTTGAAATAGAGGAGACTAGATGGCCTGCAACCCTCCACGCCTCTGTCCTTCCGGATCACACCTCACAGAGCTGCTCTGTCTATTGGCTAAGCCACACAAGTCTACCACTCTATTTTTTAGGAATTCAATACCATTTCTGAAATTTTGCATTTCTCAGGGGTTGGGAGAGGGGACCCATGACCTAAACCTCAAAGAGGGAAGCAATATGGGTGTTTAACTCGTGCCTCCCTCTAAAGTCTTCAAGGCAGCAAGGGGTGGGGAGAGGTCAGGTTCGTATCAGGGAGCTGAGGACTGGGTCAACGCCCGAGCCATGGCCAGTCAATTCTCGCTCTCCCACTTTTCATCAGTTGGCCATTGAGTTCTTTCTCTACCCACGGGAAGAGTACTTCCGGTGCCAGTGTCTATCTAATATTCTTACCTGCTCCTGGTTTTGCCCACCATGCCTGTCCCTCTCTCTATCCTAAGTGCTGCATGTACACAGGCTGTCTACAGTGATGTGTTTGTCGCTGGAGGATCACAGGCTTCTTCGCGATGATGGAAGTGAAGAATCAGGGGGAGAAAAAAATTCCTTATCCTTTGATGTAAAGTCCAAATCTTAGAATAGTTTGTGCACCAATAAAATCAACTCAGTATGCTTGTCGCTCAACAAAGTCCCCAAATGATTACCCCGGGCTCACAGCACAAGGAAACATATTGACTATAGATGCGGTAGAAGTGGAGACAGCAATCTGTTTGAATAAGCCTTCCAGGTGATGCTGAGGTCTCGAGGAGTCTGGGAGCTGCAGGGGTGGAAAAGGTAGTCCTTACCCACCTCCATCCAGTGTGCAATGGGTATGACCAGCAAGGTCTGTCAAATGGCTACACTGTACCCATTGTTCTGGGGAGAGTCACTGTGCTTAAAATAAAGGTGACATTAGCCAGCTCTGTCTTCCTGTTTGGTAACTGTTATTTCAGAGAAGTTTTGACAGACTCTGCTCAGAGCGGCAACATTTAACATTTTTGAACCCTAAGCTAACATTTACATCCTTCATTTTTCTAGGAAGTAGGACTTTCTGAGCTGGACTCTCTGCAGGACCCACTCACTGTGTGGCTGCTGTGCTGTGGCCTCCTTTAGGGCTGTGGCTCTGTTATGTCTGGTGGTAGGAATCCAGCAGAGCAGCGTGGGCTTGCACGCCAGCCACCAGGCAGGACTGGGCTACCAAGTGGTTACATACTTCCACAAGAAGCTACAGGGATGTTCACGAGGCATTCCCTCCTACGTGCACCGACTTAATGCCTGCTCTGTGCCCACCAACCAACACCACTCTTTCTTCTGCTGGTTAATTTAGAGCCACTCGGGGATACGCATTTGCTGGGCTCTTTTATCATTCGTAACTTTGTTCTGTCAGTAATATCTGTCATTTTTCGCAGCTCAGTAAGCTCTTTCAAACCCAAGATATCTCTATTTCTAAATGGAATCTGAGATGAATTTTGATAAACATGCATCCTGTATCTTAATAAAAAAGGGATTTCGGCCCCCCTAACTACCTGCATATATAAATGCTCAAAAAGTTGTTGAAACCTTTCTTTGCATTAGGTGAAAATTCAATGTCAAAATAATATTAAAAATACACAAAACTGTACGAAATTGTTTTAACCGTGATGTGATAAATAATAAATCAGAAATACAAGTTACTCTGCGATTATAGGTTCTCTATTCTTTAAGTTTCTTGCCTGTTCCACATCAGTGGATCGACAGCTCTTTAGTTTAACAATTATGCATGGAGGCAATCTTGTTAGGACTTGATAAAACACTGTCACTGCCTTTGTCACTGCCATGTAGAGATGCCACCGTAAAAACCAGAAGGCACCAGGCTGCTGTGCAGCCAGGCAGTGTCCCCCAAACATGAAGTTCACAGCAAACTTCTAAGGCTCCAATGTACTTCTGAGTGCTGGAGGGCAAATGTGGGACCTACAACCCAAAGACTACTCTCTTGCAGGTGGCCACCTGTAACTATGGCTGGCCACCTGTAACTATGGCTCAGACTAACTTTGAGCCTGCTTGGCTGGTAAAGCAACTGCCACGACCCCTCTGGATCCTAAAGTACTTCCAATGCCGAATCCTTCCCCCAAACCAAATGCTTCATTTTTATAACATCTTCTCTGGCTAGGACAGCCAGCATGCCATCTCCTTAAGGAGTGTTTACTTACTTATTCGGTTTAAATTTACAGTGCCTGGCTTGCAAATGAAATGCCACTTAGAAGAAGAATACCATACCATTGTGGGAAATAAATCAAACAACCACTTCTTATTTTAACACACACTGGAAATCACACATTTCTGAAGCATTATGTAGGTTCTGTGAACAACAGACATGTTCTACCCTGCTCGATACATTTCCTTGGCTACCACACAAACTAAGCCAGAATTGCTTTCTTTGGCAAAGGCTCCTTCCTGAAGCATCCAATTCTCCCCTTTGTTTCTATAAAAGAATGTGATGCTTGTGAGGCTGTGGGGCTGGTGGGAAGCCTAATGTGAGAAGGACACTTTCCAAAAGGAGTGTTAGGAAAGGCTCCATGAATGTCACTATCTCATTTATGACAGGGTCACTGGGCTGAACTGAGACCTCAAGGGAAGATTGACTGTAAGCAATAGGATTCACTTCTGGGGACCACACTTCTCCCTTCAGTCACCACCAACAATTTCCACTGATCCCTGCTAAGTCAAGGAAAGACTAGAATTTTGAGTGGCCTTGGAAGGTTTGCATGGTATGGGATCTCACAGACCACCAGCCTCGCTTGCTGCTGACTGAGGGGGAAGAGAGAAACCAGAGGCCAAGTCACAAGCTAGAAGTGACTGGTAACAATTCTGAGAAGTTCTGTGTCTACAAATTCATGCTTGATTTCTACACTTGAGCTGCTTGCTAAGATATTTACAGTCTGAAATGGATTTCAGGAGGAAAACAGGCCGAGCAAATGTGGCAGCTTGTGCATGTGAGGAAAGGCCAGCATACACCCCAATCCCCTACGTATGGTGCTACCAGCGCCACGCACTAGGTATGTCCATCAACTCTCCCGAGCTTTTCACTCAGGAAGTCTTCAAGTTATCTTTGTGGCTCACAAAGGGCAGCAAATAAAGGCCCGAGAGCTGGAGTCGTGAGGAAGGGCCCAGCTCCCTGCTCAGCGTCCAGGAAGCACTATGGAGGCGAAACAGAGCAGAGCCAAGCTCAGCCCCCACTTATTGTCCGCAGATTTTCCACCCTGCTTTCTTGATGGAACTGTCAGTCTTCATCATGGTGTTAGCCATCGTAGGGATGCGAGGCGGCTTTCAAGGCATCTGATAAAGAGAAAACCTGTGCGCTCTCCCATTTCTGAGCCCCTCTTTAGAGTCAGTTACTAGTGATAAGGTTGTGCATTCTGACTTGTACAAAGTACAAGAAATCTGACTTGGCAAGTCAAACTGCCATCACCTCAACAGGACAAGCGGGGCACAGGATGAGCGGAGCTCCAGGGCCACAGCCTTTGAAGCCACATGCAGGTAGAAGTTGAGGTCACTACATTGCTTGTCCTGGCTGACTGCACTGACCAGCGAGAGGTAGAAATGCTTGGGCATGAGGGGGCAGGCGTGAGTCTTCTTGAGCTATCTAGTTCAAAGCAGCTCTCCACTGTGCCAGGCCCCTGAGACTGGACTGTCAAGGATTATTTCTATGCATGGACATAAGCAGTGCTTTCTGGCACTCTAATGGCCACATAATGGCATTCAGACAAATCTAAACAGAATCAACCAGGAGGTGGAGTCTTGTTCCTGTATAACTTGACATAGTAAGACGTAGGCCTCACGTGGTCATGAGAGTCCCTCCACAACTCCCAAGACTCCCCCAGGTCACCAGCACACAAGCTCCTAAGAGCTGCCATTTCTTCCCAGGGTAGTTATCCACCAACAGCCCCTCCTGCCCAACTGGGCAAATAAGCTCAGGCTGCAGCAGGGCCTCTTGCCTGCTTTGCAGGTCTTCTTCTTTCATTATTCAGGTCTCCTAAATTGCAAACCATTCAAGGGCAAAGTGAGGTTTATGCTCCCAATTAGTTATTCTGGAAAACTAGGAGCCGCACCACACATTAGAAAGGAAAACTGCTTAGTACATACTCTGTGGGGGCCTCCCAACAGCAGGTGATTCCACACACCATATGCCATTCAACAGCTACAGGCTCCAAGGGGAGCACAGGGGAGCGCTTGAGCGTCAACTCTGACTCAGAACCACAGAAGCCAGGAACTTCAGCTGCAGAACTGCAAAGTCGAGTGAGATTTGAGATGCACTGAGACCTACAGAGCCACGTGACCTGCAGCAGCTGTCACAAGCCTGGCCCAACTGCCCCTGTGCAGAACTGTGGCTGTCCTCACTGGTGACTGAGGAGAAAAGCAAGGTCCCTCTGAACCCAGATGGGACCTCTAAGGAACAACACCTCCACTCCAGTGTCTCGGAAAGTCGGCTGCAGTAAAATAGATCATTTGTCAAGCAGTTATTTACTGTATTTTTTCCTGCTGGAAATTATGCCTTCCACTACAGAAGTTTAGGCGACCAAAAGGATTTGTATAAAAGTGTGTAGTCGTCAACTCCCACTATTTCCTTCTCTTCAAATTCATCCCAAAAGGGACATGCATTTAAGTAGCACAGCAGGCCAGTATGACCAAAATGACAGTGCTCTTTCCAATTTATACCTCTAAAAGAGAATAAGCAGACACACAATAACAAAAGCCTTTAGTCTAGATTTCATATCAGAAAATTTGATGAACAGTGGCCTAAAGGGCACATATTTATAAGTTTTAAGTCTCCCCTGCAACACAAACTGTCCTGACTTATCCTATGGTAAAGGCAGTTCTGAGAGCTACTGTACAGTATTTATTATTTTACAGAGGGGGGAAATGTTGATTCAGCCCTCAATCTGCCACTGCTGGAGTAATAAATGCTGGGGAGAGACCAATGCTGATGTCTATAAATATTAATCTCTTTGGTGTAAATTCTAGATGGCCCCTCTCACTTCTTCCAGAACACCCCACACCCCATACACACACTCTTCTGACGTCTATAGGATTTGCTTTTTTGGTTAAAATCTTAAAAAGAATCGAGAAACTGCCTTGTTCTTTTTACAGAGCAGGTAGCTGGCGGCCCAGCAAAGCTCAAGTCACGGCTTACTAAAAAAGAAAACTGTCCAGATGACACCTCTTCAGACAGTTGAAAATCAGGAATACTTACGGTCTGTGTATGTACTTCCTACTCTCAATTTTACAATCCCCACTTCAAAGTACATATACATACATACATACATACACACACACATACACACACACACATACACACACACACACACATACATATTTACTGTGGTGCTGGGCTATACAATGTGCAACACATGTGCTGTACCATTGAGTGATATCTTTGGTCTTAAATAAAAACTTTGATATGAAACATGCTCTAAAAGTATTAAGCTCATTTATTTAAATTATCTTTTTGCCATGGATTTTTGAGGTCAAGACAACACTGTACTTTCTCTAAAATCCAGTTCATTCCATTTATGGCAGTTAATAAATCATTTTGGGGGGTACACCTCGAGTCACTGCTTACCTCAGCTAACTGTGAGCCACTGGGAGTTTATTCATTAGCAGGAAGGAAAAACATCTGAACGCAACCACCAGATTGTGTTTGTCTACAGTGTCAAAGTGAACTGCTCATTAGCATTGGTGAGAAACATTCTAGTCACCAAAGGGTATTCAGTCAACCTAGGGAAGGGATGGAGGGCTAGTAGCCAACGTGCTAATTCACTCTCCTGAGTGAAACTCCAGTGGCGGACCCTTCCATCTCACCTCATTGGGTTAGAGATGGATGCCCTCCTAGGAAGAAAAGGTCCTGGATCCATTATTACAAGTCAATGCTAAGTAGCTAAACTGAGTTCTGCATGTAAGCTCTGGATACAGGAAGCCATGGCTCTGTACTGCTGTGTAGTATTTTAAAGGCTGCTGCACATCACCGTATTATCAGAGGTGTGCAGACATTATAACCCTTTCTAGTCTAAGAAGTGCTGTTAAGAGGCAGAGACTCTCAGGGGATTCTCTATAACACAAAGAAACTAAGAATTCTTTTAGGGCAGTTTTAAGGAGTTTCACTGCTCCCATTCTTGGCTAATTTTGAAAAATGCTTGGTATAAACATTCCATGTGCTGGTTAGACTAGCTGCCAAAGAACCACTGAGATGTGGTACTCCATGTGGATATGCATCTTTAATTAGTCTCAATAGATTCTGTATGTATTCAACATTAATCTATACCACCTGTCGCAGCCTAAAAGCATGAAAATGCCTCTTCCTAGCCACTCTTCCACATAAAGTGACTCTATGTCATCCTCCAATACATTCTGCAGGCCTTCTGAAAAGTCTTAAATGTTAGTTTAACATCGCCCAGCCCCTCCGCCTCCCCCCCCCCCCACACACACACTGGTTCGTAATAGATTTTTAAAAAGAAACTTGCAGTGACTATGGCTGCATGGTTTTGTTAAAGGCAAATGAAAGCAGTTCACAGATGCATTATTAAAATCTCGACCTGAGATAGAAGCCAGAAGCTCCCCCCAGAATTTTAATTATAAGCCTGTGCACGCCTCACATCTCTCATACCTCAAAACCCATGGATTAGATCTGGCTGCAGTGTTTCTGCAAATTTTGAAACCCAGCTCAGGTGTCAGGGAACTACGTACCCCTGTTTGTGTGCTCACTATAACAGATTCCCTGCTTCCCCTCCCTGTTCTTTTCTTCCTTACCAATAATTTCCTTGGCTTTTGGATGTGGTCAGATGTCCACAATTTGGTCGTAGTTTAAAAGGCTCACTTAGAAGTAAGAGCAGAGAGTGTAGCAGAGTCTTAGAAAATGTATCTATCAAGCCTGGGGCCCTTAGTTTGATCACTAGCAATGCCCAACCCCCACCTCAAAGTCAAATGAACTGAACCAGGAGTCTGGTGTGGTGGTGCATGGCTAGCAGGAGGGGAACAAGATCAGGAGGATGAAGGCTTGGAGGCTAGCCCGAACTATACACTGAGACCATGTCTCAAAAAAAGCCGCTTAATATTTCCTGTGTGAATTTATAATGTCATAGGTTAGCCTAAAACAAACCCCCAAACCAAACCATTAACTCCGAAAAATTCAGCAAATTCTGCTTCCTAATATCAGTGTGAAAAGGAGACCCCATGATGCTGACAATTATTCAGTAAGAATTTTGGAGAAATATTGAGACAGAAAATAAGAAAATTCCTTCAAGTTCCATAGAAGAGACTAATTAGATTTAGTTCTCTCTCCTTTCTTTCTTAAGAAATTTGTTCATTCTTTCATTTATAGGCATTCTATGTCCATGTATGTCCATGCACCATGTGTTTACAGTGACCTTGGAGGCTAGAAGAGAATGTAGGGTCTCCTGGGACTGGAGTTACAGGCAGTTTTGAACTGCACTGTGGGTACTGGGACTCGAACCCAGGTCCCCTGCAAAAGCAGTCAGTGTTCTTACACATGGACCTGTCTCTCCAGCTATCTAGTCTTATTTCTTAAATAAAGAAACACCACCAGGACCTTTTCCTGTCGAAATACAGAGAACTTGAACTTCTCCCTGATACCAGCCAGTAGCAGACCTAGAGCCACAGCAGGCTTCCGTCTGGAAAGCCATCCAGCTGTATGTCTGTCTGAGCATGTACTGGCTTTACCAGACTATAAGGCTCTATCTCCACAAGAAGGAAGGCTAAAGAACAGAACTATTTTAATCTAGGAAGCCGTCTACTTTATGACAATAAACACCTCACAATATATAAAGGACCATTTCTACACCACATTATAGAATATCCAGAATATAAAACCAAAAAGGAAAAAAAAAATTAAACTAAGCTTGCCCTCGGTCAATGGACTGAAATGACAGTCTGTAGGCAGACTGTCTAGGTGGTGGTGGTTTATCATCTGGCTATCACACTGAATTCAGAAACATCTCTTAAATGTTCCTCATTAACTGAACACATTATTCAATTCTCTGCTAAATTTCAAAAAAGCTCTTTTAACTAGAAATGAGAAACAAGAAGCCATCCTGGATATCAGTTTGATAATTAAATGGGTTCGTCAGTGTTTCAAAGACAGAGGGAAAATGAAACTCACTGATCTTTGCTACTGAAAGCATTGTGATTTTTATCACATATTTAACCAAAGAACTAGGTACCTTAAATGCTAGTTACAAAAATAAATTGTGTTTGGTTTTTAATTAAGTCTTTATCTTCGTGTAAAAAAAAAATTTGAAAACCCGGGCCTGGGGGTTTAGATTGTCATTTTACACAAAAGTAAATGGTAAATGCCTTTCTACACGCAAAGCCATTAGATATAATTATGCAAGGAGTAAATCGTGTATCACACTAGAAATGTCATTTGGTTTTACAGTTATAAACTCATCAACATTTATCAAAAAACATCGCCTGGAGAAAGAATGAGATGGTTGTGGCTTGTGACAAATTCAATACCATCTTTGAAATGAATGAAAAGGAACGTCACCATAAACACACTGGCTTGGTTAAGGGGTGGTCTGGAGTCTCACAGCCATGTAGCACAAGGCATCCTCTCTTCTAGAAAAGGACCCAGCTACAGAACATTCTGGTGGGGCTTCAATGCCTATTTTCTTCCCCATACCTCCAACTCCATGCTTTTAAAAACCAACATAAGGTGTGTATAATTCCAGCCAACTTCTGCAGAGAGAGGACTGTGTGAATTCAACTAGATGAGCTTTAGGGTTGGATTTCAATTGCTTATTCAGCCACAGCCTTGGTGCTTCTTGGTAATCTCTTAATGGAGTTCTGTTCAAATGGAAACCCAGGGACTCTTCCTGCCAGGTTCCTGTTAGACGCCGGGGGTTTGTTTCATATTTCTTGCTCGGAGTCACAGAACAGCACAGGTGCTTAGGCGCGAGTGCCGGGCTCTGCCAGCACACTGTGTTAACAGCTCTACTCTGTGAGCGCCGTTTCACTACCCACATCAATCTGGTAGTTATCGCCCAGGGAGATTTGTCCCTTGAAAAACAAAATGGCTGAGCTTCAGAAGTCTCCGTCTTCCCTGGTCCCCATTCCTACCTCACACAACTTGTTAATATAAAATTTTTGACAGTGATCCAGGGCAATAATGCCATTGGCAATGTGTCTGTCGTCAGAGCTTCCCCTGTCCTTTGTAGCACCTAAAATTTGAGAGAATTAAAGACAACAGCAGCACCCCCAAAAATCTGGAAGTATAGTAAACATCTCCTGAACAGGCTGCAGAGGGCGAAGCCACCAGAGCCAATTTTGTTTTATGCAATCCCCAGGTTAGCAATGACCTCATTATTCCTTTCTTTGGATGCTTGAGGCTTCCATAAACACCAGCACTAGGTGGGGATGCTGGCCAGGGACCCAACAATTACACTGGAAGTGCAGAGCTGGTGCTTATCTCCAGATCTGACCTGGTTTCACTTCAAGCAGCCCTCCCTTGGTCACTGTCTTGACTGTCCCTTGAATCGTGGCTCCTCTCTAAAACCCTTTCCCAGACATTTGACTCCAGACTCTGTCCCCTCAAACCTTTCCAGCTGAAGTAAGTTTTCCCTTCAGCTAGGGTTACATTTCAACCATTATAAATGGTTGCCTGGCATTTCCTTAACCAGCTCAAGAGAGAACTACAAAGGAAACAGGGAGAAAACTCTGGTTGGTCGGGCCCACCAGTCACTTTCATGTGGCATCTCTGCCCAGAACCAGCAGCACTCAGGGCACCATGCTATGCCGTCAGCTCCCTGATGGCTAGAGTATACTCATCCCCTTGTGCCCTGCAAACAACCCCTCTTACACTTCTTGTTTACTCCTTGCTGCCTGCCCAATGTCAACTTATTTTCCAGATCCTAGCTTAGCTATGATTTTTGACTCCACTCTCTCTAGAGAGAGCCAGACACAACAAGCTTTCTTCCATCCAAGGGGAGATATGCTTTATGATGTGACCTTAAGAAACATTGCCTCAGTATGACCCATGTATGGCATAAAGAGAAAACTCACTGTCAAGGTAATTCATGCTGCATATAAGACTGAAGATAAAAGGTATATACAGCTCTTTGATAACAAAGGGTGATATGAATTCAACATATGTAATTTTCTCTTTGATCCCACCCTTGTATTTACAAGTAACTTGTTTGAGAACATAGGAAGTGCAGCTGAACTAACGGTGTTCTGCAGGGAGGAAGGAGTGGGCAAACATTTACTGAAAGGTTTGTTTTAACTATTCCAAGAGGACGCAGTGAGACTTAATAGGGAGACAAATCAGAATGCATTAGAGGATAATCACACACTTGCTACTTAAGGGTCCACATTACTTGTTTTCACTAACAGAGATCTATTTTTTCTTTAAATTCAAGATGATCCCATTAGCAGCAATTTCCAATTGAACAGTCTCTTCAAATAGCCACAGAGCATCCAGAAAACGGCAGAGAAGAGTCTAGCCCAAGACCAGTTAGCGGCAGTCTAGTTATCACCCTTACTTGTGTTTAATTTCAAACTTGCCAAGTCATAGCTTTGGAAGGAGGGAGAGAAGAAGGAAGGTTATTTAAACTTGATGTGTCTTATTATTACCCATCGTTAAAAAATGAAGCTATTTTACTATTTCAGAGGAGGTGGACAGTGAATATTTAATGCCCAGGCTAGCTTTCTCGAGTTCTTTACAAAATGACTATTTTAAATGACTATGATTTATATTTGTTACCTACACTCTGGCATTTAGTTTCTACTGGCAAGGCATTTGTGTTTGTGCTTAAAAAGCGACTCGGTAGCATCTATGAACCAAAGAACTGCTTCAAACAATAGGCACCAACAGGATCAGGAGGCGAAGAAGCCACACATCGGGCTCTTGTTACAGAGACAGCATATGGGAGATGGAGAAGAAGGAGCTGCGGCTCTGCCACTCCCAAATCCCTTAGTAGAATACATTAGACCAGGAAGATGGAGCCAAGTCAACAGACAAAGCTAAGAAGAGACAGAGGGGAAAATAGACCCAAGAATATGTGCATATCTGCTCACAATGACACAGGAAATGTACAGAAAGCTGGACGTACCTGTGATAGGGGAGTGGGGTATCAATGTCTGGAGGGTAAGAACTATCTTTTCCACTTAAGGGTGTTTGTTTTTACATATGTTGAAACCAAAACACCGTACTTCTGTTATCAAGAGCGTTTCTTTGACGATTAGTTGTTGATCAGAATATGCCCAGTCTGTGGGTATTAACCACCTATTTCTAGCTATTTCTGCTCATTCGCCTGACATCTACACAAGGCCAGCACTCTGATTCTTAATACCTAAAAACACCTCCGCTCCTGTCCTCATACTGTCATCTGTCCTGTTTTGTTTTGTTTTCATTTTTTTCCTTCCCAGCACCAAGCTTCCAACTAGTTCTGCAGATCCAGACAAAGCAAAGTCGATCTGTGCCGAACACTAATAAAGACCACATTTTCTCAACGAGATTGCAAGCAGTAAATTGCCAGCCTGAGGGCAAAGTCCAGGATGGGGGAGGCTTGTCAGCAAGGGGACATCTCACAGCTGGTAGCCAATCTCTGGCTTGAGCAGACAGGGACATATTGCTGACTAGCAATGCGATGCCCCACTGTAAGATCTGCTGCAGAGACATCTCTTGCCCTGCTAAGTTTCTGTTTTGATTCACCTGTTGGGATCATTATGTAGAACTGACTGACACCCCAAAGCTTGCAATCAACCAAGCTCCGATGCTGTTACTTAGACTTGATGGAAGCCAGGGCCTGACAAAAAACGCCCTGGGCTTAGGGCTCCCTGAAGCATGTGTTAAACAACAAGGCATGCTTTCTCCCTTAATTTGATGAGAAAAGAATCTTCAGAAAACTAACTCTACTACTACGATTGCTCACAGTAGTGCTACAGTCTGTTAAAAGTGGGGTGGTTATTCTCCCAAGGACTTAAGCAGAAGCGGATCCTGGACTAGCCAGGATCAGTTCATTTTATACTGTTTGAAGCCAGAGAATAAAACAGTGTAGTTACCAAAGCGAGTGACTAAGAATCCCACTCTGTACCCCAAGAATCCCTCTCTATATTCCATAAGTTCCTGTTCCAAATAGGTTCCAGCTATCATGCATGATTACAGGACTTTCTATTGCGGAGTAGTACAAAGGCTGGACCATTCTTCATCCCAGTCATCATCACAGGTTACTACACTGAACGCTGAAAACACAAACTAAGCCATGTTCCTCTCCTTCCATGACTTCAGAGGATGCAGGTGCGCTCCTGTCACCAGTGTCTGCTGTTGCTGCCCCCATTCTCACAGTGCCCTCGAATCTCTATCTGCTCAGCGATTCTTCCTCCCTCCCAGCCATATTTTCCAGCCCCGATCTCATGACTGCCCATCTCTATAATGAATTCCCTCTCTCCTAGACCCTGTGGGTGGCCATGAAGCGGTGTCTGATTATGTTGCATAGACATGCTCTCTTCTACCTCTTGAATTCTATGTGCACTGCTATAAATGGAAATAACAAAAGGAAGGATGGCTATCACATGAACTAACATAAGAAGAACTGTGTAAAGGACTTAAATAGTAATGATCATACAGTACAGATTCCGTAGATGTTAGCTATAATTAATACTGGTCATAATTTATTATAATTATATGAAGTAGACATAAACAGGTTTTAAAAAAAGGCAAGAATGCCCATTAGTTATTTAGGATTTCATAGGGCAAGTGAGAAAGGTCTTCAGTAAAGCAAGGTGAAGGACAAGGTATGGTACGGATTACATGAATACCTATGAACGAAGTAGGAGATGCTAAGATGAGAGAGAGGCTCTGAATGGGGACTACGAAAAAGACTTCATTCTCTAGATGCTGAAGAAATGAGCATGGAAGAACAAGGTGGAGAGATTGTGTGCAACCCAACTGTATAGCAAGGACTACATTACACAGGATGCTAACATGCATCCTATTTGTGGCAGAGGATGGAGCGGAGAGTGGAATGGCTAGCTGGGAGGCTCCTGGAGAATGGGTGAGAGAGCAGTGCTGTCTGAACCTGGGAGACATGAGCAGAAAAGGTTATGCCCTAGAAGACAAAGGCAGTTGATACAGCCTGGGAGAAAGGCAAATGTGGAGGAGGTGGAATGAAGACAAACGATAAGACTGAGTTTGGAGGGCCAGGCTTTGCCGATGAAGGAAGTGGGCTAGGATGGTAGGGGATCCATACAATGACTAGAACAGTGTGTAACAGTACAGTCGACTCAAAGAGTGTGGAAGAGTACAGTCAGACCTGAGCTCAAGGGCAGGGAGGAGGTAATTGCCTTTCTTTGTAAAATGATAACCAGCTAAGCATGCAGGGGTTTGTACCAGGAATTCTGGATTAGAAGAGTCAAACACTGGCTCTTTTTAGTACAACATATAGGAAACAATGGAACTCTTCACATTCTTCCTAAGACAATGATGATGGACGAAACCTCTGAAAGTTTAAGAAAGTTCCAATTAAATGCTTTCTTTTATAAGAGTTGCCTTGATCATGGCATCTTTTCACAGCAACAGAACAGCGACTAAGACAAAAAGAAAAAAAAACATGCAATATATTTTGATCATGGTTTCTCACTCCGCTAACCCCCTCCAGGTCCCCACCTTTCTCTCCCAAGGAGAAACACTTACGGATCAGTGGACCTTATGGTTCCCCAGCATTTATTGTGCATCCCAGATGAATAAGGAAATAATTCTCCTATGGTAATCAATATCCAAACAATAGCCCTCAGAAAGATATAAGTGGGGAGGAGCCAACTCATGAAAACACATGTAATTTTCTAGCACATATTCAATATATTAAGCACATATTTTGCCATGGGCATCATATTCAGCTTAATTTAGAACTATATTCCTTTCTAATCTGAAACATTTAGTTCCTACCAAGCTCTCCTGCGGCAATGTACCCTAGAATGAGCCCGTGACTTGCATACTGCATGGCTGCACAAAACTAACTTCCTTTTCTTAAAGGGACAAGGGACCTGGCCCCAATGCATGAAGCCACTGGAACCAATCCAGTTAACTCTGGGCCCAGGTTAGTAACACACTTGCTATCTGTCAAGGGTGGGTGAGTTACATCCATGCCTAGGTTGCTTCTGCCTTCAAGGTTACAAAACAAGAGGAGCAGTTGAGATTGGGTAGTGGGTACAGGAGTCGTGCACATCAGGAATATGGCAACAAATAGGCCATTTTTTCTGAGCTTCTGTGCAGGTGCTTACCCACCTCCCAACACTGCTTGTTGAATAGACATTAATATGACCACAACATGGAATGTCCTTTCTCACTAAAATGGAATCATCTTCTTCCAAGAAGGCTTATAAAAATATGACTTCTATTGCTTGCATCTCTGAAGAGCTTTATTTGAAACAGGAAAGAAAACTGCTAGAATATGTATGTAATATAACCACTGGATGAGACGGCAGGGAAAGAAAAGAAATGGGGTTACTTATCAGTCTCACAGAACAAACTTTACTCAGCTAGAGAATAGATCCACTGTAGGCACTGATGTGAAAAACGTATGCCACACCCAATACACTGACACTCACTCATATTGTACACATACCAAAGCAGGCCTCACATAGCCTCCTAGGCTCAGATCCTCACAGATCTGCACTGCACCACCCCATCCCAACTAATGGAGGCAGCCTGCCCTGAGTGGGTAGCACACGGTGGCCAGGCAGGCAGGCAGGAAGGTGTCAAGAAGGGATATTTTCTAGCAAGATGTGGCTTTATCAAGGAGCTTATTTACCTAGGAATGTGGTCTCTCCATGATTAATGATGAAGAATTCTACCTTGACAAGTAACTTATCCTTAATGCGTTCTGCTTAAAAACAGGCAGTCAAGAGCCGCGCATCTCCCTAGACAGTTTGTCAATTCCAGCTTCTCTATGGAAGAGAAATAAGAGCTCACTAATGACAACTGCGGGGGCCATGGCCCCTCTGGCCTTGACCTGATGTTAGCTATAAATGGATTGGACTCCCAGAGGATTGGGAAAACCCATACAAGTTCAAGACACAGTGTGTTTCTCTCTTTATGGAAAAGGACAACAGGAGCAACAGATAAACAAACAGCCAAAAGAATAGGCTGTATCTACTGGCTGTGCCTTTCTATAGCCACCTGCCATAGAAGACCTTTGACCAGAGCTCGGATAGGCTATTCTGAACAGAACTGAGGCACTTCTTTGGGGACTGGAGGATGGTTCAGTTGGAAAGTATTTGCTCTGCCGGCATGAGGCAATCTGATTTCAATCCCTAGAACATACACAGAAGAATGTGTGGGCCTCTTGTCACTATTAACCTCAGGACTGGAGCTCACTGGCCAGCATGCATCCCTAATTAGAGAGCCTCAGGCCACACAGGCCCTATCTCAAGCACAAGACAGATAGCTCCCGAGGGCTAATGCCTGGTGTTAACCCCTGGGACACCCACGCACACCCCTCTGCACAAAAAAGCACATATGTAAGCCATGACCACAGACATTCACACATATACACATCGAAGAAAATATATTTTTTTATTTTATATTTGTGGAGCACCAGAGACAGGCCTTTTGTAGTTATAGAAAAGGCCTAAGAACTCTCAAGAGAAAACATTACGGGAGCCAAAAGCAAAAGCTTAATTCTAGAGGGTAGCTTGCTTCCAGGCTCTACACTTGAAAGAACATCCTCATAAATGCTATTTTTACATCTTGAAGGGGAGTAGTTTTGTTTTTGTTTTTTAAAGGAGGACAATGATATTTTCAAAACAATCCTCAAACCATTTTAACCTATTTCCTAGCATAAATTATGATCAAAGTTGTTGAGCATTTGAAAAAGTACCCGGCTTATGATTCCTAATGGGCACTGCCGGATCCATCTGCCAAACCATGAAGCTTGTTCTTCAAGGAAATCATTCACTTTCCCAAGGTTTAAAAAAAAAAAGTCTACTAAAAAAGATGGATATTGGGATCCAGTGCAAATATACAGTACAAGGTGCGCCTTAAGTGGGAATATGTAAGATTGTCTCCAATTGCAGCAGTTTATGGTGAAACAAAGCTTAGCTCCTCGCACAGAAAAGAATTGACTTTTCAGCTCAGCAACCAATGCACAAAAGGTAAGGCCAAAGTCCTGATGCTGTGTTCAACAGCAAACCAAAACAGACAAAATGCCATGTAGCTGGTGCTTAATCACGGTGTTAAATACCTGGTTCATTTTACTTGTATTTACAAAAGAGCCTGGACTAGTTTTACAAAGCGAATCATGCGTCAATGTCACCCACTCTGGACCTCTACTGAGACCGTTCAGTTTATCTGGACTCAGTAAGCATTCTTCATCACCAACTGCATCATTATTATCAATGTAGATTCTAACAGAAAGTCATAATTTTCAAGGAAGGATTTCCAATTAGCAGGAGATAACTAGTGAAGTGGTGGCTTACATAGATTTTTCTCATATTGTCTTCCCAGGAGCCCTACAGAACATTGACTAACTTGCAGATGAGGAAACTGAAAAGTTGGCAGCCTGTCTTAGGCAGGGTTCTAACAAAGGTTGATCTATACTATGGCTTTGATCTTCACTTCTCAGACAGGATCTTACATAATTCCTAATGTGTGATGACCTACATACATGAGTATGAGAAAATGTGAAAGGGCAGACCTCAGTATTCAGACACAAATCACAATACAAGAGACACCTCAACCTTTGAGGATACCATAGCTAACCACATAGGTTGACTATCACTATCGCTTTCTAATCATGCTATAGAAAAATAGCTGCGGCTACCCAAGGCTGCGTTCCTTCACTCATTTCAAGGAAAATGTTGGTAATTTCCCCTCTGGGGAGTAAAGAAGGGAGAAGCAGTGGCTCTCCTAAAGTATTATTCTAAGTGACAGATTACCAAGATATTCCATATGCAATCTATGCCTGGGCTTTTAGCTAGCACACCCTCATATGCCAATGTCCTGCACAGATGAAGACCACCAAGATCAGAAAGGTCATGAGGCAGAAGACAGGTACTTGGGAATTATTTACCAATAAAGAAAGTCTGTATATAAGAATGAATATGCTGATATTAAAATGGAAAGATGAACTAAATAGGGTTAAGGAAGACTGCAAGACTTATAGTAAAAGAGGGTCTTCTCTCTAGCTTAGAAATTACTGCCCTTTAATGCACACCAAGGCAAACAGCCCCATGAATCCATCTCTCATCTCTCTGTGGACTGAATTACACTCTACACGATATACTAAAGACAGCCATGAACGGCTTTTACAGCTTTGATGAATGGTGTTTTAGTTTAGGTTGCATTACGAGAACAAAACAAGTGGTCGTGAATCATAACGTTTTATGGGTCTGCTGCTTCATATACTTCACTAAAATTAAGCCTCTAAATTATACTCTGCCCTCATTAGGAAAACAGACCAGAAAAAGGAAAGCAGTATAGATAGACCCATATGAAGGAGAAGATGGTAGCTGTGAGCCTGGAAAATATGAATATAACTGGGGGAGTCAATGGGGGCCTAGAAAAACAAGGACAGGGTAGCGGAAGACAGGTGAGTGACTATTCAGCAGTGGAGGGCCAGAGGATAGCTAGCACCTATCAGTAGCTAGAGTTCATGACCCATAAGCCAGGGTAATGGGCCAGCTTTATGATATCGCTGAGATAACAGGCCAGCTTTATGGATGACATCAAAGGAGCAGAGAGATGAAACCATCCACCTGCAAAGACGAGAGAAGAAGAAACTGGAGGCTGGGGTGGGGGAATGCATTGGGATCAACTTAGATTGTATTTCTAGAGTATTTACTATTCACCGAGGGCTGTGTAACATCATAGAGCTTATCCCAGAGTCGTTGGGGTTGGGGGCGTACAAACCATGCCTATTATCCTTTAGTCCATCGCTTTACGGCCAAGTACCTAATGCACATCTACCGACCTGGACCGAATGCCATGGGAGAGTGAGGGAGCTACGTTTTGGTTAAGGTTCAAAAGGTCAGAACGTTGCTGAGATGGACAAGCCCTTCCACCACGCGAAGCTGCCAAACAGCCTCGAGGGTGACAAGCACCGACGGCCACGTGCATGAGAGCAGCAGAGTAGACATGGATGGTCAGATGAGTATGTAGAGTGAGATGACTTTCTGCTCCTAGAAATGGGTCAACTGTGTCAGGGCCAAGAGCTGACTCACTGTTAACACCAGGAACTGACGTGAGTCCTTTACACACCACTAACTGACAATGCTGCCAGTCAAGGAGAAGTAATGTCTGCACAAAAGTAATTTCTACACAGCAAAAGAGGGGACAATTGTCAGACCAACTGGCTGAATACTGCTCCCTCCCTCCATCTTTCAACAGATGTTAATGTCAGTATCCCTCCTCCAGTTTTCCAATTATTTAAAGGTTAGAGTCAGTCAAACAAGGCTTGTTTAAACATTAAAAAAAAAAAAAAAACCCGGAGGAAAAAATAAGAAAAAAAGAAACCAAACCAGCCCAACAACAATAAAACACAATCACAAAAGTTTTTGTTACTAAGTGCACTCCAAACATTCAACTTCTCTTTTTTCACTTTCTTCTGTCACTTTTGGCCCAGTAGCTCATAAATGCAGCCATTGTGATGAATTAAAAAAAAAAAGAAAAGAACTTTTTTCTAACTCTCAAAATGCATGGTTTACGCCTATATTACTTTGTGCCTCAGTACTGTTCTGATTTATTTTTAAAGTCATTTAATCAATAACTAATGTTCTCCTATTTTTAATATGTCTAAGTGGTTAACCTAGAATTTTTGAAGTTCATTTCTATTAAACGGAATGACCAACGTCTTTGCTTCCTAGTTCAATGGACTCTGTCCAAGAACACCAAGAAAGACAAAGAATCCAAGCAACTGGGTGGCTCAGTCCAATGAAGCGTTCACCCTCGGCCCCTGACAGCTCAATCTCAATGCTTCCTGACAGTATGAAGGATTGCTAATTTCTTGTGCTCTCACTGGTGGTTCTTAAATGTTCACCAATGAACCAAATGTTGATCAGTCAATGCCAAAGCATCAGAACAAAACTGCCAGCCTCTGATTTATGCAGTCCAGAAGCTCCAGAGAGTATCATCTTACCTTGCGGGTTTCCCATCAGATCAAACACCATAGAACTCACTGTAATTTACAGCAAAGGCTATTGCGAATGCAATTTATAATGTTAAAATCGAGAAAGCAGCAATGTATATGTATATGCACCTGTATATGTATATAGCTCATAATCTGTGTTGTACCACCTGACTCTCAGGGACTGTCTGATGCATGCCGGATACTTAGTTGCTAGGTCCTCACTGACAACTCAAAAGGTGGCAGTATTGCTAGCTTCCTTTTACAGGGGAGGAAACTGAAGCAATGAGTTTACCAGCTGGCTTATGTCGCCTAGAGGGTGAGGGGTGACATATGAGGTCACTGATAGGGAGCTACAAGCATAATGTCTGTGATGGCAAGTGGATAGAAGACATAACTTTGAATGGAAATATGAGGAAGAACTGGGGCAGAAGTGACAGACAAAAGCTAAGTGAGGTAAAAACATGTGTTCTGGTCAAATCCAACTCATGCTCTGATGGCGCTGTCTTCAGAAAGCTACCTTCCCCCAATTAAGAAACAACTGTGACCATCAGCTCTGTTGGAGCCTCAGCCTCCTAGACAGAGAGGGAGGAGAGTAAGGGTCTCAGGGAGTTGCTGTCCCTCCTGTCACATCACAGCTGATTAAAGAACCCTGGAGGGAACAAGGGAGAGTCCACTGAAGGAACAAGAGAACCTTTCTGACAAAGTATATTCCCCTAATTGAAAAGCAACTACTCAAAGCTGTTATTTTTAGACCCCAAAATGCTGAATCATTCTTCAAACAATTTTCACAAGATCAATACAAGGGAAGTAGTTCTCTCCCAGACCCCGTCTCCTAATCGTTGCCTCTTGGAAATACTGTCTTGCCTTTTGGCTCCTAGTTAGACTGAAGACCAAACTGCCAAAGAGAGGCAGAGACAGTGTGCTGGCTAAGCTAAGAAAGGCACAGCACAAAGGGAGGAGCTGGGATCTTAAAGCAAGGCTTTCATCTCAGGATTATAAGCTGAACTTCCAGCTCAGAAAACAAGGAGATGGAAGGCTAGGGATTGGACCCTAACAGTGGCTCCACAGGAATGATCCCATCACTAGTTCTTCCTATTTTAATGAAAGATATGACAGACAGAAGGAAGACAGAAGAAAGGATGAGATGAAAGAAGAAAAGCAAGCTCAGGTGCGACCAGTTTATCATAGGCAAATGGCCGAGAAGTGACGGAAGGTCCCTAGTTTCAATTTTGAAAACAAATAATAAAGGGGCAAAGGTCAGAAAACCAGGACAGTCCTATGAGACTGCTGTGACACTGGTCCCCGACACAGAGAATGCTGTATCCAACCAGGGAGAAATGGCGAACCCAGTGTGGTGTAGACATCTCAGGTTAGTGGACAGCAAACCAGCAGCTAAAAGAATAGTGAAGGGGCACTGAAAAGGTGAGGGTGCTCTCTAAGGTTAGGCCACTGAGGATGACACAGTGCCCTAAAATCCAAATCCCAATTATCTATTCAAGAGGAACAATGAACTACGTCACTAGAATGGCTAATCTAATCATTCCTCTGCATAAAGACAGAACCTATCCAGTCCTTACCAATCACCCAAGACCTACCACACTGGTTGTTCTTCAAGGTCATGGGCATAAGATCATAAACAAGTCCAAGTCCTGGATCAGAGAGCTTACATTCCAGAAATGGGAATCAACCATAACTTCGATAACATATACCATGCTAGCTTTGAAACCCACTGCAGGTCAAGTGGAGATAGGAGAGTGTGGGCAGGCTGGTGGGTCACACAGGGCAGTCGGCAAGCGTGTGTGAGGACACAGCATCCTGGTAGAGCTGGGAGACTGGAATGAGGCAGTCAGATGGACAGCTGGGGGGATGTGTGCTTCATTCTAGGCAAACGAGCAATAAAACCAGGCTCTGACAGGAAGAACGAGTTTGGTGAGTGCCAGGAACAGCAAGGAAGCCAGCAACAGCCAGAGCGAGAGAATGGCTTACCATCTAGGAACTCACAGGTGGAATGAGATAAAAGAATTCTCCCCTCTAGAACACTAGGAGGCAGGAGAGAAAAACAACCGTGTTTTATGGTAAGCGTTCAAATAAACTACTATAAGTCTCTTCTATGTCAAGAATTTTATGACTGCATATTTTATGTAATCCACAGCTAACAATCTGTTTCTCTAAAAGCCATGTGTTTGAACTAGTTTACAGTGAAGAAGGCACATGGAAGGCAGTGAAGACAAAACCACTGGACTGGTGGAGCTTAGGGTCCTCTGGGGAGTTTCCTTTGTTTCTCTACTTCTTCCTTGTCTCTCAGAAAGTCTGGTACTGTTCCTTCCTGACTCCCATAGAGCTCATGCATGCCTATGCCTTGGCACTTACAAGGCTTCCTGTCACTGTCTGACCTTTGATTCTTACATTAGCTATAAAATTTTAGTTGCCATCCTTGCAATAGCGTCCCAGGGTCTACCAGGTGGAAAGAGTGAATGGAAAATAGGAAATGGCTCCCGTTTCCCAGCTTGGCCTTCTTTTCTACACCCACAAAAGAGACACAAGACCCAGAGAGCCTAGAGGTCACCTAAGTCACAGGCAACGTCCTACTCCTGATCTGGGTAGCCCTAGGTGATAACAGCTATTTGCTTAAAGCAGCTTTTCTTAAGCTGGGCAGGGTGGTTATAATTCCTTGGAGGTTGAGGCAGGAGGATTGCTGCTAATTTCAGGCTAGCCTGGAATGTATATTGACACTTTCTTTCAAAACAACCATCCCAAAAGATCTTCATACTATATAAGAACCGAGGACGCTGAGAGATGGAGAGGAAGTCTCCTGTTCCTTTGTGAATGCTCAGGAGTAGAACTGGGTACTAGAGCCTCCTGGGGTGGGGAAGATATTCTCTACCTGTATACCTGTACTATCCAGAACAGCGCCTACAGAACATGCAGCTACTCAGCACTTGAATCACATGTAGCTGGAGTCAATGCGAAGCTGACATTTTTGGCTTCATTGAGACAAAGTGTGGCTACATAGTAAGTAGCCCAGTCTGGCCAGGAGCTGGAAGGCCTGCCTCTGGAGTGCTGGGATTATGTGCGCCCCACACCCTATCACATCCAGCCTGGAATGGATTTGCAAGTGTACTCCATTTCATCCCATTCAGAATGGGATACTGGTGTGACCTCTCCCTGAATGGTGTCAAGCCCTGCCTCTGAAACTTGTGAGTGTGTATGACAGAGAGTGTGTAAGTTTGTGTGCTATATGTGGACGTTAGAGAGTTGGTTTTCTCCTTTCACTAAATGGTGTCCTGGGGATTGAACTCAGCTCAAACAGGATGGAAGCAAGCAGGTGAACCTGCTGAGTCATTTTGCTGGCCCCAAGATACCTCAGATGAGAATGTCTGTCTGTAGTCTGTACAGCAAGCTACTGTGGTAGGCTTAAAAAAAAAAAACACCCAACAACAAACAATAAACAACAAAACAGCAGCAGCAGCAACAACAACAAAAGAAAACAGAATATTTTCAAATTAGAGGAAACTTTCTGGCCCATGGGGGCTGCTTCTGCAGAGCTGAGCATTCCTGTCATAGACCACTGCAGGAGGCCTGACAGGGTGAAAGTAACTCTCCTAATGTCTGCTTTTCCTAAACATCTCAAAAACAAAACAAAACAAAACAAAACAAAGCAAAAACAAAAAACAAACAAAAAAACTATCAGGCACACTGTATGGGAGGAATGAATTTTTTAACCTCATTTGTGATTTTGACTAGGAAATTAAAAGCTGTACACAGGAAAGGCATGAGGGCCTGCTGTACTTGATCAGTGATGCTTTATCAGGGACGAATATCGAACAAGAAAAAGAAACCACAGAGAAGCCCCAATAAACCTCCAGAACTTGACAAAATAACAGCTGCGCCGATGGGCTTGTACAGTTGATGGCTGAGAGATAAGGAAAGAAAAGGAGGGGACTGGAACAAATAAGACAGATGATGTAATTAGGATCTGAAACCAACTGATGGCGGAGGGGGACCAGGGCTTCTTGGCAATGGGAAGTAAGCGATTTCAAACGTATCTGCAACGTAAGGCTGAGTTGAAATGCATACATACTGTTTAAAAAAAGAGGGAGAAGAAGAAGAAACTATATTTAAGTAGCCAAGAATCAAATTGGGCCCCCAGTGGGCACTGGTTTGTGTTGACTGCCATGCTTTCTCTCTTCAGCATACCAAAACATCTCTAAATATAAAGCACAGATCACCTTCGGCTGCCTGACATTAACTCCATCCTACTCCCCACCCCTTGTTCTCCTCTGATTGCCTTCAAGATAGTGCAGTGCCCAACATGAAAGGATTACTATAGCAACGCGGGAAGCTCTCTTTATCAGCATGGAGGAGGCTGGTTGGAGTGCCGCAGGAAACCCAGAGCAGAGAGGAAGCAGGAGTGCCGACTCTCAAACCTTCCCGGTGATCCTTCACTAGAGGATGTGTGTTCCAGAAAATGATTAACACTGGGGGTGGCGGGCATTCTAAATGAACATACAGTAATTCTGAATTTTCTTTTTGTGTGATAAGATAAAAATCACTGAATTTTTTCCCTTCAGAGGCTTTGTAGAAAAGGAAAAGAAAAAAACATAACCCTTTGTGGAAGCAATATCTTTGGTGTCTCAAAGATAGTCTTTTCATATGAAACAAATTCTGCATTGGATTCCTCAAAGCATCCACCTGCTTATCAATCTAAAAGCTGTATCTTTAAAGGTCATGAGTGAAGGAAAATCAGATAGACTCATTCTAATTCCTAGCAAACGGGAGCTCATTTCTCACCAATCCACCCCGCAGCGTTCAGCAGTGTGACCTTTCACTCACAAAGAGAACAGCAGATTTGGGGCTCCTGTGCAGGCCTTCCCTCCTCTTCAGGAATTAAATGCAGCTCTGATAGTATCATTACACACTTCTATAATACTCCCGATAGGGCCTATAAATTAGTGTGACTTTGCCAAAATGCCCACCTAAATCTCCCTTACGGTTACCTGGGCTTAGAGAGGAGTATTAAGTAACTCCACTAAAACACAGTGCAGCATACCGGGCTCCACAGCCGGAGACAGCCTGGAAAGCCTGCGACTTGCAGCAGTGAACAGGAAAAAAAAAGTTAAAAATGAATATTTAATTGCATGTTGGCGCTTTTAAATTTGGCCTGACAATTTCAGCTGGAAACAGAATTCTGAGACAGCAGAGCAGCCCTTCAGTGGCATTTCTGAGATTAGAGGCGCCTGGGTGGCACTGGGGAGCGAGCTGGACATCGGAAAGCGATGGCAAACAGAACCAAGGGAAAGTCTTCACATCTAGGAGTAATGAAGACTACAAGGCCTGTCTTCTGCTTGCTTGCCCCCCACTGAAACAACAGCTGGAGAGGTCACCGACCTGGTGTGGCAGCAGAGACTCGGGTTTCTGAGCAGCCACTGACAACCTTGTTCAAGTGTAAAGTCAAAGAGATTCCAGATACACACGGGCACACCCAGATGGGGAGATGAGCCAAGCAGACCGAGGCTCCCGTGTTCACATTCATTTTACATTGGCATACAAACACGTGCAAGATTATTGGTTTCTGTGCAGAGCAGTTCATTTCCGATACCTTCGGGATTAATGCCAAGCAATCCAGTTTAATGTACACTAAGGGTCTCAGGCTCCTCACTTCCATACAAGGGGAAATGAATATTTAAAAAGAATAAACAAAAACAAAAACCCAAAGCAGTCAATTATGCGTGCCTCAGTTCTCCTCACAAAGGGGGTGGGTGGTGACAAGACACATCCTTATATGCTCCCAATTGAGAGTCTCTGGAGGCTGGACCAAATCAGATGCTTATTTTACATTAGTGATGATTAATAACTCAGGAAAGACAAAGTTTCTTCTAAAATAACAATAATTCATACTTCTGTGGTGTGTCTTGTGAACCAAGTACACTGCCATGCCCAGGGGGGGACCACAATGTGGCAGATGCTACTTGGGTACACTCAGCAGACTGGACCTTCAACTTACCAACACTTTGACAACTGGATAACAAGACAGGAGGTTTCTCGCCTATCTCGAAATGGAATTAACATTTGTCAGAAATGTTGTTTTCTTTTTTGCACATGTTGAATCAATATTGATATTCTAATTTAGGAGACAAGGACGGCCCTTGCTATTTGCATATTGTAATAGCCTTCAAGATAATTATGGGATGGATCTTTTGAAGAAAGAAGCCACATGTTTACACTACTTCAGTGCCTTTAGAAAAGTAGGATATATGACATTTACCAAATGCTGCAGCAATTAGCCTTCACTTAAGCTACTGTGAGAAAACAACATTAAAGACGGAGAATAGAAACCAACATTTCCAGTGACTTCTTTACAGCTAGAAGATTAAAGATGACTCCTCTGCCCTACAGAGCTCTCCCACACCACCCTGTGAACAACCAAACCCAAATGCCACTTTGGTTTCTATCCTATTGTCTGACCAAATCCTGAACTATTCATTTGAAGCATACATAAAAAGGGTTACATATATACAATATGCTGGAGTCCTGTGCTTAGGAGATTACTATAGCAGTTTTTAATGCATCTTCACTTAATAATATTATTGGCGGTAATTTTATTACAGTACTACTTTACCTAAGAAAAGGCTCAGGATTTTTCACACATTGAATTTATAACATACAGTCCATCTACTGAAGTCCCATTTCCAGGCATTGTAACTGAACTCAAAGCAACTCTTTCCCCCTGTAAGTCAACAGGCCTGTTAAAGTATTTATTTAAAGAGGTATGTAAGAAAATGAAAACAAGATAGCTTGAGTTCCTTTAGAAGCACAGCATATTGAGAATTCACAACGGTTTCTGGTATCCACCATGGCTCCACTCAGAGAAGCAGGGGAAAACACCTCCAGACTCTGAGTATTAGCCAGGCCACTGTAAAACATAGCATCTAGACTCTAGAGAGATCACTGGGACACCCAGCAAAGCTTCCTCACGAGGAACCAGGAAGCTCTCTCCTGGGAAGACATTTGAGAAAGGAGGCCTGAGATTGGCTCCTGGGAAGCATAATTAATTGTCTGTCATTTGGATGCATTCAGTCTGTCCTCATCTACATCAAGCTCACACATATCCACAGGCGGCTGAGCACTCGCACCTAGGCACGCTCCCTTCAGCCGTGGGAGCGCTCATCTTTCCCAGCCTTCTTCCCATCTCCAGCTAATTTAGGTTTTATGTTCGTTTCCTACTCTTCTGTCCCCATAAAGAAGAGAGCAGAGAGAAGACTCTCAGATGAGTGTAAAAAGGTTTGAATGATCAAACAGAGTGTACTAGTTATGAGGCTTCATACTCCACAGACACGGGACATCTCAAGGAGACAGCAAAGCTTGCTACCTAATAAATGTGCTTTGTTTGGAGACATTTCGCCAGATGTTATCAATTTAACTATTAATGGTATACACTTCTGATGCACTTCACCCACCCTCCCATCCACACGGAGAAGCAAGCCTTCTCTATTTCCATGTACATCGATGAATGCTGGGCAAGTCAATAACGAGATCTACTCCATCAATCATGGGCCTCTTTCCCTGGTCCCTCCAACGGTCAAAATGACTCTTTTCATGGGTTACTTTTTGCCCTTTGTATATTCTAGGCCTTGGAGGCCATCACACCTACCTCCCAGGGCATCCACCCTGCCATGGCTGGAATACTGCCTATGGGGCCACTCTATAGCCTACAAGGCTCTCCTTTCTGCAGCCCACCTGCTTTTCATATCGCATCACAGCCACGCTAACATCTGTATCCACATCTTTGCCCACAGACCCAAAACGATCCACATCTGCAGCACGGTTCCTCAGGATGCCTCCACATGGGTTTAATCAAACTAACCTACAACTACCATTTTCTGGGCATGATTTGGGATTTTCTGCTTCCATACTTCATCTTGTGGCACTGAGGAGGAGACTTTCATCTTTTGTGTTTTTACAGCCACAAAGCTTCTAATCCTTAAGCCACTATGGGTGTCCCTAAGTGGAAGTGAGTTTGGTATCCACTGGAGGTCTGTCTGCCATGGGTCTCATAATCAATTCATTTCTATTAAAGATCGTTTTACAGTGGGTATGGTATCTCACTTTTAAATCATGCAGATGGTCCTAAACATAACAGATTGGTGTGGATAAGTATTTATCAAATGAATTAATGAATAAAATTTGAGTTTAATTCCCGAATTATTACAGGCCTCCTGTTGAAAATACAAATCAACTTTGAGCAGATCGTGAAACAGCAGTAGTACAAAGTTCTCCTGACTCACGTGCCTAATACCTTGAGTATTCCCATAGCACACGCCACTCCTCACCGTGCAGAGTGTGGCTTTGAAGAATAAATTAGCACAAGGGCTTCACTGGGTATGGGATCGAAAATTAACTTCTTATAAAAATGGCTCCATTCAAATTTATTAGAAAGCACTATGTTTTACTGGTTGCTGGGTTTTTCTTTTTCTTTTTTTTTCTTTCTTTTTTTTTTTTTTTTTGCTTTGTGGAAAATTTTGTGTTCGCCATGATCAGAAATAGAGGGAGGCAGAGTAGCATCGGCAGAGCTGTCTAGGATCAGAGGGACCCGGATGATGCAATTAAAAGGTGGACAGACAGGTAGACAGATGTTCAGCTGCATGATCAGGAACAAGATTGTATAAAAAGGTTTCTTTGATCATTAGAGAAGCCGCTATAATGAAGCCCTGGATACCCACTCGGTGTTTGTGGCGGCTCTCATCTCCAGCAGGTGTCTTATAGAGAAAATACCGCAAACACAAACAGATCCACTGCCAGCTAGTCAAAGCTGCTTGGCATTTCTTCCTGTTGATTAAGCCACAAATAAAATCATACGTGTTGTGCTTCTGACACAGGCGGGGTGTACAGTTCCCAATCGTTACAGAATACATCTTTCTGAAATGTTTCAGTATCTGTTGCTCTACTGGGATCAAGAAACTAATTTCTGTTCAATAGTGTATCTGATGTGATCCAGAACATTCCCCAGGGCAACTACTAACATGACGGTGAGTAGAGCACCAAGGCAGATTTAAATGCCTAACAGCACAGGATGGTACATTCAGAAAATCAGGTGAACTGTGAAGGCAGTAGGCAGGACACTGGGGCCTAAGAATAATTAACTCTTAGTTATTTAGAAGGGGAGAAAGCCACACTAATATGGAGGAGCTAACATGTCGGACCTAAACATCATTCACATTTGACTCTGAAGTGCACTGCAAGGTCCCTTAGAAGTCACGCTGGCCCTTGCTTCATTTCAGCACAGATTGGCTTCTCAGATCACACACAGGCAGAATGTACAGTTCATGGATCGTCACAGAGTCACCAGCAATGCAGATGTGGGTGCCACACAGCAGCCGATAAGGCCGGAGGCCGTGATTAGGGGTTTGTTTGGGAATAAAGCCACAACAAGGGGCTTGAGCACAAGTCTCAGCAGTGGCCCTGACAGCCTTCTGTGCTGGGCATATCAGTGCACCTCCGGGTCCGGGTTCCTCACTCGAAAACAACCCAACACTTGTTACCTGTCTAGAAAAGTTTTGAGAGAAGAGCTGCGATGCTGTAAGAAGAAATATGACTCACAGTGGCATGGTTTCTTACAGAATCTGTGGACTGATTCTGGCTCCAGGGCTAGGTTGAGCAGGAAGAGAAAGGGCAGAAGGCAGAGAGAGAAAGAGGAAGAGATCTAGTCATTGGATCCTATTTTTAAGGCTGGAGTAGACATGGATATCTTAGTAAATCACACTTTTGGAGACAGATGATCCTTTGGAACTACTACAATTCCTTTCAGGGTCATTATTTGGGCTTATGAGAGTTTTAGCCTTGTGTGCTCGTGAATCACCAACCTTGTTACAAATGAACGGCACAATTCAGAAGGACCAGGGTGGTGGGTCTTGGATGTAGAGATGGAGACAACGCTTGCAGCTACAGGTTGAAAGTCAGCCAAGTCATCACTGTGGTTGCAACACTTCTCTACATTTTCTGTTACTGAAGAGTCTATTCTCAGCACATGCTTTAATTAGTCATCTAGCATCATGTAGTCATGGCTAACCACAATTGTACACCGTACAAAACAAGAGGCAAATGAGGGGAATGGCTACGCTTCTCGCCAACAGTGTCTCTGTCTGCCCTGGATTTCCACAGGCAGCCCCTTTGCTCTACAACCTGGAATCTCAATATTACAGTTCCATTTGTGATGTCACCCGAACACTGTCAGGTCAGACTCTCTCAGAATACTAATATCAAGAAGATCACCATGACATCTGCCTGCTGTAGGTAACAATGACCAGCCATAAAGGTGATCTGAAATTGGCTTCTCTTTCAAGATATCACTAACTCAAATTGCTTTTGTCATAGTTCTTTTCAAAAAAAAATATTTTCAATTTAGAACTGGAAGGAAACATGAAAGAGTGGGCCCGACTGCCCGTGAAGTTCACTGCTATTGCAGTGCTAAATGTGCAGACTGGGCCGACAAATGAAACACGACAAATGTGCTCTCCCTTATGCCCAAGTATGGTATTTAATTCAGTCAAAAATGGTTTATTTTTATCTTTGACAAGGCCAAAAAATGGCCGATGACTTTATCTGTAGATGGGATATCCTCAAAAAAATATTATTTTTCTAACCCATAGGAGAACAATTTTTTTTCAGAGTATACCAAAGAGTAAAAAAAAAAAAAAAAAGACACCATGCATGCATATGTTCCCCTGTCAACCATCATTAAAGATTAACCATCAGTAGCTCCTAATAAAGTCTAGGAATAGCAGCTAGAACTACATGGGAATGGCAAGTCAGGCTACCTGTGTACACTGTTATGGAAAAGCCTTGGAACAGTCTTCCTCTCAGTCAGGAGATATTTATAAAGTACAGCGCATCTCCAAGTTGGGCTGCTTTATTATTTTGAGATTCATCCTCACATTCCTGCAGTTTTGCAGTTTGACCTATTTGTCTTAAGGTTGGACTGCATTATACATTCTTAAGAAGCAGAGGCAAGACAGCGAGGGCCTGGAGAATCACCATCAACAGTGTAATCAGTCTCTCTGATAGAGGTGACCCAGAGCAGTGACACCTCGGCCGCCATCTTCCTTTAGGATGGCTTTCTCATTCATTTCAAGACAGAAGGAGAGGCCTCTGCCTTGAATTTTCAATGTTTAAAACTCGGCGAAATACCTTATTCGATTCAATGCTCAAACATTAATGAGGTGAATTCAAGGAATCTAAATCACAAAGGGGTGGGGACTTTGTGGTAATCTTTCCATTAAGGCATCCAATATTCCTTCCTGATTGAAAGCTGACTTTAGATTCACGACTCTAAATGTTATTATAACAAGCAAATGCAACTGACTCTTCTAGTTGATCCAAACTAAATTAGGCAACAATCCTGACAACAAACAGGAAAGTAAAACATTAAAAGGAAGAGAAGAAAAATATTACCTAAACAGCTGGAACAAACTCAGTACTAGAATGTGCCCAATACTGACTGGGACAACTTTCAGCTGTGCATTTCAAGAGAAAAAAATTTGGTGGTCTTTGTTAGCTAAATTATGGCAATAACTCCTCCTGCTTCACTACAAACAGTGCTGTGAGTACAATAAAGAAATAAATTTCCCGGCATCACACTTCTTACAGATTTTTCTTTCAGTTATATGTAAATACCTGTGTGTCTATGCATATGACAACAGATACCCAGATCCTAGAAGAGGACTTGTCAAGCTACTCCAATTCCCCTGGAGCAGAAGTTATAGGAGCTGCCTACTTTTAGAGCTGGGAACCCAACTTTGGTCCTGAGAGCAGTGTGTGCTCTTAACCCTGTGCCATCTCCAGTCCCAACTTTATACATTTCACACATGGCCACTTTGAAAGCATACCTCTTCTACTTTCATTTTGTGTGTGTGTGTGTGTGTGTGTGTGTGTGTGTGTTACATATTTGAGAAATATGCTTGTCTTTCTGCATCAGGCATGTGTTCTTTAAAATGATCTGAACTTGGGGGGGGGTGTTGAAAGGCAGAGCTGGGCAAGAATGAGGTAAATATGCAAATATGCTCTCCCATGGAACACATGTATGTGGGAGGTTGCGCACGCACGCACACAACACACAAATAGCTTATATATGAAGATGGCAAGACTGTAGACAAGGGATTATCTGGCGGGGGTAGGTGGGGTAGGGGAGGAGAGGACTTGCAAGAGAGAACACTAGGGGAGGGTGGCGGGGAAGGTGGATAAAAGCAAGGGATAATGTGTATATTTGAGAATTTCATAATGAATTTCATCATTTTGTGGACTACCTAATTTTTTAACATTTATTTTAATTATATGTGTAAATCTCTCTTCTCTCTCCTCTCTCTCCCCCTCTACCTCCCTGTCTTTCTGTGTGTGTGTGTGCCTACCAAGGCTGAAGATGCCAGATCCCACTGAACCTAGAGTTACATGTGACTGTGATCACTCAGCATGGGTACTAAGTACTAAATCTGAGTTTTCTACAAGAGCAGCACACACTCTTATGCTCTGACCCATCTAACACAGAACACAACCAAACCATTTTTTTTCAGTAGATTCCATCATCTGTCTTTAAACACGGATACCTTTCTGAATAGGAGGGAGGTTCTACAATGCTCCCTCATGAAGGATTAAATCAAGGGACTAAAATTAAAAATGTAAAGCAACAGTTCATATTAACATCTGGTTCCTTCCTTCTTCAGACCAATACCAGGTGGCTTTTACATCTCAGGCTGCTATCAATCAGTTTGTCACACAAAACAAGTGCTTTCCAAATTCTTTACTAAAGAACCCTTGAAACCAAATCAACCTGGAGTGCTAACCTCAGCTGCACACTCCGTAATAGCCTGGACCGGGTTCTCATTTAAACAAAGAAACAAAGGTCAGTAAGACATGAATCCAGAGGGCAGCCTTCACAGAGGGCAGCCTTCACAGAGGGCGGCCTCCTCACGGGTCCCCTACCATGGTGGTACACTGCTGATCATGGGCCCCTGAAGAGAGGAGGCTGCTATTCAAATGTGTATGTGGTCCCTGGGCCTAAAGTCCATCTGATCTTAGTCACATCCAGTTTAGGATGGGGCTGCACACTGTTGGTAAAGAGAGCTTCCCAATGTACTTCTGAAACAGAGCCTTCCCCCGAAGGAGGCGATTTGCACCTCTGTAGCCACTCCACGCCCCTCTCAAGAGAGCAATAGCACTTTCATTGTTGTTCATAGCTTCTTTTGCTTGTCAGAGGGATTTATCCTGAGAGATGGCAGAAGAATCCTGGTCTAAAGCATAATTCTGTATTGATATTTAAGATGGTGTACGTGTCAGCACATTAGAGGGGAAGTCAGGATGAAAGATTCTGGTTCTTATTCCAAAGGCTGACTCATGCACACAGAAGGGCCTACAGCTCCTGAAAGAGGCCTGAGTTTTCACAAAAGAGATGGACTAGTATGCACTGACCACAGTGAACAGGGAAGGCCAGTATCACTGGCTTTGTGTCTGACTGAGCTCAGGGAGTTTGGCTCTAGGAGTACTAAGGGTATCCAGGGGACCCCCAGTGGTGTTCAGCTTAGACTTAGTGCCAGTCATACCTGAAGCCCAAACATGACAATCAACAACAACAAAGGACCCCGCCCCCCAGTCTTTTACTATCTCTTTAAAGCACATCTCAGAAAATCACCCTGTAATCCTAGACAAGGTGCACTATCATGTTTGGATCACCTGAAACCAACACTGAAGCTGCACCGAAACTGAGCAGCAATATGAAATGACTCAGGACAGCTTGAGCTCTGAGGATGGCCATAGCGGCTTCCCTGTTAGCGGGTGTGTCACCATGACAAAGTGAGTAAGTTCTCTCAAGTCCTCCTGTTCCTTCAAAATAAGCAAAAGGAAAATGGATGGCTGGAAAGCTGCTTCGAGTGAGTTCTGAGCTGGTGCTGCTCTCACAGTGGACCAGGATTCAGTTCCCAGCACTCACACAATGAATGGCCTGTAATTACAGCTCCAGAAGATTTGAAGCGTGCGCTCTTCCGTGCCTGTGGGCCCCTGCATACACTGTAAAAGCAAACAAAGTAAGGCTGGACAAGAGAGAACTAAGAGTCCAAGTCTCATATCTTTGAGGACTGGGTAGCACGTGTATCACAAAGGCTCACCATACCACATGAGGGGAGGTTTCGGGAACCGGCGGTCCTCACTTGACTGTATATACTCATCCTTTAAAGCAAGACTTATAGAGAACCATACATGAAAAAGAAACAAACAAGATTGTACTGCATGATAGTTTTTAAATGAGATAAACATATATACATACCGATAAAGAAAACAGATATTGAATAAACACACACAGATCCACCACCACCACAGTGCTTAGCACATGCTAAGTACCAGACTGCGCGTTACCAAGGTGTACTTAGGAGACCAGGTAAAATGACCTAATCAGGGTGATATGAAATAGTGGGGGCACTGGCTGGCCCAGGTAAGGTTCTCAGTATATGGGGGCGGGGCGGGGGGTAAGTATACTGTGCCGTCAACAAGTTACTGGGGTCCTGACACAAGTCCTACTGTGGGGAGGGAGTCCAGATATTGTCATCCCTAGGCAAGTCTCAGGTTAGAAGTAAACACATTACCAGTTGCAATTACAAGATGTTAGGAATGAAAAAAAGGGGGGGAAAGAAAAAGAGCAGCTATTTCTGCTGCTAGAGACGAAAACAAACCAACTGAGAAGAGTGCTTTGATGAGCAGTGTGTGCTGCCGGGTGTGTGGGCTGGATTCCACCTCGTCCTTGGCAGAGGAGGGGTGGAAGAATCCTACAGGTTCCGACTCAACTGGGTGCAGAATGAGAACACCAGCAAAGTAGATGCTATTCTTAATAACCCTAAATTCTGGTCTCTTTTCTAGTGCAAAGATGCAGAGTATAGAGTTGCAAAGGATTTTTTTTTTTTTTTAAATAAAGGCAACGGATAGGGGAAACAATTCAGTGCAAGATTCCAGCATGCATGCAATCATGAGCTTTTCTGTGCCTGCATTTTAAAGACTGATGTTTTTTGCTCCAGAGCCAGCGAGCCATTGGCTGACACAGACCATATAATGTGTTGACGCTCCCTGATGGGCAAGCAGGAAAGCACTTATCTGGTCGTGAAAAGACATCCCCTCTCAATATGCAAGTCTATTTTTCTTCCTGCAATAAACTACATTTGTTTGATGTGGTATCTGATAGTTTTATAGTGTTTGCTCACACACTCTCTAATTTGCAAGATTGGGTAATTTGCAGTGGGTCTCATAGGTCATTAGCGCAGACTAAGAGAGGCCTGTTAACGATAAAGCAAGAAAAACTGGTGCTCTGTCAAAATGCACAGCTCCACATCATATTTCAAGTTGGAACTTGACATCTCCCAATCCCTTCCCCCACAGTGGTAAACTGGGTCTCCCCACCCATACCCTCGCCCCTGGGCTCCTGAGGAAAGTGGGTACAACAGTGAAATGGATGCCAACTCACCTTTCTTATCACTGGGCTGTGGTATGGATCGGAAATACGCAATTCTATGGACATCTTGGCACCTGTCCACTCAAAACAGTGTACTATTTATATGTGAACCTGAAAGGAAGGCACAAAACCATCCTTCCTACACGATCCCCTAGGCCTTCTCTTTTGGCATGGAAAGTACACACGTTTTTTGCAAATTTACTCAACATATACAGCTGCATTCCAGTGTTTTCATTAAGAATTCACGAGATGAGCACTGTTGGCTTCCATAGGAAGGTGACTAAATCTACAGGGACGTTATATACAAACAGTCTGCTCAGAATAATAAATGCCGATGCTTTATAATGTTAGACATGTACAACATGGATTCATTTGTGATCCGAGTCTCAGATTTCCAAAGCCAGATCCTCGCCTGCCTTGAGATAAACTTAAGTAAATAATGTTTGCCATCAACTCTAAATGAAGAATGACAGTTAAATTTTATAATCATCTTTACAGCTCCAGGACTTACTTTATATTTTCTCAGGCTCATGACCCAAAGGTTGCCATAGCAACTAGGAAATCCTACCTTATCAAGCGCTTACATTTACATTCCTTGCAGCGGCTTCCCTTTATGAATTAAATCCATCATGGTCTTCTATTCTCAAAATAAAAAGTTCTTAGGATTAGCTTGCAGAAACAAGGATCAAATGCTTTGATAGAAATACACTATGCAAAAGTTAATTCAATGGTGGTTTTCTTTGGGGGGACATAGAAGTGTGGCATAATAAACAGCTTACGCCCAAACTTCCTGGCTTCAAAGAAAACTTAAATAGAGACATTGTGCTAAAAGCGACACATCCACTGCCTATCTATTTCAACCTAGAGTTATCAAAGAATTAATCTGATTGGATATCATACATCAAACAGGTACACAGATATACAAAGAATTAAAACTGCCTGTGATCAATCCTGTTGCACACACAGTTATCCTAATAAAATGGGTGACAGTCAGGAAGACAGATCCAAATTCAGACTCAAGGGAAAGAAACCGTGACAAGCTTCACTTTCATTTTGTAGTTTTTGCCATTGTTTTTGGAGTGGCCGCGGGATCCAGTGACAACAAGACTGCCCCTGTTGGTAGCCACACGCGATACTAACAGACAAAGTGTAGAGCCCCTCCTCCTCCATCCTGGGCAGGGATGGGGAGGAAAGACCTGTAAGCCAAGACTGCTTAGACTGTCTCAACCATGGTAGACAGACACCCAGAGAGGAGGTATGAAAGGGAGGAAGCTCAGATGCTGAACGAACTCATGCAAGCAAGACAAGAAACTGACTTCTAGAGATGCACGGGAAACCAAATCACCCAGAACCTTAAGGCACTGCTTGACAAGTGCTTAATGGAGAAAATGTTGAGATAGATAGATAGATAGATAGATAGATAGATAGATAGATAGATAGATAGATAGATGATAGATAGATAGATAGATAGATAGATGATAGATAGATGATAGATGGATGATAGATAGATAGATAGATCTAGCCTTAGGTGCCAGATTACACCGCCCCCCAACCCTGGCGTCAAGGTCAGAAGATTATCTATATTCTGCTTCTGGGTACCTTCCAACTTATGTAAGTCTCTGATGATGCACACAGACCTCAACCCAGTTTACATTGTCAAAGAACTCTACTTTCTCACGTCTCCACATGCAACTGTCCAACACTGACTTTGAAATTCCTCTCATTTTCCATGTTTTCAGCCCCTGCTTCCTCTAGTCAGGTTCTGCTGCTCAGTTCTTTTGGTCTCTGCTACTTATATGCTTTTGAGTATCAATCTATTCTCTCCTCTCCAGCTTAGAGGCTGGCAGCACAATGGAGAACGGATAAATAGAGAATCAGCTGGCCACAATGGAAGAAGAGTTTCTTTAAAGTTCTATTAAAACCAAGTTCCTTCTGCCACCACAAGCCTCCTCCCCCTTTTGTGTTTTCTGCAGCTAATAGGAAACTGACATCTTTGCTTGGGGTTTCTTTTGTAGGGTGTGGGGGAATAGGCAACATCCCAGTTCTGAAGTGTTCAAAGAGGTATGCACACTGTGCCCCTGTTAATTTATTAGTGGCTCTGGAAAGCGTTGGAATCAGACTGGCCAGTCACTTGTTCCAAGAAATTTCATTCTTGTCAGATTCTTCTAAAAGTCTAAGAGCCCTGCAACACAAACTTGTATGAACCATAACTGTGGTGTCGATATAAAATGCCTACATGCTTTCCTATACATCAACCCCCTTTTGTCCAGGAAACATCATTTAATGTCAAATTTTTAATTAAGGTTCATTCGTCAGGGAACAGACTTCACACACAATATCTACTAAGATGAATAGCCGCCCACCTACATGGAGATGTATTATTAAAGAACTCATAGTCTCTTCTATAACGCAGAATTTGAGGAAACGCTTATGTACTGAACACAGTACAAGAGAACTGTTAGGTATACTCCACTTTCTTGAATAAACTGAAAACTGGGCGATCAAGATGAAAGGTCATGAGATATGTCCATCAACATAACTAGATGTTATTTAGATGTTAACTAACCCTCAAGGACAGGGGAAACTGCTGGAGGCCCTTTAATGAACATGACTACGCTGTTCTGTGGGAAGATCCACAAACATGCTGAGAGCCAAATGCATGGCCAGGTCAGAGTTTTAATTTGGTTAATGCACTTCTCATTCATTACTGGGCCTCGGTTGAAACGTGGTAACCGACTTATGGATGCATTGTTGAATTGCCCGTGCTTCACTTTCCAAAACGAGATGCATTCAAGCTGTCCATCAATGCCTCAAGGAGGGGAACAGCAGGATGGATGGAGTGAGTGATGCAGTCAAAAATAACAAAGACTTCCATCTTGAGGTTGCATTTCATCCATATAGAAAGTATCTCCGGCTAATCAAACATATGAATGTAATAGTTATACAAACATATGAATGTAATAGTGATTTAAATGCGCTCATCTACTGATCCAGATTTTCGAACTTGAGAGCAGATTGCATTGCCCACATGGTAGGAATATATGCTATAGATATACCTCAAACCTACTAAAAGTATTTTTTTTGGTGGGGGAAAGTTGGTAAGAACTTCATCAGAAGTATTTAAGATAACTAGAGTCTAAATATTCTTTGACATTATTTTCCTTTGGAAAAAGTTAACTGCAAAGAAAAAAATATATAGCTAGATCCTAAAACTCAAAAGGTTTACCTTCCATTAGTAGAGAAGACTGCATGGCTACCCCCCCCCACCACCACCAAAGCAGTCACATTGTTTCCAAAGAGAGGGAACAATACCAATGAACAAGAACAAAAGGTTGTGGGGACATTTTTAATCCAGTCCCCATACTTAAGCCAAGAAGAAAACACTTGGGTCCAGTTACTGTCTCATGCTGAGGCTGGTGTTGATTCAGGAATAACTAGGTCCCTAGTAACTGAGATTTTCTTGTCTTAAGATTGTTTGTCAGTTTTTGAGTCTATATATACTAAGACTTTAAACTAATAAGGTTAGAACTGTCATGAAATGAAAGACAAAAGTTTACAGTGGAATTATGCCTCGCACTAGCTGCAATGAAGAGCTATGTTCTGTCAAAGGCTCCGCTCCACACACCCTCAATTACTCCTCGGACCCCTCCCTTACAAACCAGTGGACCTGTTACATCTACACTGGCACTTCCGCTTTAGAGTTAGTTCCAGGATTCTTTTGTTTGAAATCCTCAACTGCAGTGTCCAGGTGTATAACAACTTCAAATGGCTCAGTCCTAAATAAATTACCATAGAGAACAAAGACCGGCTGCTGCTAAGTCTGAACAAAGGCTATCCAAATGCAAGTCATAAGAACAGGCTTTGCTAAATACACCCTCAGTCAAACAAGCCTACCTCCTTGGCCTTATAAAAGTAAAAGACAGAAAGTTTTTATGTTTTTCTTTTTCTTTTTGGACTTCTTTATAGAATATGGCCAAATAGATAATGTCACAACCAAAGGTTTAATATGAAATATGGTGGTAGGAAGCATTCTAGTGTGAGTTGAAGAAATCTACTTCTGTGTTCTGGAAGTACCTTTAGAGAAACCTGTGGCTGACATGAGAGGTGAAGTAACAGGTAACAGGTAATGCTTCATACATTCAGAAACTAGAACCACAAGTCCATTCTAAAATTGTGTTTTGACTCCCAAAATATACTTCTGAGCATTAAGAAGCAAGCTAATGCAACGAGCCCTCGTGGACAACAGCGGTGCGACCATGAATTCCCCCACAAAGCCTCCTGCTGTGTCTCCCACAGTGGTGTGTTTCTTGTAGCAAGAAACACAGTTTGCTAACAGTACCAGCAACTTCATCACACACATACGTACCATTTGTATTACACAGAATACAAATCCTACAGTGTTATCCTATAAATTTCTGAATAAAATTCATTCATTCCTCTATTTCGTCAATTAAGAAATATTTATGAAGACACTGCTGGGTAAAAATATAGATGATGATCTCCCCTTTCCACTTCAGACTGCTATGGAGCCGATAAGCATTCAATTAAGCTGCAGTTATATAAAAGGCAGAGATTTGCTTCCGTGGTCTGGCAAGAAGCATTAAGCAAGGCATAAACTGTTCTTGCACTTGAGAATTAGATCAGAAACGCACTGCAGAAACCAATAATTTGGGGTTTCAATTCTCTTTTATCTTCTTTATTTTTTCTTCCAACTAGCTATAAATCATATCACTACCCACCCATTCATTCTAAGACATGGGAACATTTAAGTGAAGGTTCTGTTTATTCGTTCTCCAAACCAATGACTAAATTTAAATAAAATGTTCTAGGGGTTAAAGGAACACGCCATTTCTTTTAAAGTTGTCAACCTTCTAAAAAACAAAGTTTTTTAAAAAGGAGCACCAGAGGAGGACTTGGCAGTGCATAATTTTAAACATACAGATTGGCCTCAACCCAGTGGGCTTTTCAATTCAACACAACCAAGAATTCTGTCAAAGTGAAAAGGAAAATAAAAGAGAAGATGAAGGGGGAAAGACATCATGAAATTCCAGGGCTTTGAGAAAGTTTGTTCTTTAAGCTTTGGGTTTTTAGCGAGATAGATGTGCCACTTCAGTTGTGAAAAGTCATTTTTTAACCAATCCTTTTTTTAAAATTTGTCTTTTTATCAATTATGAAACACAAATCTGCAGTGGGTTGTCTGGGTGACTGGCTGGCGACATGGTCTCTTCATGCAGCTCAAGGCCCGTATAGGCCTCCTGCAGATGCACCACTGTGCCTAGCCAGCTCTCAGCTCTTGTAAGTACTGTCCACCCGAGAGTTAAACCAGTTGTGTTAAACTGCTCAGGCAGCTGACCTGTGAGTCACATGACCAGAACAAACTTAGAGCATCTATGACTCAGTGAGGCGAGAGTGCCACTTTGGACCTACCCTTAGGTAGAGTAACTTGAGAAAGCCCTCAAACTTTCTGACCCTCTACCATCCATACCAACCCTCATCCATAAATGGGGTCAAAAGGCATTTTTTCCTGGAGACAGTAAGGGAGCAATGGGTGAGCACTGTCAGTCACGTGGTGTGGCGTGGCTCTTCTACCCGCTCTCTGGTCAATCTACTGATTATTTTGTTTTAAAAAAAAAAAAACCTCATCAGCACAAGACCACAATGTCAAATGCATTTTTTTTCATAAGAAGAGGATATTTTCGTGTGTGAGAAGCTTGGACTCCAGGCAGGCTCCTTGCCCACTGTAAGCTGGTGGATCTACCTGTGAACAATGACTTACAGGATGCACCTGTTGATGTTTGCTGGTGGTGGTGGTGATTAGTATTATTATGTGAGAAAAGAGTTAGTTTGAGGTAACATGCTGAAAATTAAAGACATAAGCTTTGATGAATTCTACATTTTATATCATCAAATTGTCTCTGTTGTCTAAAATACAAGTTCCTTCAAAGGTAAGAATAAGGTCATTTTTGTACTGGGGACAGGCACAGAAATAAAGATAACTTATTAATAAATACAAAGACAAGTAGGTACAAGGCCAAAGAAGGTTCATAACTAAAAAAAAAAAGGGAATTCACCATTTATATGGAATCAGACGGTATAGAAAATAAAACATAAATTATATTGATGAAAATATTCCCAAAGCTTATAGGACTAGCTCTCTTAAACTGAATGTGACTATGTACGGGTATACATGTGTGTGTGTGTGTGTGTGTGTGTGTGTGTGTGTGTGTGTGTGTATGTGTGTGTGTGTCTGTGTGTCTGTATGTGTGTGATGTGGTCCAAATTGCTGAAGTTATTTGATACCTAGTTCCCCCGGATAAGTGAGGCAGAACTGAATTCCACATCACTAGATCCTAGAAAGAATAGGAAATAGTCACTTAATAAAAGGCCGGGGACAGGGAGATGATCTTGGATACATTTCAGCTTCTGGCCTAGAAACACACACTTTTAAATGGAGGAAAGGAGGAGAGAAATATTTCGGGCGACACACCCGTCTGCAGAGCCGTATCACATCACAATGCCCTGAGCAACTTTTAGAACCATCCAATAGCAGAGGATTCTATTAGTTACACACACACTGTATACTGGAAAAAACAAACAGCTGTCACTTTACATGACTCAACTAACCCACGATCTAACAACCCTAGAAAGTAAGGAGAAGGACCATTGTATAGGCTCCTATTTTCTGTGACTATGCAGAGCTGTGCCTGCACGTCGGTTGTCAACACAGAGCCAAAGGGCCTTCTTAAGAGTACAAGATTGACTGAACATGGCTGACCGCAGGGAAAGGAACAAGTCACAGAGATCACTTTAACCTACCTGGCTGACCTTGACTGGGTCAAGTTCTTCATACCAAGTATCTCATTTGAAACTCACAAGAGACCCCAGGCTAAGTCCCACTAGTCAGACACACTCATGGGTGGTTACACTAGCTTATAATGGTCTAGGACCTTGCCTGGGCACCCAAGAATCTCACACAAGAGAATTCCCTTTAATTATGGGAAGAAAAATCTTGTAATTGGCATGGTGCTGCATTGTGGAACATTGAATATGTAAACGAATGATAATTAAATCATTCTTTGTGTCATGAACTCCATAACTCTTCTCTTCTACCTCCTTCTAAGCTACATAAGAACTGCTTGCTATGAAGCGCTCTACCATGCAGGGGATGTAAGAACAGATTCCTTCTGGCCATCTGTGGTCTGGTATCCATCTCTCAGGCCCTATGGAGTTCTAGCCCTTACTCTTCCAGCCTCTAGATTTCAGCTTTAATATGAGTTGGATTCTGTGGCCTGGCTTAGTTCACTTAACACAATGTCCTCCAACCCCATCCACTGTACTACAGATGAAAGGGTTTCATTCTTTTTTATAGTAGAATAAATACATGACACGTCACACTTTCTTTATCCATTCATCCACACATGGCTGTCTTGCTGATTCTCTGTATCTTGGCCACTGAGAAGAGTTACTAAAAACACAGGTATACATATATCTCTGGAACACTAATTTAATTTCTTTGGAAATAAACCCAGGAGTGGAATAGCTGGGTTATATACTGGTTATAGTGTGTTACAACTAGATAACTGAAACAATCTTAGCCCTTTAGACCAATATAGATAATGCATACTTTTTATTCCATTTTAAAATCCAGATCACATAATAAAATGGCAGAGAAGAGTATTGAGAAGATTCTCTGCGCGAAGCAAACAAAACTATCAGGTTGTGCGAAATCAGGGTGTCCTTAGCTTTACCCTCGAGGGAGGGTAAGGCCTTGCTCCCTTAAGGCGTTTATTCACCCTCTATTTATTGTTTACTAACCCAACATTGATTGACTGTCCCTGCATGAATAGAACATATCTATTCATGCAGCTCACAGTGAGGTGTGGGAAGCAGAGAGAGAAACAAGTCACAAAGCACCTGGACACTGCAGTGACCGCCATAGGACATGCTGGAGTCAAGCCAGGAAAGTGAGATGCGGACAGGTCCACCATCAGAAAGGCAATGCTCCGCTTCCTGTCTCAAAGCCGCTTTGAATTTCTATTTTTGATAACTCAATTTAATGTGCCCTGGACACTGTGCTTATTTGCAAGACATTGCAAACAGATTAATATCACTACAAGATGTGCTCCCTCCTCTCACCTTTAGCAAGCAGTTTGACACCAAGGCACCCTACGTGTTGACTGCGGGAGGGCAGGGCATTCTATAAACTCATGGCTGAAACTTGCAGTCTTTATTGAGTAGGCTTAATGCAGCTAATATATGAGCATAAGATGACTCAGTTTCAGGAAACACTTTAAAACCACTCCTATCTTGTACAATAGCAACACTAAAGCTGTGTCAGGGATAAGATTACCTAGAACGCAGGCAGTATGCATGGACACTAAACACTAAAGCTGGGTCAGGGGTAAGATTACCTAGAACACAGACGGTATGCATTGATATTAACACTAAAGCTGTCAGGGGTAAGATTACCTAGAACACAGACGGTATGCATTGACACTAAACACTAAAGCTGTGTCAGGAGTAAAATTATCTAGAAAGCAGAGGGTGTGCACTGACACTAAACACTAAAGCTGTGTCAGGGTTAAGTTACCTAGAACGCAGATGGTGTGCACTGAGCTTGGCCTGGTCCACACTTGAATTTCACTCCCTGTCCCTCTCTGCCAAAAATGTAAGAAAACTCAAGGTGATTTTTGTTCATCTAAAACGAAAGTTAAAAGTTTGCTCATATTTAGACAATCAAATGATGATACCGTCTAATTCCTACCTTAAAAGTGACATTTATTGCCCAGCAAGAACTCTGATAATGCTTTGTTTGGGAGAGGGGAGCAGAAGACAGTAAAGTGAATCTAAGTGCAGGTTTCTAGGTCCCAGAGATCTGGACATACTTCACCCTACCACGTCTATGTACGGCATTCAAACTATCACACATAGTAGAGGAAAACATGCTGTTGGTGATTTTTGAGCTCCTTAGAGGAAAGACAGGAGAAAAGCAGAAGGCAGTAACGTTGGTAACCATCTTTCAAGTCACTGCAAGAACTGTTTGTGAAGAAAGATCACGAATGGAAACCTGATTTTTGCATTAGTCAGTGGCCATCTGTACAAGCTATGTGAGAGGATGTGCAGGCCATAGTAATTAAGCCTTCTGGGTTTTCCTGTGTAATGACTAACATACCAGCAGTACATGGAATATCTTCTCATATGGAAAGCCAACCAACCAAACCAACCAGCTATCCAAACAAACAAAAAACCAATAAACAGCAACAAACCAAAAATACAAACCAAACAAAAACAACCCAAAGAAATCACAAATCTACCATCTCCCCTACTTTGTCATGCTTCTCAACACGAAAGCAGAAGGAATCGAAACATTCAAATGGACGACAGTAAACATTTGCCTGACAGTCGTACACAGCAATTTTAAAGTGAAACAAAGCGTGTATGCAAAGCTCCCAGTCCTGGTAGTTAACTTGACGAAGGTGAGCTAAACTGCCAATTTCTACAATCATTTCTGCAAACAGTTTCAGCTCAAAAAGCGAAAGCAGGGATGATTAGCAAGGGCAGCATTGGCTATTGTATACAGTCTCACAACAACTGTGAAACTGACAAAGCAAAGATGGTAGGCGCCAAACTGGTTAAGAAAGCCTGAGAGATTCAAGACTCCATCTCTGCTTCCACGCAAGCCCAGCCCCAGGGATGCTGTGTGAGGTCCTTTCTCCTTTCCTCGCCTTCCTTGCATAAGACTAGTCAGGTGACTAAGCTCCTTCCCAGATGTGCAGGAAGGCAGGTGCCTGCCTGAGCATGGTGGCTAAGAAGGCTGTTTCCCTTCTGCCTTTCCTCTCCCCTTTCCAGGAAGCTGAAATGGTGTGGCCAGGATGGCTCCAGAAGCTAGCACCCAAGTAAACTTTGATTATTAGGTGGCTGGGTGATGCTGAGGTAACCAGATATGTGGAACACCCAGGCTAAGCTAGCATCTGTACACGTACGAGATAAATCACTAACTCAAGCCACTATAAATCTATGCTTTCTTTCTTCCCCAAAGAAGTCCTAAAGAACTACAGACAGAGATCACGGTACTGTGGAGAGTCCCCTCGGCTGCCTGTCACCTGTGGCCAGCTCAACAGGGAGGTCGGCCACATGACTCTGCTAGGGCAAGAGTCTTCTAGGGTCGCCCCATGAAAACACCAGGCCTGTCTCAGTAGATCGCAGACTTATAAACACAGGCAGGGCAATAGAAGGAGCCTCCCCCTGGCTTCTTCACTCTCCACTGCCTGGTAAATTGTGTGTGAGGATTACGTGGGTGGACACTGGAGGGGAGAAGAAGGGTAAAGAACCACTAAATAATTACCTTAATGAGCTCAGGTTCCTATTATACCTCAACATAGACACTTTTTCTTCTTATCCCCAGGGAATTATTTCTACTATGAATATAAAAAGTTCTCTCACACACAAAATAATTGCCCCAGCCCTCCAACTTCAAAGGACATGCCTTGGTGTAATTAATAGAAGTGAACAGCGCTGATTTCTAAGAAACACAGCAAGGCAGACAAATGAGCCCTCTCAGTGCTGTCTACACCAGGGTTACACGCATGGGCGTGTGGAAGTGTTCCTCTCTGCTCATTTATGAAAAATTTACTTTAAGTGACTCCCAGGTACGATGCTGGGTGCCACCAACAGTCATAAACAGTGCACATCATTCCTGGGCTCAGAAAGCCTTTCAACAGAAACTCCCAGAGCCAGCTCGACTGACAGACATCACAGCAGTGAAAGACAGACAGCATCAAAACGCCCACAGGCCGTCACTCACAATACATGCCAGGAGAAGCTATGCCAGAGAGATGATTCTATCTCATAGGCAAAGTGACCATACCCAAGCAAATAGCTTCCAAAGCTAAATCAATTCCAACCGTGACATATTGGCATCTAGAACAAATGGTCACTTTGAGCGAGAACTTGTTTAGTAAATTAGGGGAGGGAGTTCATGAAATGTTGGAAATTCCAGCCAAGCCACTGGGATGTAAATTGTGATCGGATCCTGAGCTGACACGTTAAACAGTTTAATTTAGGTACAGCTCTCAGCAGTGTCGGGCATATTTGAGAGAAACAGATGCCTTGAATCATTTCAAAGTACATTCCTGTCAGAAATGTCCTTTGTGACACTGAAATCAATTTCCTACGCCTCTACTAACTGTTCTACGAAAAGAAAAAAGGAGGAAGGAGGAGGGGAAAAAAAGACTCTTTTAATCAAATGTCTTCCCACTGAGGCAAAATTAAACCCAAACCTATTAAACAGCACAAATTTACGTTCAATTTTTATAATTAGTGTTGCTGTGACAGATAGGACCACAATAGGACCAAATGGGACACGATGCATGTATGTCCTGGAGAACTACCAAAAGTCCTTGATTTGTTCTGAGAAAATGAGGGGAGCCAGACGAGGGCCGTGCTGGGTGGAAGCTACGCTCCAGCTCGGGTCCACACATCCTGTGGGCAGTGCGTGAGGACTCTGCCTCACTTAAGAATGTGCATTGCCCTACCCCCCAACATCTGAGAGCACTTAATCCCCTCTGCCATGTTAAGGCACCTGTACAGATGCTGTGGAACATCAAACACAAATCTCACGCTAGTCAAAAAATAAATAAGTCAAAATGCCACCGAACAAAACAGGAATGAGAAGAGACTACATAAATATTGCAATTGTCCCATCTCTCCTAAAGTGGGATATAGTTCCTGTGTCTTCTACCTGAGCAACACCAATTAAAAATACAATGATATTTTCTATTGGGAGTTTTGACCTACCACAAAAGCTCATACTTCTGAACACACACACACACACACACACACACAATTACCCTTGTAGTTTTATTATGAAGCCACTGTATGTATCCAGTTTTTTTTTGAACCCCGGAATTCTTCGAAGTCCCTGGAAAATTATGTTCTCTCAGAACCCATATTAATCCACCAGTCATGATCATAAATAAAATACTCATTTTAATGCTTAGTGTGGAAGGTTTGCTACATTGTGTAGCTTTTAAGGACAAGTGAGCTGACTTGTGTCCTACACTGTCATATGACACAGTGACTCATCTGTGGTCAATGAGACAGAGAGTTCATTTTGAGAGAGTGGCTCTGCGGGGAAGGGGAAGGGGAAGGGCTCCTATGAGCAGCAGAACAAAGCTTCTGGGGCCCTGAGGCCTGATGGTGCCTTCTAATCCCTCTGTGCCTAAGAGTCAGAGGTCTGGGACACGGGTTGTATAAAACCCGGGGACACAATGTCCATCTCTTGCTCAGCATCGGTTCTTGCTAAAGTCAAGAGGATACAGAAACACTAAGTGTCTCTTATCACACAAGGACCACTGCCCAGCAGAAGCAGGAAGTAACAAGCCCTCCCATAACCCGTGCTAACACTTCAGTCATTTTGTGATGGGTGTGTTCCTTTAGTGAGGGGTACCCTCCTTCTTCTTCCTACAGGAAGAAACAGCTCAGCTTTCTCCATCAGGACAGACAGCATGAGAAGCTGTGCTTCCCTCCCTCAGACGGGACTTGCTAGGCCCTTTTCTTTACTCGTCAGGTCCAGTTTACTTCCTGGAGGTGGGTGATGCACATGGTATGCACACGCCTGCTTGTGCCCGTGTAAGCATGGAGGCAGGAAGAGCAGAAGTTAGGTTGTCCAGTTATATCATGCTTGGATCTATTCCCTTGAGACATCCCACTGAATCTGGAGCTAGGCTGGTGGCTAGCAGGCAGCAGGGATCCTCCTGTGGTCCACCCACAGTCCTATCATTACAGGTTAGCATGCTCACCTTTTTACAATCTGCTCTATTGATTTGAACTCAGGTCCTCCTGGCTGTGCCGCAAGGGTTCTTATCCAGTGAGGCAACCCTCCAGCCCTACTAGGACCTTTAACAAACAGTAAAAAGGACTGTATGACAAGACAAAGTCGAAGAAATACAACATGCTCTGCTGACTTACTAGTCAGCAAAAGTTAATGAGTTGCAGCTCACGAACATCTCAGTGTAAAACCACAGTGTGTGCATGTTATGAAATTACTCCACAAAAGATTGCTTAAGCAAATTTACAATGAAAAACAACATCAAAACACCAAGGAGGTGCAATGAATATAAATACAAAGTGCACTTAAACACCTGAGGGAGAGGTTGCAGGGGAACCCTCAACCTCCAACAGTGATTTCCCCCCCACAGTCTACAGTAAAGTGGGATCAGCAGCTGCCTGCACTTCTTCAGTCAGTATAGTGCTTATACAGGTAGTAAGCCCAAACACAGAACACTGATCTTCAATTGCCCCTGCAGCCATGAAGAAGGCATGCAACAATCTCTCCATGGGCGCTCTTCAAGTGGCTGAAATAAATACACAACACCTGGGCATGAACAAGAAAAATTTCAGTGGGGCCCATGGGTCTCTAAAGAGCAGATTAAAACTAGCCTATAAGCTAATAAGAGCGGTTATAAACTGTGAACAACCAATGCCCTACGAGGAGGAGCATCCATCACCTTAACATGCTTAAAACGTGGAGAGGGTTTATCCACGCGCTCCCGGTGGCTTCTAGTAGAATGTTAATTGTTCATACGAAGAAAAGGAGACATAAGGATGGCTTTCACCATCATGTGTTAAGTTTATTTTTGTTCTTCTGACCGGTTCCCAAGGGGCAGGAGGCTAATGACTGTTCTTCATCATCAACTGCAAAGGATATTTACATCCATCCTGTAACCATGACAGCTGTGTCGCTGAGTCCCTAACTGCTTCTGCCGCACGAGCCAATCATCTGGCATGAAGCTGCAAGATGGAGTGCCCTGCAGTCATTATTCACCAAGCACTTTCATTAACAAACTGCCCTTAATTACAGTGGTAATTGCAAAATTATTTCATAGCAGCAATTATTTTTCTCAGCCAATCCAGGCTATGTAAGTAGGACAGTTCCTATGAAGATGGCATAAGGCCAAGCAATCTATGACCAAAGATATGTTTTAATTGTATGACCAACTTAGTTTCAAAATATTGCATCAGAGGACTCTGAAATTATATTACACAGCCCATTATAACACACACACACACACACACACACACACACACACACACACACACACTGATAAAATGAAGCCAACCTTTTCTGTTCTTTATATGAAAGCAAAATGCATTCACAACATTCATATTAAAGTATCCAAAGCAATGCTGTTGTCTTGCAGAGTAAAAATAATGAATTTCTGGCTCTCAACCTATTCTCTGAGAACTGCTGAAGAAACCGAATGATCCGTCAGGAGGCTGACGCCCCTTCAACCATGTCTTCTACTTCTGAATCCTTTGTCCCTTCATATCTACACGTATACTCAGCTATGAGAGAGTGCTGGTTTACTTACTTATAGGTCTCAGAAACAAAATCATAAGAACTACAACCAAACATTACAAATTGTAGGCAGAAAACCATCTGCCCTCCATTGTTCCTGTTTCAATGTGAAAATTCATAAAAACTTACCCTAAGGATACAACTAGAGCCACAAGACCTTGCTTGGAGAATAGTGAGTTTTAGATGAGGTTAAAAGTGCACAAAAATGTGGGAAATGGGGGCTAGAGATGTGGCTTAATTAAGATAAAGCTTTTAATACCATATTGAGATGAGAGCAAGGCAAGAATTGCTGTAGGAAGTTTGGGTATTATCTGATAGATAGTGAAGACTTGTGGAAGCAAGAGATCGAGGCAGCTTTTGCTTAAATAGTGAACATACAAAGAGGCACAGGACAGAGGAGGCCACGGGCCATCCTGTGAGTACATTTGTATTCAATGATCGTCAGGTTCAGAGATGTTAGAAACATGTACTATAAGACTGCGCTGAGGTTCCTCCCTTGTATGAGCAGGCAAATGTGGAGAGAGGAAATAAATAAGAATCTGTAATGTAGCTGAATGCTTCATGTTCTAAGGGTCTACACAATGTTAACCTAGAGCTGCTGAAGACATAGAAAGAAATAAGAATAATTAGCATTCATTGCTTACTTCTTACATGCCTAGCATTGGGCGCATGCATTTGATTCAATAACTCCAATGATGAGCACAAACAACAGCCTCCTGAATTAGAACTTATTTTTATGACCAGTTTTAGAGACAAGAAAGTTGAGAGACAATGAGATTCAACTGCCTAAGGTCACTACGGCAGAGACTGCTATATGCCGAGCACTTATCCTAGCAAATTTGGAAACAGAACCCCTCTCTCTCTTTACCCTGTCCCCAGCAAAGACAGCAATTCCAACCTTCTTGACATCTGGGTGTCAAGCTCTGTGAGCATTCACATATGTGCATTCATGTACACAGACATGTACACACATACACAGGGGGGAAAAAATCACTCTGGGAGAGCTCCTTTAGAGGCATGAGGAATTCTTAAATGACACAGTCACACAGAAGTATGTAGCACTTGGGATCTGAGTACAAACTGTTGATTCAAAATCCTTTGTTTTTCCTGTACAAGAGTTTGGCTGCTTAGGACAGACCAAGGCCTGTATTGCCACTACTGGTTAAATAATGATTCTTCTCTAAGACCAAATTAGTGTGAAGTAGATAAATATAAATGGGAAAGGTGACTATGGAGGATTAACATAATACTGGTTTTAGAATAAATACTCCTTATCACCCTAAAATTAGCAGACGTAAGTTTAAGTTGTTTGCCAACACCTCCGTCCACCCTGAACAGGAGCGGCAAGACATCCATATATTGAGGAAGCAGGAAGCAGTCTAGTTCCCCTCATCTATTTTAATTAGAAGGAAACCCAGCTTTGCAAGGAAATGAAATGCCAATGATTTTGCAATAAAGTCTGTTCCCATAGAAAAATAATTTTAACTTCTCTCGCCCAAGTTTTTAATAATTTGTAGGTTGCACTCCGCTATTGTTTTGCATTTCGTCTGCAGAGAGGTGTGCATGCACATGTGTCCCTTCATTACACGCTGGTGAACAGTAAGTAAAAAGCTAACTATCTTTTATTATTTATGTTTCTGCCTTCCTCTTTATCTTAAATGCTCATGTCTCCTGTGGTTGGTCGGAATCCAGAAGAGAAAAGAGAAAAGCTTCATTCAGCTCAATATGAAAGTTGGGTTGCCAAGCAGGGTTTCTGGAAGGATGAAGAAGTCATGTGCTTTGTGGTCTACAACACCCTTAGAAAATCACAGAAAAGAGTTTCTTTATAGAATTTCAGAAGTGGTTCTTTTTTTTCCAACATAAAATGTGGGCTTTAGCGAAAGAGAAATTACACACTCTAATTAAAATATTAATTTTGAAGTTCATGATTTAACCAGGATTCCAATCTAGCCTCTGTAACACAGAGATGAGACAAATGGATTATTCCATCTAAAATAACTATTGCTATATTCTACAAGATCCACATAGTTCATGCTTTTAACAACATTACAGCCAGTAAGTGAATGTATTTCATTTTGATGATTTCATATATTGCATTAATGAGAAAAAATCGAGGCATATTATCTTAGGATCTAAAATATTGTGCAATTATAAGTTTTATGCCAGCTTTCAAGTAATTCAGTTTTTCAAAGATAGTAAAGGGAAGAGTTTGAGCTAGACAGATAGTGTCTCCCTTAACAACTAAAGTACTTCTACTCAACAATTAGATTTCCCTCCTGGAAGGCTGTACAATCAGAGAGAAACACTGGATTCATTCCATATTCTGCTCACCTAGGGATACTTTTAACATCCTCTGGAGTACACACTCTAACAGTAAGCACACAGTACCAGGGGGAAATGTCTATCCTAGGACACTAGCTAGGCCCTCCAGAGTGACTAAAAGCAAACATTCTAAACCAACCTGACATAAAAATCAGTGCTTCTCTATCTAGCCAATCTTCTCCCAGCACTTTAAAACATGCAAATCATATTCCAATGCATTTTTAATGCCTGCCCCAGATTACACAAAACAACACCAGGGTAATGAAAACCTTCATAGACTTTATTTGCAAATATTGAAATGGATGGATGGGAATATGCCATAACCACCCAGTTAGTGCTTCTTCCTCCTCACACTACAGTGCAGTTCGCGGCAGTGTGCAGGTCCTCCAAGATTTTCTGATGATACCATTGCCACGTGTCCCCTCTTCCTGGCAGTTTTGTCACAGTGGTGTGACACTCTAGGCATAGCATACCACAGGGTTAGAGAGCTGCTGGAGGAAACTAAAGAAAGGCAATCATCCCCCACAAATGCACCATCTGCTGTGCCTTGCTGCTTAATTAAACTAAAACTGGTAGGTTCTTAATTCTCATAGCTCATAAAAATATAAAGGTCACAACAGAGCACTGGTATCACATACCATTCACACAGTGTACAGTTGCTGAAGTGTGTGCTGCCAAAATCATTCAAGAGAAAAAAGAAAGCCCCCATCCCACTGACGTCAGAGCAGAGCATGATTCCATCGGTTTGACATCAGATCAATTGACAAGACAGCTGCCTCATCAAAATGAATGACTAGAAGGACAGAGGTTCGATGCCTGGCCATCACTCTTCACATCTCCCCCAGAGCACTTGCCAAGAAACTGCTTGTACATTATAACAAGAATTCTTAGGATCTCATTCATTCATTCACTCACTCATCTATTCTTCAGTTGCTTATCAAGTGTTATGTAAGCATTTGGGGATGATATGAAGATGCATCAAACACACACTCAGACAAGCACAGTTGCAAATGACTTTACCATCTACAGCTTTACTGCACATAGGAGATGATAATTCATACATTTGGAATATATAGTTCAGTGGTCTCTAGAAGGTGCTAGAAATCTCTAGGAAGCTCGCAGGGCCCAGTAACCGTCACTAATGCCTAAGCTATGAACCCCGCCTTCATCCCCAAACCATTTCACACCCACAAGCAGTCATTCTCTCATCTCTCGTCCATCTTGGCAACCAGTAATTTACTTTCTGTCTCTATAGTTTTGCCTTCCCTGGAAATTTCAAATAAATTCTCTCACTTAGCATGCTGTTTTAAGCTCATCCATGCTGTGGTGTGTGCTGTTGTTAAAGGCTGCATAATATTCCACTGGGTGGATATGCCACGTATTCCTTATCTATTTGTTAAGTAATATGCATCTGGGTTGTTTCTGGCTTTTATGACTTTGAATACCACTGATTAACATTCTCTGGCATGTTTCTATGGAGACACATTTTCATCCTCAGGTACATTGCTACGCGTGGAGCTGGTGGAGCCTCTCAGAACTATTTTTAATACTTTGAGGAACCGCCAGGCTATCTGCAAATTGACCCATCATGTTAGATCTCTACCAGTTGCCAGGTTGTCCACACCTTTGCCTACAATTATTATCTTTTTTAAACTTTAGCCATCCTGGTGGATGGTGAAGTAGTTATCTTACCACAGTTTTGATTTGCATTACTCTGGTGACTATGACAGCAAATATATTTTATGTGTGCTCTGACTGCATCAGCTTAGAAGATGCTCTAAATACTTATTTTTAGAAGCCTTTAGTCAGTTGTTGGGTATAAACATATGAAATACTATATTTAAAATCATTTCAGCTCCAATGTGTGGCCTTTCCCATCGAATAACTAACATGTTTTTCTTATCTGTAAATTCTTTTTGATGTTTAAATAGAAACCTAAGTGTCTAAACCCAGAAAAATGTCCAAATTCCGCAGTATATTTTAACATGGGAGTTGGTGGGAAATTTTTCATTTGACTAGACAGCTCTCTCTAGCCAACAGGCCATTACACAAATCTACTAGAAGCCAACTAGTAAGGATTTCTAAAGAAGACAAACGACTTAGAAAATACAAAGTTACGGGAAATTCGAGAGGATGAAATGACAGAAAAGCAAAACAGACATTCAGTTTGAAACAAGGACATTTAAGAAATGCTCTAGAGGTAGGGAGACAGGCTCAAAACCTACTTGAACTTCTGGGGGAACGTGTGGAAGATTATTTCCCAGAACCCTGAATGAATGATGATGTCATCTGCCCAGAAGTTGGAGGAGGGGGAAAAGAAAAGCTAGAAATACTACTAAGGAGGGCAGGTTACATGACTGTGGCTTTTGTAGTGGACAGAAGGGGATGCGTGCTGAAGCTGATGTGAGCCTCGGTGGATCTGGGAAGCAGAGTGGTGGGGCGGGGACAGGGGTGCCATACAAGGTGACACAAAGAAGCCAGAGTTCAGGCACAGGTCTGGGTGAGGGATGCTGGTGGGGCGGGGAGGGCTGTGCTCATTCACTCGCAAGCAGAACCCTCCCTTCTTAACTCCTTTCAAACCAAATCCCTCCAGCTTGGAACAATGGAGAGCTTAATTCAGTGATATAGTTATGAAAGGCTGATGAATGAAAATAATTGGTCCTCATTATCTCTTCAGCACCTTTAATGCACCAGAAGCAGCATTCACCTGTCTCCCCTGAAGTCTCCAAACTGAATCATGCATCTTGAACTTTCTCGACTGGAGTTCCCCGCAACCTTTTGTTAAACTTAACATTCCTTTCCAAAGAAAACAAACAGAACCAAACAAAAAAATAATGGTTTGGATGCCACTCTGTCCACAAGAAGCAAAGGAAAGCCACGCGTGAAGTCAGCAGCCCTTGGGCTGTCCATTCCAGCACCCATTTATAACTGTTCTGTCTGCAGTGTCCAAGGAAAAGGCTCATGGCAGCAGAAACAGAGACCTTACCAAGCAATTACGGGTGAGGAATCTTCTGCCAAAACAGTACAGACGTAACCTTTCTTCCCATAGAGCTCAGCATCATCCCATGGCCAAAGAGAGGCTTGATAAATACTACATGCTGAACAAGTGACCAAACTGATATGAGAATGGAAAACAACAACAACAACAACAACCCTAAACATGAGGAATGACAAAGGGGAGAAGTCAGGTGCTTCTATGAGAAGCTGAGGGTACCACGCTTCCTGCCTCCTGTAGGTGGCGCCAAACTCCTTGAAGAAAAGGACAAGCAAAGTGAAAGGCTGCTGCTGTGCCTACTACACTGACAGACACACTGACTGGAGAACCCTCTTCCCTGTTGGCAGTCTCACTTCCAAGGCAGCTCTTCTTCACTGTGCTGGCAAGCTCTGGATCAAAGAAGTGGTTCACCTGCACTGCGTTATTTATGAGCTGCCCTTTCCCTCTGAGTGCAAGCCTCGAATTACGGGATGACCAGCTCCACGGCAGAGATCCTCAGTGTTGGGCAAATGGAAGGTTCCTTGTGGTGTCTCTTAAAAAGATTGGCAAAGGTAAAAGAGCATTTTAAAGCCATTAGGATCCCTTGTGCTAAGTCTTAGTAAAGAAATGTCACAAAGCTGCTATTTAAAACCACCAGCCAGAAACCAGTATCCACAGGTAAGTTGGGCTACCTTGCCTCTGTATGCTTCGAATCTGTCCGGTCAGCACTCCAGAGTGCCACTGAGGCCCCCAGGAACACCACCCAGATGTGCACTTCCTGAATGGTAGCCAGAACTGGGATTTTGGCCCTCACCATCACGAAGCAGTGGGAAGCCCAGTGGTGTGGTAGTGAGGAGGACTGAAGAGGCTTGCTCAAGCAAGAGGCTACAAGCAGGGTGTGTCTCTGAGGACTCCGCAGCCAAGCAGGAACTGGATATTTCAACCCAGGTTTTCACTTGCATTCTCTAGATCCGATTTTTATAACAAACAAACACTTTCTGCCAGCATCCTAAAATTTTTTAACAGCAGCCGCCAAACCCGACTTCTCTTCTGCACAATTATATAAGACCGAGCACTGCTCTCGTTTTTGAAGCTTTGTTTTAAGCTCGCTCATTAATCTTTCAGTCTTCCCCCATCTCTGCCTGACTATAACTGCCCTGAATTTATCCAAGCCTGCAGGAGGCCAGGCTCGCTGGTGTCGAAATCACGGAGAGCTGAATACACATTCTACTCAGGGGACTCTACATTTCCATCAGAAAGAACCAATCACAGCTTAGGAGAGGTAAACCTCTTTTTAATTGTATTCTATGATACTAACAGGCATTCATTACACATGGACCTTAAAACAAGATTTGCTCTTGGCTGCTCATAATTGTATTTCTACAGCAGTTTAAACCGTTGGCACCTGCAATTGCTAGCAGGCCTAAGCTACGAATTTCTATTATCCCAGTTTCAAGGGTTACATTTAAAATAAAACTCAGAGGGGCCAAACATTACATACACACATATTTACACAAATTAAATACTATGCACAAGTCAATACCTTCTGCACACAAAACTACATTAAACTCAATTAGCCCTAAGCAAAACCACAGGAAGCAGGTTTCCTGTGAACCCAGGGTGTTCTTCCCTGTACTACAGAATATAAAAGCAGCTAGATTATGGAATTTTGCAGGACTGTCAATAAAGGCTTTAAAAAACATTATCAATACTGATTTCCTAATTAATTAGCTTATATAAAATTAGCATAAAACAATCCAACTTAAGGAATTTATACACACATAACCTCTAACTTCTGGGTAGAAATAAAGAAGTGCTCTTTAAACATGCATAGGTCGGCAGAAGTTCTTCCAGAAAAAAATAATTCTAACTCTGAGCCACAAAAGAGTCACTAAACTAAAGTACAATGTCCTTCTTGTTCTGGCTTTTTTTTCTTGATTATGACCAAAATTAAATTATACAAATATTTCACTAAATATCTTCTCAAACCTTATAAATATTAATATGAACTCAATCTCCTATGTGCCCGGCATTTAAAAATCCATTTAAAAATCTTGGAAACTAATTTAAGATTTCCATCTAGAATACAAATTAGCGAGTCCTCCGCCTAGCCGTGTTTCGCTCAGCACCCATATCTGCACATTTAGTACCGAATGTCAGTCGGCAGCACTTAGAGACCATGAATATTAAAGCCAAGCATCGCCTGCTAACGTATTAGAGCACAGCAAGCCTCAAGTTTGTCATACACTGAGTTTGCAGTGAACAAACTACTGCATCTATGACACCAAAGCCTTTTGTGAATTCCCCCATTGTGCAAAGGGGACAGAATTTTTACTGTTTACAATCTGGGAGGACTGCACACCTACACATACACACGCAACCCCCCACACAGGTTTTATATACATGCTCCAATTTCATACCACCAGTACGGGACCTTATACATGCACTACACACTTGCATACTTTTCTTTACATACATTCTATCGCATCAGATTCTCTGCTTTGCGGGGGTGTTATCCCTATGGAGGCCAGGTGACTAATTTGAGCTAACAAGTACGTTTGTAAAAAGTAAGAGCCCCACAACCCCTCTCTGCTGCATGCTATCATGCTGCCGACATCCTGACCCTGTTGGATACTCCCTCCAAAAGGGAACAAGGACCCTGGCACATGCTTCCCCCCCACCCCCAAGTGCATGAGGAATAACTCAATACTGCGAGTCTTGTTTCTTTAAGCATGTGGGAAACCAAGTGGGTTACCGTGTAAGCACACCAACTGCCTGGCACAGAAAGCATGCGTGTATGACTGGGATTGAGTTCAGGACTTAAGTTCCAAATGAAGCATGCCACTGCCTACTACCCTCGTAAGACCGCCCCAGCCCGCTCGCTGTCTGTGTATGTAAAGGAAGCAGAATGTGACAGTCCCATTTCACAGATCACTGAGGAGAACAAAGCAAAGGGTGCTCACAGGGTGCTGGACACAGTGTGCTCGGGAATGCTGCTTGTTATCATTCTTTGGGATACACGTTTTATTAAAACATCTTGAACATTTTCCTCTGGACTGCTCTACAGTTCTTTAATTCGTCTCTCTATTAAGATCTGTCTTAAACTCAGCAAGTATTTTTTTTCCTACTCAATTTTCTGCCATTGGCTCCACAGCTCTCCAAATCACACTAAATTATCCTCCTGTTTCCGTAGACTTTGAGAGATTCGGAGTCTCTTTTACAAATGCTGTACTAAGCCCCCATTTTGGAGCTGATTTTTCCAGCTGCTTAATCATTTCTATTGACCTCTGCTTCTTACCAGATTGGCCAAAGCTCTTTGATAGGAAGACACCCAGAATAACAATTGGAATTAACCTCTTAAAAGCCTAAAAATTAGGACTCATTGAAATCCCTTCTACTTTATGCCTTTCCAACATAATCTCTAAGCGCCCCGCCACTGCCTACCTCTATCTCAGCATCTCCTCAGTGTGCTACATCACAACATTTGCTCGGTCCAGATTTCAGAATAAGCATGACCCTGTCTGTTTGTCTGTCTGATAACTAGGAAGAAATGGTGCGACTCCTTATTGGTGAATGGAATGACACTCCCCCTGGTTTACAGTTTTAGTTAAGTTTTCTAGGTTATCATTCATTGCATAGTTACTTTAATATCTACCATGTGCCACAGTAAACAGGTATCACATGATCATAAACACACTTTGTTTTAAGGACCAATTAAATTAAATATTTCTTGGACATATATGGTTCATATGTTCAAATTCAGTCTCCTAAATTCTAAGTGTACTATGCTAATGAGGTATAGACGTGTGTCTGCAGGCAGTGAAGGGAAAGGGGCAGGAGCATGGAGGTACTGTTTCCCTACAGCTGGGTGGGAGCTGGGTTTCCCACAAAATTCTGCTTTCTCTACCAAGCTCTAGGTTCATCAATGTATAATGTATCAATTACACAGACTATCAATAACTTTCAAGCACTCTATTTGCAATAACCCCGCCCCCCCAAAAGATCACAATGGAAGACTCACGATTCAGTCCATGCACTTTCCCTTACTGCCCCTGCCAGGTTCCAGTTTAAAGAAATCATCCAACATTTTTCAGTGTTAATCTCTAATTCGAAACCCTGCCTGGCAGAGTTTCATCTCTCAACACCTGAGGTCAGGCCCCTCACATCTGAAAACTGAATCACAGTTGGTTCATTTGTCTTGATCTGTCTTCCCTAATAATCCTGGTCACTTCTGGGTTGGGTGTGTGTCACCTGTGTCCTGCGCATCTCTTCCCTGTGTTTACTCTTCTTCATGGTCTTTTGTTCACAAGGACAGTTATGTAGTTACTGTAGTTGGTGTCTTAGGATGCTCCTTGTCAGTCCTCTGTTGGCAGACAGTCTTATGTTTAGGTATTTTATGCGTTCACAATCCTGGGCTGTGTTGTTCATGTCTTAAGGCAAGCCTGTAACAAAGACTGGGCTACATTTCCTCAGTCTGGTTTTGAAGCTGTAGAATTCTGGTTTAATTCTCCATCCTTAACAGTAGGCTTAGCGTCCTGTTTGTACATACTTGAGTTCAGTTTGTTGACCTTGGTCTTCAGTGTGTACTACACTTGAAGACTACTTATCCCACAATGCAATTTGATAATCCACTGTTCACTTGGCAGCCAGCTACTGTTCTTAGGATGAGCATCAATTGGCAGGAATGTACCTCTAAAGCCCACTCTTCCGTCCCTACCAACATGAAGTCGGGGCAGTTACCTGGCACTAGTGACTGATAAGGAGCCCCCCCCACCCCCCCCCAGCAGATATCCTCAAGCCTAAAGCAGAGTCAAAGCCTGGTTAGCAGTCACATTCCAGTCTCAACTTCTGAACAAATAAAGTCACAGACCTGCCTGGGGGCGAGGGATGGGCAGAACCACAGCAGCTGTCTGCTGCATACCATGAAGAAACTGAGGACGTCAATGAAGGAGCAGGCTAGCAATTATTTCCCATCAACTGAAACCATCAGCCTTATGGAGATAAAACAAGACCAGGCTAGGACAAGGAGCGCAGGTCTCTGTGGGGTTGGGGGAGGAATGCTGACTCAGGAAGCTGAGATCTGACTTCAAGAGAGAAGAATGAGACAGTTCCTCCCAGAAGCCAGCATGGGCTCCAAGCCTGGGGGCTCCCTGTGGTCACTTCTGGGGATGTGTCACCCTTTCAGATAATTTCATGGTTATTTTAAGGAAAACACAGAAGACACTGTTCACTGTGCTTCCTCTCACTCTGCTCTATTCTTGGAAGTCGGCGGTTCAATCTCCAGTGAAAGTTCTCACTAACATTCTGTTCAGTTATTTGTGTTCTCCAAACAATAAGTGTTTTTAGGCAAAGACTTTCTAGACTCTCCAACTGAACAAAAGAGCCTCCTACACAGAGCTACACATTTCCATTCAGAAGGCCCTCAGGCAGATCTGTGAAGCTTGCCATCATAAGACCCATTTAATTTTAAATTAAATTAAGGGCCCAAAAGGTAAGCACATTGTTCAGGTTATTCCAACTAATGTCCTAAACCTACAATTTCAATGATTCTCCATCCAACTGATGACTCCTACTGTAATAAAGAATTCATGAACCATGGAAACAACTGACAAAAATAAAATAAATAAATATCACTCACTGCTTCGAGAGAAAGGCATTCACACTGCCTAGTCCCCAACCCGCAAAGGGTGAATGTCTAGGGGAAGTTTTTGTCAAGACTTTTATCAAGTCTGTAACTCTAAAGAGGTAAAAATGGGCACAAAGGATGGCTTTCTAATAGAAGCATGCTAAGTTGAGAAGGCCCCAAATTTCTGAGGACTACCAGATGACATTCACAAATATTCACACAGGCAGAGCTGCTGGGGATAAAGAAGTGAGGAAGAAGAAGCGCAGCCTGTAGCTTTCCAAGGCTCCTTTCTCCCAGGTGAGCGGGGATGAATCTGACAAATTCCCTTATTCAACACATTTATTGATCCAATTGCCCCAGTTTTTGTAAAGTTTTCTAACAATGTTCAGTGACTTCAAAGCTGCAGGAGGAAAACAGATGGCAAAGGAAGGACCTAGTTTGGAAATTCTCAAAGAAGGCTGTGCAAAGAGATGTACGGGCCCAAGCATACCCACCGTGGGACACTGGGTCTCTCTGAAGGAGCTGTCCAGCCTCTGCCCTCTCATCTCCCCGCCATGGAAAACAAGAGCAGACCAAGGAATAAAAGGGGGAAGACAGGACATTTCTAGAGAAGCAGGGGGGCAGGGTAACACAGGCGGGTGTGTTGGAAGGCTGCTTCAAAGAGAAGCTAATAGAGTTTGAAATGCCGAGAGTGGAGCAGATCTATCAGGTGTGGCATGTGTGCGCACAGCTGAAGTCGGATAAAGATGAAGGTCATTTGAGATGAGGGAGTCAGAGAACTTGGATGTAAGTACTAGAAATGCCATTAAAGGGATGTGACACATTCTCAGGGTTCTGTGTGACTCCTAGGGAACAGGGTGAGACCACTTGGAGGCAACTATGGCTCCATGGTTCTTACTAGGAAGGGGCACGGGCAGTGGGGAAAAAAAAAGCTGATAGGCCTGGAGTGTCTGTCCTGCTCTGGTTTGGGCCTGGAAAGCGCCTCAAAGGCTCCTGTACTAAAACTTTGTTCTCAACATGTAGCTCTGTTGGAAGATGGAACCTTCAGAATGGAGCCTTGTGGGAGGAAGTCAGGACACTGGAGACATGCCACTGAAGAGGACATCAGTACTCCAACTCTTCTTCCAAGGCAGACTTCTGCCATCCCTCCCAGCCCTGATGCTGCAAAGGAACGTGGTCAACTCACAGTGAACTGACGCTTCCGAACTGTAAGCCAAATAAACACTTCCCCCTTAGACCTTTCTCTTGGCCATTGCGTCACAAGAGTGGAAAGCAAATATGTAACTTGGTTGTCAGTTTCCAAAATTAGGAAGAGGGTTATTAGAGTTCAACGGAGGAAACGTTTAAGCCATCCTTTGCTTGCTGCCCACTACAACTTGCTGGTAGACTCTGGTTATTTCTTTAAGAGTAATTAAGTGAGAGCAACTGAGAAATAAAAGGGACGTGAGAGGAAATGAGCTGAGAGGAAATGAGGAGACTCATGAAAGACAGATACCCCAACTTTTCAGCTCAGGAGTAGAAGAAGGGATGGCATTCCCTGCCACTTGGGGGCCTGTTCTCCCCTCAGATCACCCCCACACCAAACCCCACTCCATACCTTAGTATCTTTCCCCAGCCTTCTCTACTTCCTCTGTGCACACTCTACTTCCTCTGTGCCTCACCTCAGCTGATCCTCGGCTCCCACTCCCAAGGCTTGCTGGCCTAGTCTCCCATCAGCTCTTCCAAACCAACACCACAGAAATAGACTTTGCTGTCTCCCTTCTCCTCTGCTGTCTACCTGGTCACTCACTCCAGAACACCATCTTGTAAAACTTGCTTGGACTCTACTTTCTCCCTTTCCCCATTACCACCGATGAACAAACCCTAAGGATTACAACTAGTTTGCAAATCCATTCCTTCTCTTCCATTCTGACCTCTACACTCAGGGACTAGCATCTTACTCACCCGATTTCCCATTAGTCATTACCTAACATACCCTCCACACCACACCTGCTCCATCTCTCCTAAACAAAACAAAACAAAAAAGCAAAACAAAACAAAACACCCAGCCACATCGAATCATTTCCCCACTGAAAACTTTCCATGGGGCCTACTGGGAGCTCCATGAGCTCCAAGTCATGATGTGTTAAAAGCCTCCCAAAACCACTGGGAGGATCCCCAAGATCGAAAGCCAAGAGGTGTTTTCGAAACTATCAACCATTAGTCAATGGTTCCTAGCCTTTATGAGCTTGCAGTCCTTCAGACAGTCTGATAAAAGCTCCAGGGCCTTACCAAAAGCATAAACACATGCCTTTACCTACAAGTAAAGTCTGGCAGCCAATTTCAGGGCATGTATGGATGCTCAAAGACAATCCAGATTAGGAAGCCTTACTTTGGTACACATTACTTTCGCATGGATACACAGAATTGCAGTATCATCTCAACAGCATTCCAGCCCCACAAACACGCAATTGGCTCTCCTGTGGGCAGTCTGATTATTCATGCAGTTGTCTAAAATATTCATCAGCAGGGTCACTGGGCACATAGTGAAGATGGGCAGAAAATTAGTACAGTAGTTAGCATACAGACTCAGCCATTTCATCTGAGTGCAGCTGTCCCAACGCACAACTGTTTGAAAAGAACAGGTTATTTTGAAAACAATCAACTGAATTGAATCAAAAAACTGGCCAGTAGGCCTTCATTCTAACTGAATGGACATGCAGCGAGGGTCCTTCCTTTTCACAGAGCTCAGGGATGCAAACACAGGCGCTCGGAAGCTGCTCCATAGCGGACACACTCGTTATTCATGAGCCTGCTCCTGGCAGCTGCATCGTTCACAGCTTGGCTAAGCCTCGTTGTCTGTATGTCCTTCTACAGGGCTGTGCACCCGCACGGCATGTGTCAGGTCTCAAGGAAGAAGGAGGGAGGCATGTTGATTGTGTGTACGACACATTGTACAGAATTTGCCAATTGTCTGACCATAAGCCAATCATAGGTGACAGAACACCACTTAAGTAAAACACCACATTTCTCCGTGTGTCAGACAATCAGAGCACCACCATAGATTAGGAACGCTGTAATATTAAACTTACTTAAGAAAGGACACCAGCCTGTGTAAGCCTTTTAAAATAACCATTTCATTAACTGTTTTTACTTGCATTCTGAAAATTAATATTTTGGTTCATAATATTCTAAGACATATCCCTTTGGACATCTGAGTTGATGTCTTTTTTTTTCTCTTGATAAATTTCCAACAAGAAGTTTCAGAAATCATCAAAAGACTTCAAGCTGAGCTTTTCCAAAAGTACCTGTACTTCCCTATTCTGACAGCAGATGGCAATCTCATGCACTGGTAGGCCAGAACAATCATAAATCTAACTACTATATTTGAGGCGTGGCTTGCACATCATGGGGGTCAGAATCATTTTTAAATTTAAAGTTAATTGAGGGCCTCAAAGAAATTTTGTTTACTTGGGCTATGAATTTAGACTGTCATCACATTAGAAATCAAAACAAGAAATTGATTCTTATTAATCCAATTAATATATAACAAATCCATTACATGCTATCAAAGACATTTGAGCACAAATAACTCCATTTTCCAAGGGGTGAGATTAGAGAAGGGAAGTCTCGGCAAGTCTCTTAATGTTTGGTTTACGAGAAGCCACCTGGGTTCTCATGTTTGCCATTTTCGCCTGTTGTAATGAGTTGTTTGTGTTCACAATATAAAATGCACCAGCCTCGCACAGCTATGTAGATGGAACAGGGAAAAGAGCTCAGTAGCCCCTGGTGACAGTGATGGGTACTGATGCTATAGCAAAATCAGCATGTGTGGGCTTTCTAATGGCCAGACAGGGTGGAGAACCTGAAGCCATGGCAAGGAACGTTCCATGCAGTCACAGGGAAGTCAGCTGGCCACTGCTGCACCTCTATTCATGAATCTTTACCCACCTGTGAATTTTAGCATCATACGATAGTCACCTAGCCATCAGCCACCCACTGGGCTGCACAGCTCTTCCGGCCCGCTCCATACCTCAGCTTCATGGAACAACTATGGCTCTCTCAGGAGAGTCATCTCCAGGTCTAAGGAAATCTATCAAGTGGGAAGTAGCCGGTGAAGCTTTTTAATAATTCTTATTTTCCATTCAAAGCTTGACTATTGCTGCTGACAAGACACACTGCCAGTCATTCCCTAGAAATGAAGGGCTTACTTTATTTTCCAGAAACATCTGCCTAACATCCAAGCCTTAATAGACAGCTTGGTTATCATTCTGTTGAGAAACAGTAAATGACGCTCGATGGAATACCAAGGTGGTCTGTTCACCACGTAGATGCATCAGCACGCCTCCACGGATGACCAGAAAACCCCGTGTCCCCTCACCTTCACAAACTTCTAGAAGCACACAGGACAAGAGCTGACAGAATTACCCACTCTCTTCCGTTTCATTAGGACAGTCATTTTTACTGTGTGAAGAACACAGGTATCTTAGGACACTGGTGCTGTTGAGATGATTCGGGTTAATGATGTGTAAATTCTATGTAGCCCTGCTTGTGCACAGAGGCACACACACTAAGAGTGTCAGGGTCAGGTTGAGTTCATGGGTTCTCTGAGAGGATTCTGGGTGCTCTGGGGCAGTGCGGCTCAGAGGTCCCCTAATTTCGCATACTCTGGAGTTGCATAGACAGTGTCTTGACTGTACCTGTTTCACAGAAGCAACACTCAAGATTATTTCTCAAGGAACCTTAGGTGAGAAAATGGCAGGAGGGAAAAGTGAAAGGATTTTTGGTCAATCTGTATTCTTTTCACTCTGTTGCTCTGTATGAAAATTTGAATGAGCCAATATGTGAAACAAAACCTGAGAGCCAACAGTGGGGAAGGACCAAGTGGGAATCTGAGCACAGTGGGGCCTTCGTTTCTAAACACCTGCTTAATGAGATTCCCCGGTCAGTTTTCTCACTGAAGCTCCATGCCTACTCTTGGATTCTACCCTTTTTTTAAAAATTGTTGTGTATATTAGGAAAGGGGAACATGAAATGGGAGGATAGGAAGAATGGGGTAGATTTCGGAGTGGGGGGTGAATATAAAGATGTACTCTATGAAGTCCTCAAATGATTGACAAAACATTCTATTAAATAACAAATAAAAGTGAGAACATGGAAGTGGCATGCAAACACACAAACACACACACAAAACAAGTGTGGAGATACTATCACTATTTAATCCTTTACAAAGATAAGTAGATCTCACCAACAGAAGGAGAAGCTCTGTGCTTTCAGTTCTGAAGCTAAAAATAAGTCTGGGAGTGCTCTTCCCACTTCTGACAGAAGCACGGCACCAGTGAGCATTCACACAGCATCTCATGGAAAGCAGCACCAGCGAACTGAAGATGCTCTAACAGGTTGACGTGTACTCCGTCACTATTATTCCCAATAACCATTCATTAAATACTCTGGAGAGGTTTGAATGTTGAAAAGCTACACACACACACACACACACACACACACACACACACACACACACCTTCTGCCTCATTTCTTCCATCCTCACACATTTGAACGAACTGTCTAATAGTAATATTAGCACCATTTTACAGAGGAGGAGATCGAGGGTTGGAACATCGTTTTGTTCACTAAAACAACCAGAATGAAACTGTAAAACCAAGTGTGCTTAGCCCTCCCTGACGCCAGAGACAAATTCCCTAACTCCTTCCTCTTTTCAAGTGGCTCCTGGGGCTGCAGTTCTGCTTTGTGCCTGAAGGTATCTCATAGATGTTCTCTAGTTTCTGAGCATCCCATGAATTAGAGGCTGCATAACCCCCACTTGGTGCCTGTATTCGCAGATGTGTTGTGGACACAGTCCCCGGAAATACGAATTTGCCTCTTACAACTGCTAAGTGCCTGGCTGGCCGATGTGTTGTCCCACTGCCCTCGGACACAGATCTTCTCCAGCGCCCACATTGCTGTGTCGCTCTGAACATGCCACTTGCTTTTCCTCCACCATGCAGCCAGCCACATGCCTCCTTTCTGAGTATGACACGCCTTTCCAGCTCTAAGGAGGCTAATCTAGGGAGATCAGCTTGCCTGGGCTGGCTGCGGAGGTCCCTTCGCAAGGCCACTCTGCTCTTGCTCCTCTTCTTCCTGTCCTGTATCATCCCAAGCAAAATTATCCTTTCTTCATTTTTCACCCTCTTTAGCATTCTCACAGTTTGTACCACTGTCCTTTATATAAACTTGAGACCCACAAATGTTGTTGAATTAACACAGCACGGAGTGGTGATAATGATGCCAGTTTGATAATGGTTTATTAAAAATCCACTTCTCGGGGAACTTAGATAAAAATGTTATGAGAGAGTCACACTGCTGCTTCTGGTCATAAATCACCCGAGATGACCAGGAAAAAACAATTACCAGCTCTGCACTGAAGTGGAATTTCAGTTCTGTTCTAAGAGATTGGGAAGCTAGGCACAAAGCTGCGGCATACTGTTGGCCTGGAGTACGGTGTAATAGCTTGGGTTATAAAATACCAGTCTACAGTTTGGGCTTTCCTCGGGAAGTGAATGAATGAATGAATGAATGGACTGGGGCAAAGCTCACATTTCTACAAATGTTCAACAGGGTGAACAACACAACCAGAGCCATCACTGCTAGTGTGTACAGTGTGTTAGACACTATCGTATGCACTTTGTGTATATTAGGTCCTTGAGTAATCACAAAGGTGACTAAGGAGGAACCATGGTCAACTGCATTGTATAGATGAGAAAAATAAATGGCAGAAAGGTACAAGAAATGGGCCTAAAATAACTCACACATCAGCAACGGAGCTGAGCTGCAATGCGATTGAGGTGCTTCCCTCCTCTGCCTAACCTAATGCTCATGTCTCCAAGTTTGGAAAGTTGGAAAAAGACAAGAAAGAGCCACTGGCATCTAAATCATACCGGTGTACCTGCACTTACTGTTTTCTCTAAAAAGGATTCTAGTTCCATGAGCCCAACATGTGCTCAAGTACCATAATCACTTAAGCCTGCAATGGCTCCCCTGCCCAGTGTAGAATCCAGGCTATGGTCAAGCACTGGCTGTGCTTGCTCGTTTGGTGGCGCTCAGCGCCCTAGTCTAGAACATGCCATGGCTCAAGTCCCCTGAGGTACAGCCGACTGTGCCACACACTGCTTCCTCTCCAAATATGTAAGCACTGCTCCTGGTAAGGACTGTAAGGAAGCCGAAGACGGCATGCTTCATTCGTCACAAGGCCCCATGTGACAGCCTCTACTTTAGGGAGCTTTGTCCCAGCGTCTAAGTAACTAAAGATGCTGTAATGCTAAAAGATAAGCAAACTGGGCCAGTTTTCAAAGTACCTTTCTCATGCTGCTCTAGAGAGGGCGCTCTAGCCTCTGCCTCTTCACTAACCTTACCAGAGAATTCAAATTTTCATTTTAGCATATGCCCCATTATTCAGTGATGTACGACCATACACACAGCTATCTAATAGCAAGACATAAACAATAAAGAGAAGGCTATCAACTCCAAAGTCTAACTTACCAGAGCTTAGACATGAGCCCTCTTCAATCTGCTACCTAGCAAGCCCAAGTGAGATTCATAATATTTTAGTTACAAAAAGGTAGTAGATAAAGTATTGATCCTTCTGCACACTCTAAATTGTATTCTTGTTTCCAATAAGATGCTGAAGTGCCTGGATCACATTTAAAATGAGTCTTTTCACCAAGTCTGCTCACCCATCCCAGGCCAGCACCTCTCGGTAATAAGTCAGGATTCCAAATTATGAAGCCACCTGAGAGCGAGGATTACAGCCTGCTTCTGGGACACTGGATGGTGACATCTCTGGTTCCTCTCAAGCCATTCCAGTAAAGTCTTTGTTCCTCAATGACTAAAAAATGTTCTTGACATAACAAGTAAAAATCAAATTTGCACGTGGCTAACTAACGTGCTCACTTAATGAAAACAGAGGCAGGAGGCGGTGCAGGCTAACAGAGCTGGTTGGCTTCTGAAGTTATGGTATCCGGGCCATTGTTCCTATGAGGACTCAAAACCTTTTATGTCTATTCCTTTCACGAGGTTTTTAGGAACATTCTAGGAAATAGCCAGGATTGGCAATACTAAAGAGAATTTTTAATGATAAGGCTTGAAATGTTTTTTAGGGGAGTTGTGGAAAAAAGTTATACTGCAATGCATGCTGGATAATGAGATCTATTTAAAATAAAATTTCCCCAGTCTGTGATTCAAGTCACCAAACATATAAATCTGCCTGCACAAATGGAAGAAAATATTGATATATGCCCTATTATAAGTAACATATTTCAAAAATATTACTAATGAGTCTCCATGCTTACTCAAGGACTGGTAACACAGCAAGGCTGAAATGAAAGGAGGAGGGTAGGGGAGGGAGGAGAGGGGAGGGGAAGAGAGGGAAGGGGAAGGGAGGGAAGAGGAGGTGAGGGTGAAGGGGGGAGGAGAAGGAGAGACCTAGACCTCAGTCCTACTACTTCAATTAGAAAAAACTAATGCCCATAATTGCCAGCTCTCAGACAGCATGATGTGCATATTTTGAATAACTGTTTAATATTTACTTTGTTTGAAGGTGGCAAGGGTGTTTCAGTCAGTAGTTGGTGATTTGAGGAAATGCACAAGGCCGTGCATTCAATCTCTACCCTGACGCACAAGGGAGTTTTAACTTTAAGAAAACTAAATTAAATAAATAAAATAAGTACTAAAGATACTAAATATTAAAGATTAAATATCTGTTAGGTAAGATACATGACCAATTTATTCACTCAACAAATATCACTACGTGCTTTTCTGTGGCCAGAACTAGGTATACAATATTCTGATTAAATTAAATGGTCTCCTACTGTGCTATAATGAAGCAAAAATAAATAAAAGTTAGTAAATGATCAGTAATGACAACTAACTCGCTTTAATTAATACGGTTTGAAAGCTTTAAAGAGGAGACTCTTCCACGTGCAGCAAATTAGAGCTCGGTGGACTTGGAGTCAAGGCACAGGGAAGCTGAGGGCTCGCTCCACAGGAGGACTCAAGGAAACTGCAGGCCCGCTCAGCTCTGCCGCTGCACGTGAGGACGCAGAGAACCAGAACACCCTTTGTTTTGCAATCTTCAGGTTGAGTGAGATAAAGTTTACAAAGAAGTGCTGTGCTTTTGCTCAGGAGATAAAACATTAATCGAACTGTTGACCCAGATATAAGACACAAAATTATAAATTTGTCACAAGGAACCCTGATGGGAACAAGAAGCCTGAGAGGCTCACAGCTCTCACTAACGGCAGCCTGGAGTAACTGTGCGTTTAAAAATGGCATGTGGGAGAAAAATAATAAAAAGATCCTGTCCCCACTTAAAAAAAAAAAAAACAGCAACTAAGGAGTACAATATCTCCTTTGCATTCTGGAGTTCAAGTCTGAGCCATGCGGAAGGACTGTCAACTCTCATATATGTGATTTCCGACTCACAGCAATGCCGAGGTCCCAATATGAACTTAGAGGATTGGGTTGTACGTTATTATACAGACTGGATCAGAAGACAATTTACTTCATTCTTGTCAACAAAAGTGCTTTAACATCTAATCCAGTATTCTAAGTTGAAACTTCATAAATTCCTTTTAAAAATGCATAACCGCTACATATGATTCCCAGTTATACCATCTACAAAGAAAAAATGAATTATGCTAGCTATTTGTCATAACTGTCACTGAGGAATAAGGCACAACTGAAAAGGTTTTAACTTACCTTAAGAATTGTGACTACGTTAAAATAGCTATGCGGGCATTGCTCTGCCGTCAGAGTGTAACAAGGGATTAGTGGGGATTTTTTTGTTTTTTGTTCTTTGTTTTTTAAAGAAATTAGATAGAAAGAAAGTAATCAGAGAACCTAGGAAGAAATTCCATTCGTAGAAACTCAAGAACTACGTGTGTACAGTAGCTCGGATCCATGCTAAGTAACACACACACACAGCATCACCTTTCTGAGAGAAACCAGGAAATCTCAAAACTGGCTGCGGCCCGAAAGAGATGGAAGGAAGAGAGAGACTCTGGGAGGACAGCTTGAGCAGAGAGGACAAGATAAGCGCCTTGCTAGTCTCAAGGTCTCCAGAGCCAAGGCCTGCTCCACGCACTTAAGCCTTCTAGCAACAGTCATGGTACAGGCTCTCAATGCGGAGACACCTCCCCCATTTACCAGAAACCCACATGTCACCAAGAGCCAATGCTGCCACCTCGCTTCTGAAACCTGATTTCCCTGAGCCCCAATTATTTTTCTCCAATTGATGGATCCCTTTTTGAAAGCATCACTCACAACACATACCTTCATGTATACTTGATTTTCTCGCTCTGTGATGGAATACCTGACAGAAGCTACTGAAGGAAGAGTGGCTCACTTCGCTGCACACACTGAGAGAATACAGTCCAGCATTGCAGAAGAAGGCAAGGCTGAGGGAGCGCTAAGTGTCTGGCCTCACTCTACCCAGTCAGAGGCAGAGAGGACTATGAGGTCTCCCTTTTATTCAGTTTGGGTTCCCAATCCACAGCAAGGTGTGTTATCACTATCAGTACCTTCCTTCCCCCCCGTAGGTGTCTTTGTAAAATCCTCAAAACCACACCCAGATGTCTCTTATTTTGAATCTACACCAAGTCAGGCTGACACTGACAATTACCATCACACTTTACCATGGTTAGTTTCCGCTCTTCGCTCTCACACTACAGAATATGCAGAGGTTCCTTATGGCGCCTCAGCGCATCCAAGTTGCTAAGGGCTACCGACTATGTACTCAGTAAAAACTTAACATTTTCAACATACAAAATGACGTAGTTTCGATATTTTTTGAAAGTCAAAAGAAACACAGCAATTCTTCTTTAAGGATTTACCCTAAGGAAACAGTCACAAAGACACACAAACATTGATGTACACGATGTTCATTGTGGCATTAGTCCTAATTACAACGATTACCGCAGTAATAATGAAAACAATGATCTTGTATTGTGTCCTTTTGTTTATGTACTATGAAAGCAACTTTTCTGCATTATCTCATTTAACTCCAACTTCCAGCAACCATAAAAGGGCTTACAAGCTGGGGGGGGGTGTAGGGGGGGGCTAATGTTATGACCAAGGTCATACAACTAGAAAAAGATGGAGCTGGAATTTAAACCCAAAGAAGTCTGACCCCCAAAATTATGCTCTTACCTATATGAGCTTGCCATGTGTCAAATTGTTATGCTAAGTATTTTACATAGCCGTCTGCATGCATCGGTCACAACAGCCTGATGAGGCAAGCCATTATCATCCCATTTTGCAAATAGGGAAACTGGGACACAAAGGTTAAGGAACTTACCAAAGATTTCATTGGAAAGAAGTGGTGAAGCTTGGATTTAAACCTAGGCAGTCTGGCTAATTTATACCATCTTTTTCCTATTTATAAGAGCAAATGACTAGAAATGACCTAAATATTCAGAGACAGGTTTAAATATATTTATGAATGTATGAACGCAGAGGCAAAATGTAAAGGGCAAAAGCTGGGTACTGTCAGCATCTCCACTTCTCCAAATGATTCTGTCAGATTATGCACATCATTTATCCTTTATTTCTATATATAAAGTTCATCTCTATATCATATATATTCTAGAAGATAGCATATGATAACAGAGAAAGCACACAGGAAGACAACCACCAGACCAAAGCCTAAGACCCAATCCTGACATTTATTACCTGTGAGACTCAGAGTGAAGTCTTAACTCCTCTGAGTCCATCTTCTCCCTAACAGAGAACTAGCTTCTTACCACTAATCTTCCATATATCTCGGCACAGCTAGAGCAGACACTAAAACATGGTAATTACTACATCTGTGCTTATTAAGAATTTTAATAACAAGAGCTAGAGTTAGATTAGTGGTTAAAAGCACTTGGGGTTGTTGTTAAGGATCCGAGTTCAATTCCTGGCATATCCACATTGCATTTCATAACGATTTGAAAAAAAAGTCCAGTTCCAAAGGATCCCATGTTCTCATTTGGCCTCTGTTAGCACCAGGCACACACAGTGTATATAAACACACATGCAGGAAAACACCTATAGGCAGAAAATAAAATCTTATTTACAAATTTAAATAAAATAAAAGGTACCAATGGAATCTTGACAAGCCCAAGATTCCAAACTTACCTGCCAAGTTCACTTCCTGGTCTCCTTTCTGCAATCTGACTCAAGATGGGGAAAGCCCATACAGTCAGGCTTGGGAACTAGGAGGGTCCCACGGTTTCAGACTATCTCTTCTTAATATTAGCAGTCCTTTCTGACTCTTCAGTCCACCATTACAAGAGCACAAAGATCTCTGTTGTAGTCTTGTAATGTTGGCCACTTCCAGTCCAAATCTCTGGCTCTAACCTCAATCAACAGTGTTTGCTGAATATTTATCTTTTAATTGTCATTTTGCTAAGTCAGGTCAGTCAAGATTTCAGTACTAGCCATCATAATATTCCTCCAACCTTTCTGATTCTCCATATTCAGTCAGCCACTAATCCCTAAAACTTCTCTTAAGTGTTGCTGAGTGTGTTTACCAGGTAAACATCTTCATAGAGAGGAGCCACCATCCTGACCCATTGCAGACATAACTAATGGATCACAGAGTGTCGGCCTTATCTCCTGTCTGAAAGAAACACAGATCCTTCCTATCATACTACTTCAGGGAGACAGGCACTTGGGGGTTGGAATGTGAGGCAACATTTACGGTTCTCCCAAGACTACTACTGACTGGCTAACAGAAACCACTGCTCACACTACTAGTCCATTGCAACAGCCCTCCTGCCTGACAACTTGGACACAGATATCCTTCTTCCACATGGTTTCTGGACCTCTCAGTCATCCTCACCGCCATCCTACTACCTGTCTAAAGGGAAAAGAAGACTATACTCTCCTCAGTTAGCTGCCCCAGATGTTCTACAGTCTGGTCCAAATCCTCTTTACCAACAAGCCCAGTGCTCACAATTCTCCATCAGAAGTTTTTAACATCATCCATTTTGTAATTCATTCATCAAACAAAATCTTGGACAAAATCCCAGTTAAGTCACTGACCAAACCAGCATTGTGGGCTCCAGCAGACTTAGGCAAACAGCATGAGCTCACCTGGCTTTCTCAGTGGGCCAAGCCTCTTCTGCAGAGCCCCCACAAAGACCTGCTCCTGTGTTGATCGAGAACACAAGAAACTGCACATCAGGACTCTTACTCCACACTGGTTTATAAGTTCCTCCGTGACTATAAAATAAACCAAGGGCAGAACTAATCCAAAGAGCCCGAACACTTAAAACCCGAGTCCAGCAACACACAGGCGTACCCCTCCTCATACATACATAAATTTAACATGATTTTCTTCTGCTCTGAAAATGTCAGGGCTCAGCAAGGGACAGGACAAGGTTAAGAGAGGCTGACAGAAAGAACTGGATGGGGTTGAAAGCCGGAGCCCTGCAAGTTTATCTACACAAGCAGCACAAGTTCCCCTGGCACACACCCAGCTCAGCCCGCTGCCCTCCAGCTGCATAATAGCAATCATTTTTTTAAACACCCTCATTCTGTCTGACCACATCTCATAATGTGTAAAGCCCAGCTGGATTGCGTGTAGGATTTTGTCAGGCTGTCTTTAATCTTTAGCGTGCCTTCCACTCCTAACCACTGGGCTGGCAAGGACTTAACTTGCTGATGTTTACATGCTGCTTGTTCTATTAGTGGCCGTCCCAGAAGCACTTTGGGCTGACAGAGCCTAGTGGCAGGGGTCCCACTTGTCGGAGCTAAACTTCAGCGTTCTTTCCCCTATCAAGGACTTTCTTGCTTCTCCCCCGAGGTGTTCAAACATTTCTTCACTCGATTTTGGTTGGTGGTTCAACTTGACTTCTGAGACTCTGAATTTAAAAGAAAAAACATGCATGCGCCCAACTGATTCCCTGAAAGTACATTAAACTGAAGACACTTTCTCCGTTGGGTTTTGGGAAAGTCCAATCCTTTTAGCTTATGCAATGCCTGAGGATTGCTGTGGCTCCACAGAAATCACAAGCCCTGTGGACCCTTCTGTGTAAATTCTATTCTCTCTCAAGGTCCCTCTTCTCAGAGATCTTCAGTTTGCTTTCAGAACAGACAGGATGCAGTCATCTTTCAAAGGTCCACTTTGGTTACACATCCTTCTGGTCCTAAACTGACTCACTTTGCCACCATTACATGGTGTGGCTTGGACTCAAAGTACAACGTTTAGGAACTGAGAAAGAACAACAGGTCGAGAATAAGCAAACCAAGTCTGGAGAGCTTCTGAAATGCACAGATGACAGACATCTCAGGAACTTCATTCAGTACATTTCTGGGCTGGACGGTGTTCTTTTTGGACCTCAATGTGTCCCTAGCTTTTAAATGAACATAAATTGCCAGGAGAAGGTTTCTGTTGGGTGAAAGGCAGACGAGCTATCTGCAGTTCTCTAGAATCTATCACGCTTGATAAGGGTTTACCTCATGGTCCATCCCAGGGTTTTGTCTAGTTTGTTGCTAAACTGTTTATCTTTAGAAACCTGACCATTTTCAGCAACAAAGGTTAGTTACCTGCTTAAAGCATGCCCTCCTGCCTGCTTAGATTATGGACAGTCCTACTTTAGTAAGAACACTGGAAATACAAAGAGAAACAAAATGAGAGACTGTTAAACAAAATTAGTACATAGACACCCATGCCAGATGCAATACTAAGAAAGACTAAAAACAGGTTAATAGAACACTCAGCATCACCTATACGCAATAGAAGAGACTGTTGTAAAGACTCTGCCTTCTTTTGCATCCCCAGGTCAAAGGTCAAGAGTGGACCACAGTGAGTGAGGCTTCCAGACCCCAGGACACATGCCTTGTTGTTGCTGGGCCTCTGACTCTCCTCATTCAGAGCTGTGCTCACTCACTCAGTAATATGATGAGGCGGACATGAAGCAGGGAGCAGGTGTGTGCAATATGTTGTTTTCATCTCCCCACTTGGAGTTATTAGCGCCTCCCATCACTCACTGTGGCAGGTTCATCTGAATATTAGCATCACACACACACACACACACACACACACACACACACACACACACACACACACACAGACACGCGCGCACACGCGCTGCATCCTTGAGTAAGGAGGCTGCTGCAGACTTTGCTGGTGAACTATTAGATAATAGAACATTTATTTCACGTCATTATAAAATTAAGCTTTGCTTCGGGTTTCTTAAAAGGCTAATTGGGAGCTGCAGAGATGGCCCAGTGTTTAAGAGCACTGGCCGCTCTTCTAGAGGACCCTGGTTCAATTCCCATCACTCACGTAGGGACTCACAACTGCCTTTAGCTCCTAGGGGATTCGACACCTTCTTCTTAGGGCACTATGCACACAGATGATGCACAGATGTACATGCAAGCAAAACACTGATACATGTAAAATAAAATTTTAAAGGCCAGTTATTCAATTTATCTTTTAAAATATTTATTTATGGATTATTTCATATATATGTGCAATGTGTACCATGTACACGCAGGTGCCCATACAGGACAAAAGAGGGTGTTGGATTTCTTGGAACTGGGGTTACAAGCAATTGTGAACTGGGGATGTGGGTGCTGGAGGCTGAACCAGGGTCCATTCCAATAGTAGCAATGGTCTTAACCACTGAGCCCTCTCTCCAGCCTCTCAATTTTCCCTTTACACAGACAAGAAGGTTCTCCCGATGGGAAAACAAGGAAGGGTATGTTTTACCACAGTGATGATTCCGAACAATTGCTTAGTCCAATGGAGTATTTTCTCAACTATATAAAAACATGGATGTTAGTGCACTTAAAAATAATGTTACTCGCATGAAAAATGTTTTTAAAATCCAGTTTGGTGCTGTGTTACAAGAGTTCCACGGCTCAATTATGTGCTTGCAAGAGAGGCTTCTGCGTCACACACAATGTCAACTGCATATTAAGACTCAGCTTTTAAACAAATGTACGGTCTGCAATCTGTTTCAAAAAGAAGGAAAAACATTGGTTTGACAAAGTAGAGGGTGAGAAACTATGGTGGCTCAGAAGTACCACTACCTCCTGTACGAGCCTCAATATTCTGAGGGAGCCCATTGAGAGAGTATTTGGAAGGCCAGATCCTTCATTTTGGGAAGTTAATTACATATTATTAAGTTCCACCTCTCATGGGAAATCAGCCTGAACACATGGCCTGTGCCTAAGGATGGAGAAGACAAACCACACGGAGATATGTTTGTTCACAGGAAGGTAGCTCCGTGCCCAGGCTGCAGGTATCCATGGTACTTCGGGATGAACTAGCAGGATGACTATGAGAAGTTTCCTAAGTTTGCTAATAAAGACGGTAAATTACTGGGCTGAAATCTGTCATTTGTTAATCAAATTTAATAGTAATTTCTTCCTGCAGACACATGCCGAAGACAAATTATCAATTTCTGTAAATCATAATTAGTTCGGAGGCAGAGTCCAATTCTCCTAAAGATTAGCTGTGCGTAGTTGAAAGGAAAGGCACTCTGTTGCCTCCCGGAGTGGAAGAAACCCCCGTCCTCACTGAGGTTCTGGAGACCTTGGGTTATGACCACTGATGACTTGCAGTAATAATTTAAAATGTTTCTACTTTGCTATGTGCACTGACGCCAGTTTTAACTCAGTGCACAGGCACGAGACTGGGCGTAGGCCTAGCACGCGTCCTCCTCATCCACTGTGTTTTCCCTTTGCTGCCTCTGAGACACGAACCCTTTCCAATCTTTAATTTTCTTTAAGAGTGGATAAGTGCCGGGAGCAAAACTGCGCACTGCTGCTCCTGAGGTGCTTATTTAAAAAGAAATAAAACATGATTAATTTCAAGTGCTTTACAATTAAAAATATATGACAGCGGGGTCATATGGGCGATTTAACTACACGAGGAAGGGTCACAGGCCTGTGAAGTTAGAGATACCTTGAGCTAGACTTGGTGCATGTATTTATTGTCACTGGTAGCATATTAGATTATTAAAAGGGACATGCTAATGTGACATTTTACTATTACAAAGGAAACTCAGTACTAAAATTAGGACATAAATCAGGCAGATATGCTTCCAGACACGCAATCAACTCTCTCTTTCCACTCATCTTCCTCTGCATATCAAGGAGGCTATATTCAATTTCATTTTGTATTTATTTGTTAACTGTATATGTCACTCCTAAGTCCATGTGTGTAACAAAAATTTAGTTGTATCCCAATAAGAACAGATTAAATTTAATGGAGATAAAACAATGTAATTGGGGTGTCAAAAATATACTTTAAAAATCAACACTAAAATATAAACCTATTTGTATTTTTTAATATTCAATCAGATTACATTTCATGTGCAAGACTGTTCTCAATAAAGCTCCCTTTATCGCACAGTGTCTATACTCATAAAATAGCAAGACTTGTCTGGGGAAAGAATCTTGACACTCCAACTGATTCCTTCCCCCAAACAATGGCTAGTTTTGGGGTGGAGACAGCAGACAACATAAAGTAAATGCCTGTCGTGAAATAATAATTAGCACTGTCAAAAGAACCTTGTGTGCCTCGGCTGACTAATGCACAGTTCTGGTTCGAGCCCATATTTCAAGCCTGAAAGCCACGAAATGAAATTAGCACTTTCAGATTCTGTTGGTATTTTTGCCTGGAAGGAAAAGGGAGCCATTTCATACTCTCACACTAATGTGAAATCACAAAACCTCGTCATCTTGCTTGCTTAAAGGGAAAGCTGTCCGAGCGCCCGACGCAGAGGATGATGGAGGCTCAGTGCCACAGCTGCCTCCTCCCTCTCCTCCCAACCTCAGTGTTTTGGGTAAGGCCATCAGCTGCGACTAATGATTCTGGTTTTGCTCAGTTTGGAGGTGTCTACAAAACCACCGCTCAAGGAAATAAGGTCCAAGCTATAGGCCTGATGGTACTGTTCGTTTTCAAGTATTTTGTTGCCTTATATATACCATGGCAAATGTGTGTCACAGGTCAAAAGTGAGTCGTGAAGGCCAGAAAAAGTGGTCTGGTGTCTATTTATCATGAAAGAGATGGGGGAAGGGTAGAGAAAGAGAGTAAAAGAAAGACATGGGGATGGAAGGAGCCCTGAGAATCCTGCATGCATCCGGCCACCCTGCCAAGAGGCTACGGCCAGTGTGCTTTATATGCCATAGGATATTCAGGTCAAAAGCATACACATATCAAACAGAAATACACAGTGATTAAGGAAATAGCAAGCTAGCTAATTTATTCTGTTTATCCCATACTTTCAAAAAATTAACTACATCTATATAAAAGTAAGCAATGAATTAAACACTATATTTCATGCCTTAAAAGAACTCAACACATTAGAAATTAGCATTTCCTTTGTTTTCAAGTCATTGAATTTATATCATTTTTCAATAGTGTTTAGCTAAAGCAAACAAAAACAAGAAAATCACATTATTCTTTCTAAGCCATATAAAAGTGATCTGGAAAGTCACGTTTAAAAATCGCTATCATGGATTAGCTTAAGGCAATTATTTCACTCGCCGAATTCTTTTGCAAGAAGTTAAAAAAAAAAAAAAATCAAGCTTCTTGCCTAACAAGAAAAATGAAATCCCATTAGTTGTGTCTCCAGTGTATATTAACATTCCTTTTGTTTAGAAAGGTTAATATCCCCCAAATAAAGGAGCATACAGTGCCTGTTAAAATAATTACATCATGACATTTTAGAAAGGTTGGCAGATAGACGTGGTTGCAGAACAGAAACAAACAAAAGTAAAAGCCAGTACTTTTTAAATTATCCATGACTTCAGAAAATGGAAAGCTCTGGAAATTCCACCATGTTTGCAATTTCCTGCCAGCTCCTCTGGTCTCTGGCTTCAGTCCTTCTACATGGATATCTTTCTGTCACAGAGACTTAGGAGGCTCAGTCCCTTCATGCTCCAAATCAGATGACCTACTCTCAGAGAGAAACTACAAATCTGACAGCAAGAGAATTTCACAACAGATTGGCACGAGGAGCGGACAAAACCCAAGACTTCCATGGCCACTTGGAGCCCCACACAGTACAGATGTGGTGTCATTTTCAAAACCCAGTATTTCAGTCCTAGACACGCTGATCGCAGGGCCCAGCCTTGATGACAGGCCAATGGGCAATTACAGTCCCCAGATTCCTCTCTCTGTGAGTTTAGAAAAACACTTCCTACTTTATGCAAACAAAACTATGCACCCCTGACCCTGCTGCTTGAGGCAGAAAGAAGCAATTCTCCACACAAGTGAAAATTATCTTTCCAACCTGTGGATACAGCAAATGGTTGTTTGGGGTTTTTGTTTTAATAAAAAGTAGGCACAATAGTAATATAAAACCTAAACAACTCTTACTGTCCACAATAGAGATGGGCCTTTGGCGTTCTAACATAGGGCATCATGTTCCCCCACTGGTCCAGAAAAAGTATGGAAAACAAGCTAGGGAAAAATGAGAAGAAAGACAGTGGTTTCCTCCATTGTCACTTCAACTGGGGAAAGAGTTCTCTCTGTTAATGACAGTTCAACCTCTGGACAGGAGGTCAGGAGATCTAATTGAACAAGTATTTTTAAGAGGCTTATTAATATTCCCTGAAGTCACAGGATGCTTTACACCAGCAATTCCCCATAACTACAATAACAAATCGTGTGTATGTCCTGCTGAAAAGGCCACTGCTTTAAGAGTCTAGAAAACGACCTAATAAAAACAAATTAAAAGCTCCCAAGTCGCCATACCCAAAATGTCTAAAAATCGTATAAATCTACAAAAAAGGAATTCAGTGGCCAGCTCACCTGACCATCTCAGCAAAGGGTTCTTGGGGATCCCCATCTCAAATGAACATGGTGCTCTCTCCTAAGAAGCATGCAGTTCTAGAAGAACCACTTACGTGGAATAGCTTTCGGAAACAAGCCGTAACAAAACTATACTGACATTTTTATTGAATTGGCCAGATTATACAAAGTACAGGATAAAGAGGGAAATGTCTTCTTTTCCCAGAATCCACCTAATCTCCAGGAAGTAGAAGAACAAAAAAAAAAAAAAAAAAAAAAAAAACTGAGAGTGAACAAAATAACTTCCTTTCTCTTCCCTACATGGGGAACATGTGCTCCTAAGAAAATGGACGGCGCGGTAGTGGTGATGATTGCGGATCTGTAGCGTTTAACAGCACTGACCACTGCAGGCTATTATTTACCAGATGTAACCATGGCAACCTAAGTAAGACACAGGTGCTTGGCATCACCCCCAAGTCACAGCTGAGAGGAGAGTCCAGCAGGGTTCAGTCAGCAGTTATCTGCAGCTCGGTTTCGAAGCTGGGCAGCATGAGGCCGAAGTCTGCTTTTAACAAACACCATGGTTAGAATGGCAGTGTCTGCTAGAATATTCTGCGAGGGTGGGCACTTTGGATCTGCAGTGTCTGAGATAGACCACACATAGCTGAGTAATTTAGAGTATTGCCAGTGCAACAGGGAGAGGAGGGCTTGGGGTGGGTTTGTTTGATTGACTGATTGTGGTGTGAAACTGAACCCATGCCTTTATGCAAGACAAACAAGCGTTCTACCACACTCAGACCCTAAGTTTTACATTTAAGTAGCCGTGTGTTGCTACTTAAATTAACTTTAGTTCTAGAACACAAGTCATTTGTTTGGCATAGGATGCAAGATGCGTTCCACATGTCACCTCAAAAAATTTTCTATCTAAGGGCTGACAAGTCAAAGTTCAGGAAATGCGTTAACAGTTTACCTCAAAGTATGTGGGTGAATAAAGCCACGGCCCTTCGAAGAACAATGCTCCAGGACTGTCCTAACACCACAGGGAGCTTTGTAAAAGTGAAGAACTCAGCCCTTCTACATGCCCCTGAGGCGGAAGGATGCTGGATGGTGGCCCTAGCAGGTACTTTAAGCCATACTTTTATTATCATTTATTCTTCTTCCACATATTACATCCTAACACAGTTTCCCTGCCCTCCACTCCTCCCAGTCCCACCCCACCTCCCCTCTCCCCCAGATCCACTCCTTCTTCATTTCCCTTCAGAAAAGAGCAGGTTTCCTGGGGATATCAAGCAAACACGGCATAAAAAAGATCCAATAAGACTAGACACAGACCGTCATAACAAGGCCAGACAAGGCAAGCCAGTAGGAGGAAAAGGGCTCCAAGAGCAGGCAACAGAGTCAGACAGCCCACGTTCCCACTATTAGAAGTACCACAAGAGTACCAAGCTATGCAACCACAACTTAAAAGCAGAGGACGTAGTGCAGACCCATACAGGCTCCATGGTTGGCACTTCAGTTTCTGAGCCCTGCTTAGATGATTCTGTGGGCGGGGTCCTGGGATGTCCTTGACCCGTCTGGCTCCCACAGTCCTTCCTCCCTGCCTACTATGGGAATCTCAGAGCTCTGGCTAATGTTTGGCTGTTGGGTCTCTGCATCTGCTCCCGTTAGTTGCTGGATAAAGCCTCTCTGATGATATGTATGCAAGGCTATGAGTATATGACTATAGCAGAATATCATTAAAACCCCAATGAAAAGTCTGATTTTTGAAGCAAGTTTCAAGAAACCTTTCATATAAATATTAAACAATTACAACTAGATATTCACTGTAGATGGTAGCAAAAATAAAAAGACACGAGTAAGAATGCCAATAACAACACTGTATATGTAATATAGAAAAGATTTAGTCTAATATTCAATACATAGTCTATGTCCAAGAAGTGGTCAATAGACAGATGAATATTTGGATGAGCAGAACAAGGGACAAGTGACTGAGCTTTATTTTCAAAAGACTTAAATATAGGGAAACATAGTTCACACTACATCATCTTTCCTCAGAGTCCTCCTTCTCAATTTCTTTACTCCACACAAGCACTTAAGTAAGGAATTTCTTGTTTCTGAAGATATGCTCTATTACTGGGGCCCATCGTTTTGTCTGTTTGTTTGTTTAGATCATGGTACCAAATTTCTGTTTTTCCTTCCACTATCATGCTCTTCAGATCCACCTCACATAGACTCTGGAAGCATCGTTCCTAAAGTTCAAGTCTGAGTAACTTTAAAGTCCTTCAGTGTTCCATAAGACACACATTCAAGTCCCTTGATGTGTCACAGCCAGGCAGCAGTGACTAGTCTGGGGACACTCTTTGTGGCCTATTGCTACAGTCTGTCTCATGGAAGTAATGGGCTCCTCACAGTGCTGTGTTTCTATGTCCACAGAAATTCCCCATGGGTTAGGGATGAGGACTTGGGCGAGGCAATTCTTGGACATTAAGCACAGCACCCACAGTCAGCAAGCAGTGACTGAACACCAGCTCAACTGAAATTTAAGCAGTGTGATCAAGAGAAATAGCAGCTCCATTTGCTGAAATGGAGGCAAATTATATATGAACTCTTCGAAATGACCGGGGACAGAAATAAAGGGTGAATTAGGAAGAAATTCTAGGGGGCATAAGGACTCATGGTTTGGACTGGTAAGATGGCTCAGTGGATAGACTACTGATGCATGCAAGCCTGATGGCCTGGATGCCTGGACTCTCCAGGGAAGGAGGACACCAGCTCCACATGATTACTTTCCGGCCTCCATTGTCATACGCCGTCTACACAGACTTAGAATAATAACAATGTTTTAAACTCTAGTTTTCAAAAGTAGGTTAATGCATTTTTGAAATGGAAAAGGAGAAATTTAAATGAAGATTACACAGCTACTATTATCAATGACTACCTAGGGTATGGAAAATGGGACTTTCATCTCATTTGTTCAAAGCTGTCTTGCAACTTTGTTCCAGGCTTTCCTAGACACTGGCTAACTCCTCTCTAGGAAATCACACACACACACACACACACACACACACACACACACACACACACACACAGGGTTTCTCTGTATAGCCCTGGCTGTTCTAGAACTTGCTGGGTAGACCAGGCTTGCCTTGAACTCAGAGATTCACCTGCCTTCTCTGCTATGATTAAAGGCGTGTGCCATCATTGCACAGCCAAGACAGAACTTTTAAAGCACAGGCACCAGGTACTGAAAGTTCAAGTGGGAGACTCTGGAGTGTCCAAGGTTGAACCCACATTTTAGTCCTTTTTTGAACCCCTGCATCTTGGCAGCCTCTGCTACCAGGGTTATGGTGGAACCAAGCCTGAGGTACAATGAGAAGGGTTTTAATGGTCATATCGAGTACACCAAGGAAGTCGACGACAGGCATGTGGTTGGGCATGAGCGAACCACGCTGGCCACTTAAGGGGAAGAACAGACCTCTGCACACCAATGGAGCTCTCGCCTGCTTCAAGAACCTCCACCAACGAGCATCTGCAAGGTACCTGTTGCCCTTCTGACCAATAAACGTGTCAACTTCATGAGTGCTTGCACCTTTATACACATCCCTGCAACTAACTGTAGCAGCCTGAGTTGTAGCTAAAGATGGTTTCTAAAAAAAAAAAAAAATCCCTGTCTATTCCAGGAAAGAGACTGCCCCTAACTACCATACACTCAAGGGTGCAGACTCCATCCTCCCTAGCTGGGAAAGATGCTAGTTTTCTTCTTTTTCTCTCTCACATGTGGACATAAGCCCTCACTATTTGCTCACTTTCTTCAGAAGCATGACCACTCTGTTGTTGTTGTTGTTGTTATTGCTGTTGTTGTTGCTGCTGCTGCTGCTGCTGCGGCTGCTGCTGCCGCTGCCACTGGGGTAAAAGAGATTTCTGGAGAAGGCACCACTCCTCGGCCACAGCACTAGGACGAGGCAATGCCTAACCTAGGATAACTGCCCCCTCACTCTCAGGGTCTTCCATGAAGCTTAGTGGCCGGCATCAGGTGTGCTAACAGCTCTTCTGCTCTTTTGCTCTTTAAAGCTTCAATCTTGACTGAAATTGATCAAAAAAAGACTCTACACGGGGTTTAGAATTGAGAGAAGGTAAAGCGCCAACAGAATTTGAGCTGGACCCCCTGGCAGACTGCAGCCTTTATCAAAGCCCTGCTTAGGAACCAAGGGTCTTTCTCAACTTTCTCTTCTTCCTCCTCTTCTTTTCTTTCTCCTCCTTCTCCTCTTTCTTCTTCACCTTCTCTTCTCCTTCCTTCAGACAGGAGGAATTTCTCTGTATAGTCTTGGCAGTCCTAGAATTCACTCTGTAGAGCAGGCTGGCATTGAACTCACAGAGCCCCACCTGCCTGCCTCCTTAGTGCTGGGATTAAAGGTGGGAGCCATCATGGCTGGCTCTTCTGCGCTTTCTTTATTGAAAAAGCAGAGTAACAAGTGTTGGGGTGGGTGGGGGGCTGTGGGGCACACAAAACAGGTTATGGCGAAACTGCCAACCAAGTGTCTATTTACTTTCTAGGTCCATAGTCGTGATGAGTTTCTTTGCTTGTTGTATTATTTTAAACCACAGGACAGAAAAGGCCGGGTACTTAACACACAGTAAAGATTTTATAAATATTTAATCTGGTTGCAATATCTAAAGTTATCCTAGAGGCAGGAGAAACTTAAAATGTCAGAAAAGATAGTGAAGCCATTATAATAATCTAGTATGAAGTAAAAAGGGTTTTTAAAAATATGAAAGCCATTGGTTAAGATTACAGGAAAAGTACAATTTACTGTGCACCTACTATATCTGAATCATCATGCTAGCTATTCTTTTAATTAGTTCTCATGGAGTTCTACATTACATTCTCATTTCTAACTAAGACATTAGAGTTGGGAATGTAGCTTAGTGGTCGAGCATGTGTTTAGCATTCATGAGGCACTGGTTTCAAACCTCAGCACCACCAAACAAATAAAATGAAATAAAATAAAATAAAACAAAATTCAGAAACTGAAGGACCAATAAAATATGAGTTTTTCAAGGGTACACGGCTAAAAGAGAGGCCAGTAGACATGGTGCTCTCTATATGTCTCAGGACCAAGTGGACACAGAGTCTACATCTGTATAGGAACACGTAGACAGCACTGTCTGTATAGGGACCAAGTGGACACAACAGTCAACTCTGTCTAGGGACCATGTGGACACAGTGGTCTTTGCCAGTTTGGGACACTAAGTGTCACAACTTGGCAATCAAGCACACAAAAGCAGAGTGAGGGATAAGGATCATGGAAAGGTAGGAGGCTGAGGTGGTCCCACTATCACGCAGTTTCTGAAAGTGCTGGCCAAACTACCGGAGATAGAACTTCAGTACAAGAATCCTGACTTGTAGGGCTTTGCAGGTGGCCAGATTAATTACAACATAAGGAAACAAGAGCCTTCAATCGCATAGCAAATTCTGTGAAAATAAAAGTTTCTGTACTTTATATTTAAAAAAAAAAAACTGTCTAAAAAGCTATGGAAGGATAATAACCAGAAGTTTCCAACCGTCCTGAAACTAAAGAAAAGCAACTTGGTCTCCAGAGTGCTCCTCTGCATCAGTAGAAAAGGACCCTCAGCAAATTATCTTAATTATAAAATATTCTGCATTCAATTTATTCATTGCAAACGCACTGTGGAGAATTTCCCTAAACATCAGTGCACCTACCTATGCCTGTTAAAAGGAGTTCTGTCCAAGACCATTTTCCTGTTACTTGAACAAAACATGCTTCCATATCTTAGAGAAGTTTAATTTGTTAGAATGACATTAATAAAAAATTATCAAATTTCTAAACTCAGAACCTTCCCAATTTTCAAGTCAGAACACAAAGATAAGAAAATAATTAATCCAAAAGTCATCTCAAGAGAAATCAAGGAACAGGCAAACTACCTGCAAATCAAAACATAAGCCAGTCTTAAATTCAGTTGTACTTTAAAATACTTCCCACCCCATAACACACAAACATACACAGACAGACAGACAGACACCCCACCCCACCCACACACACAGAGGGTGGGGGGCATCACTGAACTGTTCTCTTCCTTCCCACATTTAGCCCCCAAACACTGTATATGACTCACACAAGATAAGAAACAGCTACCACATTTTGTAAAATAAGGAATGAGGGCAGTGTTATGAGTCTGTTGTACAAGGATGAGAACCCCAGTTCAGATCTCTGAGTGGGTATGGGCAACCTAAGATGGCGGAGTTGGCAGGGACAGGGGATCCCCAGAAGAATCTGGCTAGTGAGATTAGCCTAACTGGTGAGCTCTGAAGGTTAGCAGAAGTCAATCAGGCACAGGGTGATGAACAACACCCACTGCCATCCTCTGGCCTCCATTCCCATATGCACGGGAATCCATACTCATGTGAGCCTACATCCAGGAGAACAAACAGACTTATCACACACACAGGGAAGGAGTGAGGATAGTCAGGACAGGAAGCCGATCTAAGGACCTGAGATTTGGGCAGACCTACAGAGCATTAGCAGCTCTGGTCTACCTATAAAAGTCTACAAGCGAAGCCACAGGAGAGACCCAATTCCCAGCATTAATTAGGTTCCCTCTAAAACATGCTCTTCCTGGGCTGTCAGCACCTAACACACGCAGCACACAGTGTAGACTTAATTTTTTGAACAAATAAGCAAATAGAGCAATATCAATGGGTGATGAATCTAATAAAATCAATGGCATATTCTATTATCCTACGAATGATTTTTAAAAAGAAAGATGTGAAGTATTCCAAGTTATTTTTCAAAAGTTGCACTTATAGGAAAAACAGCAGTCGGTACAAAGCCCAGTGTGACATCCAAATAATCATACATAAAAAATAATGGGGAACCAAGACAGATAAATTTATAACTCGTATTTGTGATTTTTAAGTCTGATGTTCTATAACTCTAAACAGACGAGATAAAGCAATGTTTTACAGCTTCTAAGGAAAAACACAATTGCCTGCTGAAAACACCTCAAGTATTATTTTCAGAAGTGTAAACATTCTTCCTCTTCCATCATTCTTGACAGTGTTGAAAGCAGAAGGAGGTGGAGCACATTCCAGCTGTGTTACAGTGTCACAATGCAAATAGTTCATAATCCCTGTGTGAAATTTTAATATTGGTCTATTAAAAAAAATACTGTTTTGGGGGGACCCGAAACATACCACAACTGCACAAACAATTGAAATGTGTGCTCTTTTCACTCCCCTCCTGGCACAGGAACCTCAAAAGTGACAATGGGGAGGAGAAAGAATGTCCCTCAGGGCTTCCAGAAGGTTCTGCTAGGTCTCTTGGCAGAAAGCCATGCTATTCAAGGCTCTAACCTACCCTGCTTCACATTCAGGTCCCAGTTTGCGTAAGGGGAGCCACTCAAGATAAGGCAACTTTGCACTAAACTCCTGGGAATGGCAATAAAAGGACAAGGATTTCCCTAAAGATGCTCAGTCCTGCATGTTTCCCCTTTCCTTGATTCCTCAGGTAGAAAGAGGGGTGCTAGCAACTGAGTCTTATATCCTTGAAGATTTTCCTGTCACAGCTTCAGAGAAGTCCCTGTCACATAGACCATAAAGAAATGCAAACAGGTCTGAGTACAGAGGTTAATAACGTGGACCTTGAGTCTGACGGTCTACACGCCACTTATTAGCTGGCGGTCCAGGGCATGCCGTTTACTGTGTGGGGCTTTGTTTTCCTTTTCTACCAAACAGAAGTAATAAAAATGTCTCTTAGGAATGTGATGATTCATAAAATATTTTTAGTATAATCTGTGGTCTGTGGTGAGCGCACAGTAGCTGTCTATACCTGCTAGCTATGTGTCTGTCTATCTCTTCAACCTACTGCCGAATCCTCGGTAAGGACCTCTCACTGGCTGACGACTGAGAACACAACAGAGGGGTCAGTCTTCTTGGAGCATCTATTTAGTCTAGTACTGAGATAAAGAGCAAACAGTTGATTTTAACTACTTAATGCTATGCAAAATTATGTTCTTTAAATTTTTTTATGTGGGGTGAATGATTATGTACATATGCACTGTGTACCCACAGAGTCCAGAAGAGGGAGTCAGAGTGGCTGGAGGAGGGGTTACAGGTGGTTGTCTGCATCCAAATACGGGTGTTGGGAACCAGATTCTGGCCCTATGCACTAACAACACACACTGGTTAGGCATCTCTTTCCAGACACACAAAATTTTACTGTAACAGCATTACTGGTGTATAAACCCCAACTGTGTACAATAAAAGATTAGTAATTTCTAATATACATACAGAATCACAATCAAGATGCTAAAAATTATCATCATCTCAACAAAGTCTAGCTCTACTTGGAGCCCCACTGTCCCACATACACCCCCATCTCACCAGACACACCTGGCCTCCCTGGAAGTCAAATCGCCACTTGAGAGGATGTGACAGAAAGGAACTGCAGAGCACAGCATCTTCCATCAGGTTCATTTGACTCTGCTTAATAAAGGTCATCAATAATTTCACAACACAAAGAGTAGTAACAATCACCAGATCCATCTGACCACACATAAGCCCAGGCCTTCCACTCAGATGCCATCTCTCCAGCCAAACTTATGCCCATGAATTCCACCGAGTGTGAATAAATATGAAGTTAACCTTGTCTCCAAGAGCCAGCCTCACAACACATCATGCTAAGTGCCATTTCCACATCCGTCACGGCCTCTGATCCCCACTAAGTACTTCACACCAAGCACTCTGTCTATCGTTAGAGCATAAAGATAAATACCTTGTACTTCCCGTATCAAGCAAACAAACCAAGATGAGCAATCTCAAATCAATCATCAAAGCAGTCTCTTTGGGATAACGTGCATGAGTGCTCTCTCCATCCTCACCCTCTCCTTCCTCCCTCCCTCCCTCGAGATAAATGCATATGTGTATATGCATATGGATGTGTGCCGCACTTTGTAAATATACTACAAACTGAGAGGCGCATCTGTGTGGCTTGTCAGAAGATGGTAGAAGTGTTTGAGAAACTGTTCTGCAGATGTTGGAGGGCCTAAATATTGCTCCTGTGGAGACTGAGATTTCCAGCTGAGTGACCAGGGATACTGCTCAGAGGCATGAGCTTCTGGTAGACAAGCAGTGCAGATGGCAAGGCATGCTACTCCCTTTACTAGAGTACTAGGCAATTTCGGGATATAAAAGCTGAATAAAAAGTCTTTGGGGGCGGGGAGCGTTGCTGTAGAGATGGCTCACCAGTTAAGAGCAGGTAGTGATCTTGCAGAGGACGCAGAATCCATAAAGGGTAGCTCCAACTCCTTGTGACTTGAGCTCCAGGGGATCTAACACCCTTGTCTGGCTTCAGTAAGAACCTGCATTCATGTGTACACATGTGGCTACACCAGAAGCACACACGCATATACATAATTAAAAACAAATCAACTTCTTTTATTTTGATATTAAATTTCTTACATTTCTAACTAATCTTACTTCATCAAACACAAAGTATAACAGTTGGCGCATATTAGGGACTTCAATAAGAACAGAACAAGAGTGGTATCCTTGATAGACAGTTAGCCTAAGACCAAGACTTGACATGATGGAGTTGCACTGAAAGCTTCATTAGAAAAGGCCGAGGAAGTTGCAATGTCCTGGATGTGGTCGAGCCTTATAAAAGAGGCAGAGAGGGATAGAGATGATCAAAACTAAACACAACCGTCACCACAGAAACAAATTCCTCCCTTAATTACACTATACCCTGCAGTTTCAATCAGCAATCAACAAACCACACATCCACAAATCCAAAGCATTAGAAGGAAACACAGAACTTAGTGTGTTCACCATAGGACCAGGACTTCTGAGAACATGAGAAAGATACAGGGATGTCAGCCCCATCTTTGCTGAATGCTCTAAGTTTATTGAGTTTAAATGTGACAGAAGTCTCAAGAAAGCTCACACCTAACATTGCCTATGAAGGTTAAGTTTGAACTTCATGGAAATAACAGAATGTCACAGCCCACAGGTCATAGCCCACAGGCTCCGCCCACTGTTCTTTACTTACCTCACAATAACCTGACATTTCGTTTTCTAAGTGTCCTTTTCTCAAATATATTTCTGAGAGCCTTAAATAACAGCGACAATGCCGGTTGCATCCATTCACTGTACGCTTATTATCTGCCAGGAACTGCTGGGTCAAATTCTGCAGTCAGCTGGCCAGAAGCGTTAATCACATAGAAGAGGGTGTAAGTAAGCCTTTCTCTGGAAATGAAATAATACACCTGCTACTCTGACATTTGCTTAAGTCACATACTCAAAAGCTGACATTGATATTACAGTTGTTATTAAAGAGTCTAAAAGTAGCCAACTCATCTAAGTGTTAGTACAGTACAAATGAACCATGTGAAAGCGACCCGGCCTTTCTGCTGGCTTTATGGCTGCAGCAGAACCAGAATGCCACAGTGAAAGCAGATTAAGCTTCGGATGAGTCTCAAGGCCTTGGGTAGAGATGAAATGAAGCATTTGCCAAAACGAGCTAACACTGCTTACGTGATGACGAACAGGAGTGAGACCTGCACATGAACAGCATCCGATGGGTGAGTCCAGGGAGGGAGAGAGCTACACATGAACATCCCGGGTGAGGCAGGGATGAGACGCTGACACCCAAAAGGCATGCAGGTTAAGCAACGGCAGCACATGAAAAGCTTTCAAAGCTGAGTCCATTTCCTGTTGAAAATCCCTTACATTCCATGACTAAACCCTAAAGGACACAGGCGTCCTCTGCAACCTCCGACTGTGCTGATTGCACAGAATGACAACCGCTGTCAGCACAACCTCAAGACAGACCTCAGTTGCAGTCTTGAGGCAAAATAAAAGTGTCTGGGAGGCAATTCACACACTTTCAAAGAAAGACTGACAACTGTGACCTTGAGCCTTCTTTAAAGGTTGTCCTGCTTTAGAATCTTACAGAGATCCCTCGCATCCTGCTCAAAAGACCCAAGAGAGATTTGGGAGGGGGCTGGGGGGTTGGGGTGAGGTGTTCTAATTGAACAGCAAATGATTGTTACCCGATATATTTACCATTATTTATTGAGTACAAAGGTAGCAGTCATTCTATATTCTAAAGCTTTGGCTTTAACCTGTAATTAAACTATAATTGAGAATGCCCCACTTCTTCCTGTAACAAACAAGAACAAGAAGAAGAGGAAGAGGAAGCAGCAACAGCAGAAGAGCCACTGCAGTGGGACTAGGGTAAGAGGAGTCAGAGGCCAGGGTAAGGAAACAGAAGAGCCAGCACCTAGGAGGCCAAGCTCATCCCCCACACCACACTGACTCACCCTGAGCAGCTTGTCTGGGAGAGGACATTAACAAGATGTGGCTTTTTAAACTGAAGCTACTGACAGATTTGGGGACATGTAAGGATGGATACTCTCCTGTCTGAGAGAAGTAGGCTTTAAGCTGTGCCCAGACCACAGCTGACCTATCTATCGATCAGCAGACAGTCAAAATTCTTAACTTACATTGTACCTGCGAATACACATTTGCTGTGTGGATATATGGACTGACCTGAGTCTTGTTTACGTGGTCCCTGAATGACCTCTACCAGCCATAAGTATGACTGGAAGTTTCCTTACAACATTTGCATCTGATTGGAAAAAGAAGCAATTCTGGTGGTGAGAGGCTAGCCTCATGTCTTCCCACTATATACAGTGGAGGGGAGCACAGACACACCCCAAATGACATGAGTGTATAAAATTCCTGCTCCTAAATCACACACTCAAACATTATCCTTGCATGCTCTCTTTATCTGCTGCCTATGGGGCCTGAGTGCAGCTAATGACTCATTTAAATACTGGAGTCATATTATTCAAAAACAAGTTCTAACAATGGCTTCTAATAAACTCTTCACTAAGGTTAATGATGCCTATGCCTCTGGACTACTGATGAGACATAACTGCCTAAGAAGGACTTGGTATAAGACATAAGGAAGCCAAGTACCATGCACCTTCAATCTCCTCTGCCCTGTGTTGTGCCACTGAGAATTAATTAGATTAACCATGAGGAATCTTCATTCTCCAAAGAATGTACCTTGATATAAGAAAGCCGACACCTTCGTATTTTACGTTTTAAACTTGACAGGATTTCCTGTTTCCTATCTTATCTCCCAATGAAATGACAGTTAAGTAGCATCCCAGAGCCTCTACAGTATTGAGACCTAGGCAACAAAAATAGTTTTAATGAATAGTGTTTTGGTTGGCAGGACATTTACTTAAATCTGTTTTTAGGAAGAAGCTTGGATAATTCACAACATAAATAGATTATTAAAGAGTTGATTTTTTGCTCCGTATAATATAGAGAGAATCTGAATTATATGGTGTCTTATATCTTGGCAAGTTTTGACAAAGACAGATGGCATAAACCTCTATGTAACAAGAAAGGATGGAAGGTGAAGGAAAAGAGGCAAGATACTACTTAATCCTTTTCCAAGAATAAGTAGCATAAAGTTGTGAGGTCACTGACTACGCTGTGTCTATAACCTCAAGGAAAGTGATCCTTACTCACCAATGTGTACCAGCAGTAGCATTACATACACATCTACTTCCCGTAATAATTCTAGAAATTATCTAGCCAGAACTGTACAGTCTTTTCTCCAACAAACACCTACTATGAGACAGGTAACAGGAGCATGAGAAGAGTTGTTTTAAGTACCTGAACATTGGGTTCGTCTAATTCATTGATTTCAAGTCCCTACCAACAGCAAAGTCCCAGAGCCTCACCCAGTCTACATAAATCTTCCATTAAGGATCAACTGCACAAGGCAAGGGGCTCAGACTCTTTAACCTCTTGTCACTGTGCTCAAAATTCTTTTGACCCCTTAGAGTATGCTGGCACCACTTCCAGGATCAGCAGGACATAGCATAGCTGGTGCCAACATACCGAAAGCACTCAGGCACCAGTGACCTTAAATGGAGGTCATGATTCCCATCTCCTACTGTTTTTGTGACACTTGGCTGCTGTTCTCTGCATGCCAAGAGCCTGTAAATTCTGTTGAATCACTCAACTTAGGGACCAAGGATGCTTAGGGGTGCTCCACGAACTGTCTTCTCAGCATGAAGGAAACCAGCTCCTGCTCACAAGAGATCTGTTAGGAAGGATCCAGAAACTCCGGACAATGATAGATTTGTTTGTTTGCCAAGTCTGTTTGAGGGTAATTTTCCTTCTTAAGCAGCAATCTGGATGACTAAGTTAAGAATAATGAAAAGAACAAGATGAATGCATGTGGAAGCACAATAGAGGAGGCTGTAAGATAAACAGAAATTTGTTTCCTTCCATTCAAGCTCCACTGATCATGGCATCAGTTCAACTAGAAAGACTGAAGGATGTGCCCCCTCCCCGCCCCCCTTGCAAAGGAAAAGGCTTGGTAACTGGGCTGATCTCCACTTCTCACTGGGACCAGAACCAAATGACCCTGGGTCAGCAGCTCAGCATTGTAAATACATCTGTGACCCTCCCTGCTTAGTAAAATTTAAGACATGCCCCATATTCTTACAAGTTCACCTCAGTCTCAAAAATCTTCTGCTTTTCCATGGTTTAGTTTGTAAACTCATTTCTAAGCCAACTTTCAAATGTGGTCCTAATATTTTAACTGTACTCCATTCTGAAATCCTACAAATTAACATTGTCTTGTAACCCTCTCTCTCTCTCTCTCACACACACACACATACACACACAAACACACACACACACACACACACACACACCACTTACTTTCAATAAACATTTGGTTAAATCAATCCTTCCCATTATAGGAAATGCCTATACTTAGTTTGGTAGAAGCACACATTTATTATGGTGACAGATGGCAGGCACCATTTTTTTTAAAGCCCTCACAAAATTTTCTAGAATAGAGAAAAACAGAACAAGTGAAATGTGCATACCTGTAATTGTAGCACTTAGAGGCTGGAGCCAGGAGAACTATAAGTTTGAGGCTAGCCTAAGCTACACTACAATCTCCTGTAATGAGAACTACAATGTCCAACAATTGCAGCATTTACAACCAAGGATTCAAGGTCATCCTGGGCTACCTAAGATCCCATTAAAGCTCAGGAAGCTTTTAAAATGATGTAAGGGAGGGGAGTCAGGAGCAGAGGCCTGCAGTCCCAGCACATGAGAGGCTACGGAGAGAAGATAGCCTGATGACTGAGACCAGTATAGGCTCCACACATCAGAACCTGCCTGGGAAAAATGCAGAATGGGCCTCTATTTATTGAAATTCTTTAATAGGGCCAGACCCACCCTGGTAATTCCACACAGTCTTAGATGCCTGTCACTATCAGCATGGTACTCAAGTGGCACCATCTCAGTGGCTGTCTGTCTTTCCAACTTCACCTCACATTTGAGAGCAATTGCTCTCTGCTCTGGAAATTTTTAAAAATCATCACCATCAATCACCCCAGCACACACATAATAAACAGAGTAGTACAATAGATCAATGCTAGCATGTACCAAAGTAAATAATAGTTTCATTAGTATTTACTCAACTATCTCTGGCTTTTCATTAGAAGAAGAAAACAGAGAACAATTGTGAAAATTAAATTTTTATCAGCTTTCAGCTGTAGCTATTTATATATGCTTACAGGGAAAGGTAACAATATTGGCTCAACAATGCTTTTTATTCTCTCTGGAAAGCCTGCTACGTGATGTTTAGGGTACTCCAGATGAATCTCCGTCCAGATGAACTAGCATGTGGAGGGGCCTATGAAGCCCACCAACTCAGTCACAGGCTGACAAGTTTCTTGGGTTTATTCTCAAAATTGTTTATGGCAGTTGAGTTTATTAACAAACTTTCAATTTTTTTTATTACCACATTAATCTCCTTGTTTGTTACGGGTCTATTTGTAAATTATTGATATCATCTTGATTAAATATATGTAGGTCAGATGTGTCTAGAAATCTACCCATTTCTTTTAGACTTTCAGTTAATCTGGAATACAGTTTTTAAGAGGTGTCATTCACCACACACACACACACACACACAGACACACACACACAGACACACACAAACACACACACACACAAAAACCACTCACAGACAAACACACGCCGCATGCCTGCATACATAGAATATATATGACTATGTATATATGTATGTTCATACATGGATAGATGAAAATCATAAAAGATGTATTGTGAATATGGTTGACAGAAAAACCATGGTAAGACATACTTATTAAGCCTTGATCTAAAATCAAATATTAGCAAATACCAAAGTTTGCCCTATATAGACAGATATAGGCAGAGACATTAAAAGCAAGAGTAGAAAGTGTTTATAATTTGCTTTAACATTTTTCATAAAGAGACTACTGACATCAAACTGGATAAAACGTTTACAATATTTTTATTGTAGGAGTTTCTATCTACCCTAGACCAAGTTGGAATTTAACATATAGCTCAAACAAGTTTCAAACTTATGATTTTCCTGGATCAACCTCCCAAATGCTGGGATTACAGGTGTGAGGCAGTGCTTCCAGATTACAACAACTTTTTAATTATCCTATATGTCAGCTAAAGAGAACTCAGGGAAGCAAAGAAAAGTCTACTTTTTCTTTTCTTTGGGGTTCACCAACTGTGGCTAATTTTGTGAAGCTTTCCAAAACATCAAGCAATAAAATGGAAACAAACAAACAAAGCAAGCCTATATGCTAACCTTGCTTGAAATAATAATCAATTTTCAAGGCCAGAACACTTCAGGACAGGAGCAGTTGGGAGTTCAGTCTCCCTAATATGGGAAGATTTTACTCAAGTGTCCCACAGGAGTCTCGGTGAACATCGGGGTGTCTGCCTGTCTCTCTGGCATTTGTGGGAGCAAAGTAGGTTTTACGAATGAAGGCTGCTACCATTAAACTGCCAGGATTAATCTGCCCAGTGTGTGGTAATATTTTTATCCAGATTAATGGCTCCTTGTTCCCAGGATCCATTTATTTCTGTCACTAGGGTCGCATGTTATCATACAGCCTTCCACAGACAGCGCTGGCATTTTCTGTGTGCTGATCACACAATGCAGGCACGCTGGAGTCATCAGAAGCAAACATTAGGTATCGCAGTGCGGCACAATCACAGGCCAACAGAAAGGACTGAGCAAACTGCCCGACTTGGGGCTCCGTGTTAGGAAAAGTCAAGGACCTACTGAAATATTTATTTTTAATTCTTCTGGCTAAGATTCAGACATGCAAAAATACAAAATACATGGCTTTTTAGTGTCAGATGGCCAGAGCTACAAGCAGGGCAGTCTACAGGCAGTCATTAGTGCAGGACTTTAGAAAGTAGCAGTGGGGGCAGGTCTTCCAATGTTGGTGAGTTCATACCCTGCCCCACCCCTGTGTCTCAAGAAGCCTCTAAACGAAGGAGGTTCCTACGGTTTTCCCGTTTCAGCCATTCAAGTGAAGAAATAAGCCCATGAACTGCTCAGTCTGTGATACAAGAAGCTTCACTGGAGAAAAGAAATAAATAGCATGCCAGTGGTAGCCTAGTGTTCAAATTTCTCAGAATATTACTTCTTCCAAATGTCCAGCATTTACCAGAAAAAATAAATAATTTTAAAAAACTGAAAATAAGCAGTTAAGGTACCAAATGCTATTTTTGCATTTTAATGAAAATATAATTTTATCACTTCTTCGTTCCCTCTCCTTGCTTCTAGTCCCATGCCAATCCTCTCCCCCTCCAAGCCTTCTCTCCTCCTTCCTAATTGATAGCCTCTTTTTCTTTGATTACTATTATTACATATATTCATATATTTCAAGGTTATTATAAATCAATGCCAAAAAGATAAAAACAGACCGAAATTACCTTTACTTCTAAAACAATCTGTCTCCATTATTTCACTGAGAATTAAAAATAATTGGGCTAAAAATAGGCTGAGCACTTTTAAGGGGTTTCCTCCATGCTAAATGCCAGTGTCCAAAATCTCTCCACACTGATGGATGGAAGTCAGAATACTCCAGGCCTACGATGAACCACATATTACGCATGCACGCTGAAGAGGACAGGTCTTACTTAATAATGTATGGAAGCATTCCCGAGGCTTATCTTGGGTGTGACATTCTAGCATTGCTAAAGATGGGTGAAACAAGATGTGCAGAGAGACAATGGGTTCTCTTATCCAGTGCCCACAGGAGCCAGCGTCTGTGCCGAGGAGTTCACTTCCATTTACTTGAGTTAACCTGTAAGTGCAGACCTATAAATCATATCAAGGATTCTCCTGAACATGTTCTTTTTAAGTGATCACTTTTCCTTCTATTCTAATTATAAAAATAATGCATATTCATTAGAAAAATGGAACAGAAAGGAATAAAGGACTGTGGGAGCCACACCTGTCCGCAGCCCATCAGCTGCTGCTAAGCACCGCTGCTATGCTGTTCTTTCCTCCACTGTATTTTCCTGTACATGGCTAGTATTTACATTCATAAAATTGTACATATTCTATATGTTCTTCCTATTAATGGGTAACTCAAGCCGTCTCCATGCTTCATTTTCAATAGATTAAAATTTTTTATCTGCCCTAACGCTACAAACTTTAACAAATTCTCCAGGGAGTGAGAGTTAAGACATTTCCCGAAGCAAACAGTCCATGCATCCAAATTTAAGGTAATTCTGATTACCAGAAAAATCCACAATATTCCATATGAAATAATCCCCTCAAAATATTTTATTTTTATTTTCAAAATGTACATTTATTTGTTTTACTGGGTGGCCTGGGGTGGTTAACATAAGGGCCACAGTGCACATGTGGTGGTCAGGGGACAAGCTGCAGGTGCACGTGTGGTGGTCAGGGGACCAGCTGCAGGTGTGTCCCTCCTTCCACCGCTCAGCTGTCAGCAGCGAGCTCTTTTGCTCACTGCTGCCCAGTTTGGCTTCCTCACAACCTCTTTATATGACTCTTAAGACACAGACAGAGTTAAGGTATAGGCACTGTATTTCTTCCATTTACTTCCAAGGCATGGTCAGATTGACATGCACCATTATAGCGCATATTTAATTTACAGAAACACTCTGTTTCTTCCACTCAGAACTCTCCAGGCACAAAAGTGCCTTTATTGTCGCTGCAGCCACTTTTCCTTCTGATACCTTCCTGAGCAAATCATTTTCTCATCCAGGTTGTCTGCGGTATAACACTTCTTTAAAATTCATGAATGACACATTTACCACAAGCACCAATTCACTTAAATAGCAGGCCGCTTTATTGCGCGTCCTGCCGACACATAATTGGGATCTCTATTCTCCACAGCATAGACTCTGTGTTGTTGTTTTATCTATTCTTTCAAAGCTTGTTTATGATAATGCCCAACGTATGTAGATTTGAGAGAATGTCAAAATGACTAAATTTGTGTTAAATTTTTCTCCCTCCTTTTCAGATTTTGCCAAGTAACTTCTTTAAGCATCATATGCAAGCATTCAGGGAGGCCATTTTGATGTTCAAAGTGAAGTAATTGAAAGATTACCCATAATATTAGAGCCTTTGTAAAATCTCAATTCTATATACAATGGCTTCTTTTTATGAAGGATAATATCCCAGTGAGGAATACTTTAATATTAAAGGAAACTATGTAGAGAAGAACACATCAATACCCAACAGGAAATTTTCTTGTATCATGCTTTTGTTTCCCATTTCATCTTTGGGTTAACATGACTGAAAGCTACCACAACAAACACATTACAGAGTACATAAATCTGAATACTTTATATCTAGTATTACACACAAGAAAGGTTCTGCAATGTAAAAAAAAAAAAAAAAAAATCTGCTATCCTGTACTGTCCAACATGGCAGCCACCAATCACCTACAGCCAATGGAGCACTTATGAGGTAGCCAGTGTCCCCAGGAAACTGAGTTTTCAGCTAGTGCTCCATTGAAATGGCCCCAAGTAGTCAGTAGCAATCCCATTTAGTAGCTGATTGAGAGGGAATGAGATCTTGTGCATTTGCAAAACCCCAGTGCCTATGAGTAATGAGAATCCTCTTTTTTAAAAAAATGTTTAAGTGATTAAATTTTGTTGGAGATTCCCAACAAGAGGAGGCCCTGTTCCTTAGGGAAGGTAGCAGGGGGTCTGGAAGCAGCATTTTGGTTCACAAGAAAATCAAAATGACATCAAAACCCTAACACGCTGCCCAACTGTGGCTGTCCGGGCTGGGGAAATGGCTCAGGGTGAAGCTCACTGGCTGCTCTTCCAGAAGAGGTCTGGCTCCCAGCAGCCACATGGCAGCTCCCAACTCGCAGATCAGTTCTTGGGGATTTGGCACCCTCTGGCCTCTCAGGCACTAGGCATGCATGTGGTGCATATATGTACATGCAGGCAAAACACTCATATAAAGTAAAAATGCATTAAAATATCTTTTTTTTAACACAACTGCTACTGTAAGAGAGAAAACTCTTGAAATCTGAGCCAACTTCTCCCAAGACCTCCTTGTGAAACCTTGTGTAAACACAAGGCACATCCAGGAGGCTAATACAAGTGGTCAGTCATTGGAAGCAAGCAATCGTATCAACTGAAAATGCAGAATTTCGTAATCCTATTTACTGCAAGAATCCTAGCAGAGATACCTTGTTTAACTTGACAAATATTGTCACAATTTGATTTATCATTGCATTTTATCACTGGGGAAAATACGTCTTAGGTGTGTAACAAGCAACAGAGTAAATTAAAATATAAAATCCTGATCTCACAGGAAATGAGCAAAAACCTCAGGGCATCCTGTGACCCTACAGTTCTGAAATCAAAGAAGAATACTTTGAGTATACCCTCTAAACCAAAAACACAAACGCACCTGCCTCACACACGTGACACTTTTCCTCATTGATATCCAGTGGACCGCTCCCGTCCACCTCATATCCTAAGAAGAAAAGGCAGCATTACATCTGAGCAAGGTTCTGACTCTAATTGGAAGTGACTGGGGAGACTCGGTCAAGCACAAGCTCCTATGCATAATTCCACAGCGAGGCCGCAGCACTTTCTTCATCCACTTCCATTTTCCAGGCAACAAACCTGTCACTTAAGACTTAGATGTTAGGAGATGCTGAACACATATCTTCCTGGCCCTCCCCTCCTGCTTCGAGATGCTCCTGATTCAAACAGATATCTGGCTGTTGTTAATACAGTGGAACTAAGTAACTTCTTGGCACCTCCACCAGAATGACAGGAATACAGATTCTCCGTTGAGATAAGCACAGGCACGCCTCTGGTCTACCGAGCCAGTAAAGTGTTTCTTCAAGTTCTCAACCTACATCTCCTAAGGAGGAATATTTTGGGTTTTTAGAGTGATGCACATTGACCAGAGCTTAAGGTAGCTACTGTGGATGTGTGTGCACCCCCAAATTCTTAAACTGAAGTCCTTAACAACGTGATGATATGTGGAATGGGACTTTTGGAAAGAAAGTAGGTAAGATAAGGTCCTGGTCGTTGAGCATTTATGGGGGATTAGTGCCCTAATAAGAGGTATCGGAGAGCAGGCAGCGGGGAGCTCCTCTCCCCACCTGTGTGTGTGAGTGTGCCAGTGAGGAGGTCAGATGATAGAAACCGAGATGGTAGCTACCCACAGCTGAGGGAATGGGGGAGGCTGAGCTTTCCCACATGCTCATCTTCTGTTCCTCAATCTCTAGAATATAAGAAATCAGTGTCTGCTGTTTAACCTATCCAGCCTATAATATTTGGTTACAGCATTTCCAGCACAGCAATACAGTTGGACTCACAACTTGAGGTATAACATTCTTCATCTTGACTCTTACATATAAACTTCTGAAGGGAAAGCCAGAAGAACCAACAGTGAATGCTAATGTCTTGGCTATTAAACAATTCAGCATGAACTACTAACAATTAAACTTATATATAAAATTAATAGACTTCACTTCCCAATTGAGTATTAAATGCATGAACCAAATACAGGCTGCCACCTGAAGCAATTTTAAAAGATTAAAGCAAATGAAGCATGGAACCTAACCAAAAACCTACCAAAGAAAGAGGGAAGTGTGCCTTCAGTAAAAAAGAAGCACATACCAGAGAGAAATTACTCTAGAAAGGACTAAAATAAATAAAAAATGTGATTCAAATGGTAAACACAGAATGACTGTTACCTCTTTTATATACTTATTTAATAAGTCACTGACATAATATAATAATAATAACAATAATAACAATAATAATAAATTGTAGGGTTTCTAATATATAAAATAAATATGTAGAAGAAAAGTAGCACAAAGGCTGGGGGAAAACAATATACAGATTTAAGTTACTACAGTACACATTCATTTGCAGACAGACTTAATAAGCTAAAGATATATCCAATATGTTTTAAGAAAATTACAGCTAGTGAACCTTCAGGAGAGATAATCTAGCTCGAAACAGAGGTGGAAAGGAAGAAAAGAGAACAGCACCTGAGGAAAGTGAAAAACCCAAGATGATGTGACTGTCTTAATCATACATTAAATGTAAATGCTCTAAATACCCTTAAAAATACAGAGATTGCAATACTGGAAAAGCAAAATCCAAGACCAAACAGAACACTTATTATGAGGAAGTTACATTAAATATAAAAAGCACATAGGTTAAAAGTAAAAACATGGGCTTGATGCACCCACACTGCAATCTAGGACAAATGCTTCCATCAAACCTGCTGTCTTGTACCTATATTCTCCCACATGGAAAACATTGTCAGTGAATTCCCATACTACTGATTAAAAAGAACCTGAAAAATGTCCTTTTGAAGTTTATATCCTATAAAATTGCTGTTGAAGGTATAATTCATTGTTACGAACATCTCTTAGTAGAATCATATAATGTATTCCTCAAAGAATTCAGTGCCAAGAAAATGTCTGTATTCCATGTGAATTCATGTGCTTTCCTTAATCAGATAAGCATTACCCAAGCCAAAGTTTTCCTTTTATGTCTTGGCTAACCAACAGAAAACTCAAAGCTAAATTCAGTGCCAAAAATCTAAGAATAAATCCAACCAGGCACTGAGCAGAATTCTCATTCTCTTCTTTAATTGGTTTTTGACCTTTTCTAAAATTATTTTACTTGTACTGTAATATTGGACGCTATTTTTTTCCCAAAGAGTTGGGCCATATAACAGAAAAAATCAGACATGAGTACTTGCTTCACTGCTTACAAGATGTGTGACCTACATCACCAAAGTTACATAATTGCTCTCTAGTACCATTTTACACAGCACATTGAAAGTAACATTGATCACCCAACCTTGCTCTCAAGAATGACGGCAATCGTGAACCACATAACAAAGCTAAGCTAATAGCAAATGAAGTTAAAATAATTATCAGAATCAATGTTACTATATTCTTGAACTAACACCTGATTGTCTGATATACTCATTCCAGGCTCCCCTTTACCCCATGAACAACACTAAGTCAAAAAAGGTTGGTGAAACAAGGTAGATTTGTAGTCTGTTATGAGGAAAAAAGCCATAAAAGAACAAGCTGGCATCAGATATTCCAACTCTAGATGCAGAAGAGGAACAAGGCACTCTCAGATGAGTGGGGATAAGAGAAGGCATGACCCCAACCAGGCCTGGCACCGCTGAGGTATTAAAGATGGGCCCCAAAGGCTTGTGAATTCAGGTATGCACTTGTTATTCCTTTGATTGTCAATTAACATTTCTGCATAGGAGGAAAGAAAGGGAACAAGGGTACAAGGACATAAATTGCTCTGATATTTAATCAAATGCAGAGTTGCCCTTGAGCAAATCTACTGCTGTACCAGGCATTCCGCTCAAAGCAAGGAAGATTCTCTGGCCTCAGGCACAGCTTTAGCTGTGAGGATCACCTGAATTTTAGCACTCAAGTGGCCAAAGGTAACTGTAGCCTGCTTTCCATGGGACTGAAATGACTACAGCGTTTTCTGTTAGGTATATAGACAGCTGGCAGCTAAACAAGAAATACAATTCAGATGGAACATGGATGGATACAGTCCATCAAGGAGGACAATTCTTACAGGGAAATGGAAGGTTCAAGATTCAGTAACAAAGAGCAGTAATATAGAAAGATGATAGAGAGACAGACAGACAAGCACACAGATAGGTAGACAGGCTGGTAGGCAGGTATGCAGGTAGGTAGGTAGATAGGCAGGTGGTTTCCATCTATTGTGGGGCATCAGAATTATCCATACAACTTGTTAAAAATTCAAGGTCCAAACTTCATCTCTAAGAAACTACATAAATTATGTGTCCACACTCATGTGCACCTTCATGCATGAGTGTATGTATGTGCATGCTTGTGAATGTGTAAAAACTGTAGTGTTCGTGTCAGAATTCTATATGAACAAATGAAAACACAAATGTAGGGCTTTAAGTGAAACTCATTTGAATTGAAGAGTCAAGGCAAGTGCTATGCTTTAAACTTCAACACAAGGATGGTATACTTCCTAGTTCTCTATAGTAAAAAAATGTACAATAACGTTCCTCCCCGCAAAAGTCATCCCCTATAACCAGACTATGGGTTCTAAACACACTTCCTATTGAAAGAAATGAGTTCCTAGGGGAAAGAGCTGACTTCAGGTCTAAAGCAAGAGTAAAACAAAAGCCATTCATAAGACAGGCATGTCAGAAAAGGTTATAAACATAATCTCTGCAGTCATGCTAAAAGGTCTTAGAAATTAAAGTGAAGAGACGACCACAGTCAAAATCAGGATAATTTAAAATCAACATGAATAAAAACTGCAATGAGTTGAGACATAAGACCGTTTAAGCTCTGCATTTACAATACAGGCGCTTTCTCTGTCGGCTTCTAAGAACCCACAAGTTAAAAATACTTGGAAGGAAAAAAATCTATGTGTACAGAACATGCACAGACTATATTTTCTTTTCATTATTCCATAAACAAAATATGGAAATTATTTACAAAACACTTGTATTGTGTGTGATAATGATTTAAAATTGTACATAGGTATATGCAAACATTTTAATATAAGGGATCTATGACATTGAGTATTTATCTTTGGATGCTGGTACCAATTGCAAGTATCCACTAAGGGAAAAAATGCATTCTACTAAAAACAGAGCAAACCACAGACTCCACGATCACTTCTGATGGCTTAGAGATCCAACTAATCCTGCAAACCAGGAGCTCAGTGGGTAGAATCACTTCTATAACCTTTTATGTACAATCATCACACAGCAAGGCCATTGCCCTTTATGCTGAAGTGATGACACAGTTATCACCATTTGCAGCCCTAACTAAAACAACAAATCTAGGCAATAACCTTCAAACAGTGACTTATATCATCCATGCAAAAATGTACAGGGGTATGCTCTGTGTGGAATATTATTACCCTTCGTGTACCCCTTTCCCAAAAACTAAAGTGAAAATTAAATCTGAATCTAATAATCATCTGATTTGCAGGATATCAAAACATAAAGAAATATGCAAAACAGCTTAGCAAGGATACACTGCGTGCAACACTGCGGGACAGGCCCAGTTTCTTGAACAAATACATTTTAAAGGAAAAGGAAAATGGAGTTAAAAGAGGCCTGACATACTTATCAGTAGTTAAAAATTATGGACTTTATTTGACTTTTGAGTCAACCAAACAAAAGTATGTCTTCAGATCAATAATTATGATATAACTATAAAAATTTAGATGCTGGCATGAACAGAGATGATGTTTGTTTACTTGTGAAGAAAGAACTGTGGTCACCTTCTATACAGAGTCTTTCTTTCAGAGGTATATAGTGAAATACTTATAGATGAGATGCTCTAAGGTCTGCAGTTTTGTAAAGCGACCTGTGGTAGGTGAACAGGTGATATTATAGATGAAATAACACTGGCCACGAGTTAATAATTGTTGACGTTGAGTGATGGGAACATGAGGGTTCAATATACAAGTCCCTCTGCTTTTGTATGTTTGACATTTTCCACAATAAGAAATTTTAAAATGTCAAAAGCAAAAACAAACAAAAACACACAACTGTAGCATTAAAGTTCAAGTCTGGGTTATCTTTGGAAAGAGAAGAAAAGCAGTAATTTTAAGAGGCCATGAGGGAGAATTCTGGGGAGCTGGTAAAGTTCTATTTCTTGATTTGAGTAATGGTCACTTGTGTGTTTACTTTGTGATGCTTTCTTATTGAGGGGTGTGTTTATATACCATGCTTTCTGTGTTCTGTTTCAATGAAGACCCCTCCCTGAGCACACAGAAGTCTAGAATACAACTTGGCAACGCGAAGATGAGGATTTATTCAACAATATAGGAGTCTTTAACATTTCATAATGTTTAATGTTCACATTAGAAATGAAGAGACTTTGAAAAAATTGTTATGAAAATTATAATCGTTAACCTTATGGGAGGTAACTGAGAAACAGCCCCAAAAGATGTAGGATGATATTACGTTAGAGGCTGCAAAAGATGTAGGATATTACGTTAGAGGCTGCAAATACTTAGGGAGCATCTATCATGTGATAGCTGGGTCAAAAGATGGTAACCAATTCCTTTAACAGGTCTTTTAATTAGTCTTTCTCTTTCTCTCTCTCTCTCTCTCTCTCTCTCTCTCTCTCTCTCTCTCTCTCTCTCTCTCTCTCTCTGCCTCCCTCCCCCCTCATGAGAGAAAGGGGGGAAGAGGGAGGGAGGGATGGAGGAAGGGGGAGGGGGAGGGAGAGGCGGACGGGGGGGGGGGGGAGAGAGAAAGAGAGGGAAGTAGGGAGGGAGGGAGGGAGGGAGACAGAGACAAAGAGAGAGAGAGGGAGGAAGGGAGGGGAAAGAGAGAGAGAGAGAGAGAGAGAGAGAGAGAGAGAGAGAGAGAGATTCACGATGTTTTGGTGGATGTCCAAGAACTGACTATTTAACCTAGGTTAGTTTAACTTTAGATCCTTTTGCCTCTGCATCCTGAGGGCTGAAAGTAAAAGCATATGCCATCATGGCCGGCCTAGCTTTTCTTGTTTGACTTTAAAGGTATTACACTCGTATGTACTTATAGGTATTGATATATAGTATAAAGATGAAATTAGTTGGATTTTTAATAAATTAAATAAAATGTAATAAAAAATAATTCAAGTTATGTGGAACAAAGCAAATTGAACTAAAAGAGTGTATCTCTCAGTATTGTGAAACAAGCTTTGGTATCAGTCAATCTTGAAACTGAATTCAAGTTCACCTAGAGGACAAGAATGCCATCATTTGTCCCTTAGTTGTAAGTCTTCCACAGAGAATGATCATAGTGTTACCAATAGTAGTGCTACAAATAGAAGCACTACTAAGTAAAAATAATACTTCAAAAGGATATCCTAGTACAATATCTTCCTTGATAACATTTCTAAATATTCTTCTAAAGGAAATATGAAGAAAATAGCAAAGTTAGAGGATTCTTAAAATTTGAGAATACAAAATACAAAATATTAGGGTTCTCAAAAAAAAACTTGAAAAATTTAACAAAGACAGATGATAGATAGATAGATAGATAGATAGATAGATAGATAGATAGATAGATAGAAAGATAGATAGATAGATGGATAGATAGATGGATAGGTAGACAGGCAGATAGATAGATAGATAGATAGATAGATAGATAGATAGATAGATAGATAGATAGATAGATTAGATAGATAGATAGATAGATAGATAGATAGATAGATAGATAGATAGATAGATAGATAGATAGGCAAGTGCTTAGCCATAGCACAATTGGGTAGTTGAGAATCTGAAAAACAAGCAGTAACAACTCAAAAAAAAAATGCTGTAATTTCAACCTGTTGTTATTTTAAATGTTTCTAAAATTGAAAATTTACATGACAAGGCAAATTTGGAGGAAAATATTCAATGGTCATAAACCACTAGTTAAAAACAAAGTCACATGGTATAAAACCCATGGGAAAGCCACCTGAACCAGACAGCCATGAAACAGTCAGCAGATTTGGCTGAGCAGATATCACTTCCTGAAGTAGGCAGAGACCATGCGGACACTGGGTCCTCACAGGGAGTTCCTGCAGACGCTCAGGTGGCCCTGGCCTCCCCAGGGAATACAGTTTTTCAGAGCCCAGGAGACTTTTAAGGTATGTGGTATATTTTGACAACAGCATGTTTTATAAGTCATTTGTCACCAGCAAACTTTAGACAAGGTTAATGAAAGTTCTGTCACTTTAATGTCTAGCCGGCTTTAAATTACAAATGTCATGCGCCATGACTAAAGAAAGGGCACTAGAATAATACCATAAACCATCATCTCCAGGGACACACAGGTAATTGCATAGCTCATTAAAAAACTGTTTTAATTATTAATTGACCGTGTCAGAGTTGTCCTTTGAAGTCAATTTCAATTTTTTTCCTTGCAAGCATTATGATTTCAAGCTGACCTACAGAACTTTGTGTACCACCAAAAACACTGTTCCTTGAGGAAGCTTCAATGCTTGGGAGGATTTCCAAGCCATTTGCAAATAAGCTGCTCACTGGGAGGGGAAAAAAAAAAAAGAACATTTCAAAGAGGTGGTCAGGTTCTCCAAGTGCAAAACCACAAAACCAGTAAAATAGGTTCACACAAAATTACCCCAGACTAAAACATCTGCTTTCAGGGTGGTGAAAACAGAAACGAAAACTCGGTGTCATGTGATCGGAACTCAGCTAAGGTTACATAATTGGTAAGTCCTCTATTTAATGAGTAAATGATTCAAGAAATAAACGGGTTAGAATCACAGAAGCTGAATAGATCATCAGAATGGCCAGTCACAAAATTCACACACCTAAGCTACCCTAGAGTTCACTCCTCAAGAGATAACATTAACCTGCATTCTCATAGTTTTAAGGTGAATTTAGAAACTGTCCTATGAAGTATATCCGCTTTGCATACATGGTCATTGACAAGCCTAAATGAGAAAAGGCAAGCCCCCATTAATGTCGGATGACAGAGCGCCCACTGATGAACTACAAACTGAACTTCCGCAACTAACAAATCTCTCAAAATATGGGGCTGAGGAATCAATTCCGCCCTTGATGAACATTTTTGCAAAAAAAAAAAAAAAAAAAAACAACAACAACACTGCCAACCTCCAGTATGCATGATTCACCATATCCTTAACTACTGAGGTGTCATGTCTGGTATTTGTCTGAAACAAGAACCCTCTTATGGCACAAGCTGAACACTGGAGGACATACATGTTAGGTGGTTAGGTGTGATAATGAAAGTGACCTTAGACTACTTCTTTCAGTGCCAACACTGACAGCAAGTCTGTGCAGCGAGTGTTCAGGGCCAACAAGTCCTCATTCAAACCCAGGGTCAAGTTATGGAATCTAATATTATTAATGACCCTGCAGGGAGACTCACTGGAAAGCTGACGATATCCTTGGGACTAACAGATCATCTCCCAGCATGGGAAAATGAGGTAAGTCTACTCCACTGCCTTGTCACATCTTGAGAATTAAGCAGCAACTACCAACTGTTAGCAGAAATTACTCTCGCTGGACTCTGAACTCCTGACTCTCCTTTGTCACATCCAGCAGAGATGGGTAGACAGTAAAGAGATGGGAAGTATTCATTTGCCTCCATGCTTCCTACATTATGAAGAACTGAACAAATGAGAGGAAAAAGGAAATTACACAAAAGATATAAACCTAAGAGCATGCATGCAGTTCAGAATACTCTGGCACAGTAAGAAGGGGGGCTCTCGAAAACGGGGGCCAGCAGAATAAGATTCACAGTCCAAACCTAACAAACCATGTGCTTTTGGACAGTCCATGAGCTAAGAATAGTTTCCCATTTCTAAACAGTTGAGAAATAATTTTAAGAATAATAGATCACAACACATGAAAATCCTATGCCATTCAAATCTCACTGTCTATAAATAAAGTTTTATTGGCACACAGCCATGCTCATTCGTTTACATATTGTCTACAGCAGCTTTCACACCACAACAGCAAAGTTGAAGAGCTGTGAAAGAGACCGTATGGCCCACAAAGCCTAACATATTTACTATGTGCCCTTTATAGAAAAAGTGTGCCAATCTGCGAGATGACACCTAATTTCCTAACCTTCAATGGCACATTCAATGAGCTAACTCCATCTCCCTTCCTTCAAGCAATTCTATTATTTAATAATTCACAGACTTCCCCCAAAGAGGAGACTTTTGCAATAAATGATAAATATCTTTTACTGGAGGGTACAGAGTGAGCATTTCCAAATTGTATGGCAAAGTTCTGTGCCTGGTATACACATGTAAACCCAACGTAACATGCAATATTCTAATTCAATTGGAGAAGGACTCCACAAGCCATGTTTCGATTAGCCAGATCTTATTTGATTTAGCAGAAGTAATGAATGCTGAATCAGGTTAGGGCTGCTAAGCCTATCTGGCTTTGGCAATCTACTGAAATTAGGATAATAAAACCGAAGATATGTAATACTGAAGACATTTAGAAAGAAAATGTGTTTATCTTCAATTAAAATGCTCACAATAGCGACAATTAACTTATTATTCCTTCTAACGGAAAGGTGAGGCTGAGGAAAACAGCAGAGGAAAAGGAAAGCCAGCCCCACATGGGGACAGTGCTGCCACACTTCACAGAACCCAAAATAGCCCGGTTTGTCTGTGATAGCAACAGCTCATGCATTTGGGCAAGGGAGGAAATAACGGGCAAGATAAAGATGTTCCAAATATTCTTTAACTGACAAAATGCTGCACTAGATTTTTGACTGCAATATGCCTGAGAGTAGGAAGGGAACACTGTGTGGACATAATCGCTATTTATTTTTGAGCAGCACTGGGGGACTAGGTGGTCACCACCTCTAATCAATTTCACCTTTTGAGACTAAAAATGAGATTATGGCTCATTTCATTCTCCAGGTTTTATGAGATTATTAACATGAACACACAAGATATCAGCTCCACTATCTGCCATTTTGGTATGTCATAAAATATAGTATCAATATTTCTTTGAGGCACCAATTAATTTTATAATGAAAGAATTTTAAAATTGTAGTCTCTTCTTCCCCTTGTAGTATAGGCCATATATCAGAAGCCCACTGATATGTTGGTATGGGAAGGATCTACAGAAAGTCACCTGTGACAATGTTGGGTTTCAGCAATGACTTTTGAGAGGGGTTTCATTGCTCCTCTCTATTCAAAACTGAAGGCCAAGCAGCCTTAAAGTTAAAAACGAAAGACAGGCAGCTTGCCTAGTTCCCCATTTCCCATGAATTGGAAGATATAGAGTAAATCTGGCAATTAAGTCAGACAGGAAACCAGGAACGATATAATCAAGGGAAAGGGAAGTGTAACAAGGTCCGCTGGCAGCTAAAGAGAAGTTAACTCAAAACTGAGCTCCCGTGGCTTCAGTGTGCAACTCCAGCAAGCCACATTCCTCACGTGCCAGTTCCGATTATTCTCTTAAAAGTGCTACTGTGTGCGATCCTCAAAATATTACACCATCCATCAGCATAAGTGGGCCCATTAAATGTCTCGGGTACGCCGACCGGCCGAGTGAAAACACAAGCCTAATGATTATATGAGATGGGAACCAAATGATTTAAGGGCAAAAGAGTATGCTAAATTTATCTTAAGGGAAACAATATTTTTAAAAGCTTAAGTTGAAGGAAATATCGAGTCCCCTGACAACGTGACAGTTGAACATGGTGGCATGTCACTGGAGGTGGAGTCAGGAGGACCAGGACTTTAAGATCAACCTTGGCCGCATAGAGTTCAAGCTCACAAGACTGTCTTAAGAAGGAAGAGGAAGAGGAGAATGAAAAGGGGGAAACAAACCAACCAACCAAAACAAAACAACCATAAAAGATGATAGTTTGGAGTAAGCGATTTAAAAGGGTGTAGTGAGACTCCTTAGAGGTAATTAAATAAAGGACTATAAGGAGGGTCTCTGAGTCCACTTAGCATAAGATGGTGACTCGACTCACATCCTCGATCCTTGAGAATGTGATCGAAGTTCAAGGTCTGAGATGATCTACACCACACTCAATGGCTCTGTGCTGTGCAAGCATGAGGACCTGAGTTCAAGCCCTGAGCATTCACATAAAAAGCCTAATCTATGGCCTCTTGTACCTGTAACATCAGTGCTTCAGGGACAGGAACGGGGAGATAATGAGGTTTGCTGACTGCCAGCCTACATCCCAGTTCAGAGAGACACTGCCTCAAGACGACAAGGCAGAGATGGCAGAGCAAGACACTAGCATCTTCCTCTGGCCTCCAAGCACTCATAGGAACAAGAATTTACAAACAAATGTGTGTGCGCGCACACTTAATAACTGTGTGAAACTTTTGAAATTTTTTTAAAAATCAAAACTGAATCTGCAGCTCCCAGACGTGCTAAGAGGCCTTCTCTCATCCAAGCCTTCCAAGGTAGCAACAGCTCAGCACGGTGAGAAACGCAGCTCCAGAGGCAAATCACAGACTATAAATACCAGTCGTGTGGCACTCCTCCAATCGCTGAAAACTGACACAGGCAGAGCAGACTGCTACAGGAATACACATGGTTAATTCACTAATTACTGGGAAGCAGCAGCACATACCAAAGACAGCACATGGAACTCCGAGGACCGGCCCTTGTTTTAGCTCAAATTGTCACTAAGCAGTCTATTTGACCTTGAGAAGGTCACTCAGTTGTTTAGTGTTTCAGGTTTCCCCCACCCCCTCCCCTTGGTGTTGTCTTAACACAGGGTTTCACTGGGGATACTCCAGGTTGGCCCAGAACTTCTCATGTAGCCCAGGCTGACCTCAAAAATCTTCCTGCCTCAGGCAACCCAGTGCAGTGAAGAGCAATCACAACTGTATTTTCTAGTGTGAAATCAGGGGCGTTCTCCTCACTAGAGTCATAAGGATTAAAGAAAAAGACATATAAACCACTGAAAGCAAGGCTTGGTACACAGAGCCCAGAATGAATTTTATCCCCGTTCTTCCCACCAATGTTCATCAAACTTGAAACTGCAAAAGCATGCTATGACAGTGTTTCTCCAGTGTGATACACAGGAGTGGATCTGAAGTGGCACATAAATAAGCTTCATAAGTTTTAATAATTGGGATTTTAATTTCAATGCATATAAAAAATACAGCCCGACAAATCTGTGATTTCATGGCCTATACCAATTTAGATGTGATTGAGTAGGAAAAAAAATCAATCAACTTAAGAGAGAAATATTGTATAAATGGTAATGGCAATAGAAAGACAGGAGGGAAACTCGGGAAAAACACTATGTTCTGGGAGTATGAAGGGCAGGAGGAAGGGGTCCTGCGCTCACAAAGCTGGCCACCCAAGGGCTATGTAGATCAAGAATAAACAAATAAGGGACTCAGCTCAAGTTCAGAAAGCTCTGTGGCACGGTCCAGAGGTGTGGTGCTATGTCCCACTCCTCTTGGACATTTTCAGGGTATCACATATAAAAGCTCTTTAAAAATAAGTGAGTTTAACAATTGTCATGCTGAGTGTGACATAAGCTGATTTGGAAGTCCTTGTGCAGTAGCATGTTAGGGATTTGTATGTTAAATCTTTTCTTTGAATTATCCTGGAAATTATTATTTTCTCACCTTCATTTTCTTTACAGGAACCTGAGAAAACAAAGGTTTCTGCTGCTTTAACAGCCAAATCACTCAAGACTCTTGGAGCAAGACATAGAACAATCTACTTAAAGCTATAAGATCCAGGACAGCTAAATGGCTTTAGATTTCAGTGAGTATCATCCTGAGAGACCTTGCATGTGACAGGAATAAGTTGAATTTGCATTTGAAAATAGAGCAGAGCAAAGCAACACTCCCTTTCAAGGGAAATGAGTAGCAAAATAGAAAAGAAAGAGAAAGACTTTATGCGTATTCCCTGGGAAAAACACAGGTGGCTTAAGGAGCCCACAGAGACACGCCCTTCTTCACAGCCTGATACATCTTAAGACAGAACAGGCCTCTTATGTCTCAGAATCCATGCAGTATACTAACTTGCTTCTTTAATCTCCCTCAGAGTGGCCTTCTGTGGGATTCCCTCAGCACATTTTAGCAGTACACCTGTCTCATGTCAACATTCATCTATACATAGTATAAGTTTAAAAGTAAATAGCAAAAAGCTACCAGGAAAAAAAAAAAATAACCAAAGCCACATGGAAAGGATCCAATGCCCAGCAAGCAAATAGCAGAGAGGCTGGGGGAGGGAGGGGATTGAAGGATCGATGATTCAAAAGAAAAAGCACAAATCAGAATTTTAAAAAGAAGAATGCAATGAGTTCTCTGCAATGCGGGAGCCATGTCTCTACCCTGGAGGTGAGGGCCTGTTAATGGCTGACTGGGTTCCTATGTTAGTTAATAGGCAAGGAGAAAGAAGAGCATGTCCTAAGATCTCTGTCATATTGAGAAACATCCCAATGATGGCTACTGCATCGATTTCCTTAGAAGCTTTGCCTTGCAGCTGCCTCTGGACCACACTTAGAGCAAAGCCCACCTGTATCAGGAGGAACTAATACATTAACTGTTTACCCCACCACTCGCTCGGAAAATGCACAGGTGTATAAAACATCGATAAAGATAGAACTGGGGTTTAATGGTACTTTCAAGACTTTCTCAGATGGAAACGTTTGAAATATTAAGGAAATCCTACTTTCTTTAAAGGCTGTAGTTGAATCTAGACTGTGGGCTTGTACCCTGACTTTTGTATTTTACTTGTTTGCCCGCTGTCTTGAGCGACACTTCATAGCAAGAGACAGCAGCAAGAGCCTGAAAGAAAAGGAGCATGCCAGGGGCTCAGGAGACCCTGCACCCCTAAACGGACTGGGGGCGGGGAGCCACAAACCAAGCAACACATCTGCTTGGAGAATCACAAAGCCGGGGTCACTGCCACTAAACCAGTAGAGCACTGCGATGAACGCAGCCGCCGATATGGCTATTCTACCTTGACTTTTGAATGTCAAAAATAATATGGACAGAATTGACTAAGCAGTCTCCAAGGTACTGCCTTTAAAATTTTTAACTTTATGGCCATTAAATATTGAACAGATAATTGGATTTATCCCCTTCAGTGCTTTATGGATGTACAAAGTACCTACCTTCTCCTGTTTTATTCAAATTAATGGCATTCTTTTAAAGTGCCTACCTGAGTGCATACTACAGCCAGCTCAGGACAAGAAGGTTTCACCCTCTGCTTACCAACTCTTTCCTCTATTTCCCATGAGAGGGCAAAAACCACACTGGAGCCCACACTAGCAGATAAGGGGCAAATTCATTCAGAGTCACCCTTAAACCTGAAATCACTCCCCTCCCTGCCTCAAACTCCAGTTCCCAGTGTGATCTGGCCATCAATTAGCTTATTCGAGAAAACCACAATTAGACTGCATTTAGAATGGTGTTAACTACACGATTTAGAAATGCCCTCCACCACTGGGCAGCTCACTGCTGCATCTTCAAATTGAGCCCAGAGAACACAAGCGTTCCAGTGCACCTCCAGAAGATTAGCCAAATGCAAGCTGGGACTGTGGGTTGGACAGGGAGAAAAACCCCCAGCTACGGAAAGGCTGTGCAATCCACCGCGGTGATAAGGTATTTCCGTCAAGTGTGACTAACACCTACGAACGTACAATCTGAGAATAACTCTGGTGGAGGCGCTAGAGGAAAGGGGTTAATGGAAATAATGTTTTCATTTGGAACAATATAAATCCACAACTGGCATTCCATTGGCCCATGACCTCCCCTTCCCCAATCCCTGTTCAAGTCATTTGCTAGTGTAATTGAAACCTTCTTTGAGAGTCTTTAGATTTCATTTCATGTTTTGTGGACAACGCAGCTAAAAGACATTTACCATCCATCTTTCTTAACATTCCTAATCTAAATAGAAGACCCAAATCCAAGGCTGTGCCTTGATGGATAGCTCACCTCCCTGCACTGTAGAGCTTAAAAAGGTCCTATCACTGTGCTCAGAGCCCTCACAAAAAACACACATTCATACTCATTTCCCGTTCTCCCACATAACTGAGAAGCATATATTCATTTCTTTAAATGTGCTTTGAAAGAAAAGGAATTTCAACAAAAAAAAATTTTTTTTAACAAAAGAACAGGGGAGAAACAAATGGCACATTAAATTCAGGTGGGAAAGAGGATCACTACATGACAGGCTGGAAATACTGCGTTGTGGAAAAAGGATTTGCTGCTCCTGAATCAAACATGGAAGATTTGTCTCAGAGCTTTTCTTGTATGTGAGGCTGCTTAATTCAGGGCTCTGTCTGTTAATGTCTGTCACAGATGAAAGGGGCAGCAGAGGTGTGTACTGGCTAGCCAATGTCACCAACCTGGGCAGTAGGGAAGTGTGCTGGCCAGCCAATGTCGCCAACATGACCCTCCTAAGGGAAGTTCTTCTAAAGGTCATCTCAATTATTCTCTTATACATTTTCAGAACTGTGTCTTATATTGAATGTTTGCCTTGGAATGAATACAAAGTCGATTTGCTATAAACCTGAATAATTTGTAATTGCTTATGAGCAGGAAAATGTAAAAACAGAAAGTGAAAATAGTCACCCTAGGCATCCATACAGCTAGTGGGTAACTGCATCAAAAAAGTATACAATTGTCCAGAAAATTCCCAAATACACAGATAAAGCATTGACTTTACAGCTAGATGACCCTGACCGTCTAATTAGCTACTCCAAGATGACCTCCTTTCATATGCATGCCTGATTTCTTTTGTTTATGAGAGGAATCACAAGCAAAACTGACTGGTAGACCCCTCCTTACATATTCAAATTCTCTTTGGTATATAAACCCCTATTTCTGCTGGGCAGTGGGGGCACATGCCTTTAATCCCAGCACTTGGGAGGCAGAGGCAGGTGCATTTCTCAGTTCGAAGCCAGATTGGTCTACAGAGTGAGTTCCAGGAGAGGCAGGGCTACACAGAGAAACCCTGTCTCAATAAACAAACATATAAAAAAAAAATAAATAAATAAATAAATACCTATTTCTGTTTCAGTTTCTTCTAAACTGAGACTGTTTAGAAGAGAAGAAGATAAAACTGGGAACACTCAGTTATTAAGACTGCATGTGTTACCACTAAAGAAATTACCGGCTAGGGTGGAAAAGGCAATGGAGAAGTTTGCTACGTCTCTCATTGTGCAAATCTCTGTCTTTCCTGGAGCCACTGCAGTGAGCCATTTGGCAGCTCATTCAGCATTTCAGACTAAGTTCTGTGAGGCCCTCATTCCATAAGCCCTAGCCGTAATTTTGAACAAGAAGCAGACATATTCATAATCACATGGGCAATAGTCACCAACTCCAAATATAACAAAGACAGAGATCCCATGATGACTCAAAGTCAACTCAGGTGGAACAAAAGTATATCATGGCCTTCTGTGTGAAACTGTTCTATGTCTTAGTATTTAAAAAGATACAATCAAGAGCTTGACTCCTGGAAAAAGCACATGCGTGCTATGTCTACCACTCAGAGATGTTTGCAAGGTTAAACCACAGGGATAGGAAACAATGAAAGCCAGAGACAAGAATCTAAGTCTAGCTGCAACAATCAAGTGTTGTCTTTCAGGTTCTAAGAAGTACACTGAGGGAAGAAAGAGAGAGGGGTAAGGGGGTGAGAAAGGGAATGGGGAGAAAGGAAAGGAACAACAGAGAAAGACCTAGTAGAACGGAGGAAGGACATGATTTTAGCTCTGAGAATGAGCCATCAATCTCAGCAGTAAGATCTGTTCAGGATTTTTCATCTACATTTTTATTATATAAATACAGGCCTTGCAAAGCATGTGACTCATCTCCATATTCAAAAAAAAACAAAACTAATAAATCAGAATTGGGAAAAAATAACAACCTAAAATTGAAAGCAAGAGGAGGTAAATGAACACAAATGTGCTTTAAATGAATCACCAACCACAAGGGAGAAGTGAAGGGGCTCAAGTCAGGTTTCAAAAGTGTGTGCTACAGTCTCCAGGAAGGAGGGAGTGTGGCAGACACACCCCAGCGTTAAAAGGCTGCCTTTCTGCAGGGGCCTAGGGAAAGTTGCTCTGAGCCTATCACTGCCTGTGATTCAAGGCTGAATAAAGTTGTAAGGAGCTGGGGGTTTCACTGAGGAAGACGGAGTAAATATAAGAAGACCCCCTTCGAGGGCTGGAGAGGTGGCTCAGTAGCTAAGAGCAGATCCTGCTATTGCAGAGGACCCAAGTTCAGATCCCAGCACCAACATCTGGAGGCTCAGAATGCCTGTAACTCCAGCTCCAGGAGATCTGACACCCTCTTCTGATTTTAGATGGCACCTGCATTCACATGCATATATATACACAGACACGCATATACACATAATTAAAAATAATAAAAGTAAACCTTAAAAAAGTCCCTGTAGAAATAATTTAGACTAGAAAGAAGTACTAGTGTGGGTCTATGACTCCTAAAATGTGCTCATGTGTGTATGAATACATTACTTTTACTGACTTTTGGGAAAACCTAAATAGGAACCCCAAGTTAAATAACACACCTAGTACCCTAACGATGGTTTCTAATACAATTCTCCTTTAAAGGGAACCAAAATTCCTCAGATAATGTTTCATTGCAAAACCACAGTAGACAAGGCACAAGATGAGTCTAGAACATTTCTCGCCATAAAAAAACATTATACTTACAAAAAAGGCAAGGGCCGGTCAAAAAAGGAACGAAAACCAAGGGCTTCCTGCTCCTTCAGTCTAGACGCATCTGACTACCCAAATAATTTTAGTAGCATGAAATATGAATTATTAAAACGGGAGGTCTACTTACACGTGGTAGCACATGCTTGGCTTCCCACCATTTTGGAGAGTATATAGTTAGACACCGAACTCAAAAAAGAAAAAGTAAAACGGTGGTGGTGGTGTATGTGTGTGTGTGTGTGTGTGTGTGTCCCCTGTGTGTCAATACTAAAGACTGGTCACTATTGACTAGTACATGCTAATGGATGCTACCATTGGAAAATGACTGCAGGACAGAAAAGTTCAAACAGGACTGTCATGAATCTAAGGAGAAAATCTTAATGGAACAATGTGTTTACATGCGCTTCCTCATCAGTTGTGAGAATGTATGTTCAACACACAGTGAGAAATCAGATGATGCCCTGGCAAGAGACACAAAACTACAATCCCTATCACAACCCACAAGAATGCTCATTCCTCTTGACACAAGACATTTAGAAGGATACCCCCATGTAAGCAGCAGTGTGACTGGGAATACAGACTTGACCTGTTCAGAATGAATCATCAACTAAACCCAAATGAGGACTTTCTGCACAAAGGCATGAGGAATAGATTCTAATTCTTATGGCAAAATCATATATGATGAAACAAGTCAAAGCAACTGTTCTCCAATAAAAGAAAGTGCCAAGATGACCAACCAGTTTCAGCATGTTATTCCAGACTACATCTTATGCTGTATGGGGCATTAGGTCAAGTGGCCAAACTGATGTATGGACAGAAGATTAGAAAAAAAAAAATCCATCACTTTTATGTTAAAGTGCCCAAAGCAAATAACTGTACTGTAGCTATAGGAGGAAATGTTGCTCTTTGGAAATAGACTTTGAAATATTTGTAGGCAAGGGGGAGGGGGTAGAGATGCACAACTTAATTCTCAAATGGTTCAGGGACTCTTACTACTGCTGCAACATCCCCTGGGTTTAAAACCACTGTTTGAAACATAAAGTTTTGTTTTGTGTTAAGGTCGCCTCCCACATGGCCTAGAGACTGTGGAATAACACCCACAGCATTGCTCATCTCAACCTTGTTTCTGTGACCATCCCACAAGTGTGTAAATAGACGCAATGTTAGACACTGTTGTTAGCACAGTGTTAGTTGATAAGAACAAAACTTAACTGTATTATGTGAATTCAACAAAACACCAAGCAGTGTTGAGATATGTTTACAGAAACTAATCACAATTGGAAACACAAGGTAGTAAGTCAAAACAATGGACAGCCCCCCTCAGTATTCTAAACAATGTTACAATCTTAAAAACCATCAACTTACTTCAGAAAATAAACAGGAAGAAGTTCCTCTTTGCCCAATAACCAGCTGGACTGTGGCTGTCCCGCTGTCTGCTCTGAGCTACTAAAGTCCCAACCAGAGGAAACAAGGCAGCTAAAGAGGCCACACTAGGAACCTGACTTCACCTCAGTAGTCATTTAAGATGTGGATTCCACCTTGACAAGCTTCCTCCTCAATCTTGTCCTTTATGTTTGATCTGCTGAAGGATTTCAGGAAGATACACTGCATTTAGATCAACCTTCCTCTCCCTGCTCCAATGTCTCTCATGTCCCCCAACCGCTCCCTTTCTTCTATAATTACCTTGTTATACTTCACACACACACACACTTCTGAATTCAACTAGCATTCCCGTTTTGCATGTGTTTGGTGCTAACCACCTACGAATGTAGTGATCTCCTAAACAAAAACAAGCAAACAAACAAACAAACTGGTTTTCCCCCACTTCAGCAATCGCAGAGTGCTCGCAACTCTTCCCCTAGAGATGGGACCTCATGAAATCTTTCTCCACCCATGTTGGCATGTCACCTAGTGAGGCCTCTCTGATTCTGACCATAGTATTAAGAGTTCATGGGTGCCACATCCCTGTCTTGGCCAGAAGGCACTATCACTTGTCAGTCATACCAGTCCTGGGTCTCTTGAAATTAGGCTGAGGACAATAGGGTCCCCACCTGTGGGTCCCCACCTCACAGGAAGGGGAAAAGAACAGCAGGGTGCTTCCAGGAATGGAGCAAGCTATGGTGGCATCCCTCATGGCATCCTGGTCTGCCTGTTCCTGCTCAGATGTGCTAAAGTATATACATTCAGACTAAAATTCATCAATCATCCCCAGGGAGGCATGGTGCTCCTCAGGTGGACCGGTGCAGCCCTATGACACTAAAAGAAGCCCAGAGCACCTGTCTCCACAGAGCATTCACTGTGACATTCATTGAAAGAAGGAGGCAAGGGGACAAAAAGAACGAAATAGGAAACGGGAGGAGAGACGGAGAGAGAATGACAGGGGTGGGTGGGGATATGGGGGTGAAAATCATTTATTAAAGTAGATGGCAGTGGCCAGATGTAAGTGTCGTGTTAACAGAAAGGAAAGCTGAAACAGAGGCCACCCACTGTCACTGAGGAAAGGGCCAGGTGACACAAGTAACAAAACAAAAGAGGAAGTTTCTAGATTAAAAATTATTACAATTCAGTTCCTGCTGAAGACACATACCTCTGCAAGCATTTAATTATATTTATTTCTTAATGTACTCTCGTTTGAGGAATCTCCAACTTCAACTGAATCTCATAAACTCAGCCAATGAAATAATTAAAATTCTTTTGCCAACTTGGACTCAAAAGTCAAACGCTTCATTTAAAATTTATGTGAGGCACAATCATAAGAATATACTAATTTCTCATTCAGTTTTCAAATTGAATCCCTTTAATGACTGCCGATAGCAAAGCAATAGGAATGCATAGCAGAGCCATACAATTGACAATTACCCAAAGTTCCTGTCGAGTCTTATGAATCAACAATTGTCTCCAAAATTGTAAAGGAAACCACTGTGCATTAGTGTCTAAAAATCTTACAACCTGTCTGCACTATGATATGAAACAAAAATGAGCACAATTAGACATACAACTTAGAGAATTCATCAATGGGGATGAATGAAATAAAGAACATCTATCTCTACGAGCCCGTGCTTCTTTTGAAGGCAACACAACTCTCGGGCTGGGTAGTTTACTGAGGTTCCTCTGAGCGTGGACACACTTTGTCAGCAAAATGGTTACAATGGTCTTTCAGACTTGAGTGATGAATGGCAAAGCAACTCAGCTTCGTTCTGAAATGTGAATGACCTGGAAACACAGCACCATATGCCAACCCCAACAGTTATGCCAGGGACGAAACACCAGCCACTGGCAGTACGGACTTCGACAGTGAAGCAGGCAAGGGAAGAAATGAGGAGTGTGCATAGTGAAAACTTACTCTAACAAAATACCTGAATCGCAGACAAAGATCAAAGTCAAGGATATTCACCATAGCATTGTTTACAGGAACAAAATTCAGGGGGATAGATCGACAGCTTCAAAAATAAAGTAGTACAATAAATTGGTATACATCAGGAAATTAATTATACACACATTGAGACCTATGCCAAGGGCGTTACTCCAGAGATAGATGATTCCGAACAATACAATGTTAACTAATCAAAAGTGAAACGTGTTCTCCATACGTGTACGGAGAGCGGAGCTGTCCCTATCCATAGGACAGGGCAGGGGAAGTCTGGAAGGCGGAGGGCGGGGGGCGGGGGGGGGGGGTGTGGGGGGGGGCGGCAGTCAGGAGCTCAAAGTCTCCAAATGTGCAGGCATGCCTTTCAGTCCAAGCACTGGGCCTGGGAGGCAGAGGAAGGCAGGCAAGGTCAAGGACAGCCAGGGGTACGCAGTGGTGTCCTTTGTTTGTTTGTTTGTTTGCTTCTGCCCCCTTTATTAAAGAGGAGAAAAAAATCTTGCCTGCATAAAAAATTAAAAGGAAAGTTGTGGTTACATGAGACTATGTCTCAAAATCCATATATGCACAAACACATATAACGAGATATATATGTTTTTGTATCTTCAAGTAAATAGGATTATAGGTGAATTCTGTACTCTAAGCTCTACTTTTATAGATTTTAAAAATTAAAGTAACATGTTTATTTATAATGAGAAAAGCTAAAGATATCATAGAATACATAGGATAAAATATACTCTCAAGGTTGTCATTATTAGCAAGAAAAGGACTAGAAAATAAAATCTTAGGGAGGGTGCAAATGTTAGCAGTATCTGAAAAACTAGACATGTCCTAAGAAACAGAAAACTTCATTCCCCTTAAATTAAAACAGAAAGTAAGACAGCTCGAAACAGCTTCTTGGGATTCTTTTCAACCAGAATCAAATTATTAAGATTTCCTTTTCAAATTCAATACAAAATCTGACAGGAAATCTGCAGACAGGGAATCTTATTAGTTTTACTTCCTGACCAACACATCCATGAAGGAGGAACAAAATTGAAAAGCAGGGTGTGCACTGGGGAACTGGCTTGGTGCAGAAACTGTCTCTAGCAAGCACAGGGTCCTGAGTTCAGTCCCCAGGACCTACATAAAAAGCCAGACAAGGTGGTGTGCACCTAGCTCTGTAACTCCTGAGCTAGGGAGACAGAGGAGCGGATCTGAGGGGCCTCACTGGCCAGTCAGTCTAGCTTCCCCAGCCAGTAAATAACAAGTCTCAAAAATATGGTAGCATTCTGTTCCTGGTCCTCTACACACTCACACCTGCATATGCAGAAACATACAAAGAAAACAGAAAATCTAAAGCATTTGTGACATTAGCACCATCTGTGCCTTGAATATAAACCAGAAATCAGTGTCAATTAATGAACTTATCAATAAATCAGCTAGCAAAAGTCACCAATCACAGAGATAAATCATCCATGAGGAAAGGACTGAACTGACAGGGAGACAGGAAGATAACACTGTGGAGAGAGAACACCCCAGCAAGCTCAAGGAGGCTCTTCTTCACACAGTGGTCCTGCGGAGGGCTCTGAGCAAATGCAAACACTGTTAAGGACCAGTAGGGCTCTCGGATCCTGATCTAGACTTAACATCTGCACACGCTCTTTGAGGGTACAAGGCAGTGTCAATAGAAGCAAGAACATCTGCCGCTGTCATCTGACACTGCTGCTTCTTGGAATTACCTCAGATCTCTGTCTAAATCAAGCTTTTAGGGCTAGCCATAGATTTGGCAAAACAGACTCTGAAACCAACGAAAGAAAATTCAAGCAAACCTATTACTTTTCTTTTAAGCTCAAATATATTTCTTAAGGCTAAACATCAGAAGCAAGACACTCAGATCCCAACCCTTCTCTTTATAACCTCTGCTTTGTATCTAAGCTCCAGAGGGAAAATTGTGTTTACAAGAACCACGAGACACGTGAAAAGCAATAACCAAGATAAATGAAAAACCGCTAGGCTAAGTTTTAGTCAGAACTTTATTGCAATGGACTTGGTTTTATGAGATGAAGAAATCTACTTTTTTCTTGTCTCCTCTAGCGTTACACATTGAAAAACAAAACATGATTAAACTATTCTTTTAATGTCATCATACCATTTATAAAGAGCTTAAGGAAAACAATTTGCATGCAGGCTGAGCACACTACAGAGAGCTTCATGGTGTGGAAGCCATTGTCAGAAAGTGAAGGTTCAGTCCCCTCTGTTAGCCCAGCCATCAGCACAGAATCCAGGCTTGCCGTCCCTTCCCAGCCTGTGGGGTCTGTGGTTGTTGCATGTCTATTGATTTCTGTTTTGTTTCACAACCTTAATAATCAGTCTTCTAAAAATTTAAAAACACTTTTTAAAAAGACAAAAGTAGGAGGAAATCAGAATTAATGCTCATTTATTTTAATATTCCAGAAGCAAGAAAACAAAAGTGTCATGTCAGAATCACTGGATGATTGTTTCCATGGTGTGAACACAAGAAAGAGGAAACAGAAATTCTGGGAAGATTCTCCATGAAGTAGCAAGGGTCAGAGCCAAAGCACAAACTCCAGGGCATCTAGGATACGTTCCCTTTCCCCGAGTTCACGTGGCAGCCATAACAACACAGAAACCTGCAAGTGGACAAGCTAATCTGCATACTAGAGTCACCTGGAGATTACTTTTAAATCCCAAAGCCCAGACAAAGCACCCACAAACTATTTGATAACAATTTCTTTTTTTTTTTTAACAATTTCTGAAAAGAAATCAAGACTCAGTCCCATTATTTTAAAACTCCCCCCAAAACAAATTTTCCTCATGTTGGTATCTTCACATAAATGTGAGTTTAGAGGATTAAAGGGAGCAGGAAAACGAGTGAAGTAAACAATCACCAGCTGAATGTAACATCTCTGTTCTCTCCACACACACACTGCACACTCTCCGAAGCTTGCTCAACAAAATGCTGAGAAGATCGCTCTGAAGGTACAGTATGCTGTGTGCAGTGTACAGTACAATAGCACCACGTGCTGACACGCGCCTCTTTAAGAACGATGCTGATTTGGGAGAGAGAACAGAAGAGAAAGGGCGTCTTATGACAAACCCAAAACAAGCGTATGCAGGCTCCAAGGTGACAAATTGGCAGCAACTAGAAAGAGGTGTTTGAAGAATGCCAATTTGCTCAGCCTCCACTACCCCACTACACAGCAGTATTTCCTTCACCTTGCATCTTCTCTAGAAAATGTTTAGCTGAGTAATACTTCTCCAAAGGCTGGTGCTTCATGTATGTGTAAATGACCCCAAGTGACCAAAGCCAACACTGAGGAAAACATGTCCCATGGCCAGACCTTAAATCTTGAAAAGCAATTAAGGCAAAGGTCATTAAAACCTTATATTGAGTTCAATGAGGGAAAAAGAGGGAGTTGGCAGAAAGCTCCCAGACCCTGTGACTTCAGCTTTGTCGGTATAAAGACTTGGTGCAGTCAATTTTCTAATTACAGGTCTTCTTTAAGCATGGCCCAAGTATCTTCCTCACCACACAGCATTTTCTCGTGCCTCAGGTTCTTCTTCCACTTCCATGCTTTTGAAAACCACTTCTGGTATATGCATCCCACTTGGCTGGGAGTATGGCAGTCCAAGTGTGCCTAGTATGCACAGCACCCCCTGTGCACTCAGCTTAATTCTACAGAAATCTTTTACCTTTTAGAAGAGTAAGATTATTTTTATGCCATCCAAATGGGAGAATATACCAGATAGTTAGCAGATGTTGGGAGCCCCCGAGACTGTAATATAAATGTGCTGATGAACATCACAAAATTTGGCTTCAAAGACACCTCTGGGTATGGCAGGGCTTCCACATCCATGGGTGGGACCGTGAGGGTGTGGCTAAGCTCAGGGGTCTAGGCAAAGGGTACAAGCAGGGAGCAAATGCTTGTATTTGGAATCGTATTCGACTAAAACCCAGCAAATCCCTTAACAGGAAAAGCAGAAGGGGGAATGGCCTACCAATTTATGTGCCTCGAAAATGGGCATGCTTCGTTACTGTAGCAAGGGGTTAAATTATGAGCACTTTCAAAGTGGTATGGGCAGCCTGTGGGACACAGTTTCCTCAGTGTTGGCTTTTGTCACTGTGGGTCATTTCAACACCATTTATGAAGGGCCAAGCTCTGGAAGCATCGCTTGGCTACACATTTTCTAAAGCAGATGCAAGGGAAAGAAAGCACTCCACTGCAGAACAGACCCACCCAAGATTAGCCTGGCAGCTCGCTCCCATCCTCCAGTCTCTTCTGCCTCTATCATGCAGTGAAGTCACAATACATTTGTGACAGAAAAACTCCCCTGGCAACTGGCTGACATCATAAACACCAGATTAAGACTTGGCTGCAAAGCCAGAGGAGGTGATGGTCTGGGAAGAAAGAGGCTATAATTCAAACAAATCTCTTCCATAATAGCAATGTGAATACCAACCATTACTGGCCAAGTAAATTGCTTTTTGTGTAAGTATTCTCTTTTTGAAGTTTGCCCCAGTGCGCAAGTCTCTCTGTAAGTCAGAACCTTCACATTATTTTAATGTACTGCTCTGTATTTAATAATCTTGGGCTTCAGACATTCGTCTGTTACCATGGGAATGACAGCAGCACAAATACAGGATTACGGCTATCAAGCAAGAGAAAAGAAATTATGAATAAGCCTCGTTATGTTCAATAATTAGCTACATGGGAAAAAAACAAAACCCATGAATTTAGGTTGATGCATTTATCTCACTGTTTGAATACAACTCTGAGTGTGTTCTTGCTTTAAAATGAGATTCTAGCCAACTGCCAAAAAGCCCTTGACTAGCAGTTGTTCCTCAGTAGCACAATGGGAAAGCCCATCCTGTCCTTCTTTCCCAAGTCTTTTCCTGCAGAAGGCTGGTAACTGGCAGGTAATACAGCATCCCAAAATGGATGCTGCTACCTTCTGACCACATATTAGTGAGCACTCCTGGTCCTGCTACATTAGACTAGGTTCCGAGAAAAACCAGTTTTCCACAATGGAGGGTCTGAACATGGAGACACAGGATGCCGACACTAAGCACAAGGCCTCTCCCCAGGCACGTGGGGCTGAAGACAAAGCAAGGGCCTGGACCCACCACACATCACTATGTAGCAGCCTCATGCAGGCTTTTCTTCACAGACACTGAGTGTCACCATCTTTGAAGGCGAACTGCAGAAAGTTCAACTTAAACCATCAAATGATCCACATAGCCCAGAACGTTTTTTTCCTCTAAAGTAACAAGAAGTCACTATCTTCTGTAGATTGCGTGAGTGGGGGCGGGGGGGGGAAGCACTGTGCATTTACTATGTAGGGACTTCATCACTAATTGGGAAGATGGACAAAGTTATGAACAAAGATCCTGAGGTAACCAGGCTGCTAGAGGCTAGCTTCAGATACACAAGAGCCAGGTCACATCACCCAGGTGCCCCTGAATATGTGGTAGAATGTGGATATCCTGTAAAATCAGCCACTCTCTCTACACAGAGCACTCTTCATTATCCCAGCTAAGCCAGGAAGCATTCCACTAAGATCAACAGCTCCACGGCACTCACTGATGCCCCCAGTCCCCTCTCTTGTGGGCTTTCTGCATTCTACGCAATGGCACAAAACATCATTGGGGGAAGTAATTTTAGAACGTCCTATCCAAATTAACTGGTCTTGAATAGACTCTGATTAAAATATAAAGGGCTTTTAAAATAATTTGAAATGATTCACTGGAACTAATTTGGAGATATTTTAATCTCTAAATGTGCAATGAACTGTGGTCTCCCTTGGCCTCAGCATCTCCTCGGGACCTTGCCATTGGGTTGAACCACACAAGCTAAAGCACTGTAATTCCCCAACCTTTTACAGACTTACATGTCTTCCAACTGGGCACAACTAACTTCCACTTTCAAAATCAGACTGAGTGTGCTGCTGCTTCCTGGTGAACAGTGCCCATCTGTTTACAAGGACAGAGTACTAGATAATTCTGAACTCAACAACGTGACAAGTATTTAAAGACCCGCGTGAGATAAACAGTCTTGGCTTTAACACTCTTCACTCGCTTGCTTGAATCTCATTCTTGATGAAACAAAGGCATGTTGGGAAAAGGCATGTTTCCCAACATGCAGTTCGAGGATGTTCAGAGATTTTCTGAGGCAACCTGTGAAACAGGACCTAGGTCTTCCTCAAGTAGGCTTCTCTACTGTGGCTAGTAAGTTCAAGGAGATGTTTGCTGCCCTGAAAGTGCCTCCTTAGACCCACTACAGATTCCTTTACAAAATCCTTCGGCGCCTGGTCTCCAAGATTTCTAAATCTCAGACAAAGACACTTGAGAGACCAGGTACACAGTCAGGCTTCCTCTGCCCACATCACAGACTCCCTGTTACTTGGCATCTTGATGAAAAGACGGAGCTGGAAAGGAAGAAGGAACTGGACCTGTGTTCTGGAACACCGGGACAAGCATAAATAATCCCTGATTTAATCTTCCTGGGATAACGCTTATATCACTTCCTACTTAAAACTGGGAAAAACTGAGAAAGGAAAATGCTACAGTTGACCTTCCATGAAATTAACACTGGGGAGCAGAGTTCCAAATAACCCAGGTCCAAAATCTAAGATCCTTCTGCACCTCCCTTAAGGCCCGACAGCCCTGCCTCTTTCCTCCTATACAGAAACTCAGCAGAGTGGCTTACAGAGCCCCCTTAAAACAAAGACATGCAAAAACAAGTCATGGAGAGAAGGAAACTGCTTGCAGGAAATGACCTAGTTTCTTTCTGCAAGTCAGCCCCTTACCCACAGCAGTACAACACACATGAGACTAGAACTTACTACCATGGCAGCAGAGACAGGCATGGAGTCTTAAGCATGCATCCATTCTTGATACTGTAGTAACCGAGCTTTAAACTGTCACTTACCTAAAAGAAAGGAGAGAAAACACCATTATAGTAAATGTAGACAGTGACTCCTCGCAGGCTTTGCAGCTCCTGGAGACATTAAAAGACACCTTCATTTCCTAATCAGTACTCCCTGATCCCAGTGGCCAAGGAAGAGCTGGCTTTTTATATCTCAAAATTTTGCATTCTCGGTTGCTAGGTGTTTAAATTCCATTCTTTTTCTCACTTTAACCTGGAACAGCCTTTATCTTTCTGAGATAAAAGAACATTTTTTAAAAATTGATGAATCCTCTGTCCAGAAAATTACACAGACACCTCTCTCCATGTAAGTTCTGTGGTTCACTGTCCTCCACAGTCTACCCAGTGACCTTATGATGAACACCTGTCTGACAGGAGAGGAGTGTCTCTGAATGTACAATACAATTCAAATTTACTTCAGAACCCACATAAACCTTAAGTTCCTGGGCCAGAGAGATGGCTCCAGCATCAGTAAAGCACCTACTGCATAATCAGGAAGAACAATGTTCACATCCCCAGGGCCTACATAAAGAGCTCAGCATGGCGGAGCAGGACTGTGGCCCAGTCTGGGCGAGGCAGGAGACAGGAGGACCCCTGAGGCACGCCGGGAAAAGGGAATATCAGATTCATCATCTTTAGGCTCAATGAGAAACCCTGTCTCAAAAATAAACATGGTGAACAACTGAGGAGAAACATGGGACATCCATGCTGGGCCCCTATGTACACGGGAATACACTCACGCACACACACATGCACATGTATGGACAGACACACACATACACCTTTAAATTCCTAAAAAGCCTATGGTGCGCATGTAAAATCTTGTACCTTGCAAAGAGAAAATATACAGTCTTTTTAAGCAGATATGATATGTACACAAAAAAAAAACGTGATCAATACTAAATAGGATTTTTAAAGGCCCTAGAAATTGGAGGGAGGAAGCCAAGGATTTGGTCACCAACTAAATCTATTAGTTTTAGCATTCAAAAAGAATTATTAGGAAAACCTAAGCAAGAAAAGCTGAGTGAGTGAGTGAGTGGAGGGAGTGGGGGTGTGGGGGTGTGTGAGAGAGACAGAGAGAGGAGAGAGAGAGAGAGAGAGAGAGAGAGAGAGAGAGAGAGAGAGAGAGAGAGAGAGAGAGAGAGAGAGAGGAGAGACACGGAGACAGATTGACTGACTGACTGCAGTGGAACCACGGCAAGCCTTACCAGGCCAGTAAGATGCCTTAGAGGGTAAAAGTACTTGTTGAACAAACATGAAACCTGACAAACTCTGAAACCCAGGATGGTGGAAGAGAACTGATTCACAAAGTATTCTGTTGACTTCCACTACAAGTTCCAGCACACACATAGAAGAGATAGAAACAATATCTAATACAAATAAATAAGAGAAACAAAATAGTAACAAGTATTTTTTTAATTTGTTTTTATTTTTGGTATATGAGTGTTCATCTTTATATAAATAAGTATGCTGCATCAGTGCCTAGTGTCCTAGGAGGTCAGAAGACAGCACCTGGACCCAGTATTACAGGGGTTATGAGCTGTAAACAGAACCCAGGTCCTCTGCAAGAGCAGTAGCATTGAGTGATCTTAACCACTGAGTTATCTCTCCAGTAATTTTAAATTTGTTTTTAATTAAACCACAGTATGGAGTTACTCCAAGCGTAATAGTGTGGCTTAGTTGTATAAGTTAAATGATGCACCGTGGCACAACAGGAAGGCTTAAAGGCTAAGCAAAACCAACATGGACATTTGGTACAAGATGGGCAATGTCTTCTATCGGTAAGGGAAAGACCTTAACAAATAATTTGAAAAGCTCCAAAATTAAGTTGCTCTCACAGCTCACATTATATACCAAACTATTCAGATTGCCATGGAACAACATAGCATGGATACATATATGTATATGTATATGAGTATATACATATATATATGTGTGTGTGTGTGTATGTGTATGTATATATGTATGTATATATACATACATGTGTGTACATATGTATGTGTGTATATGTGTATATGTACATATGTATATATACATATGTACATATACGAGCATGTGTGTGTGTGTGTATCAAGCACTTGCAAAGATTCTCTGCATCATGTCATTAAGCAAATGCCAATTGGAACAATAAGATATCAATGCCTACCTTTAAAAATGGTCCACATCCAAGACACTGACAGACAGCACCAAATGTTGCTGAGGATGTGAAGCAGCAAGTATTCAGCCATTGTCAGTGCAGCGATCAAACAGCCACAACTGTGACCTGTGACGGCTTCTTATAAAACTGAAAATACCTCCACCCAGTAGTCATCCTCGGGTATACTTGGGTATACACAAAGGAGCTGGAAGCTGCATCTACACAGAAACCCACATCTAGATGTTTACCATAGCTTTATTCTGAAAGCAAATGAGCTCTCAAGCCATGAAGGAAAACACCCAAGTATTTGTAAACGAGTGAAGAAAAACAAAAATAGCAGTGTTGGTTGTATCATTCTTTAAAATGTAACCGTGTGCAGATAATGAAGAGATCTGTGTTCTCCTGGGATGGACGGATAACAGGTGGGATGAAGGAGCAGAAGACTGAAGGCTTCCAGGGCAATGGAAACACTCTGTGGTGTTCTAAAGTGATGAAACATCACTCCAAGGTCCAAGAATGAACTCTAAAATAAACCATAAAAACTGGGTGATAATTAGGTGTCAGTGTGGGCTTACCCTTTTTAACGAACATTCAGCTCTGTAGGGGATACTGACAAAGGGGGAGGCTGTTCTTGTGTGTAGACACAAAATCTTTACTTTTCCCTTAATTTTACATAGTCTCTTAAAAATAAAACCCATCCCAACACCCCAGGATCTATAAAACTCTTGAGAGCAAATGGGTGATTTTACTACCAACTGAGAACTGAAAGCACAGATCTAGCAACAAGGAAAGATTAATAACTTCATCTATGTGATAACTCTCAAAATACGCCATCAGCTAAAGAAAAATGTTGTATTTACAAAAATAAATGTTCGCATCATATCAAAGGGATAACATGCGCAACATACAAAGTGCTCCTTAAAAATCTAATAGGAAAGGCACTCCTACAGGGGAAAAAAGTGGACACAAGTTATGAACAAGGAGGAATATGTAGGAAAAAAAGTCTAAAGCACGGCCAACAAGACTCAAAAAGAAAATCATCTGCTCACTTGTTTTCATAAAGCAAGCATGCTTTATGAAATGACATTTGACAGCACAGCCCACTGGTGAGACTGGGGTGAGGAGGACACCACTGCCTGGTGCTCACAAGTAGGCACAAGAATGCAAAGCCCTAAAGGCAGATGGTAGCAGAGATGTAAAGGCAGATGTGTAAATCAATAGAAGATAAGTATGGGCATCTCAATAACACTGATAGACCTCCAGCTAATAGGTATAAAAGGAGGGGAAAATGGCAAGCCATTTGGCAAATATCATGGGCAAGAATAGATGCTAACACAACAGAGGGGAAAGTGGTGTGGTGCACACTTGTGAGAGCCAGTATTGGTTTGTTGAATTGACTTCATCTGGAATCAAATGAAACACAACCAGCCGGGCACTCCTTAAGGATTTTCCTGCTTACATCATTTGAAATGAGAAAGTCCACCCCAGATCTGGGTCACACCGTCCACACAGAAGGACAGAGAAAAGGAAGCTGCTGCCTTTGCTGTCTGCCCTCGGTCTAGCCCAAATATCCTTTGTGGAAGGTAAGAACTACTTCTTCAACATTCCAGTGTAGCCCTACAGTCAAGCCCTCTCAAGGAATCCAGAGAGGCCTCTAACAGCGGATCAGTGCTGAGACATTCAGGTTCACAGACTCAACAATGATGGCATTTTCATCAGGAGATGACCATTGCTGGACGACCTGGACCACAGCCTATAAACCACTGTAATAAATCCCCTTTTAACAGACACAAACCAACACAGACGCATGCATATTCACACAATCTATTTCTTGAAAGAACCCTGACTGACATACCACTGAAGCCAAGTGTCTTAGGGTTTTACTGCTGTGAAGAGATATCATAACCATTATCAAGGTAGAGCATGGCAGTACTCAGGCAGGCACAGTGCAGGAGGAGCTAAGAGTTCAACCTCTTCATCTGAAGGCTGCTAGGAGAAGACTGGCTCCCAGGCAGCTAGTATGAGGGTCTTAAAGCCCACACCCACAGTGACACACCAATCCAACAAGGCCACAGCTGCTAATAGTGCCCCTCTCAGGGTCAAGCATCTTAAAACCACCACACCAAGAGAATGAAAGGATCATCATTAAGCTAGGACCAATGGGCACTGAAGACCAAATTCTAAATATACCACGAGGAACACAGACGCACATTTAGTTAAAATCTACCTATAGGACATCAGAAAAGAACAAATTGTGGACAGTCTTCAAAACATCTGACTAGGTAAGGACAGACTGAGAAGAGGTCACAGGCTGGTGAGTGGGAAATGACAATATGCCAGGTACAATATGTCCTCCAATCCCAGAGGAGCAGAAGGGAATGAGGGGAAGACCTGGTGAGATCTGAATACAGCCCAGAGAGTAGGTAATAGTGCTGCGCCACTGTGACTCTCTGCTGTTCACACTCTGGTTGTGGTTACATAGGATGGTAACATCTGGACAACCTGGACGATCAATCTATGGGTAGGTTTAGTGTGATTTTACAATCTCTCTCACTTAAGCCTAAAATCAGAACGAAATTGGTTTTTCTTTTCTTTTCTTTCTATCTTTTCTTTAACTCTGTTTCTTTTTGAGGCAGGGTCTCATTATGTAGCCCTGGCTAGTCTGGAGCTCAGCATATATCAGGAAGGCTGGGATTCAAGGCCAGAGCCACCTCATCTCTCTGGCATGTTTCCAAAAATGTTTAAGGCAGAAAAAGAAGAAAGGGAGGGAGGCAGGGAGAGAGGGAAGCTTTTCTTAGTGTAGAACTGAGACAACAGAAACAAGAAAGAGGAAGGGGGAGGAGGGAACAAGAGAGAGATTCTTCCTATATGACATAAAAAGGCCCAACAAGTTAACTCAAAGCAAAAGGCAAAAACTCTGAAATGTTCTGAGGAAAATAAGACACAGAGAGGACATTTCTATGACCTTGGAAGAAGGGAGGATTTTTTTTTTAAGGAGGCACAAAATCTACAAACCATGAAAGAAAAGAACAAGATTGCCTGCATTCAAATTAAAAACTTTTGTTCAACAGACGATAGCATAAACAGGGTAAAGAAACAGGCCGCAAACGTGAGATGCATATGGGTAAGGAAAGATTAGTGTGCAGAACATGAAGAGCCAGCCTCTGCACATCAGGAGGAAACACAGAACGGCCTAAAAAGCAGATCTGACAAGGCAATTGACAGAAGAGAAAGCCAGAACAGTCCAAAAATGTGCATTGAAACTGGGTCTCACAAGTCAGAGAAATACAAACCAGAACTTGGGAACTACTATCAAATGAGCACCTGGGCAATCGCAGTAATGAGGGAAGCAGGAAGCAATGAGACAGCCACACAGTGCCAGGAACATGCCACGCCTAGTCATGTTATCCAAGAAAGCCACGGGAGCCCAAAGCCATCCACAAAGCAGTGCACACTTTGGGATCTAGGGATCGCTCAGCAGAACTTCTTCCACGTGTCAAAGGAGAAGAGACACAGAAGCACGCATGCCATGCTATCCTTGCACTGGAGATGAACTCGGAATCTGGAAATGACCTACCGGGCAGCCCACACTACCTTTTTTCTATATTTCTTCTCCCATATAGCAATGAAAATTAAAAATCATAACCGCATGAACTAAGATGAGCAAGTCACACAAATGAGAGTGAAGAGCAAATTTAAAAATATAGCAGCAGGGTACTGTGTCAGTGCACAGGAAGAGTGCATGCACTCCATATTACACTATACTCCTAGCCCAGAAGCGTGTATAACTTGGTTTAATATTTTAAATAATATGCAGAATACCACCTGTATAGAGATGCAAATGCTTACAATGACTAGGGACTTGAAATGATGGCTCAGAGGTTCAGAGTGCTGGCTGTTCTTACTGAGGATCCAAGTGCAGCTCCCAGACCAACTTCAGGCAGTTCACAACCATCTGTAACTCCACTACACAGGGACTCCAAAGCTGCCTGACCTCTGCAGGCATCCGCACTCGTGTGCACAGACCTGCACAGACACAGACACAGACACACAGACACAGACACAGACACAGACACACAGACACACACACACAACTAAAACTTTTTTTTTTTAAGGAAAATGACTAGAGACAGGGTTGGTGAACACTGTGTGAAGATGGCAGGGCGAGGAATATACCCCAGCGCTCTCCTTGAGCTTTCCTCAAATGTTTGAGGCCCGAGTTCAATCCCCTGTAACAGAACACACAGCTTAACCCTAAAAGAGGATGAGGACCAAGACAGAGGAAGACAGAAACACATTACAATATGGCAAAGCTAAGTGTGACGGTGCGTTCTACTGTGGTAGACAAGGCCTCTCTACAAATGGGAAAGGTTTCCGTGACAATCTGAATCAGAGACAGCTGCCTTCACTGAAGGACTCCTCAGCTGTTTGGGTTTAAACCTGGTAGCGGTTTTTTTTTTTCATTCAATTTTCCTATCAAGATTTCCCCCTAAAATCACGTGTGTGTGTGTGTGTGTGTGTGTGTGTGTAAACATAAAGAATATCTTTAGACCCCATACTCTAAAATTAGAGCTTCCTCTTTCTTTCCTTAAAAACATTCAGACATTTCCTCATTATTCATATATTCAGTCACATCAATAAGAATTTCTATTTGAGAAGAAATTTACTCAAATCCTCCTTAAGTGAGCTACAGACCTCTGAGTATGCTGGTAATGTTAAATTTTAAAGATGCTTGCTTTTAAAAGCAAAACAGTAACAAAACTCAGATAATTGGCAATAAATATAACAAAGCCTAAATATAATCAAATAAAGTCACATTTCCTGAGACGAATATCAGTATAGACATCACTGTGAGAGTCATGTGCTTTGTGGTATACAGTAAGTTGAGAAGCCATGATTACTACTACTACTACTATTACTACTACTATACTACTACTACTACTAATAATAATAATAATAATAATAATAATAATAATAAAAAGTCAAAATTGAATACTCTTGAGCCGGGCGGTGGTGGCGCACGCCTATAATCCCAGCACTCTGGGAGGCAGAGGCAGGCGGATTTCTGAGTTCGAGGCCAGCCTGGTCTACAGAGTGAGTTCCAGGACAGCCAGGACTATACAGAGAAACCCTGTCTCGGAAAAAACCAAAAAAAAAAAAAAAAAATTGAATACTCTTGGGTATAGATGTAAGGTGGGTGTTCTCCTCTATGAGAATTAAATCAGCTGACTGCTGACTTTCACAGTGAACAAGTGCCATGATCTCCCATCTGAAAGGTCAACAGTAGCCACAGACATGGCAGTGTCCACACTCCTCAGAACACACCACAAAGACCCCATTCACTGCCCTTCTCCTGAACGTCGTGTCAGTGATCAGCAGTTCCTTGGATGGTGCCAGTGATCTCAGTGTGCCTCCGCTCTTGCATTAATCCCATAAGGATGAAAAGATTTGTTTTCTACCTCTTAGAGTTTTCATTGCTGCAAAGAGACACCAGCAACTCTTATAAAGTAACGCATTTCACCGGGCCTAGCTTACAGCTCAGAGTTTGAAAAATTAGTTCACTGTCAACATGGCGGGAAGCATGATATCAGGAGGGCAGGCGTGGAGCTGGAGGGGTAGCTGAGACTTCAATTCTGGATCAGCAGACAGCAGAGTGAGCCTCTGGGCCTGGCTTGAGCTTCTGAAACCTCAAAACCCACCCCCAGTGACTCATGTCCTCCCACAAGGCCATATGCCCTAATCCTTTCAATAATGTCACTCTCTATGGGCCATGTTCATTTAGACCACCTTTCAAGAAGTAGGGCAGACACACTGACTGTTGAAGGGGTCATGGGGGAGCGTGGCAGCATATCAACATGGAGAGGTTAGGTTGACTTTGTGAAACCTCGTGACACGGCCCAACAAGTTTCCACCAATCGGGCCTTCCACATCAGGAAGGTTTCGAGGCTCCCCCACGTAATCACTTGAGCAAGTTGTTCAAACTGAACTCTGTCACAGCATTTTAGTCTTTGTGTACTGAAGAGCAGTGTGGTAAGCCAGTGTGAAGGGCAAATAGGACCCTCAATTATCAAATTTCTAAAGAGTGTTCTCCTTCCCCGTGAGCTCCAAAACTGAACAAGAAGTTCCAAACTCAAACAAATTTAAAACAGGACCCATTTTTTAAAAAAAAAAAATAAAACCTTAAAGGAAGTGGTAATGTTGACAACAGCTCAGACGGAAGCCGGCTCTTTCTTACTTTTACATGAGAACGGAAATAAATGATGTCTTCCTTTAAAAAAGCAAAATAAAAACACTCCGATATTAGATTGGCAACTCTGACTACCCCAAAAAAAGTGTCATTTTAAATTCCTCAAACAACAATTTTTCCTTCTGACACAATAGCTCACTTCTTCAGCCTACAGCTAGTTGGCTGAACCCATCAGTTGAAATCCCTGCACGATCCAAGATCTGGGACAGAAACCAAAAGGCATAAATCAAGGAGGGCCTGGTTCTCTCTGCTGCTGTGCAGGCCAGCACTCCTGTGGGGTGGCCAAAAGCTGTAGGGACGTTCACAACTGTGTTGGTGGGTGATCTACAGTCTCAGGACATAGGAAGGAGGCATCCAGTGATGCTCCTATGCAATGAGTTAAGCCTCCTTTTACCATGGAGTACTACATGCCAAAGAGCCCACACGTTCTTGCTGCAAGCACTTATTCATAACCAGCTCTACTCCAGAAAGATAGTTAAGCCATCCTTCTTCTGTGGATGGGCTCCTGAACGGTTGAAACCCTGTGATAAAAGAAGCCAATGGAAGCTGAGGGAAGGAAGCAATGTTGGCCAGGAAATACTTATTCCAACAGAAAAGTTACATTTGATGTTGTTCCAAAAAAAGAACATTGGCAGGAAATTCAACATTTTGTGCTTTCTGTGGCTACTAAAACAAAATGATTTTAGCTCTAATCCGGCAATGCGGAAACAAACTAAGAGCACACAAAATCGGTAACACCGACCCTAATTGCACAATGTCGTACATCAACAGTCCAAAGAGGTCAATGCAGCAGCCTGAAGAGCTTAAAGCACACAGAGATGAACAATGGACTGTAATCCTCATGCAGTGGGAGGCGTTCAGGAACGCACCTGTGCGGGAGACTTCAATAGCTAGATAGGAAGAAGGTGGCCAAGTGCCAACTCATCAACAAGCCAAGAGTATAATAAAGCAAAATCCAACTTCAATTTTTGCAAAAATACTGGTATTTTGACATTCAGAGAAGGCACTCAACACCTCTCTATAACGTACAAAGAGGACGTGGAATCCACACACACAGGTACTAAAGCAACTGTCAGGTCGGACAATTCGAAAACAAGATTTCTTAAGCAATTCTATTCCCTACTTTATGTCTTTCTTTCTTTCTTTCTTTCGTTCTTTCTTTCTTTCTTTCTTTCTTTCTTTAATTGTTAAACACTGGCATGCTGAAGGGAGAAATTCTGAAAAAAAAAAAATCTCCATTCATTCACTCAAGGGCTGACTCTAGTACTCTTGAGCCAAGGGAAGCCAAAAGATAAAAAGGACACTGGAATGATGGTTTTTTAATGAAGCAATGGCCCAATTGAGTAAGTGGGCGAAAGCAAGCTCATGAGAAGTGCTGAAACCTGAGCCAGTGGCAAAGAATAAGAAGTCAAAATAGTCCAGAAAGTGCCCATAGTGTCAAGAGATCTGCACTGCATTACCTTCAACACAATCTTTTTTTTCAGGGAAAGCATCCATGTGCTTTTTTTTTTAAATCTCCCTTTTTTTCCCCGGCTCCCAGATATATAGCATTGGGGCAGGGATAAATTTCAAGCTGGCAAAAGTCCAACTCCAACAGTTGCAGCTGTAGTAGCTGCCTTGTTTACAAAGCAATTCAGGAAGCTTTTAGAGGGCAGAGTGCACCAGACAGACAGGGGTCTGTAAGCAAAGAAGCAAAGCATGGCCGGATCCCAGTGTACTCAGAACAGACAACACATCTGTTCGCAGGTCCCTCTTGGAAACATGCCTATACGGATAGCAGTAAACTTCGGTGCTTGTGTTTTTCAGGGAAGTATATCAACTTAATCCTTTATATCAAAATTATATAGCTCCTGAGCCAGCCCTTGGACCATCCTCAACACCCTAACCAGACACTGAAAACGACACGCTGCACATGCTTTGAGCGCATTGGAATCAACTATAATCAGGAGTTCTTTGTGCATTAGTGGAGCCATGCATAAGTGTGCTTCCTATAACCGTGTGAGGTTCCTCCCTCATAAGCCAAGCTCACTAGACAGCACCTATATTCAACCACAGTGTGAACCTTGATTGCCTCAGATATGAACTCTCGCAGGTAGCTCCTGTCTCCCTCCAGCACTGTACAATGGTATAGATCCTGGCTGTTTTTCTTTGATTGCCATAGTTTCAATTCAGAACTCTTTTCTAAGAAAAAGAAACACAGGCAAGAGGTAGACCTGGGAACAGAGTGAGGAAGTCATAGAATTTCTGGGAAGCAGAGTAGATTAAGCGTACTTACAAAGCTGTAAGTGATCAAAGATGAAATAGGTAAAAATCCAGTGGCTAGGGACAGTATCATTTAAAAAAATTGTAGAAAAGTTCTTTCAGTTGTTTAAAAAAAGAAAGTAAACAAAGGCTTAAGAGTCAGACGAGGAAAAGGTCATTTAACAGATGAATACAACAAGAAAACTAAAACATTAAATACACAAACAATTAAGCCATGCATTTTCACACGCAACTTCTGTGAATTCTCTGGGTGGGATATTTCATGTAGTTACAGCAAAGGACAACCATAATCCAGTTGCTTGCATAACCATAAAAATGATTTTCTGAACTCGCATGAAAAGGCTCCCACTCTGATGATATAGACAACTGTGGATTTACAGTGGGAGTTAAGTGCCGCGCACATAAAACCCTGTCTCTCCGTGAGCAATACCTAGACAATAAATTAGCATAGAGCCCAGCTCTGGCACGCCTCTCACTGTGTAATTACACATATTAATTACATGTTTAATTGCATATATTAATAATACCTTGTCTGTAATTGCAATGTATTCACGTAAACCTAATCAAGGAAAACTAGACGATTTGAATAAAACTTGTAATGCAAAGTGTAACAACTACGCTAACAAGACGGGGAGAGGGATGCATGTGTGTGACAAACTGTGTGTCAAGAAGAATAGAAAGTGATTCTCCTTCCTGAACATTATTTCAGGCCCATTTAACACAATCTGTACCACTCAATGACTGTTCAGTGTCCTACACACATCAAATCTGATTTGGACAATGTTCCTGACTTGAGATGAAATTTCACTGCTATATTTAGTTACAGAATGATAGGAAAGGTTTACGTTTTTAGGCTTAATAAATAGTAGAATATGCTAATAACTGGGATGACCATTACAGGATCTGTCATGTCACATTATATAACAGAGGAGTCTCACTCATTGGCTACTCCAAATAGTCTGACTTACTTTCCCCCTTAAGAAGTCAAGAAAACACATAATTCTTTTTTGGTCCAAGAAAGGAGAATTCTATTTTGGAAAACTCATGGGGACAAAATTCATTGCTGTAAGAAGTCATTGCTGCAGCCGGGCGGTGGTGGCGAATCCCAGCACTCTGGAAGGCAGAGGCAGGCGGATTTCTGAGTTCGACGCCAGCCTGATCTACAGAGTGAGTTCCAGAACAGCCAGGGCTACACAGAGAAACCCTGTCTCGAAAAAAACCAAATCCAAAACAACAACAACAACAAACCCCCCCCCAAAAAAAAAGAAGAAGAAGAAGAAGAAGAAGAAGTTATTGCTGCTTATGGTATCATAGACCTTCACAGGCAGTGGGAACTCCTGAAGACCCAATTCTGCAAAGAGTCAGAATTTGATAAAATACAAAGTCAATTAAAATACAAGGGCTCCAACCCAGTAACTAAAGGAAGATATTGAGGTCCCTTTATTTGATTATCTGATTTTTTTTATTAAGTATTTGTATAATATTTAAGAAAAATCATAAAACTTTCAGCAATAGGCCACAAGGTTTTAGCATAAAGCCTGGAAATACTCTAGTTTAATCCAACCAGGTTTGTGTGGGGGTGGGGAGGACCCTGAGGCTGAAGGAAGCAGATGAGGAAGCCTGTGAACAAGTTTATGAAGCAGACCAGCAATTAAAGAAACAAATGCTGGCCCTGCTTTTATAAGCAGCTTTATGAAGCAAGCTTGAATCTTTTTAATTGTTATTATATTGAGGTTGCTTTCTTACAGTGATTTACAATCACATTTCCATAGGAGGAAGAATACACAGCCTTCTAGCAGGTTCTGTTCTGAACTAGAGAATGCAGGACAAGACAAATTTTAGCAACAAGACCAGGCTTCTTCCTGTAATTCACAGGGGGCTAACTACCACACTGGAGTTACAAATGCCACCTGAGGGTCAATCCAGTTAGACTTCTATTTCAACAACATCATTTACCACCAACATATTCTGAGTTCATTCAAAACCACAGTTATGCTGCAACCATCAGGAGTCCTGCCCCATTAAGAGAGCTAATAAATAGCCTTGCCCCACAATGGAAGAGTGCAGCAGTTTCCATAGAAAATGGTATCATTTATCTTTTCCAAAATTTTATTCACACCTCAATTACCGTTCATCCGTCACCGTCACTCCTACAACTCAAAGCAAGTAGCTGCAGGATAAATCCTCACTGGACAGACACTGTATTTACACATGAGGAAAGAGGTTTAAAACTACCATCTTAGCCACTCAAGAGGCTGGAAGGTTTGTGTTTAAAAGGGAGGGAGGGGGAGGGAGGAAGGGAGGGAAGGAAGGAGGGAGGGAAAGAAAGAAAGAAAGAAAGAAAGAAAGAAAGAAAGAAAGAAAGAAAGAAAGAAAGAAAGAAAGAAAGAAAGAAAGAAAGAAAGAAAGAAAGAAAGAAAGATGTAGTTTACTTATGGAGGAAGATTCAAAAGCACATGAGAGGGAAGAAATACTATACATAAGCAGAAAAACAATACTTGTCTTTTTGTAAGGTCTGGGACTCTTTGTGCCAATGCACTGTAATCAATCCTCACATGCCATTCAACAACAAACTTAAGTGTTTAGAGAAACAACTCTTTCTGATTTTATCTTTCCTTTACTTGTTTTATTTACTTATTCATTTTTGCCATGTATTTATTTATGCTAACAGCAGAGAGCTGTGATGCTCTGGTCCCAGCCTACAGCAGTTTCCAACAGGTTTTCTTCTTCAGAAACCACATACTCTCCTACCCACTGAAGGACCACCCTGCCAGCCCTCCTACCATTCACTGAGAGCTTTCTATGGGTGGGGCTGTGTTGAACTGGAAAGTTCTGGCATGCATGCACACATCCACTGTGCTTCTCTACTGTAAATGCACGCTGCCACCTCCCCAACCCTCACGTGCTTGTTGCACCTGGAACTGCGAGCCAAAGCGGCCATCTTCTTAAGATGGTTTTGTCAGGTCACCTTATCACAGTGGCAGGAAGAGACTAAGTCAGGGGCTGTGCTGGCTTTCCGCCACCCACCTGGGTCAGGGAAGCTGCCCTGGGAACAACCACCTCTTGACTTGGTGTAAGAACTAACAGAGGTGGAATTAAAATTTCAGTGTTGCTAAATATAAGATAAAAATAACATTTTTAATTTTGGATTTCATTCAGCACAGTAAAGTTTAATTCACTTCTCTTTATCTCTATTTACTATGAAGTTTCTGATACCTGATTTAAGTGGGTTCACTTAGGTGACCTTTTCTTACACATCAATTATCTTCTAATAAAGAGGATTCCCTTACAAGATCTACATTTTAAAGGGAACTTCAGCTTCAGAATTTCAAGAGGAACATATTACACCTCTTCTAACACAGTGAAAATGAAGGAGAGATTTTGAGTCTGGAAAATAGTTTCAAATCCCAGCTGAATCCCACAGTGGCTGCGGTGACTCGGGGAGGTCTCTTAGGCTCTTTCAGATCATTTTCACACCTGCGAAGTGGAATGTTCCCTCCACCTCACAGCACTGTTAGGAGATAACTCCCAGGAGAGCTAACAAGGTGACACCCGGAAGAGCAATTTTAGTCTGCAGACAACCAATTGTTGCTTACGCTTAGATCCCCTGCACTCTGTCTACAAATAGCTCAACCCTTAGTGTGTGGCATTCAAGAGTCCACTTTACAAGCTTATAAAAGTTATGAGCACAGACATATGCAAAAGGAATTAGCAGAGCAAGCAAATAGATCATAAAAGGTTTGTTTTAAAAAAAAAAGGAGGGGCTGGAGAGATGGCTCAGCAGTTAAGAGCACTGACTGTTCTTCCAAACGTCCTGAGTTCAAATCCCAGCAACCATATGGTGGCTCACAACCATCTGTAATGAGATCTGATGCCCTCTTCTGGAGTGTCTGAAGACAGCTACAGTGTACTTACATATAATAAATAAATGAATAAATCTTAAAAAAAAAAAAAGGAAAAAAAGAAAAGAAAAGAAAAGCCTGGCAGTGGTGGCACACGCCTTTAATCCCAGCACTTGGGAGGCAGAGACAGGCGGATTTCTGAGTTCGAGGTCAGTCTGGTCTACAAAATGAGTTCCAGGACAGCCAGGACTATACAGAGAAAACCTGTCTCGAAAAACAAAAAAACAATAAACAAACAAAAAACAAAAAAAAAAACAAGAAAGAAAGAAAGAAAGAAAGAAAGAAAAGAAAAGAAAAGAAAAGAAAAGAAAAGAAAAGAAAAGAAAAGAAAAGAAAAGAAAAGAAAAGAAAAGAAATTAAAAGATCAAACTCTGATTCTGATCCAAGTGATATAAACAGGGTAGGTTTTGGGCAGCATGAACATAGGGTTGAAGAACTTAGCCAGACATCACTGTTTGCCTCACCCCAGCCCCTTTTCTACTTATAAATTGGAGCCCCCAAACACAAATACTGGTGGGACAGCAATTTGCGGCTTGTGAATGAAACCCCTCAGTCCACTGTTATCTGCCATGCCAGCTGCCAGGTCTCCGAGCATTTTAAGTAGTGCCATGGCACAGTATCCCAGACGATAATGCCAAGTCACGCTAATACTCAACTCCACTGAAGACCATGACAGAAAACTTCAGCTCTGGGTCATGCATTTATGAAGAGATAATCAAAGACATATTTCTGTGAAAAGCGGGAATCATATTCAAAGCTGTGTATCTTTGGCCAATTGTCCTCTGCTTTCTTGTATTAAATCTCCAGAGTGAAAAAATATGAAACAATGATACTTCTATTTCTGCCCATCAGAATCACTAAAGCCTGATATGAAGCGAACTGCTCACACTGTAAACATGGAATGCATAAATCTGCCGGGTAACAGTAAGCTCCAGTAGCACAAATCACATCTAGTATTCTTGTAGCTGTTCCTTATCAGTATTTAAGCAGCAAAGACAGTTAGGAGCAACAACCACAGATAAAGCAGAGCACACTATTTAAATTCATCCTGTGCTCTAGGACCCCGGCACTATGTTCTGTTCCCGCACCAGGACTAAACGTCTCATTTTCAGATTCAGTACATAACTCTAGTCCTAAGATACTGCAGTAGCCTCTGCTCCAAGACAGTGTATAGCCACAGACCAACTCCATGCTGCTTAACTGCAACGATTACAGACACGTGGGGCTGGGGAGCTGGGGATGGGGGTACATTCTCTACTCATAGCCCAAAAGCTTAAGCAAACAATAATAAGAAAAGCTAGTAGAAGAAATGCCATCGGGCTGAAGTGTAGCTTTGTGGCGCAGCCCACATTCTGAATGTTCAAGGTCCTGAGCTCCACCCTGGGCATCAAAATGGGAAAGTAATAAAATCAGAAAATGATCTGGGCAATTTTTTAATATTTTGGAGAACTAAAATAGTTACCGTTTAGACCCAATCATGTCAGCCATGAGAAATGTGATTTAATAAGAGAGCAGAGATGAGATAGGGGTGGAGTTTCTAGAACAATATACTCAAAGGCATTTGCAGTAGATTGAGAAGCTTTGCGGTGGCCATTTATTATGTATAAAGAGACGTGTAAAAACCATCCAAGCTGTATGCATTGGTGTGTTTACAGAAACACAGGAGAAAAAGAAACACTAAAGAGGAATATGGCCCAGTACCTATCTTTCTTTAACCATCAAGGGAAAACATATCTCAACTCACTTGATAAGCGGCTGGCTGGAGACTGCACAATCTCCCCCCAGCAGCTCATTAAACTGTTATATCACCTTGACAGTCAATTCCTGCAAAGTTAAATGCAAATCAAAACATTTTAATTGAATCATGCATTACATGACTAAGGGAGCTCTCTGTATATAGGAAATTTGTGGAGAATCTTTGCAAAGTCATTCGTTACTGTGCTAAAGCAACTGGAGCATCCCTGACAGGCACAGCTCAGATGTCAATACATCAAGTCTTAAAGCAGAGAACATCTGTATTTAAAAAGATGCTGTAAGTTTTCTTACCGTATACCATGATATGGATCTGACTCTTTCAATATCTGGTTCAGAAATGGGCAAGAAACTGCACTAATGACTTACAAACACATTGAATTTGATGTGCAGAAATGTTTTTCCCCTCCGCTCCAACCGTACAAACACTGGGAAGGCTTTACTGCAGCACTAAAGTAAAATCTTCGGGGAACACTCGCCTTGTCAGTCCTGGGATATGCCAGTCATTTGCACTGTAGCAGCTGAGCTTGTATGCTTTTCTTATCCATTAAAAAAACAAAATTCCTTCAACATCATAGCCCTGAGGTGTGAGAGGAATGACATGTGCAAGTGGGTAGGACTATTAGCCTCAACAAAAATGGACAGTCGAATCTCTGTGGCATCATGTGATCTATGTATGTTGGAGACTGCTATATTTAGAAAACTCCTACAGAACATGAGAACTGGAAGATACAAATCAAACTGCTACCTTCCAGGACTGAAAAAAAAAAATCAGTACTAGCCTCTAGAAAGCATGAGCCATTTGGGTGTTTGCTTCAGCTGAGAGCCACAGCAGAATCAGCAGCAGCAGGCACTCGAGCACGCACACAAGCACACACGCACGCACATGCACGCATGCACACGCATGCGCTCACACACACACACACACACACACACACACGCACACGCACGCACACGCACACACACACACACACACACACACACACACACTATTATACATCTGAAAACATTTCTGCTGCAGAGTGCATTAAATTGTTCCATACTTGAGATCAAGGCTTTTACATATTAATGCCAATGAACCAATAGCCCAAACCCCAATGTTTATCACTACCTGAAAATCAAATTAAATATACCACATGAAGGAACTAACCAAATTTTACCTCCATTAAACCCAAGCCAAGAGTGAGGCCTTGACAGTAGGATTGAAGAGATTAGGGCTTAATTTAGACAGAGTGACTGCAATAAAACAATTCAGATGTGAGCCTTTACAGGAGCCAGTACTTAAGGCACCTCCAGACAAATATTTACATAAACTATACAACATTATAATCTCCTAAAGATAAAAGATTCAGGAACCCATTCAATCATAATTTAGAATACAAACATTACAGGATGAGGAAAGGAGAGGGCACAGTGAACTGAGGCCTATCACTGAATGCCCAAAGAAAATTGTCTTTCCCAAGGTAAGAGACAAGATAAATAATGGGTGAAAATATGAATGTATTAACAAAAAGTCGAAGCGGCATCTGCTGTTGCTGTGCCTGCTGCTGGCGGCACACCCTACCTCACAGACATGCCTCTGGAAGCTCTTATCTCAAGAGACTTCCTTCCTCTTAGTCAGCCCTAGCACTCCTCATTGACCAGTTTTGTTTCTCTGGTTCCTAGATGATTTCTAACCACTCCTCCCACTGGGCTTGGGTTCCATGTCCTCTGCTGCCCGGCTTTAATCTCTCACACTCAGAAGACACAAAGAACTCTGGGCAACAGCCATCTTTCCCCGCCTTCTGCAACCCCAAGAGAACATCCAAGAAATGTGTCCTGTGCTCCCTTTGCTGTGTGCCTCTTGCCTTAGAGTATGAACCATAAACAGACAATATCCCTTTTGAATTCTTACTTCATATGATAATTATTATAAATTGTGATCACCAGAGATTTCCAGTTTGCAAAAATGTCCCAGTTAATGAAAGCTATGTGTTCAGGTTCATAAAACCAATACCCCATCTGGTCTTTTAAAGTAGGAAATTAATGGAATCCTCTAGAGAATTAAGAAATCTTTGACCATGAACCTGAAAATGAGCCTGTGAGACTCAATAATCTGCTTAGTTAAACTGGGTGAGCATGATGACAGAATGGACCTTAAATGGGAAGACCCAGAGCTAGGAACAGATGCTGGACTCCAGAAGTGGCTTACATCCAAACCCAACGTCACTCGGCTGGCTCTTCTACAGAGATTCATCAAGTGAACACATTTTTGTCCTTAGCACTTGAATCTCCACTGTGCCCATGTCCTGAAGGATATTTATCTACAAGATGAGCTGCTGTTTTGAATGTGAAATCCAGTTAGTATCTTCCCATGGTCTCTTTAGGAACCTCATCCTCTTCAGGGTCACCTTGAAATACTCAGGAGGGTATTTCTCAACAGATGTGTGCTTGAGAATTACCTGGAGAACTCTAAAGGGGAACATCTCCAGGTCCTACACTACATCTAGGGTATGTTTCTCCAGCTCCTTGGCTCCTTAAGCACCTCAGCAACACACTACTGTTACAAATCAGGGCCACACAGGAGATGATGACAGAGTCAAGCCACTGCAGCAAACTTAGTGCAGCTACTGCCTGCTGGCTGAACTTCTTCATGTCTGACTGCTTAATGCTGCCAGCCAAGCTCTGGCCCCATGTGCAAAGGAAACATCCAAGGGCGCTGGCACTCATGCAGTGTTCAATAGGCTGTTCCAGGTACAGACTCTGAAAGTTGCCATTACACTCCCGGAGCTGGCATCCCAGGGTGCCACAGGTGTGTTGATAGTTGATGCAGTCTGTTTTGTTTACAATTTCCTGCCCAACAAATTGCATGTTTCTACAGATGTCTAACAAATTCAGGACATTTACTCCCTCAGCTGCCACTACCCTGCCGTTTGTATCCTCCTCAACCATTGGTTCTGATGGTATCTAAAGACACGTTCACTGGCATTAGAAAAGGTCATTAAAACGCTAGTACAACCATCTGTACCCAGATGGACAGGTCTCCAGCCAAAATGGAAAAGGTGCCTGTTCAAAGGGACCCAGAGGACCCAATGGCACATAGTGCCACAGTTGGTTTTTAATTATTGTTTGTGGGTCCTGAATTATTTACATTTGAGCTGTAAATCTTAATGACCCATGCCATGTTCTTCTTGGCTTACCGATGACGAACCAAGCCAAAGCAGAATCATTTACCTGATTCAATGATGCTGCGGGAGAGAGGCCAAAGAAAAGTGTATCTTCCTAAACCGCCTTGCACTGGTTCTTGGAACAATTTATTGTCACTCAGATTCTTGTCTAGGTCATTTGTTATACACTTATCAGAGAATTGCCCACTGCTGTCATAATATCTCTCGGTGGTACATGTACTTGGACAGGACATGTTTTATTCCTTGACCTCTACCTTGCGTATAGAAACATTTTTATTTTGTTCAGTGAAAGTGCAATTGGGTGGTGCTAGTTTACTCCTTTTTGAGACAGACACTCACTGTGTAGCTGAGGGTAACCCTTCACTCAGGAAGTTCTTGCTTCTATTCCCAAGTGTTAGGATTCTAGGTGTATATAACCACATCTGGCTACATCACCACCACACACACACACACACACACCTTACTTACTTTCTATTTTGATACAAAGTTTCATGTATCCCGGGCTAGCAGTCAATTCAGTATGTCACTAAAGATAACCTGGAACTTCAGACCCTCCTGCTTTCTCTTTACAAGGGTGGGACTATGGACATGATCCAAGGGTGTAGTAGCGCTGGGAACACGCCTTAGACTCCATGCATGGCAGGCGAGCACTTTACCAGTCTCCCACATGTCATGGATTCGTTGGCTGGCACAGACTTCCAGAATGAAGGAGTTAAAGACCACAGCTCATCTTGGCAAAGTTGGCACTACTGCAGCCACCTGGGAGAAACGCTCAAGGTCCTTTCTACCTTACAACCTTGCCAAGAAAAATGAGATTGATTCAGGGTTTGAACTCACCTTGCCCTGAGTAAATGAGGAAAGGGATGTCTTTTTGGGGTCACCAGTGTGTAGCCAACTAGACACCTCTGTCCTAAGAACTGACCAAGTCCCTGCAAATCAGTTATGAGTACAAGCCTGACGCAAGGGAACAGAGCTGTGCAGGCACACTATAGAGTCGCAGCAGAACTTCACAACACGATCTCTGCCTGCCCTTCAGAACCCCAAGCAGGCATGCTCACCAGCGGTGCCAAACTGTTCGACTCATCAAGTCTATGAACACTGCATACGAAATGCAAACATTTTCCTCCGTTTGGGCAAACATTGGCACGGGAAACTTTTCTTTCCAATGTTAACAGCAGGGAGCTTAAATAAAAGTTCAGTTTCTCCAAGGGTGGGGGAAGAGAAAAAAATTCTAATTCTAAAAATATGTCATCAGCAGCTTGCCATCGCCAGAGACACTGTGCATGTTTCCCTCAAGTTTGGTTCGCTCAAATGAACTTGACAGCTTCGGGGATCACTTAAAAGAAAGAAAATTTGTGGCATGAGGCCTGCCAGACACAAAAGGATCACGTCTCAACAGATGAGACTTGATAGAGCCCCATCTTAAATATTTCTGTACAATGATTATGTGAGCTCGAAATTAGTCCTCTGCCATGCATCTGCGCGCAGCACCGTGCCCCGAGGGTGTTCCTCCAGCCCGGTCACAGGACTCTCCACCAGCAGCTGCCAATTAACTTTGAAATCTTGCTACTACTATTAGTTTCCACCAAATGAATTAAGGGACATCTGGGCATACAAGCAAAATTCCACAGCTAAACTTAAAATAAGCTGTTTTCCCTTTAACTACAGGTGTGTGCGGGTCAGATAAACAATTTTAACTGTGTTACAAATTACAGGTGTCAGTACCTTCTCTAAGCCCAGCGAGCGCTGGAGAGCTGTACTCGGGCAGGTCATTTACAGAAATGGGACTATTCAGGATAGGTTTCCGTTTAAACCTAATTCTCCGGTCTCTGAAAACCCTGTAAAGACCAGGAGTAAATATGCTCATTTGACCCGAAGCTGCAGCTCTCAGACATCTGATTAAAAGGAAAAGCAGGTAGGCATTACAACTCCCCAGAAAGCCACAGAAATAAAAGGCTCCATCTTCAAGAAGACTGACTCCAATTACACCACCATGGTGGGGAGAAGGTCAGGTGCCGCAGACCGGGGCTGTGCAAGGCCAGGGCAGCTATGCTGTCAGGCAGCTGAGGCAGCTCAGCACATCTTTTTGTTTTCTCATCCTCTTAGCCATAACCCAGATTCGGGGATCCTGGTGTAAACTGAATAAATCCTTGGACAAGGGCAACATTTGTAAGTGAATCGTCAGCTTGCTCTGACCTCCAAAATGATGACAGAAAAATTAGAAGCTGATCTGTAATATTAAATATTTAATCTTTGTAGCAGCAGTCCTCTAGATTTAATTCCAAACTGACTGCCATGTTTCCAGTCACTGTGTTTGTTCCTGACACTCAGAAACAGATCTTCAAAAGAAAACTCCAAAGTTGGTTGGAAGTGCTTTTAAAATGTACTTGCAGAACACTGTGTAAAGGAGAAAAGAAAAAAAGAAAAGAAAACTGGTTACTAAATACACCACGTCTTCAAAATACTATAAGCTGGGCTTGCTCATTTAACAAAAAAAAAAAAAAAAAAAAAAAAATTGTGTATTTTAATATAGCAAATCGGAAAGCTGAGCCATGGGCAGGCCTTGAGGTCTGCAGGCAGCAGCCTCCAGCGCTCCCATGAGGACCCAAGGATGGGAGTTTAACCTTAGAGCCTGGGTTTCCATTAAATGGTGACATTACAGAGTGCACAGAATGACAGTGGCTTTGTTGACTTCCCCCTAGAAAGAGAATCCTTCACTGGAATTTTAACAGTCATCTCCATTGATTATAACTGCACCTGGACAAACCTAAAATATCCATTACTTAGCAAGGGGAAAATAACAAACAAACAAACAAACAAGCAAAACCACCCTTCAAATAGATCTGACCAGCTTCAGAACTTTCCTTGTAGATCACAAAAGAGACACACTAACAAACTACGAGCTTTTCCAGAAGGGACCAAAATAAAAAATAAAAAAATAAAAAAATAAAAAACCACACAGCAATTCCTTCTTTGGACTTTTAACTGAGGAGACATCCAGGTTTGCTTATTCTTGGTTCCCAGTTCTTACTCTATCGACACAATGACAAAAATGTCATTTTGCATATTATTACCTATTGTTGACCTGAGCACAGTAGAACTCTTAAAGTTTCAACTCATCTAAAATGCAGAACACATACATATTTTACCGAAAGGTTTACTATGCATATTAATCTTTTATGTATTTTATTCCTCCAAGCGTGAAAAGAGACAACTTGAAGTAATAGAGACTGCCAGGTGTTGGTGGCACCCCTTCCACTGTAATGACAGCCATGACTTAAGGTTTTGTCTAGATCTACTCTGCCTCTGAATTGCAAATCCGTCAGGTTGCCACAGCAACTCTACATGGGGACAGGTAAGCTTCAGGAAGCTCCCTGGTCATCATTTCCATCTTGTTTGCTGCCTCACAGCCCTCTGAAGTCCCCACTGTATGGGGGACGCCAGGGCTGGCTCCTCTTACGGAGTTATTCCAGTGCCCTGTCCACTTGCACCGATTAATCATTCCTGCTTCTTGAGCTGACATATCGAGCGAGGTAGGGAGACGACATCCTAAATGAGCAGAGCTGATTACCTGGGAAAGCAATTCTTCAAGATAGCTCGGCTAACTAATAGCTCCATCTGCTACACAGAAACACATTCCAAACCCCCAAAGCAATGTCAGGATGCGACTAACGGAGCTGGGTCCCGTGTGCCAGATTCCCGTGTGTCATCACAGGTGTTTGATGAGCACAGAAAGCACATGAACTTTTTTGTCCTGTGGGCGAGCCAGTGCTAGCTCATGTTAGAATATCCAGCCACCAGAGAGGGTATTTTGGTAGAGTTCTAGGTGTGACTTTCTGTTTTTATAAAGTGTGAAATAAGACTTCAATGTGAAGTTGCAATGTGAACTTCAGACAAAGAAAAGGCAGGGCAGGCCTAGGATAAATCTCACTTTTCTAAAACATAAGCAAGAGCAACACTAAGGGCGAGGAGCTTTCTGTTTCCATCAAAGTGTGTGGCAGTTTCTAGAATAAAAGATTAGAAGCTTGTTTCTAGGCAGCTAAATAAAAATAGAATTTCTATGGATCCAGCCCATACTTTGGAGTTCAGCAAATTCAACAAACTTAAGAAAGCTGTGGTTAGAATCCATCGATACGTTCAGCAGACAGATAAATACAATCTGGCCATGAGATCCGGAACTCTACCAAGCTACCCTTATGGACAAAACTATAAATGGCTCCCTGCATTTTTTTTTTAAAAATCTGAATAACAAGCAGCTTCTAAAGTCACCACTACAGATCCTGTCAGCTCCTTCATTATTAATAAATCTTCCATAATACAAATCAGTTTCTAACATCTCAATGCTGAGTGTTTAAGGAGGCCGTGGGTTTCATTTCCCTGATCAAAGCATTGACATTTTACAGTAGCTGTATTTAACACTGCCTCTGTATCGAATGGGAACAGGCTCCAGTTCTTTCCACATTAGCTGTGATTTTAATAACATGCCAAGCAAAGCAGGCTGGCGTAATAAGTTTCATTGCACCCACTTCAAAAACAGATAAGCGCCTCATTTTCATACAGTTTCCACTTGTTGCTAGGTAACCACACCATATGAGACATCTCCAGGCATTATGCAGAATGCATCCTCTTCACCCAAATTTGATGTGCTTTGGGCATTAAATACTGTTATTTTAACCATACCTATCACTCAAGCAGTTTAAGCTTTGGTTTAGACTGTGACATAGGTTTGTGGGATTGTTGCTTTTAAGAAGATTTTAATGTGCCCAGATTGGAAAAGATAAACTACAATAGTAGATGTCTCTCCTGCCCAAAAGTAAGCCCACTGTATTATCCAATAAATTGATAGCTTGACATTTCAAAGAAAGACAAAGTAAACCTCTCCAAAGATGCCCGTACTCTGCCCTCTTAACAGTAGACAATGTCAATTAAAAACTTCCTCACTGCTTTACCTGACCATGAAGGGAACTTGGTAAGCAGGGGTCTATATGGAGTTGGGCTTCCCCTGCAGGCTTCGAACAGAAACCCTTTAACTAGGCGCATCCGGGCCAAAGCGGGAACCCCATCTGTCAGCCAAACAAACCAGCTTTCTGCTGGCGGAAAGGAGAGCTCTGTGGGGACAGATGCAGCCCCAGCCTGAGCGAATGAGGGACTCTGGCGACAAGGAGGTGAGGGGCCACCTGCGGGAACAGCAGCAGACACTGACATTTTCAAACAAAAATCAATCTTAGCAAGCAGCACCGGGCATCTTCCAAACATGAATTTTCTGTGAAGCTTTCAGAATATGATTAGTGGATGCTAGAAAAGTGTTCTGTCACCTGACCTACTATGTGGCTTAATAAAATGGTCTCTCTCACCAGTGATATAAAACTGAAGAAACTAACTCCAGCAAAAGAATAAAAAAAAAAAATAGTACTGAGAAGCAGGGTCAGATTCTGGCCCTCTGGCTCTCCTGTCTGGCCCTCTGTTCAAGTTTCAATGCAACAAGAGTATAGCTGACACTCCCTTCTATGGCTTGTTTGAAGTGGGTGGGGCCGACACTGTAGCTCCAGCAGAAAGGCTATGCGTCCAGGTCTTTTCTTAGATATACTTGCTCTAGTCATAGTGAGCTGAGACAGGAGCTTGTGGTCTCTACTACACCAGTGGGTTTCAACCAGGATGCCTTCTCCTTCGCCTCTCCACCCTCCTTCCTTTGCCCTCTCGGGGTTCTTCCACAACTTGGATAACTTTAACTTACTTTTCTTCTCAAAATCTGGATTATTTTAGTTGAAATATCAGGACTACATGTCTGCTGTTCCCAGGGACAGACTGAGATGAGGCAGGATGGACGGGGTGAGAATCAAAGCAGCATAAACACGGTGTCATTGCTCTAAAACTCCAGGGGGCAGCGAGATGTGTGGACTACATAGGCGGGATGTGTGCAGTACATGGGGGGATGGGAGAGAGAGGAGAATGAGAAAGGGAGAAAATAAGTAAACATGTAATAAAAATATTTATGTTTAAAAACTCCATGGCAGACAGGAAAAATATAGGAACACAGGAAGATGTGAGGAGAGCATCTTTACTTCTGTTCTGAGATTATTTGGCTCAACTTTATTCACTTAAAAAAAAAAAGTCCTGGTGATGAGGAGGGAGGTTGTGTAGGGAAAGCCGGCTAGGAGAAGGAGGGGCAGTCAAGGGTGAGGGTGCATCTCTAGATGTGCCAGGCCTGGGATGGGGACAATTCAGGAAGTCTATGAGAATGACTCTAGCTGAGACTCCTAGCAGTGGGGGATTCCTGTGGCCAGGCAGGACTCCACATGGAGGGTTAAGGACACCAACACACCAACAAATCCTTCCACCCAAAATGCATCCTGCCTATCAGGACTACAGGGACAAAGACTGAAGGAATGGCTAACCAGTGACTGGTCCAACCTGAGACTCATCCCAAGAGCAAGAATCAATCCCTGACACTATTGATGATATTCTGTGAGGCTTCTAGACAGAAGCCTAGCAGCTTAACTGTCCTCTCAGAGGCTCCACCCAGCAGCTCACCAAAACAGATGCAGAAACCCACAGCAAACATTAGACAGAGCTCCTCTTGTAGAAGAGTTGGGGAAAGGATTGAGGAACCCACAACAAGACCACCAAAAGTTAATTAGCCTGAATTCATGGGGGCTCCCAGAGACTGAACCACCAAGGAAAAGCAGAAAGGGGCTGGGCCTCGGCCCCTTTGCAAATACTTAGCAGGTTTGCAGTTTGGTCTTCATGTGTATCACCCAACAACTGGGGGGGGGGGGGGACTTTATCCTGACTCTGTTGTCTGCCTGTGGATCTGTTCCCCTAACTGGAATGTCTTGTCTGGCCTCAGTAGGAGAGGATGTAACTAGTCGTGCAGTGACTTGAGGGGTCAGGGTAAGCTGGTACTCAGGGGGGACCTCCCCCTTCTCAGAGAGGTAAAGAGAAAGGAGTAAAGGGAGGGACCACATGAGTGGGGCACTAGGAGGCTGTGATCTGGATGTAAGGTGAATAGATAAATTCATAGAGGAAAAGTTCCTAAAAGAAAGTTTAAAATGATCAGCACTAGGAACAGTTTCTATGAATTAAACTTGAATCAATTAAACTCTATGGCCCAGTAACACAATTTCTTGATCTACATCCTAAAGGAATCCTCACACATGCAGGTGTGGATGCATGTACAAGAAACCTCATCCAAGCACTGTTTAGAGAAAAAAAAAAAGAAAAATAGAGAAAATACACAAAATCCATGGATTTTGTGTGGAACACAGGGGGAAAGGCTAAATAAACAGGAATGTGTGCTGTGGGGTAGAATCCAGTCTTTAAATAGAGGTCTGAATGCAACATGGCGGAGCTCCTGGGACACTGCATGTCAAAAGCTGCACCTCACAGGGTAATGGGGACAGTATGCCACCATGAATAGAACATTCATGCAGGAACCGAGGGGTTTCTACAGATGTTGCATTTCTACCCACCTCAGGATAGAACGATGATTGACATGATGAAGAGATGAAGAGGTGACAATAGACAGACAGCAGAATGAGCAGGCCAAGAAGGGAAAGGAAATGGAAACGGAAAAGGTGTTAGCCGAGATGGATGGAGAGTCATCAATGGGGACTCCAGGTTTTCTGAAAGGTATGCATGCATATATGTCTGTATGCATGTATGTTTGTCTGTTTGCAGCATTGATCACTGAACCTCATGCATGGTTGGCAAGTGGGCACTCTATCACTGGGCTCTATCCCCAACCCAAAGCATTTTTTAGATAAAAATTATATTCATATACTATTTTCATAATTAGAAATTAAAAATGAACTATATTTATAATGAACTGGGTTTCAGTCCAAAGAAATAATATCAAAACTTAAAGGACACAGATATGAGCTTCCAGAATTCTCCTAGGAGCTAAGAGAGTAACCACCTCTAAAAGGTTCATCTTGAACATAATTTTAAGACAAAACTACAGATATTTATTGGGTGTGTGTATGATCTAATACAAGTATTAAATATCTAGATATCTCAGTTCCATTTGAAAAAACCTATTATTAGCAACGTAACTACCTACTAATATATATGGCACTACATCCATTAAGTGAAAAATAATAATAATAAAATAAAAGTTCTTATAAAGCCTTCAGGGTATTTGGCCATAGGAGAAATATAAATATAAATGCTTCCCATTTATATAAAAATGAATTCATTAAAAATGGCAAGAGGCCGTGCATCTGGTGAATTTGTCTCAGAATTTGGAATGACGCCTAGAAGTCATGGATGTGTTGCTAGCGAACCCCATCTGTCATAGCCCGACTCTGCACTATATATAGCCTTTCGTCACCAAATCAATATGTTGTGTGTTCATGTAATCTAGTATCTAGTCTAGAAGCCTACCAATTGTCTGTGAGCTCTCAATTCTTAGTTTCACAATTCCTCACATTGTTATAATTCTTAATATACAACTGACAGATTAGAGACAGATTATTTTAAAGACTCCAGTCATTGACGTATAGCTGTGGAGGGAGCTAGTGCCTTATGTGTGCATACATACATACATACACACACACACACACACACACACACACACACAAAACTTGCAAAAGACAAATGGTTACTACCGCGAAGGATTTCACAGTGCACCAGAAGTCACTACAGCAAAGGTTCTCACAGGAACACACCTCAGACCATACAGTTTCTAAAACTCCTCGTCTAGATCACCAAGTATCCAGTAAGCCCAGCTCTCTACAGTGTCTAAGTCACCCAGATGCCACAGTCCAGTCTCTGGTGAAGTCATGGAAAGGACGGTGGCTGTGATCATGTACCATCTGTGCATACTTCTGACTACTGGTAAGCTTAGTTACCTTTATTCCTACCCTGTCCAAGAATCAAACCAGAATTTCAAGAATAAAATAAAAGGCTGAAAGCAAAGGAGGAATACCTATTTTTAAAATGCTGTGGAGAACTCATGAAACGCACAGCATTCTTTCAGTGCAGAATGGAGCAAACAACCAACTCCACTTCAGGTTCTAAAGAAAACGAATTAGTATGCTAAAAGATCCCAAAGCCATTTATTTAAGTAAGCCTGAATTCAATATACTATGTCTTTGAAAGGCAGAAAAGTATGTATTATAATTTAGAACATTTTATTCTCAGACATCATGCAAGAAATTTGTCTGCTGAACACAACCAAGTGTCATGAAGAAACCAAAACAAAACACATAAAGATCAAGTGATTTCAGGTGGGAGGATAGTGCGTCTGTGAGCTACGAGGCAGGGTCTAAACAATGTAGTGTGTCTCCAGCTATGAGGGAAAGCCTAAATAGTGTGTGCCCAAGCAAGGGCCTAAATAGTGTGTGCAGGAGCTGAGGAAGGGCCTAAATAGTGTGTATGTCTGCGGGCTCTGATGAAGGGCCTCTCCCCATCTTTCCAATTGTCCAGAGCAGCTGTGGGCATGCTCACTTTATGAAAACTCAGCCTCTCAGCATTAGCAGTGTAAATAAGACGAGGACCCGGGTGTTTGTAGAATCTTATGAAACACCTAGATTAGGGGTAGGGATAGATTCCAGGCATTTTTGCAAACCCAAAGACAATATAGTCCAGGTTAAATATCAAAAACGTCTAAGGTATGTCATGAATGCAATACTCTTACTGTTTATAGGCAATGACAAAGTCAGAAACAGAAGAAAAAACAATAAGTAGCTGTCCTTCACCCTAGGAACATTCCTTGGGTGCCAGAGCTCCCTCACTTTCTGTCTGCTTTGGCTTTTTTGTGTCTAGTATTTTCTTCCAGCTAAAGGTTGAAGACAAGTGTCCTACTGAGCTCTCCAATGCCAGGCGTCTAAAAACCCTGACAGTCTTTGTCTGCTTAAGATTTAGCTCAAAACTTCATTTTCTACTTAGAATGCCTTTCTCCTTTAAAGACTTTTGAATATAAATTCCTCTAACATGAAATCACATCTTCCTGAATTATAAACCTATCAAGCTTGGAGAATTAGCCTTAAGCTGTCAACATCAAAGCAAAGGAGTCCTGCCGTTAGTGGAAGCCCCCACCTGATGTATGGCTCTGTCCTCTGCATTCAGAGTCACGCTAAGTAGAAAACAAAGGGGTTATCAAATTCCAGTAATTAATAGGGGTAAACATGAATGGAGCTAACAAAAGCAATTACTTGGAAGTTTAGAGCTATTATCTCGCCATTTCACGTCTCCCAGTTTTCAACAGGAAGCAGGGATGAAAATGAATGCCTTGGGACTGGACATTTGGTCATTTCACTCAGGAGTTCCCGTCCACCTGTGGAGCCCAGTTGACAGCTAATTTAAAGCTCTCCTCCATATAAAATAAATTACGCTGAATTGAGTTTATAAATGAAAGGCTCCTTAGTATTTCCGCTCACTTTTGATATGAAAAGTAATCACTTAAGTTTTCTGAATTCAAATGGGCAGGGAGGGCAGGAGCATGAGCTTCATTTCTGATGACATCTTCAGGTGCTGCCCAAGTGGCTGGAAGCCCTTCACTACGATGTTGTCCTCTGCTCGAGCCTGTTCTTGTGACATTCCTTTATGGAGTCATAACTGAGAACATCTACTGTCTTCATTAAAGGGGACAGAAAGGATAAGAATGGCAATTTCTCCAATATCAAAAATAGGGGGTCTCAGATTAGAAAACAAATTGACAGCTACAGTAACAATAGACAAATTGTCTTGAAGAAACAAGATGAGGATTATTTCATGGTACTTAATGTCAGCATTAAACATCACTCCAGAACAGTGGTTTTCCACCTGGGGATTGAGACCCCAACAGGTTGAACATAAGATATCTTCATTATGAGTTATAATAATAGCAAAATTACAGTTACGAAGTAGCAATAAAAATAAACGTATGGGGTCCTAACTTGGGGGTTAGCACAACATGAGGAACTGAATTACAGAATCACAGCACTAGGAAGGTTGGGAACCACCGCTCCAAGATAGCCCATGATGTCTCACTTGGATCTGCCTCCCTTACAGAAATCTAAGTCAGTCCCTACACAATGAAATTTAACCTTCTAAATACATTTCCATTCCTTGATGCACCTTCTCCTGTCCTCAACACTCCCCCAAAGAAGCCAATGCTTCTTGTCCCTTCTCTCTCTCAAGTCACTAACTGCAGCCTATGGCCCGGAAATTTTTTTAAGGCATGTGGCTCCCTCTAGAAAGATCTTCAGGTCCAGCCTAACCTGGGTAACTCATTAGGTCACATGACAGTCTGTCTCTCTGTGACTTCTGGAAGATAGCCTCTCTTGACTTCTCCAGCAGGTCCGGTTATCCTAGTGTGTGACTGCCTTACACCATAGGTTTATCCATGACAAATGGATTGTTTTATAGTTAATCCTAAATACTATAAAGGATATTTAGTAATATCCCTTGGCTGTAGGAAGCATGAGGACTAAGTTTGTCTCTGGTTATCTCTATCTCTCTCCTTCCTATTGAAAGTCCCCATACCCTGGCACACGCTTGACTTAATGAATGCATGCATAATAATTATCCATTTGGGTCCTGTCTTCTTCAGTGGACGAGAAGGTCAGAGCTTTTGCCTCTTTCCCTCCTGGCATCTCAGCATCTAAGCCTAGAGCCTGGCACAGGCTGAACTAACTGCCCATCAATAATTGTTTAATGTGCACACCAGACTAATAAACAAAATTTCTTAAAGCATAAAAGCAGTTCCTCTCTTCCTGGACCTTAGCGTGATTAAGAATTCCACTATTTGTGTTGCTCAGGAGAATCAATTACCTCAACTTCCTGCAATGTTGTTAGATGAGAGGGGATTTGCTGAAATGAATAGGTAGGTCTGGTAGCCTGCGGGTATTCACATCCAGCAACTAAGAGCTGCTCCCCTTAGACCAACGCAACATGCCCCACTTACACACATGACAAAAAAATGAAAATTCATCCACACAAATTTTTATTTAGACAGGAGCCTACCTGTTTAGAAGGAAAAGCAAATTAAGGCCTGCACATTTCAGAGACTTTGATTTCTGAGCTTGGATTCACACAGCACAGGTACGCAGCCGATCAAAGCCTCTCTTCCCAGTCAAAGCCAGGTGAACAGAAAGAACAGCTGGCATTTAAATGACACTCCCCAATCCCCACCTTGTCACACTCAAGGTGAGTCACATAGAGCTATCCAAGTCGTGAAGCCACAAATCTATGTGGGCGTTTTAGGGGGACAGACATACAGACCCCATACACTACAGGATATAGTCTGTTGACTGCTGCGCAGTAGCTTTTCTTCTTCTTCTGCAAAGGCATGTAGATAATATTTCAACAATAACCACACATGTCTCCCTGTGGTATAGACACATACAAAATGCATTAGGAAAAATGCCAATAACTGCAACACTCTGCTCCATGGCTCTGTTCAAGTGAGTGCCTCACAGGTACCACAGAAGTGCACAGCTTTCTGAATTTGGTTCCAAAGGGAGCTCAGAGTCAATAAGCCTCCTCAGCTATCATCCAGCATGACTAAATCACTCCAAGGGCAAACCTTTCTGAGTTATGTGACCATTTCTTTTGCAGAGTTTTACCGAAAACGGCATGCCATAAACCAATTTAATTCAAGGTAACCCAAGCCGCTGGATGAAAAGGAGCCCAAGAAATGAACAGAAGGAAGAAAACGCAAACGTTTCAAGTTGCGTGGGAGCCTCAGTCACACACTGAAATGAGCACAAATTAACAGACCATGCGTTCCCAGGACCGATGAGGTACCCCTCCGAATATAATCCCCACTTCCCATTATTAGGATAAACCGGCCATTATGTCGGGTTTTGCCTTTTAAAGAGATAGAGCCAAGGAAATCCTTTACTGAAGAGAATTACCTTGTGCCAGCACATCAGTGGCTTCAATGATGTTCAGAGGACATCCTAGGATCCCTTTTATGTTGTTCTCTTGTGAGCCGTGGACAGGAGGAGAGGGAATTCTCCACTCAGAAAATACTCAATTATTTTAACAGGATTACACTGTAGACCGACAATGCTTAAGATAGCCCCCTGAATTTATTAGCTTGCCAGCACTTCAAATGCGCAATTTTAATGCAAAGATCTTTTAAGTTTAAGTAAAGGACTGGCAATGAGTCAAGGAACATCTCCTCTGGCTTTCTAAGACAGGACACTTCACCATCAAATGGGAGTTCACAAGCATAGAAGGAAGGACCTTCACACTGGGTTCTCCAGGCCTAGGATTTGCCCTGGTTTTAAGGAGAGGACGTTCTCTGAACTTTCATTCGTCATTACTCCATTTTAGCTTGAAATGCGTCTGTCTTAATCAGACAGAAGTTGACAACAAGGTTCAACTGAATCTCTAATAGAGGCATACTGCTCCTTAGTCCCCAGTGTGGTCCTATCACTTCACTTCACCTCACCTCTTCCCTTAGCTACAAAGCAATCCATACCTGGATCCAGGAGAGCAGCCAATCCCACGTAAGCAGCCCAGTGATCAGTCCTTCAGTGCCCACCCATTTCCCCATATTAGTCACTAACTCATTCCTACTGTGAGCACGTGTGTGTGTGTGTGTGTGTGTGTGTGTGTGTGTGTGTGTGTGTGTTTCCTCATAATCATATTTGATTTAGATTAACACTGTTAGATGGGTAGGGGGTCCCAAACGCATTCCTAGAACCCTGGTCACTCCCTTTGCTTTCTTGACTGTCTGGTCTGTTCTCAACCAGTAATTCTGTCTTTCCTCTACATCCCCTACCCTCACTGGATTTGGGGTTCTTGCTTTTGTTTGGGGGAGGGAGTCCTACCTAGCATCTTCTTTTAGGTTCTTCTGTCACGCTCGTTCACTCCTATGAACTGAAATACAACTGAGGTAGTAAGATGGCGAGGCATATAATTGGTTAGTTCCATCCCATGAGCCTAAGTCTTAAACTTAATCCTCGGAGGGCTTAGCTTCTCTGACTGATGATGCGGCAATTTATGTGCTTAGTTATCAGGAGACTCAATTAAAAAACTGAAGATGGTGCTTGCAAATTCATCTTCGGTTGCAGCTCACTGCTGTGGTCTAGAAGCAATGCTTGTATGCACAACAAAGCTTCTAAAAGAGCTAGATCTGGCTTATTCATTGTGGCTCTACCTCAGGCTTCTAACATGGAGCCTATTGTGCTATAGTAGAGTAGGCTCTGGCCTTTCAGTAGTCATGGATAAATGGCTTCAGAAGGGTCCTGGTCAGATTTGAGCCCTTTCTCCTTTGCTCTGCTCCTATTATCCTATGCTCTGCACAGCACTGCAGTAGACATGAGAACAGCAGCATCCAAGCAATTCTTCCTGTGAATGGGATGTCTACTGGAGTCAGCTGACTAGCTCCCAAAACTGTGTGGCCCAATAACTACAATAGCTTCAATAACTACATGGCCTCCTACCTCACACCAAATGGAGAACCGCAAAGACTAAGACAAAACCTGGCAGAGCAGCAGCTCCTACAAGAGCACGCACCCTTGGCAAGAACAAGGGATGGTTCTTCCCAAGTAGATGGTTCTTCCCAAGTAGACAATGTTTCCAGTTCACAGGAGGGGTAATGGTGAAAAGCAACAGCCCCACCCAACCACTGAAAAGGACAATGGCATGACACTTTACTAGTCTGAGCATAGTAGGTCCTTTCCAGGGCTGATGGATTGGAAATGCTCTCATTTTTTGCTTTTCTTGCTTTTGGATGGAAATGACAGACAGAAGAAGGCTAGGCCCAGACAAACATGAGACCAAGACTGAATTCTCTCCATCTTAAAAGTACAGTTCCAAGCGGCATCTGCCCCAGACTCCTGGTTGTTCCCATCAGATTTATTCTAGATCTTTCTACACAGACAAATCAATCCAGGAAGACACCTTCTTCCTGCGAATTGCTTGTTAGGGTGGGTAACTGCAGTTTCACAGGAAAGGAGCTGTAGGAAGGCACTAAAGCAACAGGTAAGCAAATGCCCCATAAACGTACCTTCCATAAAGACAGACTTAGTTCCTAAACCCTACACAGGGCAAAATTGAAATGCCAAAGTTGAATTACAGTGGAACTTTTAAAATAAAAAGTTACCTGGTGATTCGCCTTTCTTTAGAGCTATTTTTCTACTATAAACTTGATTTATGCATTAGTATCAAAATGACCTCTGTAACTGGATGCTACAGTAGAGATTTCACCTAACTCCATGGCAGAGGTGGAGAAGGGGGAAGGTTTGTCGAGGTGTCTCTCTTTTCAGTCAAAAGAAGAATGTAACAAAAAAAAAGGGAAACAAAACAGAATGCCCACTAATGGCATACAACTTTAAGACACATGGGTGCAGACAGGCCTGCGGAGCTTTGGAGACCCTTGTTGAGATGCCTGATGCTGATTTTAGCATACTAGTTGTCATGGCAAGTCAGTGGGATTTGAGAGCACATTTCTGTTTTGACATCTGGCCCATAACAAAATTACTATTGATCTGTTGTGAGCTTCCAGCAAAAGAGTATAACCTAGTCTCAGAACAAAGCATCGTCCACTAAATAAGAGGCAATAATCATCCCGAATTTGTGCCTTTCATTCAAAATCACATCTCGGCTGGTGTTCTGCTCGGAGCATTTTGGAATAAGCTTCCCATTCCTGAATAGGGGTACCCGGACCTTTTTTTTTAGATGAATCTTCCCGAGATTGGATTGATCCTGCCTCCCATCTCCAGAAGCCTGTGGCAGCAGCAGGATAATGCTTGACATCCACCTTGTGCACACACATTGGCTTTGCTGCCGATTCTGAAAACTAACAGGGCAAGCATTATTTTCCAACAGATGTTCTACAGGCAGTAGAAATAAGCGATGGAACAAATCAGTCAGAACTGTTCACGGGGTTGGGGAGGAGGTGAAAGAAAAGGAAGGGAAGAAGAAAGAGCAACCATAGGCCTTGTTTCTAATTTATTTTCATTGCTCTGGAAAAATTTATAGGCAAGTGCCACTCACAAATGACACGGCTTTCATTAAAATGATCGGTTAGAATTTTTAGTAGACTGTATTTTCCAATGATACTAATAAAGCATTAGGGAACGTTTACATAATGTCACTTACCCCAGGGGAGCTAGTTCTTTTTGTAGTGTGGTTCAGCTAAACACTGACCATCCTCCCCACCCCTAGGTGGGCAAGTCTCCAGCCATTCCAGGCCTTGGTCATTTACATCCCAACTACATTGCTTCTCCTTTTTTCCCCCTTCAGAACAAAGCTGTATTAACCAAGCAGCTATCTGATGGTTTCTTTTGCCCGCATCAGTCAAAAGAAGACAAACAATATAGATCAAGTGCATCTGTGCTCTAGACCACATTGATTTGTTGCATGTGTGGTTAAATCCTGTCAAGCAGTCTTAAAGGTGAAGCATTACCAGCAGAGAATGGGCTCTGGGAGGGAGGGGCTGCCATGAGTCATGGGGGGGGGGGTTTCTACCTGCCACTCACAACACTGCACAACTGCCCAAACCACACGGATATGTCACACATGTCATCTACCAGCCCTCACATCTATCCGTACACAAGAGCTTTTAGTGAATGATTATATACCTAACAGCTAACCAGGTACTGGTTACAAGAAAAGACAGGCTCGGATGATGAGGCACAGTGGTGTACAAAGATCCTGGACCAATCGTCACCAGGGTCGTGGTTGAAGCGGGGTATGTCCATCAGGAAGCCCACTCTTGTAGGAACCGTTTGGTCACGAGGACATCTCTGACTTCCCACTCCTCCTGGTCCTTGCTGGCCTGTGAAACTCTGATTTGCATAGACTAACACACGGAATCATTGCCTATTTCTATTCATGGCCTCAGTGGACGCAGTCTGTTGAAAGACTGCAACTTAAAAGGACCAATTATTTAACTAATGTTTTTGCAGAGATGTCCACGCGCTGACCTCAGCAATATTAAAACTATACAATTATTATGCAAAGTCAGGAATGGAAGCTCATTTCAGAGTTATCTATAGGAAGCTGTCAGATCACCTCGAGTGACAAAGCACAGCCAAGTGGTGGCTTGAGAGAAGGAATCCATAACACTCCAGTCGCACAGAAGGCCTTTCAATAATCTCTGCAGTGAGAACATGAACAATCACTCCTCCTCTCTGCTTTATGGTTCCCCATCAAAGCACTGGCATGAGGCTCAGAATGTCTAAAGTAAATCAGTCTTTTAATAAATCCTGGTATGCCTTTACTATATGCTAACAATTATTTAAACCCATTCCCTATATTAATAGTGTCATAAATTCAGTTCTACAAGTGGCAGGGACCATGAAGTAGAGCAAACACTTCAGGTTCGCCATGGCAGACCTGATTCCAAACATTCTATCCCCCTGTACTCTTAAATCACTGCAAGGTCTCAGATATGCATATACTTGAATGCCCAAATGGTATCTTTGATATTTCTATTCATATTTAGCTTTTGGTTTTAAAAAAAGGCCACAATCTTATTTCTTTGGCATGCTGTCTTTAGTTTTTAGATACATAATCGCTGTACTAAGATGCTGAACAGAAGCCTTTCATCCTCTGTGCTTCCTACACATGAGATCCTGTCATAGTTTCATTGCCTGTGTTCCCAATAGACTCTAAGCCCTTAGGCAAGGGTTCTATCCATCATCTTGACCGTACTCCCAGTGGCCAACACTGTGCTTGGCATGTGACATACGCTCAATAAGCACTTGCTGAAACCCTGAATGTAAAAAAAGCACATCAAGGCTGGGGAGATGGTTCAGTGGGTAAGAGTGCTTACTGGGCAATCGTGAAGAACTGAGTTAGGATCACCACCATTCATATAAAATAACCAGGAGTGGCTGGGGAAGAGTGGAGACCAGAGGTCCATGGGGGCTTGCAGACTGACATACTAGTCCAAAAAATGAACGCTCTAGATTAAGTGAGCTGTAGATTCAGTGATGAATCCTGTCTCAAGGGCGTAAGGCAGACAGAGCTAGAAGAGAGTCTTCCTCTAGGCTAAGCACAAATGTTTCTGGAGAGCTACTCCTATACACATGCGCGCGCGCGCGCGCGCGCGCGCGCACACACACACACACACACGCACACACATCAAGTACAAAAAGAGACACTATTACCAGTAAACTCTCTTAGTCAGGGTTTCTATTCCTGCACAAATATGACCAAGAAGCAAGTTAGGGAGGAAAGGATTTATTCAGCTTACACTTTCCACACAGCTGTTGATCAACAAAGGAAGTCAGGACTGGAACTCAAGCAGGTCAGGAAGCAGGAGCTGATACAGAGGCCATGGAGGGATGTTCCTTACTGGCTTGCTCCCTTGACTTGCTCAGCTTGTTTTCTTATAGAACCCAAGACTACCAACCCAGGGATTGCACCACCCACAAGGGGGCCCTCATCCCTTGATCACTAATTGAGAAAATGCCTTACAGCTGGATCTCATGGAGGCGTTTCCTCACCTGAAGTTTTCTCTGTGATAACTCCAGCTTGTGTCAAGTTGACACAAAACCAGCCAGTGTACTCACAAAATGCTCTTCCATGTATACAAGTTAAATATCTGGGTATTCATTATGTAAAGAAAGCAGAGGGAAGTCTGGAGGACACACCAGTGAATCTGGGGAAGAGACCCAAAGGTCATCATCAGAATAATGATGCAAATAATCCTGCTTTTCCACATTCTCCTTCCCAGCTGCTGAGCAAACTGGATCCTTAGGATGCTCTGGGTTTCCTTCTTCAAATACAGTAATTTAAGCCAAGTTTGGTTCAAGATTTTAGTAAGCTCTGTTCTTAGTAGCATGAATATGGTGTCTCTTTTATTCCTGTCTCCTTGGAGGGAAAAAAACAGAAACAGTAAAACAAATGGCTACATCCAGTGAGGTGAAGCCTGGCCTTTCAGAGCACCCTGTGGGCTCAGAAATCATGTGCATGTATGTGGCTGAGCATTACTCCAATCATGGAGAAAGGGTAAGGTGAGCTATAACTTACAGGAAGAATTGAATACTTTCAATGAAAATGATGACTTGGGTCTCAATAGTCTTGCAGGTTTGACCATTCAAATATGAAATGGAAAAAACCTGCAGAAATAATGAATAGTGTGGTAGTTTGGACAAAATGACCCCCAAATGCCCATGTGTTAAGATTTGGTCCCCAGTGTTGCAGAGTGATTTCCTCTAAACTGAAACACTTCCTCGTGGAGGAAGGAGGGAAGTTCAAAACAAGAAAGAAGTAAAAGGTATTTATGAAGTTTTTAAAAAATAGGAACCCCGGAGATTATAAAAACTGGGGGAAGGAGACTCTGACCAGTGGAAACCTCCACAACCATGAGACAAAGCAATCCCTTTCTCTTTATAAGTTAATTGCCTTGGGTACTTTATTATAGTAATAGAAAGCTGACTAATACAGTATTGTAAGACAGACACAAGGTTAAAAAAAACTATAATGTTGTTACATTTCTACCAAGATATGAGTACACAATCAAAATTTATAGAAATGAGTAAGGTGCTGACTTACACTCACTCCAATCACCTGGACGCCTCAGGCGAATGTTTCCAAAGAGAAATATGGACTCTGAAATCAATGACAAGTTGTTCTGTGGCACGTTCAGCACCTCTCTCATTATTTCACAGTCCCCCAAACCCTAAATCAGACATCCCTGACAGCCCTGAGAGTTTCGATTATCTTGAGTTCAATGAAGAGTGTATAATCAGACAACCTAAAAGCTACATATACACAGAAAACATACTGGGAAAACATACTGGTAGCCAGCCATAAGATAGAACATTAGGCATCTGGTCAAGAACAGCTCTTAAGGACTGAACACTGTCTGAGGCACCCAAAACTCCACAATGCATTAAGATCAGAGATCGCCTTCACAGCCAGCACACACAAAGGATTGTGGTGCACAAGTATGTGCAGGCAACAGTGGGAAGCAGACTGAGTCAAAGGACAGAGGAGAGTGGCTCCTACCAGAGTGGAGAGAGGTCACACCTGGAGGGATACATGTTATATAGTGAGTGGTTTAGTAAGTTGGATGCCAAAGAAGGTTGAAGACTCAGAATATACAAAGGCAGAGAAAAGAGAATTTAATAAAACAAAAGAACTAAAAATAAGATGATATAGTCAGGAATGTCATTCATGGTTGGCGACCAGAGGATCAGACTCTAGGGAAAGGACATTACAAAGAGTAGCAAATGCAAGGATGATAAGGGGGAAAAAAACATTCAATTATTACAGCTACTAGTCAGGGTGTTCTATACTGAACCTAAGATCTATATTATTATCTACAGTCCCTTCCACCTCTGAAATTCTTATTCACCAATTCCAATCCCACCATATCAGCCACAACCAAAAAAAAAAAAAAAAAAAAAAAAAAAGGAAACACAGGAAACATTCTCATTTATAACCCAAGAGTCCAAGAAAGGAGAGCCACCAACTCTCTATCAGTGCAGGTACATTAGCCAAATAGGAACATTCTGCCTCCCATCGGAAGACCTAATGTAGCCTTAAAAAGAGATACGTACCATGTGCAATTAGTTATGACAGATCGTGAGCAACATCAGCTCACTGGGTTTACTCCTTCCATAACTAGTAAAGAAAAAGACTAGGGAAATATGCAATTTGCTGGTGCTTTTCTTTACCCTCCACCCACATCTACAAGACCAAACTAATATATGCATATTCCCCATGCAGAACTTGCCTCAGAGTAACTCTCCACAGTGTAGTGACTCTTAGCAAAGGCCATTTGCTGCTCCTGAAGCAAGAGTCTGCAGGCATTAATAAGGATAAGTGCAGCTGTTTAGTCCATCACCCCTGAGGACTGGATACATGATTTAACATCTCTTACTTAACAAGGTTCCTAGCCAACAGGAATCCTCTCATCAGCATGTTTAGACGCTTACTTGCATATTCGAATAGTGATAGTACCAGATGACAGTCTTCTAAATAGATACAACAGGGTATCATTCCTCCTCTGAGCAGATGCCAAGGCACACATCAGAGGAAAACAGTGCCTTATTGGTCATAATACATTCCAGTACCTCTTTAATGAAAACTGGGTTTAACCATTCTGATGCTAAAGCCAGGGAGATGCAAACATCCCTTGGCTTTGAGCCAAGGGCTCCCAAGAATAACTAATTAGGTGAAAAGGCAAAGATGCAAACACCAAGCAACAATTTCCCATAAGTAGACGTACACAGCTAATGGACCCCGTCCACTAGCCAGGCTCCAAGAAAGAAATGACTGATGCTTTCAGTGATGAAGTGCTGGTAGAATGAGCAATCTGTTTACAGAGCCCCAAAGCAGCGTAGTGAGGGTAGGCTTGAAAGACAGACGTCAATGATTCTGGTAGCAACAATGATGCTCTCCAAGATTCTTCCTATTAATAACAGCCCTTGATTTGAATTTCTCTGACCTCTACCATGAAAACTACTGACACAGGCAAATTTTCTAGATAATACAAAAATGACCACACATACACACAACTAAAAGAATTGTATTTTGTCCTCAGAAGACCCTGAATTTCAATACTGTTACTATTAATTATTATTATTACTACGTTAATTCCCTTTGGAAATAGAAACTAGTAGACAAGCCATTAGATATTGTTTCATGCTTCGTATGTCAAGTCCTTTTCTAAGTTTGTGGGTACAATGGTAAATGGAAGAGACTGAAACATGCACATAACGGGCCCAGGGTGTAACTTAGGGGTAAGAATCTCACCCTCACCCAGCATTCCCAAGGCTCTAGGTTTAACTCCTACAACCAGAAGTAAAGACAAGAGAAGGAAAAGGTGATACCTACAATATCAACTTACTGAGGACAGTTGGCAGATCAGAAATGAAAACATATTGCTCATTCTCTAGGACACCGTACCCGACACTACAGTAGCGCTCTTTTTATGGAGATGTCCACCTTTCTCGGAATCACAGCAGCGCAAAAGAGATGGCAGCTGGGGTTTATATATGCGGAGCATCTTAAAATAAACTGAAATCCAATAAACCCTTACTGTCCTCAACATCAGCACCATTACCATATCTTTGGTTGGAATTAAAAAGACACCAACCATTAGGTCTACATGCAATAACCAAAGAATATTTAAAAAGTGAAACTTAGTAAAATGCTGGATCACTAGGTCAAGAATAATGGTAAATCCCAGCCAATACTTGGTGACAAAAAGAAAGCAAATAAAATTCAAGTGGGGGAAAAAATGCTTTGCAGAAGCAATCAGGAAAGAGTTAATAAAGCCCTTTGCAAACTTAAGAGAAATATCTCTATAAAGGCGTACATGTAATAAGGCTACAGATCATTGGTTAGCTGCCAGAAAAATGATGGAATATAGTATAGTTTACTTATTTCTTTTTAATGGCTCCAACATTCCACCTGAAAAATTGGTCCCAGAGCTGTATAATTGGGGATAAAAATTAAATGACAGTTTCCATTTGTCACAATGAAAGCTGATCACTTGTGTTTTTTCATTTATCCACACTGACTAAAGTGGTTCCTAAAGTCTACCAAGCCAATCTTTTTCCTAACAGTGAAAATAATGCTGTTACTGAAATAAAAGGAGAAATGAAATAAACTGTTGGCATCTGAACACACACTTCATTCCAGTCCCGCGGCTTGCGGCTCTGTCTGCTCCCATGCAGTCGAGGTGGTGCCAGATGACAACCTCTGGGACTTATTACATGCAATCTGAAAATTCATCATTGGGCCCACTGCTTTGCTTACACATACCTTAAAACCAAGTCACTAGAACTACATATTAATAGAAAATCAGTGCTCGATCACTCATGTTCGAAAGTTGGCCAAGGTAAAGTTAGAGTTAGGACAGACACTAAAGGGAGAGCAGAGCCTTAGCTCCCCCATGTGAGGAACAGGGAATGCACGCTGCTAAGATTCGTGTTGCTGCTGTATCTGAAGGGACAGCGTGTGAGAAGGCGTCAGAAGAAGCTGAGGGCACCGCAGGCAAGCGGCCTGAGGATGGCTATGACAGAGCACTCCGGTGTCGGAACCTGTTCGAGTCTTACATTGCAAATGTGCTGTTTGGCTCTTGCTCCTCCTCATTTCTGAAGTTCAAGAAAAGGACACGCTGTCCTCCCCACCCTGCCCCCAAACGTATTAGAAAGCTTTAGAAGATATGGGTCAACCCACCGTGAAGCATATGCCTTCCATGTAATTTTAGACTTGGGCTAATTGGAACTTGACTGACTCCCATCAGTGGCCTGGGATAAAGTACTATAAAACTAGAGTTGAAGGCAAGCAATACCAGAGCAGCCAAGAGCAGTGGCCTTGGAGATGAGCTGTTGCTCCCCTACCCCGGCTCATGCCCTAGGGCAGCAGCACTAGCCTGCTAGAGTTTTAGTTTCTCAGCTACAAAATGGAGACACTAAGAGCACTGTGAATGTTAAAGAACTGGTTGGTGTATATCACCTGGAATAATGGCTACTATATATCAAATCCTTAGTCCTGTTACAAATACTATTACACCATGTATTCATGATTTTAAAAGACAGCAAAGAACCATGTAGTCAGAAAATTACAAGAAATCTAATAAAGCTATACCAGTGCACCACTCTGAGACAGAAGAAAGAATACACACAATCAAAATGTAAGATAAACTCCAGGGTGATTACTCATGTGGCAAGTATTTACTTTGTAAAGAAACTAAGTTTGGGAAGCCTCCTCTAGTGGACAGGGGCATCACAGTTTAAGCTGGCAACATCACTGAGTATGTGTTGGGTACCAAGCACTACAGGCAATTCAAGCATGATTAGAAAGAAGAGAGGCTCTACCATCAAAGGACTTAGACCTTGATGGGCAGGGACACTCCCTACCACTGACCGAGCCCTGGCTCCGTGCCAGCTGTGCTTGAGTCATTTCCCCTCCTGCTTATCAGAATGCAGGAAGCCACTGATCACCAAGTGAAAGACTGGGACAAGGGAAAGCAATTCAGACGCCCAAGGCCCTGTAACTACTAAGTTGCAACACTGAGCTGCAAGCCCTCTTCTGTCTGACTCAGAAGTCACATTCTCACGAGTGCATCACGGACGCTGCCCTCCATTTATTTGTGATTCATCAACTACTTGCCAGGGACCGGATCAGGCAAGTGAGAGCCCCTGTGTGGAACTGCTGCCAAAGATGTTAAACTGGGAATAGCCACTGAGTGTTTTTAAGATGAGCAGAGCTTTAGAAAGGCCGTCCCCTTTATAGATTAAAGAATGGATGAAAAGAACTAAGTCTCGAAGAGGTTAAGTAACTCACCCAAGGTCAAATGATAAAGTAGTTCTAAAAAGCATAGTGTCAATCAGCATGAAAATGAGACATGCCACACAAATATGAAGAATAAGTCTGTTACTCAAAATGAGGTAAACATATATAGCTAACAAGATCTGATCGTTGGTTCTATCCTCAAGGTGACACAACCTAGAGTCCTCTCGGAGAGGGGAACCTCCGTTGAGAATTGCTTCAATCTGATTAGCCTTTGGCCATGTCTGTGGAAGACTGTTGACTGAAGACTGCTGTGGGAGGACCTAGCCCACCAAGGGCAGCACCATCCCTTACGCAGACAGCCCTGGGTAGTAGAAAGCCTGCCTGAGCCTGAGCCAGGAGCAAGTAAGAGAGCACATGACTATGTGAGCCTCAGCTTCCATTGTTTCTACCTTCGTTGCTGCCCTGACTTTCCCCAGTGATGAGGAAACCTGGGATTGTAAGATGAAATAAACTCTTTCCTCTCCTAAATTGCTTTTGGCCATGGTATTTATCACAGTAAAAGAAAAGCAAACTAAAATACAGGACCAAAAACGTTCTGACAGCAATGCTGAACACCCAGTGTCAATCAGGGGGCAGCTGAGAGTGGGGTGTCTGAGAGAGAGAAGGTACACCCTTACACGATCTAAAATCCAACATCTCCTGTCGCTACAACCCAATGAATCTAGCTGGAAGCCTCTGAGAGACGCTGAGAGGACAACAGATACGGAGCCTAAACCGTGACTGATACAAGGGCAGCCAAGATCTGGGTAAAGGGAGGTGGTAGGGACCTGACTAAAATGAACACTACACATTCGTGAATGCCTCATACGCTGATAGCCTGTGGTAAAAACACAGCACTCATTATCTTCAGAGCTCTGCTCAGCTGTCGGACCAGGCAGAAGGGACCTAAACGTTTGGCCAGTTTCTAGGGTTTGCTGGTATATCTAACTCAAGAAGTTCTGGAGAAAATTCAGAGCCTTAGAAACTGACAAATCTGAGTTTGAGGTGTGAATCTCCCATTCGTTTGTCACATGGCCCTGTCTAAATTCAGCATGACAGAATTTAGAATCACCTGAAACACAAACTTCTGAAAATCTGAGGGCCTTCCCGGAAAAGGTTAACCGAGCAGAGACCTAACCAAATGGGCAGCACCACCCTGTGGAATGGAGATACTGACTGAATAGAAAGGCAGAGAGGAAGCTAAGTAAGACAATCTCTCTTGTGCTTCCTGACTGTGGAGACAGTGACCAGCTGGCTGCTCCTGCCACCGTGCCTCCCTCGCCATGACTGTGCCCTCAACCCAGGAGCAAAAACAAACCTTTCCTCTCTCTCTTAAAAAAAAGTCATTAAAAAAACCTAGTCATAGATAAACAGAGAGAGAGAGAGAGAGAGAGAGAGAGAGAGAGAGAAGCATTAAATCACTCATCTACCCGAGCTTAAATATTTTTCACCAGTAAAATGGAATCGGGGAAATACCCCCTTTTCACTATTTCTGGTTCTCTTTGAGGTCCAAAAATAAGTAGCAGTCACTCCTGTGCCAGCTGTCACGCTGTTGCCTCTCAACCACCAATTCTCCTTTACTTTGCCTATTCTGTGACAATGGCTCTGGGTCCTTTGAACTGTTTTTCCTTTATCCTCTAGCACCAGGTGAAGGCTTCTCAATAGAGGGCGCCAGAGGGGCACTGCAGGATATAACTCTAGCATCCAGCAACTGCAGGGACAGGGTCCCCACTGCCTGGGTCACCAGGCAAACTTCCCTTTCACCCACTACAGAAAATGTTCTACCAAGTCTCCAAAATCACAACTTCAGGAAAGTTCCCCTAAATCCCTGCAAGGCTGCCTTGCAGCAGATTCACACGGCAGAGCAGCGTCTTCGCTCGGTGAGCACAGCCGAGGTCTCTCCAACAATGGTCCGGACTGCAGTCCCTGTGCTCTAGTTCAGCACCTGGGCAGCGGTGGCCTCTTGCATTTGCTATTATATAGAGTTCTAGTCTATTTTTACGCTGCCCAACCTCACTAGTCCGCTGCCTCGCTGCAGTTAACAAGCTCTTATGTTTTCCATGTTCAGTGTCCCTGTTCTGTTGCAGTCTGATTTCTCCCTTTGGAAGAGACATAGATTAATAATTCCTAGGTTATCACCTGGAATATGGTTAATGTTCAATGAACAGCACATCATTAGAATAACTATAAGTGACTGGGTTCCTGTCTTCTTTACTCTTAAAGGCAATCCCTTACTCATCCTTATGTTGACCAGGAGAGCGAACAATTTCTACACAAAAACCCCTCTATGAATGGAGAATGAATAAAGAAAAAGACACCCTAACAGTTGCTGCCAAAAATCTGACTGGGGGGGGGGGCCTCACAATTAATTGTTCACTAATTCAGCATGCAGCTCAAAAAAATTCCTGCACATTCCTCAGCTGATTTAAAAAGCATGAAAATAAAAGAATGCCAAAACGTGAAAATGCCTGCGTTTTCTTTCCAAGAATATTTCCAAAAGTATCCTAAAACTGTTAAAATATACAAAAGGATTGCATTCAAGCAACCATTCTCATTTTGCAATTCTAAGAGGAAATCACGGAAAGCACAGATGAGAACGGCTGGTGCAAGAGGGAGAGGCGTAGGAAGACAGACGAAGGCTCCAGAGAGGGAAGGATGAGAATGGGGCGGAGTCAACATGCCCCTCCTCGGCCTACTCCCTGGGGCAGGAGTATAAAACACCATGATGCACAGTGCCAACAATTACCGTGTGCTGCACAAATTGTGGAATCAATCTACGGCAAACATACAGCGCATTCCAAGTGTATGAAGTTTCCATCGTCAACATCTTTATTGCAAATCAGGGTATTCTACCCCTGAAGAAGAGCCATTCCCTTAGACATACATGATCCTGTGTCATCTATACTTTAAGTCTGTCTCAAAATCTTCACTAATTATCAAATTTACAAGGAGCAGAAATATGGTGGGGGTGGGGGTGGGGTCTCATTAACTTCCTGCAGACACCTTGTTCGATTTAAGACCTAACCTCCATTTTAAAACACCCCAGAAAAGATACTGCAAGCCACCAGCAGGACCCCCAACATAAAGCAAGGCTCCTCATTAAAAGCTGGAATGGAACCTGCCAGGTATGCCTGCGGGGATGTGTGACAATAGCAGTTCATACCACATGCCTTCTCCGACCTAGATTAAATTACTGACAAAATGGACAGACTACCCAAAACTGTGAGCAATACACTCTGCCAATGAAAATAATGACTGTGCTTAGTACGGCACACATGCTTTCGGCTCAGCTTGTCAGCATTGTCTGTCAACTAAGGGGCTCAATGGCCTTTCCAGCCAACCCTTTAGCTGCCAAAACCAATAAGCTACCTTCGTTTCCTAAGCCCCCTTGGGGCTCTGAATTACTCTCCATCTTGGACTTAAGGTCAGTGTTTCCCCCCTGAAAGAGTCATAATCAGAAGCAGCCCCTTCCTACCACCAACCTACTTAAAACTCGGATGAAGAAAATTCAAGAATATGTAAGCTGCTCCACTAGGCCCTGCACATTTGCATTCTGGAAAGGTGTGCCTACTGCTTGGGGTGGCAAAGCACTTCCTCGAAATGCCATCTCGCAGTGCTCTCCATGTTTTATAAGGAAACATGCATTCTGTTAAGCCGGTGTGTGACAGTAGTATTTTAAAGAAGCTTAACTTTACGGTTTTGCCCATTCTAGTGAGTTTAACAGCCTCATTATGTTATAGGCAACCACAATCACGCACATGCGCACAACCACATATGCCTTAAAGTATATGTTTTATTGGATTTTATTTTTCATTGTATATCAGGGAAAGAAAGTTCTCGATAAATCTCTTCACAGCAAGTGAAACTTCTCCAAAAGAAAGCAAGCCTTGTCACTTATATTTTCATTCACAGAGTCAATTCATTTACTTACAGAATAAATCCCCACTATTACCAACTATGGAGGAAAAAAGTCACCTTTCACCACACCCTGTGTCTTTCTACACAGCGCGAGGATTGGGCAGACTCACTGGATTTGTCCAAGCAAGTTCAACCACTAACCTGAGGTCTTTTGCCCTAGGGAAGTGCCTGACAGATGACAGTTTCGAAAAATAACTTTCAGCCTCCAATGGAAGGTACTGACAGGAGCGCCATTCTTATAAAATACTGGTCCCCAGAGGCCCGTCTTTCTGTCAGCCTCCTTCTGCTGGCATCCAGCTCGGGTTTCCAGGCACAGTGCCTCTAACTCATCCTCCCACCTCCAGGCCTCCCACAGTCCTTAACTTCATTCACAGCCTTTCAGCCTGGTTCTAAACCACACATCCACCCTTATAATACAATGGGGGGACTCCTGCTAAATGAGTCTTTGGTTCTGATGTGATCTTTCCAGTTATTGAATGTTTCATTGAATTTTCCACTATGCAACTTCAAATGCAGGAAGCAGCCAATTCATTTTGTTAACTGTTGTGCAGTATAGATAGCCGGCTCCATAACTATGCACTTTGATTTGGTACATGAGGAGATGTAGTTTTCATTACATCCCTTATCCTCCTAATGACATTTCCAAACAGGATTTTAAGAACTGTGAAGCAGAAATAAAATTATGCTGAGGCTCCAAACTGATCTCATGGAATGGAAACCGCTCTCACGGCCAGTGAGTGTGAATGGGCGCCAAACCAGTACAGTTGAGTTCAGAAACAGCCCTCAAATAACGAGCATCTTTCTGATGCCCGTACGTTCCCAATCACAACAGACTCTATGAAAGAACACGAACTAGTGTGGGCTCCTGACCCCAGCCCCAGAGCCATTATCCTACAGCCGGGCTTCAACACACCTTTGATGTAGCTCCTTCCTTTTCAATAATCAATCAGGGCTAACATTTTGGTTATCTGGGTTTACACAAAAAAACCTAAAGGAGCCATGAAATCGCCTCTGTGAAGCACGCCCTGGGCTGACTTTTAAATAGCTTTCAGAATCATCTAGAAACGAAACTACTGCTATAGTACCTTTGCCTTCTCCAGTGCCATACTGGAGCAATTCTCCCAGACTGAGAAGGAAAAGAAGTGTCTGACTTCCATAGTGTGCTGACTATCACAGCCCACTGTCATCTTGGTTGTATTAATTACCTGCCCTCCCTACATTATCAGGCCCTGAAAGAAGCCACACATGTGGTCACTTATTTCAAATGACACAGTTCCATTGAGGCATTATGGTAAAGGATGTCATTTCAGAGTTTTGCCCTGTTTAGCAAAGTATATAAATATCTAGCAAAAATGCCAGCATTTTCTCACTGTGGCCTTTCGGAGATGCCAATCAGACTAATCCTCCCTCAATATTACCCTGAACTTGGTGAGGGATCACAATACAAGAGGTACAATGCAGGAAGATGTACTAGGTGACCAGGACCAGGGCCGGAAGCAGGATGAGACCATCACAGGAGCAGCAGCAACTGTGGTTATAATAGATAATCCTTTTATTCAAATATCCAAGCTGGCCGCTTACAGGCAGAGACTACTTACTGCCTTCATCTAAGACAGGAACACTCCTGACTTGGAAATGCAGGAAACACCACCCTTGATCATTTCAGCCTAGGAGGAGGTTCCTAGCAGGACTGCCCTTCTTTCCTAACTACAGGGAGTCAGAGGAGTCAATGCCTATAAAAGACGATCGCATAAATTAGGATTACAGTCTGGAAACCAGGAAGAACAGTCCCCCAGGCTAGAGAGAAGGCTCAGCAGTTGAGAGCACTCACTGCTCTCGCCGAAGAACCGGGTTCAGCTCCTGGCAGACACCTGATGACTCACAACCACTTAGAACCCAGTGCCAAAGGACCCAATGCCCTTTAACCTCCAAAGGTTCCCGCAGGCATGTGGTACACATATGTACACCCAGACACACACACACACACACAATATCAACCAAATAACTAATCAATTAATAATTTTTTTCTGGGAGAACCAGCTCCACAGAGTCATCAAAAGAGTCTGCAGAAAAATAAATAAATAAATAAATAAACAAACAAACAAACAAACCATATAGGTTTAAAAAAAAAAAAAAAAGAGTCTGCAGGAGGCATCCACCAACTAAAATGCTCTCAAACCTCCAAGAGGCAAGTAGCTCAGCCGGTAGCCAGGAAGTCAGTCCAACACTCCAGGTGTGGCACTGGCCTGTAAGCCCATCACATGGGAGGTGGCAAGGAGGGTCACAAGTTCACGGTCAAGCCAGGCAGAGCTACAAAATCCCTGTCCCCTAATTGATTTACTGATGAGTCAGTTAAAATTAAGAAGAGTAAAAGTATGGTAGTTCCTAGCTTAAACTTAAAATTTGAATGTGGGAATCACCCAAAAGAACTGAACGGCAAAGGAAGTAAATAAAGTGGGGGTAAGGGAATCGCTGGTTCTGATGCTTACTTGACCAGACAAGCTAGGGCCTCCCCTGATCATAAGAATTAGATTTCTGTACCAATCCCCCAGGCCAGAACCTATAAAATCCACCTGACTAACAGCTAACGGCTCACCAGCTACACTTTCACCTGGAAACGAGAAGTGAGGGTCAAGAGCTTGATCTACCCAGACAAGCGACCGTTCCCAGATCAGGAGTATTTTAATGAAATGAGACTTAAGTGAATTGTTGACACAGGCATTAAATGTTGTCATTTAATATCAACAGTCTGTTTGATTTGTACACAGTTATGAAATGTCATTCGGGCCGGAGAGTTATATTGAGGTTTACCACATCATAGGCAAGGATTTCCAGAGGGAAGTGAGCTGATCTGTCTCAAAATAAAATGTGTTTACATTAACACTTGGGGGAAACAGGCAGCCCTGCAAACATAGATGGAGAGGTAAAAATAAAATGAGCGCAAAACTCAACTTGGAAGAGTGGAATAAAACATACGATAATTTACCATAAGTTTTCTTCATCTTTAAAAATTAGGTACAAAGTTTATACTTGTGAACTCTGCCATCATGGAAAATATCTACCACATTTCAGTCTCCAAAACTTTTTTTTTTTTTTAACTTCTGAGATAAGGTCTCACAACGTGACCTTTGGCTGGCCTGGCACTCTCTATGCAGACTAGGCATGGCTCCCAACTCACAGATCACAGAGATCTTCCTGCCTCTGCCTTACAAGGACAGCGCCAAGACAACTTCTAAGGAACACAGCGGGAATGAGAGACCTGAGGGGTGGAAGAAAGGACTGCGTGAGCATCCCTGTTTTATTGAAGGGCAAAAACAACAAGTGAGGGCACCCGCCCCCTTGCCTGCTAGCCTGCTAGTTAGGCTTAGCTCTGCGAAACTGAACAGTTAAGTTAAACTGTGGCTTGTCTGGTTAGTCTGGCTTCACAAACACGGGCATCAAAAAAGGATAAGGACTCAGACAGTACTCAAGGTCAACAAGGCAAATTCTCATAAAATAAGGTACACGAGCGCCTATGGCAATGAAATCCAAAGTCAAATGCTACAGTAACTGACTGAGCTAAACGAACACTGGGACATTCTTAAATGAACTCACAGATGGGACTCACAAGACCAAAAAAAAAAAAAAAAAAAAAAAAAAAAACTTGTTTTTTACTATTTTATGCATTAACACTAGGATGTGAAAATATAGGTTCCAAAACAAAAACAAAAACAACAAAAACCCAAACAAACAAACAAAAAACCCTCAAAAAAAAAAAAAAAAAACCAAACAACTAAGTGTTCCTTTCTTCTAGGATGTTCTTATGAAGGAGAAAGGCCTCTGGAGTCAAAACTGACTAAGGTCCCTCTCCTAGAGACTGCTCCAGGTTCTAAGAGTAAAGTTGATTCCAAAGAAAAGGGGGGCTGGGGTGAGTCTCTGTTTACAACAGATCTTAATCCTTTAGCTTGAGGAAGCTGTAAGGTCTTTGGCACCAGGCTAAAAATAGCAGAAGTGGAGCAGGTGACAAAGATGAATGGCTCCCAGAGACCCAACACAAAGAGGAGGAATTTAAGGAAAACTGCAGTGGAGTGGGCAGAGAAGCCTCTCCTGCCAGGTAAATCAAGGTGGAAGCAGAGGGCTCCTCCTGGGGCATCACAGTAGGCCAGACAGACACTTCTCTGGCAGGCGATGTTTTCCAGGTCAGCCTTGTGCTACTGAAACACAGTCAACCCTTAAGGAACTAGTTTCTACACAGGGTCAAGGGACAGCTTCACTGTAGCCTTGTAAAAAGACCACACAGCTTACCTCCTAAATCCCTAGATCTCCATGTAAAATGACATATTCCCACAGGAGATGGGACTTAGCATCAATTCCTCACTTATTTACATGGGGAGAGGGGCGCATGGTTACCACGGTGTGTATGAGGAAGTCAGAGGACAGCTTTCAGCTCTCAGTTCTCTTAAACCCCTATGGTCTATCCCAGGAACTGAACTCAGGTTTCAGGCTTGCCAACAGGCGCCCTGACCCAGCTCTTCACCTGTCCATAACCAGGCCCTGTTCTCAGGGAAGGCAATGGCTGCATCCTCACGAGCACCTCCGTAGTTATGCACGAGTCAAAGGCCACCCCTTTACATTTCGTGCCCAAAGATGTGTCTAAGAACTGGTTCTAGAATTGTGTACCAGTCTGTCTGTTGTCTGCCTGTCCATCTTGAAGTGACAACCTGGTCCCTACCTTCTCCTTCTGGTACAGGACACAGCAAGCATTTTTGTCTATGTCAGCTTTCCTCCCAGGCATAGCATAAGAAATCCCCTTTCCAGCTGGAGAGATGGCTCAGCGGTTAAGAGCACCCACTGACTGTTCTTCCAGAGGTCCTGAGTTCAATTCCCAGCAACTACATGGTGGCTCATAGCCATCTGCTATAGGATCTGATGCCCTCTTCTGATGTGTCTGCAGAGAGCAATGGAGTACTCACATACATAAAATAAATAAATTTTTTAAGACCCTTTTCTTGAAGAGCTGGAGAGGAATTCCCATACTATCCTTGCAGTTCATGGACATATCTTCTCCAGTGAGGCAAGGGAAAAGTCTTTCAGGAGCAAAGGTCAACTTTCTTGACGCTCTTCTTCAAATTCTTCTTATTAACTAGTGCTTCTTGGACCTCAGCTTCCACCCGCATATTTCTTTCCCCCTTTTTGCAACCAATTGCAAAATTAAAGTGAGAACTCAAAAGGTCTCAAACAGAAAAGCTCCAAACACTACAGGTAACTATGACTGAAAAGTCCAACAGACAATTCTTTACAATTCTTCAGTGTGCTTTGGAAAAAGAATAAAAGGAAAAAAATAAATAAAAAATAACAAAATAACATCGAGGAGCGGGAGTATCTCTAAGAATAGAAAGACTTCAAAGAAAAAAACATAAACAGAACAAACAGATAAAAAAAAAAAAAATACAGTCCCTGGTAGAAAATCCCCATCTGCAGCTTTAAATAATAACGTACTTAGAATCCCAGTGTGAAAGGGCCCTGGAATGTTCACTGATGCTCTCAACTATGGACATGTGCCCAAGAATCAAGCACCTCAGGAAACTCTCTGAATATTCCAGAAAAGCCACACATGAGGCCAGAGGAGAGACCCAAGTTCCTGTGGATCTAAAAGGAACTTTAAAAGACTGTTCCTGCAGAAAACAAAGACTGTGGATGGACCCTTCAAGCACTCTTTCTTGGGAGCAAAAAATAAAATAAAATAAAATAAAATAAAATAAAATAAAATAAAATAAAATAAAATAAAACCAAACCAAACCAAACCAAACCAAACCAAACCTGTGGATCTGTGGAGCACCTAACACAGAGAAGAAGCATCTCACAGATCGCCGGGACATTAGCAGTTCTCTCCTCGCCCAGCAACTTAGTATTCAGAAATCAAGTTGAAAGCACAGGCATGCCCTGCATACTCATTTGGAAATGTTGGCAACTGGAAGGACTCAACAACTCCGGGGTTCACTGAGTACTCCCTGAGAAGTGGAACTGGGCCTCGGCACTTCCTGTTGACTACCTTAGGAACAGCACAGTGACGTGGGTCTGGAAGCACAAGAGAAGGAAGGTGGTGGCTCCTTGTTCAAGCAGTGACTTTGAAATGGGGCAAGGAGGTAGGCTAGGGAGATGATGCCTGGTATATGCACACAAGGACCTGAGCTCACACAAAAGCCACGCATGCTGTCACCATGAGTAGACCCACTGCCGAGGGCGGATACAGATTCCAGGATAACAGCCAGCCAGTGTGGCCAAAAAGGCATGTCCCCCATTCTCTGAGAGACTCTGCTAAAACTAAGGTGGAGAGTAATTGAGGAAGGCACCCAGGGCGACCTCTGACCTTCCAACATGCATACCATGGAAGGCACATGTCAGTCACACACACGTGAGAGCACATACACACATGCATGACCTGACGGTCAGGTCAGTGAGGGGGCTCAGGATGGAGAGACTGCTTGCCACCATGTGAGACTACCTGAGCATGATCTCCAGAACCCTGAAGGACCTCAGCAGGGTTCCCTCTAAACTCCGATACATATACACTCATCAATAAATACACTGCTTTTAAATGACAGAAAAAAAGCTATAATCTTTGATAATTTTGCCAAGAAACCAATGTGTTTAAATCAAATAATAGTAAAAAAGAATATATGTATGTGTGTGTGTATGTATATATATATATATCCTGAAAAAGAACATCTCCCCCCAAATGTATCTTTTTCGTTAATGAAGGCCTGAATAGACAGGGCTTTGAATTGCATACTCAGGGAATCAAGATACATAAGTGGGTGTGATTTCTCCATTCCATAAAACAAGAAAGACAATGAAGCCAAAAAGAAAAAAAAAGAAGAAAGAAGAAAGACCACACAATGCAATGAGGAAGTGACATTTGGTGTCTCCACACTCAGGGAAAAAAATAACTACACTTTAATATTTTTTTTTAATTACAGCCACCAGTGACATATATAGAGAAGCTAATGTATAACCTCAATTTCATTTTATATAATTTTATCTCATCAGATGAGTTTAAGTAAAAATGTTTAAGTAAAAAGAACATTATAAAGTCTCATTAAATTACCATTAAAGGCTTAGCACTTGTATATGTAGATAAGGCCAATGGCTCTGAGTGATACCAGAGCAGAGCCCCGGACAGGAAACACAGAGCCTGGACTTCAATCCCAGCTCTTGCACCAGCCATGTGATTCTGGGTAAATCCCTCAAATCCCTTATGAAATAGAGGTGGTGATCCCTGTTGGCCACACAGGGGTTTGCAAAGATCAAATGAAATAGCGGCTGCCATGTATGTTACAAACCTCAAAAGGACCCTCCACTTAGCAGCTGCATTTATATTACTGTTTAGATTAGAAACGCTGGAACATTTAACGGTTCCCAAAACAGCCGAGGGACTTCTGTGGCTTCACAGACTCCTCTCTGTGCTGTCCCCTCTTCTGGAAATGCTTTGCCCTTACCAGATCATTGGCCCTGTAAGTAGAGGGGACCCAGTCTTACTAAGTTGAGAACTCTGGTTAACATGGTGCCTGGACAGGCTGTGCAGTCACAGTTCCTTAGGAACACTAAGTACTGCAGACAGACTCCACACACATTTCCCTAATAAGTAAGGTGGGCTACCCAAGAGAAACTGATAGGCGGAGAAATCCCTAAGCAAGGTGGCAGCCACATAGGGGGCAATACCAAGGGCCAGGCCTTTCAGACTCACACAGTGTGTGCCCCTTTCACACAGTAAGTGTTCAAGGAGCTGACACAAGTTTAAACATCATCTATGATACACCTAAGAAGACATTATTCAACATAAGCATTTAGATATAAACTAAAAACTCAAACTTGACTTCCAAAATTCATGGGTTTAGTAAGGGCTTAGTGGTGGAGCCTCTTTGGCTAGCATGTTCAAGGCCCTGGATTTGGTAATAGAGATAAAAATCCATTGGTTTAGCCTGATTAAGCCAAGCCTGGTCATGCATGCCTTTAATCCCAGCACTAGGGAGGTAGAGACAGACATCTCTGAGTTTGAGGCCAGTCTGGGCTACAGAGAACATTCCAGAAGGGGAAAAAAAGGAGGGAGGAAGGGAGGAAGGGAGGGAGGGAGGGAGGGAGGGAGGAAAGGAAGGAAGGAAGGAAGGAAGGAAGGAAGGAAGGAAGGAAGGAAGGAAGGAAAGAAGGAAGGAAGGAAGGCTGGCTCCAAATTAAATAGCCTCAGGTTTGTAAATATACCAAAGCACAAGTGAGACACTCACTCTCAGTTGGCAGGCACAAAAGCATACTATCTGAGTGAGGGACAGAAAGGGAATCCAGAGCCTTTGGTCCTGCTAGAAAAATCCCTAAATCATTCAGTTCCCGTTTGCTTAAATAATTAAGCAATTGCAACTTTATTTAAAGAGCACTTGCATGAATATAAATGCCCAGGCTGCCAGGGAAAGTGGAACAGACTCCCCCCAGACCTCCTCCCCAAGAGGAGAGGAAGCCTTAGGAGTTTCAGCCCAGTAGGTAATTGTTTTGTAAAATTAAAAGCCACTGAAAATTGGAGTTTTGAATGGAAAATGGCATCTCAACCGGAACACTAATAAAAACAGCTAATGAATAAGTGCATTCTGGCAAGAATATATAAAAAATTGCAAAGCCTGTTGTGGACAGTACAGAATACAGAAGAAATCAGTGAGAGTAAACAGCAAATGAAGGAGTATTCTTATTTGTCAAGAATCCATTCCAGCAAGAAATTGAACTAGAGGCCTTCTGCATCCAAGAGCAGGCCTACCTGTGGCACCAATGGACGGGGTTTCTGGCTGCGTTCTCGACCTCACAGCCTATGCTCTGGGGCATCTTTGTTCCTCCAGAAAATCTCCAATGACAGAACTTTTCAGATGCATGTAGATGCATACTTGCCGTGAGGAATTACACAGGTAAGACAAGGAAGGCTTTGAAACAATGAGCCTTGTCTTTCTACAGCAGACAGAAAAAGCAGGTAAAAGGCCACTGGGATCACATCCCGGAGCTCTGTTAGCTGAGAATTCAACAAACCAGAAAATTGTGCGATGGAGCCACAGCCTGGGGATAAGAGGGAACGCTGGGAGAGTTGAGGGAATTGGAAACAATGACTGGAAGATGTGTGCTTTAGTACAGGGCTTGGGAGGCAGCAGGCATTCTGGAAGTTAGGGGTGACGGTTGCTAGCCTTATGCTACAGCGTGTGCACATCATCTCTGATGCTAACTAGAAAGTCCTATATGAATGAGCCCCCTTATTTTCTACCACATTTAGTACTGCTCTCATTTCTGGAGTTTCTGAGCCAGAAGCTTCTTCAGGGACTCCACGGAGGTTCAGATTCAAACATGCACGCAAATAACCTCTCCGCTCCGCACACATCAGGTTCTCTGGAATGAGGGAAGAGACCAGCCCACCTACCGGACTCATCTGATATTTTCATCTATGTCTTTCTAAGTTAGAACATATATTTTCCCAAAGATCTAACAGATTTTTCTTAAATCACCCAAAGCCTCTCCAAGTTAGAGCAGAGCTTCCTCTTCAGTTTTACACAGGAGGAGCCATGAGGCTCCGCAGCTCAGTTAATCAGTCATCACGTAAACAAAGAAACCTCTAGAGAGCCAAAGAGCAACATGTGCAGGGATTCAAGTGCATAAGGGTTTTGTGGTTTTTTTTTTTAAACAGGAACAATGCAACCTATTCACTAGAGGAGAGTACACTGTGCCAATTAAATATGTTGGGTTCCATAATTATAACTGCAATAATGAATGGAAAGGAACGTTACTGCTACACAATGCACTTCTGTATTCAAGCCCATGATTTGTCTCCGGTTTGATTCCTTCAGATTCTCCCTCTGATGAGATGTCACTGTAGATTACTCTCATGTACCCACTTAATCAATAAGGCCCAAATTTCACAAATCACTTTAAGACACACACACACACACACACACACACACACACACGCACATAAAAGAGATCTATCCCTCTGATATAATTTTGTACTCCCTCTCCCCTTAACCAGGGCCTTGCTTCATAACCCTTACAAGCTTGGTTGTCCCTCTTGAACATGTGACCATCCTCCTGCTTCAGCCTCTTGAGTCCCAAGATTGCATATACGTGCCACCACACCTGGCTTAATTGTGTACTTCCTGAACATGAGGTGTACAACAGTGTGATTACCCTTTTTCTGGGGAGAAACTCCATAGTGAATAAAATTTGTTCAGACCCACCCTCCCCCAAGAAAAGAATTGCAGGAGTCCTTCCCCTAACCCCCCTAACCCACCCCCATCTCAGAGGGGAAGGAGACAGACTGGACAAGAGATGCCCGGTGCAGGGATGAGAGCCGAAGGCCTTGTCTCCTTCTTGCAGTGTGGCTGGAGGGTGGCACTGAGCAGCTGCAGCCATTCAGCACCCTTTGGCAGCACTGGAGAGGGCTGAACTAGACTCAGAATGGCTTAGTCACTGGTTGTAACCACCTCAGGCATCTGAAGAATTTCATTCTGGACCACATGCGCATATGGTTTCTCTTATCCTCACACGGATGCTTCAGTGGGTTCAATAAATTTTAAAAATAAATTACCTCTAGGACTTCACCATTACACTCCAGCTCTCTGGCCTTTCCATACTTGGGCCAGACTACTTCTATGTGTTTATGTGTAATTTGTTTAACCTTCTATTAAACCCTCTACTGACTTCCCACAGAAAGGATTTACGTTTTGTATGCGCCTGCGAGCAGACCTGAGCGCCTGGTGTCTCTTCCCTTCAGCTGGCAGGTGGTTTAGAAAGAAGGCTGTATCCGGAGCAGCCTCCCCTACCACATCAGGCTCCCGGAAGCTTCCCAGCATTCCCTCCCAGCAGCCACTGCTGCACTCAGCCAGGCTCCACGGAGGGGGCTAAGGGAGCTACACAATCCCCCTTCAGTTGAGGTCCACTCTCAAAGCAGACCTTTTCCCTTTGGCCATGGTATTGGCTTGCCACAGCTGTAAACAGCTCTTCAGATCAGTCCCAGAGGCCAGGCTTTTCCAGGTGCTAGAAGTGTGTCACACAATACAGTATTTACAAATAGCCCGGAACAATACATCTCAACTACACACAGCTTTGCTGGTTTGACAAAATCCGTCTCCCACAGGTGACCAAGTGCTGTAGGCTTAGATGCCATGTATTAACCTTTACTATGGGGTGTACATAATTCCCTAGGAACCTTTATAAAAATAGAATGTCACCAGTGTTTCAAGATGATAAATGGTGAAAGCAGAAGTGCTAATAACAGTCATAATAATGACGTTGTATGTTGGGTAATAAACATGGTCAGACATCATAGTTTCTATCTGTCTCCAGTTCCTCTTCCTATCCACCTGTGCTGCTGTTGCCACGCTTCTTCAGGCCTCTGTAGGAAGTAAGAAAATCTTAGTACTGCCAAGGGCTGGGGGGAAAAAATATTTCTTTTTAAGGTGGGTAGGGAAATGCATAGGCACCATGTTTCCGATTTTTCTTGTACTAAAACCACGTACCCCTACAACCTGGTTCCTTTCTGTTACAGATTGTTTCAGGCCCTGGGCTCATGAACCTATGCTAATTTGCATGGCTAAGCAGAAAGGTTGCAAAACAATTAGACAAAAGATCGTTAGTGGGAAGAGATCTTTAAGTTCCTTCAAGTTAGCCTGCTAACCTAAGTAGAATTTCAGTGTAGGTGTTCATTAATCCATTCAATAAATATTTATTGGGCTCCTAACATTTACCTGGTACTGTGCTGGATGGCATACAGAATGGAGAAAGAGAAGTGTGTGCAAAGAAAGCTTCCACTCCCTTAGTATTTGCAGCCTAGCTGAGCAATGAAATGGAAGCAATGCTACACAAAGTGAAAGTTACAAACCTCAGACGGAATAGAACATCAAGGGGTGAGGATGGAGCGCAATTGGAAGAGTGCCTGGCTGCCACACCCTTAGCCTTTGGTCCAGTCCTCAGTATGCTAGACTGTGAGGGCAGTAACCAAAGTACTTGCAAGGTGAAGGCAGGAGATCAGAGGTTCAAGGTCATCCTTTGCAACAAACGAGTTCAAAGTGAGCCCCTGCTATAGGAGACCCTGCCTCCCTCCCCAACCAAAAAGAGCATGGATCAAAGTTCCAATAAAGTAAAGGCGGTCAAGAAGGACTTGATCTTCCAATAGGATTATAAGTAGCACAGCATAGACATGGGGAAAAAATGGATGCTGAAAAAATTCCTAAGAGTGAGAGGTGGAAAGCAGTTGACTACATTGGGAGATCCCATCTGCACTGGAGAGAAAGCAGTGAGGAATCCTGATGGAAAACTGGCCTGTGGTCCCAGACAGCGGTGATAACAGAGACTGAGAAAGACAAATCCGTCTTTACGATGTGGATAGTCTATGCTCTAGAGGAACACATCGCTAGCTGACCTAAGGATGGTAATGGGAAGTCCTGATGGAGAAAGTCTGTCATCAAGGTGAAGACCTTGTACCACATGCACATAACATAAAAAGAAGACTCTCTCTGGATTCATGTCTGGAGGCTTTCAGGATCAGGAGCCCAAAAAAGAGGAGGAAGAAACACGAAACATCTGCTTCAGTGGTCTGCATTGGGCAGCGCCTATGGAGGCAATACCTTCAATTCTCATTTTAGCCTTTTGGTGTGCATGTGTATTTGTGTGGAAACTGGGGTAGAACAATAAAGTGGAACTGTGATCTCTATTTGTGGGGGGGGGGGTGTTGAGGCTAGAGGCCAACCTGTTCTTCAAGAGCTGTCCACCTTGTTTTTTTAAAGACAAGATCTCGCTGCTGCTTATAACCCACCAATCAGGCAGTCAGCAAGATCTGCCGGTCTCCACCTCTCCAGCACTTCGGTTATAATCTTGACCAATGCCTGGTTTACGGGAATTTTGACATAGGTTCTGGGAGTGAGGAAGTCGGGAGGTCGTGCTTGCAACGCAAGTGCTTTGTAGACAGCTATCTCCCAGCCCTAAATTCTGCTTTAAACAACAGGATTTTCTGGAGGCAGTGGACCTAGGGACAGAAGGCAGTTGACAATGCATTTTAGAAATTTTTAAAGAGGGACAGGGTCTAGGTTGATAGAATGCAAGACAGCCCTGGGGAGGTGAATAAGATCTAGAAGACAGAAGATCCAGGCTAAGGGGAAGAAAACGGCCAAGGATAAAATGTAGAAAAACAGTTAGCTAGTAGGAGAACGGGGAAAAAAGCCAGCCCAAGTGCCACCAAATAAAGCTGTCCAAAAACAGGCAGTGCCGCAGAACAAATGGAGGAATTTGTAAAAGGAAACAGAAGTTAATGGTGCCAAATACCACAGGGCGGGCAAGGCAGATAATGCTTAACTGCAGGCTACCAATGCTTGGTGACCTTCAAAAATATCATTTTGCAAGACGGCTCTCAGAAAGCTGACTGCTTCTGTTAGACCACAGAATGACCAAAGAGCAGCCCAGGACACTGCAATAGGTAGCCAGGGAGCCTGAAACCTAGCAGAACATCTGCATAACACCCAGCAGCTACATGTGAGCTCTGAGGTTATGCATCCAGTCCTCCCGCTCAGCAGCAGGAGGCTTCCTCCGCTGAACCACCCAATTTAGGTTTTCAGGCCACCGTGACCTGTGCTCAGCAAGGTGTACCGACATCATCAGCCACCTCTGCTGACAAGTGCTGCATCTCATCTCCGAAGGAATTAAAACAGATAACACCAGAGCAGAGCCCTGCGAACCTATTAAATATTCCACAAGTAATTTATTTTTGGTGTAGAGGAGAAGGAGGGAGTAAAGCATGGGAAGTTAGTAAACCATCATTATGTTATCAACAAGGAGAGGGTTAGCATCACAAGACCTAGAGGCTCTCCCTTGGCTGAGCCAATCAGTCTAAGGAAGACCCTTTTGGTTTGTATAGAGAGTCAAAATGGCTAGCACCGAGATCATCCTCTCCAAAACACATGTTGCCTACTAGAGGCAGTGGAGGAGAGGATAAAGCGGATAAAGAGAAGGGAAGAGAGACTGAAGATGAGAGGAACTGGACTGGAAAAGAGAACAGCAATGAGGCAGGAAGGGGAGGTGCTTAGAGACAGCCGGTGGGAGTGGCTTTACTGGAGTCTCTTTCAGAACGAATAAAAACAAGGCCCTCCCAGGAAAAGGGAAACCGGGTAATCCCCAGGGACACACAAGCACCCTAACGTCCACCCTGACCCTTCGGATCCCTCAGCGCTAGCTCATCAAACTCCATTATAGCATTGTACACACCTCATTAATCCTTTAAACAATTCTGTCCCTGCCTCAGTTTACTAATGTCTCTCCCCCTGTCCCCGGGGAAAAAAGAATAGGTAAGCCTTACCTGTCTACAATTGCTAAAACATAATTTACATTTTCTCATATTTCCTAACCCACCACTAGCCTTCTCCTATTTAAAACAATTTGAAGCAAAAGCCAAAAAGAGAAAAAAGAAAAAGAGAAAGGGAAAAAATGATGTCAGAAGTACCTACCACCTACATACATCAGCCAACAAAACAAGTTAAAAAGAGAATGGGGTATGTAAGTACATTCTAGAATTGGATTATAGGAGGCCTAATGCAGTTCTACTTTTCTTTCCTTTGAGAGGGGGTGCAGAGGAACCTAAATATCTGACATTTCACTGCCATTGGGTGCCCTGTGAAAGGTTATGTTTTCATAATGGAAAATTCTACACTGACCCGGTGCCGTTTCTATTTCCTCTCTCATCAATTAAAATCACGACAAATTCTGGCTAGCTTTAGTGAAGTGCGGTAAGTGTGCTAACACTCCTAGCATGCGAAAGACATAAAATCACTAAAATACCACATCCATCTGGTCATCTCCAGTCTACTCCAGACTCCTGAAAGTAAAAGGCTTGGGGGCCAGGGAGGAGCAAACCCTCTATGGAATTAAACAGTTTTCTAGCTTCCAGGTGTAAGGTAACTCCCTCCCCGCACCATGGGACACACACACACACACACACACACACACACACACACCAATTTGGCCCAATCACAACTACAAGGAATGCTGCATTACCCACAGGCCTCATTCCCCTAAGATGGGTCCTCCTCCACACACACTGTTCTGCAGTCTTGAGCACTGCTGCCAGGGGCTCGAACCATCTGCATCTAGTCCTTTATCCTTTACCTTGACTCAATTAGCGATATTAAATATTCAACACATTAGTCTACTTTCACTGAACAAAACAATTCTGGAGCAGCCAAAGTAGCAGAGCTACAAGATAGGGAGGGGAAGGGAAGGGCAAGATGTGGAGAAAACTGAATGAAGAAAAAGTATGTTGAGGTGAATGTGTATTTTTAAAATCTGAAACCCTATTCACAATTCACTGAAGATGGATGGCATGTTTCTTTCCTTCCACTGACAGGTCCTGAATCTTTATGGAGAACATTAAATTAAAGCACATAATGGGTTTATGTAGCGTAGTGCACATTGGAGACATTAGCCACGTCCCTTAAGCATTTTTCTCATTTTCTAAGCCTGACTTAAGCCCCATTTCCCCATTGATGAGGGAAGTCCATTCTAACCCACAAACCACATCTGCAGTCTGCTGGGCCATTTTTTACATTTGTCAACAGAGGCTGTATCCCACACCCAAAGCCACATTTCCAGCATGGCTTACAGGATACACAGAAAAGCTAGTAGGATCATTTGAGTGGGAAGATTTTTAGTTTTGTTTTGTTTTGTTTCTCCTCACGACAAAGTGCATCAAGGTGTTCAGGAAAAAATTTTAAAAAAAATTAACTCACAGTTGTCTTGCAGAACCCTGACTTAAGAGATGAGGAGGCCCTTTCTGTTCTGGCAGTACAGCCAGAAGCTCTGAATTGAGAACTGTGGTTACCTAATCGTGTTCTTTGGGTAGTCCAGAACCTACTCCCTCCATTTCAGTAGACTCCATTTCTATTAGCTCTACTCGGGTAGTGTGTGCTCTGGTGACTTTCATGAGGCATTTGAATCTATTGCACATCCAGCTAGATTGTTGGTATGTCAAGCTGACCCATGCTGGTGCTATTTAGAAGATACACAAACTGTACAAATGCTTACAGGGCATCTAGGTGAATGCGATGCTAATGAGCAGCCTGAAATGAACATGTTGCTTGCCAGGTAGTGGATTTCATTAGCATTATATAAACTCCTGTATCATAGTAGTCTTACTGTGAAATCACCATGAGCCCTTGATCACTGCCTGGAAGGGCTAGCACCTTAGCATAGTACATCGGGGCTGGAAGAGAAATTGAGTTGATAGTTGTCAAACAGAAAGGCAAGAAGACTGCAGTAATCACCCCCAGAATCCTACAGCAGGAATCTGGGATAGTCTCGACATATCCCAAGTTCTGAAACATTGCTTCACAGAGCTCTTCATGTTCTAAATAGCTATATTCTGAGTGAGATGGCAAGCCTTCACAAAACTTGAGTATGGAGAAATAAGGTATTTGGTTAATGTGTTAGCAACTAAGACCCGCTGCATTTCTTTAGTTTCCTGAAAGAAGGAAATAAATTCACTTAGGTCAAGAACCAGCACTGATGAAGCCCTTGCCAGCTGCTTTGTCCTTGAAAAGCATCCTGTGGAAAAAGATGTATAAATACTCCTAAAATCACATGAGAAAGACATCATTATCTCTGATTTTATATACTTTGTATTAAAAAGGAAAAGAAAGAAAGGTCTGGTGATACAGCTCACTGGCAAAGAACTTGCCTAGCCTGTGCAAGGTCCTGGCTTGTTATCTCCAGGACTGAAGTGGAAAAAACTTGAGCTCAGACTAGCTGGGTTATATAAAAAAGTCACACAGTTGGCATGGGCGAGAGAGGGATCTGCAGCCTGAGGAGCCTTGCTCCTCACTTGCCCTCTTCACTGCTATATTTACTGCTGTATTAGTCACCCTACGATTTTTTTTCAGGGAGGTCAATTTTGATCAAATAGCTTGCATACCATTTAAAATAAATTAAAAGTAAAAGGTAAAGCGAGTGGTATAAGCATCCACCTAGGAATTTGTTGCATTTGCCTATGTTTTCGTTGGTGTTTCAAAGAACACATTAGTTAGCTTTAATTCTAGAGCAGGCTTCTGCTGGAATGAGCACTACATAATTTATTAGCTTCCAGTACAGAGCGGGCAGAAAATATGATTTCCATGTATTCAGTCTTTAGTGGATGGTGAGACTCCCGCAGTAGAATTCACTGTAATTCTCAGAGAAATGTTCCTTCATCCACTCAGGTAATTAGAAATGTATGGTATTTACTCTCTGGTAAAGATACTAAGAAATGAAAAAAACCTCCATCTCTTACCCAAACCTTTTGACATCCCAACACTAAAACAGCAAAGCTGACACCCCCCAAAGTCTGCAACAGCTCCTGGTCCACTCTAGCCAGTGACAGAGAAACAGGTCTGACATTTCCTGCTGCCTGGGATTACAGCATCTTTTAATGAAGCTCACTTCAAATCATTTTAAATCCATTTGCTCATGTCAACACCAATGTACTCAGCATTATCTACCAATTAGTAAACCGGAAAATATTCTTCGGATAATCTGAAATCTCAGTAAAATATTCAGCAGGCCATTCATTTACTATAAGCTGCCCTGTAAAAACAAATTAGTGAAAGCAGCTGTCACGGGACGATGTAAACACCCATTGATACAACCCAACTACACTTGAGTCTCTGGCCGGCTCTCCCAGGAAAGCACAACGCAGAGGAAATGTAAAACCCATGACATTTTCAGATCAACAGGTTCAGGCCAGTGTGAAGGAACATCTTTACCTGCCCCATGTGTGAGATGAAATTTGGACTGAGAAGAAACGGGCTAACCTGACCTCAAGGAAGAGTTCACATCTTTATGCTGCAGGAAATGTGGAAAGCCAAGAAAGCCTACCAGATGGCGTGCTCCACAAAGGTCAGAAATGTCAAAGACCAAGGAGCCGACCAAATGTTTATAAACATAGGAGAGAGGAACCATTTTAACTGCAGGGGCCAGCCTACACAGCACTCACTGCAGAAAGCTGAGCCTGAACTTAAGAGAAGGCTGGTGCACACTTACCAGCCAGCACTGACTGGTCCTTTCCACAAATCAGCCTGACAAAATCCTATCATTTAAATGTGGCAATATTTCAAAAGCCGCCTTCCACTTAGGGCCCTTTCAGTATTTTTCATTTTAATGCATCAGTTATAAATAAACTGCGACAGCACCTGTTTGGAAGGATTAAAACCGCTTTTATATTATGAAAGGCAGGGTGAGAGTTTGTTCTCTGATGAGCACACTCGTCATCGGCACAAGACATCTGCAGTGGAGGGGCAGCGTTCTTCAAGAACGATTTCGATCTGGGAATCTAAATTAGGTTTCAGTCACTAATAACTACTCACTACTCTGAACTTTCACACAGTATGAAACGCTTCAGAATGGGTACCTAACACAGAGCTATCAATCACAGAGTGGAAAGGACTAGCACGTGCAAACCCAACTGACTGAAGGTAAAAGACTTCTGAGGGTAAAGTTGTTCTTTCCTTAGGAAAGCTATAACCCCATGACCCTCACAGCTGGAGCAAACACCAGATCCAGTTTTTTGTTTTTGTTTTTGTCTTTTTTTTTTTTGGTTTTTTATTTTTTGGGTTTTTTGTTTGTTTGTTTGTTTTGTTTTGTTTGTTTTTTAAGGTGACCACAAAGGGTTTCACAGTGTTTCCTAAATGCTTGTGGGGCCACCTAAGAAGGAGGTAGCTTTCTAAGGCATTTCCATTTTGACATGTGCTGATCATAACAAGGCAGAGAGAAATAAACACGCTCAAAGATGGATGCCTAAAAAAAAATAAAAAATAAAAAAATAAAAAAAGATGCCCTACCTCAGAGGAGGGCATTTCTGAGGATGACACTCAAAGCTTCCACATCCACACCTGCATATCCAGGAATACACACACACACACACACACACACACACACACACACACACACAGAGTGGCTAGTCACCAATTCTTCTTCCAGGGCCACATCCAGGGTCCCAGGGCCATATTGGGCATAGAAAAGACGGGAACCATACCATATGAACTGAGACAACTCACATTTAGATATTTTTTTCTTTTCTGAAATAGAAATATAATAGTCTCACACCTTTTGAATTGAACAGTCTATAGGTATACTGGGAAGAAATCAAAAGGGCCTAAAAAATTCAAAATTCTAAGTCTAGTCACACCCACACATTCTCTGGAAAGAAGTCATAAATATATCTAAAGTTCATGATTCCCAACATTAATTATTAAGAAAAGCTTTTTATGTTGATTATAGCCATCAATAAATTAAAAATGAATAGATTCCTCTGAGTACCTAATTTCATTGCAGTGTCATACATAGCCTGTGGTTTTAATAGAGAAAGGGACTTTTCTCCTCCTACCTGGTAACATACCTGAAGTAGAAGAAAACTCGCTAAGGAGGAGGGGGAGTCAGAGGACAGAGAGAGAAATGTGTGGAAGGAATGCAAGCAAAGAAAAATGAGATGCTACACGAATTTCATAATGAAAGCCAGGATTCTGTGAGCTAGAGGCACAGACGCAAGGAGTACAAGAACATTCTACACATGGCGTCTATAGACGAGCCATAGCCACGTCTTAATGTTATTTTAAAATGCCGCAAACTTTAATCCCGTTTCTAGTATTTACCAACATTTTAGTAGGTTTTCTACATTTAAAGAAACGCATTTCTTGCTGGAAAAAAAAAATCAAGCTGCAGAGAAACTTATGAAGACTATAGCAGCACTATGTCAATCTTGTGTCCTCAGCCCTACCCTGTGAGATGAGGCAGGAAAAAAGCTTTGAGGCAAGGGAAAAGCTTGAAGGCAGCCAGACTCTCAGCTCTCTGTGCAATCACGAAGGGGCTCCTGGTACAGGCGATTTGCCAAAGCTACAAGAAAACCACTGAGCTTCACCAATAGGATGTTTGTCTCACTCGTGAAAATCCTAATAGGAAAACTACAATTTCTAAAGAAGACAATCACCAACTCCCTTCTCCTGGAAAAGGCTCCTGGACCTTTGACCCCAGCAGAACGCCTCTGTATAGACGACGTGTGCATGATTCATTCTGCCAGATGGAACATTGTTGTCCTGACATTGGTTTTGAGTTTTTAGAAATAGAAATCATACCCAGGCTGCAGTTTGTTTTTTTTTTTTTCATTTAAACTAGACTACCAAAATGTCCTTAAGACAATTGGGAAACTCAAACTCAGAAAGACATATATACTTTACCGTATCAGTGCCCCGCCTAAGAAGTAAACCTGTGTGTGAGAATGAACTCTTACAGACGCTCTGGTCTGCACTTCTGTAATTATAATTATGTCTAAGTACAATCACTTACATGTTACAGGAGGCACTTCATCCACTCCTCCACACCCGTGGCAGCGAATGCTTGCAGAGTGCTCACTGCATCTCAGGAGTGCCTGTCTTTACCTGTCTACTGGGCTGACGACACTCTCAGCTTCCGCATTCCCCATCCCTATTCCTGAGCTCTGCTCAGGAAGATGAAATGATTATCTTAGGTCTGTCACAAGAAAGGAAGCCAAGCCAAAATCTGAACCTAAGCAGATTATCTCTTGTACCCCATGATGGACTGTGGGAGGCAGCACTTTCAAATCACGTGAATTTGTACTCTGTCCTCTGTGTATTAACCCAAGAAGAATTACAAATTTTCTTTTGTTTTGGACATGGTCTAATGGATCCAGGTTTGTCTCGGATTCACTATGTAGCGAAGATGACCTTGGTCCTCTGATTCTCATGCCTATGTCAAGCGCTCCCAGTGTACGCTACAGTAGGGATCCAACCCAGGGCTTCAGCCAGGCTGGGAAAGAATTCTATGTACAGAGCTCCATCATCAGCCAAGAACTGGAGCTCTTTTTATAACTGTACTGTCCTCAACTTCAGGGTCCCTTGTTTTACCTCAGTTTTGTTGAGAGTCAATAATCAGCGATTTTCTAATTAATAAACAACAACAAAAATAGCAATGCCAGCTCCACATGATCTCTGCACTATGGTGTGATGCAGGTTAAAGAACTCTGCAGACTGTAGCAAGCCAGACAGATGTCAGCTGCTATCACAATGGTTAAAGCTTTCACAATGTCATCTCTCCTTCTTCAACGTTAGACCACTGGACAGTTCCATTAATTAGATGTGTTAGGGAAAGAGCACAAACTAAATAAGGAACCAAATGCCAGAATAGTCTGAAATTACCTTCAAATAATACTGATTAAACCAGCCATTGACAATGAAACAACAGTCTTGGTAGGGCACTGTGTCAAAGAGCCCATTTAGCTAGCCTAATTTATTCTACTAAGAAAAAAACTATAAAAAAAACCTTTCAGATACTATTAGAAAGTAAGCTATCATCCATTAAAACTAAAGTTGAATGGATAAATTTTAAGAAATGCACAGATTTGTCAAAAAGTCAAGTAATATTTCTTAGCATTCATTAACAATTATAAAGCACTAAAACTTGAAGCTCTGTAAAAACGAGGATGTCTGTACAGAACAGAGCTATGAAATTTCTTATCTATGAGCAATACATTCAATAAAGGCATTCTACGAGCAGACTAGACTAGGCCCATGGAGATTTTGCTTTAAATGTGCTGTTCTAGTGGTGTTGGTACTTAAAGGTGCCATTTATAGAACACTGAATATAGGACAGGGGTTGTATAAGGACCTCCCCTGAAATCTCATTTAATCCTTGCACAGGAAGAACCGTAGGAAACAGACCATAGGTTCCTAATTTTTCAAATGATAGCACAAGACCCAAAAGTATGAATTAATGACTGCAAGAAATGAAGGACCGACAGTCAAAAATGCCTGCCCGTTCTACTCCCAGCCTTACCATCGAGAGTGCTGCAGGCCTCTTAAGCAAGATGGCCTCTGATGCCTCAAGAGAGGGATTAGGAAACCCGAGTCACCCCAGGAACAACCAAAGCCAAGCAGAGGCACCTCGGCCACTAAACTGCTGGGCTCAGAACATACCTCGATTGAGGATAAACTTACTGTTTGGCATTCAATAGTTTTCCTCCAATTTGCTACTAAAACTGACAAGATTTGTATGAAATATATCCCCGGGACTGGGTTGAAAGACACATTCTATCACTCTACCAGTTGAAAATACAGAACACCCAGCCATCAACCTCCACCCTTAGTAACATCTACTAGAAATGAGAACAGTCTAAAGCAAATGACTGTTGCTTAGGAAAAATAAATTGAAGGTCTTCCTCCAGGGAGTGAATTTGGAGCCTATTTTAAACAAAGAATTAGAAATGGCTGAGAAATGGATGGCTGTGGAGAATGAAAAACCAAACCAAACCTAGTACATAGTAAAAGGTAAGCTGGTCTACACATCTGACTGAAAGAGGTGGCTTTCACAGGGGTGTTGGCATGCTAAGAACAATCTGAAGTATTCTTGTTAAATACAGGTTTCTGGGATCCATCCCCAAAGCTCATGCTTCAGCAGGTCTGGGGTGGGGTATTTCTAACAAGTTCCCAGGGGATGCTGATGCTGCCAGCCCAGACCCCATGCAGGTTGTTTCAGAGATCAAAGGAAACAGGGAGCTTGTTCATTGCAGTGCATTGAGGGATTCAAAGAGGGGATGCAGTTGATGCCCTATTTTCCAACCTGCAAAACTACTAGTGGGCAAGAGACAGGTTCTGGGCAGAACAGGAAGAAAGCACAATGCATGAGACAAGACAGACACAGTATGGCCTGCAATAGTCGAGGGAAGCACTGAGCTAAGGGGACGGACATAAACTGAAGGGAGGGGTGAGAAAGCATAAACTGAAAGGAGGGGTGAGAAAGCACTGGAAGGGGAGCCTCATAAACTAACAACCACAAGTTACCTATGGATTCGGTCACCAAGCAGGGGGCCAGGGGGAGATGTCAAAAACTGTGAGATAATAAAGAGCATGCCCGTCATAGAAATAAAGAGGGAAGTTGGAAATGTTTGTTTTGTTGTTAACAAAAAGAGGAAATAGCTCAGTGTTGTGTATAAGGTCCTAGTACCAAAAAGTAATTCCAGGAGTCATATTTAATAGTTAAGAAACATCCAAGCCTCAGGAAACAGCACAGGAGGACAGATATGGGATTGGAATTTGTCTCTTGAAGAGAGTTGAACTACATCAATAAATGTGTTCCTTCAACTAAAAGTACTTATCGAGGGAGCCATTGAATCCTAGCACTGATGAGGCAGAGACAGGGGCATCTGTATGATCCTGATTTACATAGGAGTCCCAGACCAGCTAAAACTATACAGTGAGTCCCTGTCTCAAAAAAAAATATACATGAAGGCTGAGAGGGATGGTTCCATGGTTAAGCACTGGCTGCCCTTCTAGAAGACCCTGGTTCGATTCCCAGCACCCATAAGTAGACTCACAACCAGCTGTAATTCCAGATCCAAGGATCGAACACCCTCTTTGGGTCTCTGCAGGAAGTGCACACATGTGGTGCATAGGGAAAACATCCATACACACTGAAGAAGATGAAATGATTTAAAGTTTTAGAAAGTATGTATGAGAATGACATAGAGATGAGGGTGCAGCTTCCTAAACATGCTTTGAGTTCCTGGGTTCAGTCCCCAGCACTTCAAAGAAAGAAGATATTAAATAAGTGACTAACATAGACCAGGTGTGGTAGTCTAAACCTGGAATCCCTGGATGTGGGAGGTAACGGCAGGACAATACACACTCATGGACAGCCGGGGTTATGTTTTATTTAAAAAGCAGCAATATTGTCTAAGCTGAACTCACTAGTGCTGTCTCTCACACATGATGTGTGTGTGTGGATATATGTATAGGTATAGGGAGGAGTAGGAGGAAGGCAGGCACACGGGCCTACTTTTTAAGAGATTAAATACATGAGCTTAGGTTATAATCATCAAAAGCTAACTAAATATGGCATTCTTCAAAATCCTCCAGTTTGCCAATATTGAAACGCTAATTTATTATTCACTGCCACGCTAGCGCCGCTCTCTCTCACCTCTTACCAACTTTCTCGCATAAGCCATCTGGATGGAAGTCACTCTTGGCCCATCTGTGTTCTCAGATTCACAAATCCTAAACATCTTTTCCTTGCTACACAAGAACATATATTTCTACCATTCTCTTTAAAGGAAAAAAAATGGTATATGGAGCCTGTATATTTAAAAAGCATATTATACCTTGTTAAAAATGCTGGACAGTAATTAAGTCTACTAACTAATGGTCTTACAAGCAGAAAAGAACTTCAAACACACTTATCAGATGACTCGGTGAGATCCGCTCATCAAGTCTATGCTCCAGAAAGCACAGACATCAGACATTCCTTAAAGGCAAACATCTTAGGCAAAAACAAAATAACTAAGATTATTTCAGGTGCCAAAGCTACTTCCCAAACTAGCACAGCCTTGGGAACTGGACAGCCCTCCCCTAGCATGAGGCTCTGCTCAATCATCTGTTGCTGAATTACCTTAGACAAGAGGCTTAATTTGGCTAAGACTAGGCTCCCTCATCAGTAATCTGAGGCTTGAAAAGTAACTACTTCAATTGACAAAAAGATAGACACATTGATTAAAAAGAAACAGTCCAAAAATAGAACCACACAGATATTGATCTTTCACAAAGGTGTGGAGTCAATTGAAAGCCAAAGGGGATAGTCTTTTCAACAGATATTTTTGAAGCAACAGGACATCTGTATACCAAATATGAGCCTCAAATTCTTCCTGACAAGTATATAAAAATTAACTCAATGGTTAACAGAGTCAAAAACAAAATGAGGTAACATGCGCAATGCAGTCCAAGGGTAACCAATGTCTCAGCATAGCTATGAATGGCACCCAACACAAACTCAGAAACTTGTTTAAAACACTGAGGGTTTTGTTTTGTTTTGGAAAGTGTGTTTGTGTATGTAACTGAACAATACTGTTTTCTAGCATGAACTTTATTGATGACAACATTGAATTACTATGTCAAAAAGGCTAGACACACCTGAAAACTCCAAGAAGAAAATAGGACAAATTCTTCATGGTTGGGTTAGGCAAGATATCCTAAATCACCTCATGGAAAGTACAATCCATAAACCACAAAATTAAAAACTGGGCTTCATAAAGCCAAAAGCTTTTTCTCACCAAAAGATATCACTAGTAGGAAAATGAAAAGACAAGCTACAGACTGAGCAAATACAAATTATATATCTGACAAAGGGCTTATGCCCACCATTTTCAGTACTTGATAGTAAAAAAACAAGCTTTTTTTTAAATGGGCCAAACCTTTGAATAGGTACTTCACCATGATACTCAGATAACAAAGCAGCTTAGACCCATAAAGACATCTCAATGCATCTATCAGAATGCCCAAGATTAAACAGCCACACCCGACAATATTCAATGCTTATGAAGAAAGATGTAAGGTTCAATTCCAAAATGGAATGTAAAATGTTACAGCCCCCCCCCAAGAACAATCTGATGGTTTCTTTAAAATTAAATATGTACTTACTGTAGTTACATAGATTCAGCAACCTACTGCTAGGCATTTGGGTAGGGAAGGAGAGAACTTACGCCCATATAAACTTGCACATCAATATTTACAGCTATGTTATCTGAAATGCCAAAAGCTGGGAACAACATCAGTCTCCCTCCATCGATGCCATGGTACATCCACAACAGAATTGTACTCATGCATAAAATACCCATGAGGAATTTTAGACATAAAATTTTAAGTGAATAAAGCCAGATTCAAAAGACAGCATCTACATCCAGTATCGGTCTATTTCTGTGGCGTTTCAGAAAAATCAGGAATGGTAAGAATGCAGAACAAGAGAGGTGCCTACCACAGGGGAAGGCTGTGAGGTAGGTCTGCCTCCAGGGACTGCGTGAAGAGATCTGGTAATGAAGAACAGCGGTGCTAACTGTAGCAGTCATGCTGCCATGAGCTAGCTACTTAAATCTACTCCCCAAACTCACAGAATTCTACTCCCCACCCCTAAAAAGAAAAGTTAAGCTTTGTTTGAGAAGATTTGAAAACAAAATCTTCAAAATAGCAACTGGACAAAAACTTCCCAACTAAATTTATTCTGGAATAGCTGTGTGAACTCAGTGGGTGGAGACAGTCACCTGCCCCCAGTAAGCACTCGATAGAGTTAAGTTATCCCAATGTGCACTCAGGGCCCACGCTAACACACCTGCAACTTACAGAACCTCAGCTCCAAGGTAAGAACACACTCCAGGAGGGCTGTACAAGGTTTGACAGACTGACCAGACAGTAACTGGCTACAACAGCTAGGACCAGGAGAGTGCCCTCTACTCAAAGGATAGAGAAACGTTTCAAGGGCCTACCTAGTATTGCATTACTCTCAAATAAAAGCTACCAGGAGTCTGCTGAACTTGGTAACTGCTGAGCAACCCTTCCAGTGTCTGTCCCTAGCAATTTCTCTGGAATTCTACAGATCTTCACTTCAGACAGCAGCTATTATGCTTTCTAGGAGCAAGACAGGCTTATCTGATTGACCTTTCTGGAGGCACGAGCCCGTGTGTTAGTCATGCTGACCCGAACCATTACTCCCCAAGATGTCAGCTAGCATGCGGCATCTGTGTGCTAAGATCCACCATGACCAGACATGTCTACATCCCCAAGACAAACAAATAAAAGGGTTCTCTTTCCCCCTCTTCCTGTTGTGGGTAGTTCTGCACCTTGTGCATATTTTCCATGGGAGTCAAAGGTAACTAACTACATGACCGCAGGGTTTTTTCTTTCTTTTTTTCTTTTCTTTTCTTTTTTTTTTTTTTTGCCTTTGTGTGATCTTTAACACAAACTTGAAGGCACAGACTATTAATGTGAGTGAAACAAGTCATCGAACAAGTTTCAGCAGGTTCAGCTCCATAACAACCAGAAGTGTACCTACCACAATGTTCTAAGGAAACATGCCTTCGTACCGTAGACACCCGCCATTAGCAACACGTGCACAGGTCTCCTGCAAGTACGACATGCTTTTTATGTTGTCTGTCTTCTGTGCTGTTCTTTTAACTTTGCTATTCCAATTCATTAAACTAAAAGAATAATAATTTGAATTAATGAGGCATTACTGTGGCCTCGGTCTTTAATACGCAATTCACATTCAAATCAAATCAATACTTTTATCAAGAACTAATTATGTCCTGGTTGCAGAGCTGGCTTCCACAGTAAATTCAAGACATTTTTACTAGCTGTACTCTCAAGAGTCTTCAAAATATAACTTATATGTGGTTATATGAATCCAAAAACGAAAGTTAAAATTCAATTATAGACATATTTAAGAACAAACCAATACTAATTTATCAAAACTAAAAAAAAAATGGTCAAGGCTAAATACTCAAGATAATTTCCATGGTGTTTGTAAATGAACTTGGCTAATTAGTGACTTACTTGCTTTTTCTTTTTTTCTCCTTACAGGCTTACCATACCTCAGGCCTCTATCACAATGGGCGCGCATTCTCTGCAGGTACATCAGTGGATGGCTGCAGTGGGGAGAAAGGAGCCTGCAGGGAGAGCTGAGGAAAGGAAGCAGGAGTTGAACATGCAGTAGTGCTAAGCTGTACCAGGACACTGCAAGTTTACCCTGCACCTGTTCTACTCTGGCAGACTATTTGACACTGTTGTAAGAGAGCCTGCTGAAGACTTCCTACTTCAAAACTGTCTGGAAAGAAAGATGGCTTTCTGGCACTCCCCGTGTCTCACAATGATGTGCTTTAAGTCCCCGAAGCCTACCAAGAAAAGGAACAAGCCATGGGACATGGGCCCTAACTCAAGGTAATGACACACTCACCTCTGCAGAAAACAAGAAAACTCTCAAATGAATCCAGAAGCAAAGACATTTTGGTAGTTTTAATTTTAACAATCTGCCACCCTTCCTAGCCATGATCTTTAAATGTTGTACCCTGAAATAATGTGACTAGCTCCCATTGAGCACTTTCTAATAAACTAGAATAGAAATGGATAGGGCAGAACAGAGTGGGGTGGGCGGCACAGGGCAGGAAGGGGGCACGGAAGAGACAAAAAGAAAATGAACTGGTTTGGATGACAGGAAAGGGGAAGAAATTATGAGAACACACTGAAGAAAAAAGCCAAGGTGCAATGAGCACATAAAAGATAAATACATCATATAAATTTATTATGCCTAGCTTTGTATTGTGATGTCAAGAAAACATAAAACCCACTGTTTTGAATCTTATATAGGTTATAGCAGGCCCCTATTGAAACCACCTTTAAGAGCATTTACCATCTTCCTCCCAAGAACAAGGTTCCAACAGCTAATTCTAAGAAAAAGAATTACCTACTCAGTTTAGTAGACAGAATAGAGGGGGGGGGAATTTGTAAATGTAAAGCCATTGTCTAAATGCATATTGCATCTGCAGATCCATGAAATATACCCAGGGTGTCAACACTGTGACCCCAGGCCCTCATCAGGCTGCAGCTCTGGCCTAATCCAGATCTCACAACAGTGAAGAGGAAAGCTCACAGTAAGGGGCTAAAATCACTGTTTCTGCTCCACCCCTTGTGCTAACAAACAAGCTCACAGGCTGAAAATGGCCATCACCACCAGCCAAGCACACTTTCTCTCTGATCCTATCTGTGTCAATGACTGCTCTGCAAAGAGAAACTGGCTGCAGCAGAGAGGTCTTGCTCCTCCAGCCTGCTGCTTCTCCTCCAGTCTGCTGGTTCTCCTCCGGCCTGCTGCTTCTCCTCCAGCCTGCTGCTTCTCCTCCGACCTGCTCTGCTTACAGCTCAAGTCTAAACACACAGACATGAAAAAGAAAACCTGAATTAAAACATTCAGTCCAAGAGTCAGAATCTAGAAAACTCACATCCAGATGGAATCCTGAGCCACAACTTCTCTTCCTGGATCCTTGATATATAGAGGTTATAACGTCTTAAACTAAAGCTAGTAGTCAGTCAATAACACTTTAAACCAAAAGCAACCAACATCAAAGGATACTGGGTAGCAACTAAGCAATGTCAGTAAAGCAGGTTAGTCAGCAAAAGGAAAAACCTAAAGAAAAGGATATGCTTAGAAAGCAAACAGCATGGAAAGAGAGAAACAGCAGATCACAGAGGACTCTAAAATCAGTATCACGGAGCCAGAGAAATAGCTCAGCAGGTAAAGGAACGTGTCACCAAGACTGACAGGTTAAAAGGTAAGAACTGAATCCCCAAGTTGTCCTCTTGTCTCCACACACACCCAAGATTTATAAACACATGTAATTTTAAAATTCAGTACAATGGCCCGAGAGGTAAATAGAAACACATCTCCAACCTTCTGGACATGCAGACTGGAGCAATACAGAAAGTGGTGCTGCAGGCCGCCAGGCAGCACCTTGTCAGCTGGATTTTAGCCGACTTAAGCAGCCGGCTCTTTCTATCTTTTCTTTCTCTCTAATTGCCATATTCATTAACCCTCTCTAACCCATATTCATTACAAAATTTCAACTATATTCAAATATAACTTCTGTGAACAGAAGTCTCCTCCAGAATCCTGTTCTCCAGAGATAACCAATGCTAAGAGACTGTGTTCATTCTCCCAATGTTAAAAGAATATTCCAATTAAATAGCCATTCTAAATTATAATTACAACAACACACATCATCTATATCTACAATAGCCTCTGTAACATGTTCTTCCCATTTTCTAATGTGTGTACATAGTATGTGCATATATGCATGCATGGCTTTGTGCAAGGGAATGCATGGACATCTATCCATATGGATGCATGTGAAAACCCCAGGATGAGGAATGCCAGGATCCTCCCCGATTTCTCATTGTTTGAGGCAGAGTACCTCAATTAAACCCCAAAGCTCTCACTGACTGGCTGTGCCTGGTGTTGCAAGCTGGCTTTGCACTAGGGATCCCTGTCACCACCTGCCAAAGCCGGAACCACAGGTGGACCACCACCCCCCACCTCCACCCCCTCACACCCCCGCTCCCTCACCCCCACCCACCCCCACCCCACCCCTCCAGCATTTTCATGGGGTCTTAACTCAGGCCTTCACGTTGGAGCAGTAAGCACTTTAACCATTAAGTCATCTCCCCAGCCCCTGCATGGTCTTTTCACTTACTGAGACAGCCTAGAGATCTGTCAATGGGCATAGGAAAACACGTTCTTTTAAAAGGCTACAAAATATTCCATTCTGTGGGCAGAGCATAGTTTCTTTAACCAGCCTTCTCCTGATGGGCATTGGATTATTTCCAATTTTTATTATTAAGAGCAACACAGTTTCTAGGTTTATATCTGTGCACTTGTAAAAACTATTACTGTAGGCTGTTGCAGAGATCAAAGAACGCAATAAACTTTTTTAATCATTCATTTCAGTTTAATTCATACTACTGTAAATCTTCAAGAAGATGGCAATTGCACTAATTGCTTAATTATTTTGATTTTCAGCTTTAACACTTTTTTGATAACGTATGCTACTCAAAAGTAATTGCACAGAAATTAAGTCAAAAGGTATCAGTTAATGTATTTGAGTACTTATTAGAAAGTGTCCTCTGCCTGAATACTACATTTTTTATAAAAAAAAAAAAATCCCGTTTGAAGAAATTTCATGTTATCAGAAAAATATTCAAATACAGGCATGGACAAGAGAAATATGTTTTAAGAAATGTGATATTCAGGTTTGGTGGTTGTCTTAGTCAGTGTTTCTATTCCTGCACAAACATCATGACCAAGAAGAAGCAAGTTGGGGAGGAAAGGGTTTATTGAGCTTACACTTCCACGCTGCAGTTCATCACTAAAGGAAGTCAGAACTGGAACTCAAGCAGGTTAGGAAGCAGGAGCTGATGCAAAAACCATGGAGGAATGTTTCTTACTGGCCTGCTTCCCCTGGCTTGCTCAGCCTGCTCTCTTATAGAACCCAAGAGCACCAGCCCAAAGGTGGTACCACCCACAAGGGGTCCTCCCTACTTGATCACTAATTGAGAAAATGCCCCCCAACTGGATCTCATGGAAGCACTTCCCCAACTGAAGCTCCTTTCTTTGTGATAACTCCAGCCTGTGTCAAGTTGACACATATAACTAACCAGTACAGTGGTTGAAAGAGAAATGTCCCCCAGAGTGGCGATGCTATTTAGGGAGGCTGAGGCGGCGTAACCTCACTGGAGGAAGTATATCACTGGTGTGTGTGTGTGGGGGGGGGGGGTGCTGTGATACTAAAAGCCCAGTAGTGCTTTCAATTTGAAGATGGGAGGTCTCAGTTTCCTGCTCCTGCTTCCATCCTGCTTGCTACCACATTTCTCTTTAAGGACAGACCTTATCTCCCTGGTCTGTAACCCCAAATAAACTTTCTTTGGTAAATTATCTTGATCATGGTGTTTTATCACAGCAACAGAAACAGTAACTAATACATCAACTAATTTTATCCTTCTATTTCATAGCTAAAATTTACAACAACCTATATGGTGGGGTCTATTAGGCATTCGAATTATATAGTTTATGATGGTGTGTGTGTGTGGTGTGTGTGTGTGTGTGTGTGTAAAAAATACACCTTATCCATCCTAGGGCTGTGATGAAGAAAACTGGGAGACTAAATCAAGTCAAAGAAAAATTGTTCCGAATGTTTGAACTAAGTAGTATAGCCTAAATGACAATAAAAGGTGTATTACAATAAGCATGTAAGCCTTAAACATTTGTTTATTCAAAGATGATGACCTGAACATAATTGTATGTGCTTAGCAATGTCGCTAGGCAACAGGAATCTCTGGTCTCCACTGTAATCTTACGGGGCCACCATCATATATACAGTTCAACACTGACCAAAATGGAGTTCTGTGTTTCATGGCTGTGTTCTTCAGGCCTACTATAGACCTGGATCTTCTCCTTAATCTCAAATAGACTCACCTTAATCACAGATTCTCAGTTGTGTTTCAAAAAAAAAAAAGGAGGGTACAAACACACACACATACACACATACACACACACACACACACCACAACACATACAGCTTTAGAACTCTACTCAAAAATAACCTACAAAACTGTCATTCCCTCCGCGAATGAGTGCATACAAAATTTAAATACAAAAAGTCATGACATTCAGAATTTGAAATCCAGTAAATCACTCCGGACACATTTCATGGCAAACAAAATACTTGCTGAGAAATAGAGTTACCAGGGCAACCATTACTGACCTTTTATGTTTTATTTATCAATCATATTGCTGCATTATTCTCATTTTTAGAGACAAAGGAGAAAATGTATTATAAACAATGATAATTAATTGAGGGTCCCCTGCTCCACTAAATCGCTCCTTGAAAAAAAAAGTCTATTTATCCAGCAGCCATGCTATTATTTGTTTCTTGGTTCTTGTCTGGGCTAAGGGCATGGAAGGCAGAGTCCAGAAAGTTCACAGGTCGCAGATATTAAACTTGATCCCAGGTAGTAGGAGTATATCTCTGTGTGGCATTTCTCAGCAGACAACAGGATAGATGAGGGAATACACTCTGCTTACATCATCATGACCCCAGCGGCATACTAGATGCTCTTGAAAGAGAAGCAATTGAAATACAGAATAAATGAAAGTCAAAATTAATAAATTATAAATAAATCCACAGGACTTTGAAATAAAGCAGTTTAAAACAAGAGAAACCTCACACACTTCAGTATGTAATCTGGATTATTTTAAGTTTCAATAATATTCTCATCAAATCAGATGCCATTTACTCTTGGGAAAAACATAGGTTTACTTATTTTTAGAATACTAAAGTATAGCTATTCCTGCTTGAACCTGCCCCCCCCAAAAAAAACTAGAAAACAAAGAAAACTGTGTAGACATCACTGAGGGTAAAATATAAATTAAAGAGAATTTATACTAGCAAGATGTAATTCTTATGAGACAGCAAAGAGAGGGACAGCGAGAACTCAGCTACAAGGCACAGCTGGATCTTTGACCTGGTTTGAATTTATTTGATAGATGACTCATTTTTCTGAGAAAGTTGTTCATCCACAAGCAAAGAAGGTTGGCCCTGGTGATCTCGAGTCTCTGTTCTACCTGTCCTGTGATACTGGTGGCTATCAACGGAGATCGCGGAATGCACTCCCCCAGGCTCACGGACTTTAGAAAGTGGAGCCTAGGCAGTGAGTCACTAGGGAAGGAGCTTAGGGTCTTAGAACCAGCACCCATTTCAAGTTCTCTCTCTCCTTCTTGGGCGGCACACATGCGAAAAAGCATCCTCACACCCGTCAGAGCTGAGGGCTGTTCCTTCCAGCCATCACATGCCTTCCCAACCACGACAAACTGCACTTGGAAGCACGAACCTAAATAATGCTTCTTCTCTGCTACAGCACTACTTGTCAAGTCACTGGTCACAGTCAAAAGAAAGTAACTAATGTGGTGCTGGAGAGGGGAGTCAGTGGTTAAGAGCACGTGTTGCTCTTGCAGAGGATCGAGGCTCAGGTCCCAGAACCTACAAGGAGCCTCACAACTGCTTGTAACTTAGTTCTAAGGGATCGGATGTCCCTATCTGCCCTCCACACACGCAAGGCAACCAAATGGCACACGTGCACATGCAGGCAAATACTCAAGCACAGAACAAATGTTAAGTTAAAAAAAAAAAAAGAAGAGCTAAAGCAACTCCTTTCTTCTAAAGAAGAGAGGGTTTCAATAGCAGCCTCCTAACCTGGCAACAGGGGGCTGGTCCACTGCACAGGCATGGACGACCAATAACCAAAAAGACTGGAGAAACTAGAGCGTAAAGTTTCCAACCTCAGCTGGTATCCCTGCAATCTTCTGAGTTCCCTCCAAGGGTACCTCAGCTGAACCCCACATCTAGACACATCTCCCATGGGATAAACTCCTACATTACCTGACAGGTCCTCTCCCCCCCCCCCCCCCGCCGCAGTCATCTCCACCCACAATTCTGGGTCTTCCACTACCCTTCATCGTCCAGCAGCACAGCCAGTGCCTTAGCCAAGGCTCTCAGCATTTCAGCTGATCTTCCCTGGCCTCTTGCAACTGCTAACTATTTCTGGTCACTACTCTCCCTATCCAATCTACACCTCTCACTCCCATACAGGTATCTCTTGGAATAAACACCCCCCAAACAGACCCATGAGTTTGTCATTCATGATTTGACTACTGTGTGCCCTTGTATGGTTCCCTCGGCAGCCTCATTCTGTCACTCCCTAACCATACTGTTCCCCAGGCTCTTGATCTAGTAATTTAAAAACAACAAAGTACATGTAGCTTCCAGAATTCCTGTGCCTTTTATGTTTCCAAGGTTTTTGACATATCACCTCTCAACCTAGAAAAACTCCAATCTATACTATCCTATCTAAGTCTCTCTGGAAGTCTTCCCTGACTGAATCTCCATCCTTAGGTAGACAGCCTTCCCTGTGCCTTGTGCCTTGTGCTGCCAAGCACACAGGGTTATTAGTATACAAGACTCCAAAGTGAGTCTCTGCATGGAATAGAGTCCATACAATTAATTTTTGCACTAGTACTCAACGTAATATATAGCACACAGTAAATCACTCACTCACACACACACACACAGCATACACACAAACCACTCAAATCAAATTAGAAAAGAACAAAATTGTCATGTTTGTTTTAAATCTTGGATAAACAGCACACTCTGGAGCTACAAGTCCCTTGGTGAATGGGAACAGAGGTGGAAGAGCCTGGTCCGATGAAATCCTCTACGATGTTTAATTCCATCTGGGAAATAGACACTATCCACTGGATCCCACAGAATCCCCCAAAGAATTAGCTAGGATCTGTGAGCTACATGCCAGGGGGAAATGAGAGGGTGGTCAGGTTTGGAATTCACACCTCTCTTAACATTTATGGTTTGAATGTAATGAAACAAACAGTACTTGAAGCAAATTGTGTTTTTCAAAGGAATTTTCCCTTTTTAGGTTAAGATCTGAAAGTTTGCCCAAATGTCCTTCTACTTCTTGGCTCTCTGTTATTAGGTTCCAAATCCCTGTCATTGGGCAAGCGGTGAACATGCAATAATTATTTCCTTCTCTCTCTCTCCCTCTCTATCATCTTTAAATCCACAGTATCTCAATCCAACTGATGTCAGTAAATCCAGACTGTCCCAACTTTTCTCTAAAACTCTTAAAACTATTTGAATGAGGTGTTGAGCAGCTGTCAGTTATGGATTTGAAAATAAAAAGGAGCCTGAAAATTGTACGTTCAGTATAAAAAGATTAGGTGAGGCAATTCAGAATGTTTAAGAACTTTAAATCAAGTTAAAAGCAGTTACTACGGCCAGACCTCATGAAGCTCTGCTTAAGAGTCGCATTAACCTGGCAGTCAAAACTATTTAAAATGAATAATGTTTCTTTCACATTTCACTCACTTTCAGCACCAAAAAAAAAAAAAAAAAAAAAAAAAAGAAAGAGAAAAGAAAAGGGGAAAACCCACACTGTAAACTGACGAATGGTCACACAGTCACACAACGGTGACTTTCCAAGATGAGCTTCCTAAGGACACAGCTGATGCAGTTAATCCATGAACTCAATGACCTACACCCCTCTTAAGGCTAAAAAGGATAATTTTCAAACGAAGAAAAGACAATGCAGATAATCCAGAGGTTTTTTAATCTAAAAAGGGGGAGAACAAGAAAAATTCAGTTTTACATACACACAGTGGCTGAACTGTGAATGAGACCTACCACATCTGGAGTGACCACTGTACAGCAGCACAGCCTTTACCAAACCCATCTCGTCCATTTTTGTTGTTGTTATTGTTGTTTTTTATTTGGGGGGAGGGAGGGTATTGTCAAATATGGTAACATGATGATGCTATTCTGATCTATATTAAAATTAAATGCAACTAAGCCAGTTTTCAGTACTTGATGGTTATGGGACACTAGCTGTGGCTCACGACACTGCATAGACAGGGAATATGTCCACCGTCTCGGAATGCTCCACGGAACAGCACTAGAAAGGCACAGCCAGAAAAAGCAATCAAGACTAGCCCGCAGGTTCCAGAGTCCTGCCGCTGAATAAAGCCACTTTTAGACCAGACACACCCTAAAGGAAATCAGGAAATATCCACAAATATCATTTTTAAAAGATTTAATTGTATTATTTTAACTGTGTGTGTGTGGGGGTAGGGGGGAGCAAAGTGGCCTCGGAGACTAGCAGTGACTGATCTTCTGGAACTAAAGTCGCAGGTGGTTGTGAGTCTCGGTGCTGGGAACCGAACTGGGTCCTCTGTAAGAATACTAAGTGCTCTGACCGTCTACATCACCACCCCTGCCAATATGCATAATATGTGGAGGAAATTCAGGCTGCAAGTTGGCTTGTTACTACATCTCTCAACTGTAGGTTAAACTGCTTCAAAGTGCCAATTCAATGCACTTACTAAGGAACTGCTATGGTTTAGAAGTGGTTCTCATCACCAAAGTTTATATTTAAAATGGCTTGCTGACATAATGGTCTTGGGAGTCAGTATCTTTCTCTGATGCCTTTCCTCACCAGCCGGATTAGTTCTCTCATGAATGGATTACGTCTCAGGAGAGTCAGCTATTTGACAGCCCTATTACCTCATGTGTTTACCTCCTTCTGACTGGGTGCCTTGCCAGCAGTGGAGTGTGCACCAGCAGCTCAACAGCTGCCAACACCATGCTTTTGGCCTTTCAGAACCATGAGTCAAAATAAACCTCTTTGCTTTATAAATTACCCATCTTTGGATACTGTCACCGCAACAAAATGCACTGAGATGGGAGCCATCTTTCCCACTCCTGCACAAGCCAAAAAACTAGAGTTGCAGACACTAATCTACCTAAAGAACGGAAGCTGCTGCTAATGACCGAGAGCCCCCTGCCACAGTGAGAGACACTTCCCAGGCTACACCAGGGTGCTTCTGTTCTCTGGTTGTGGTTGTTAAAGCAGCCCCAAAGATTCCACCCACCCACCCTCCATGCTGTTCCTGCCAAAGCTGGCATTCGTCACACAAAATGCAATTGCGACCTTCCCAACTTGTCCTTTACCCAACACCACAACCTAAAGACTCTTACTTCACTCTGGGGGTACAGACAGGCCGCACAGGCTTTCCATAGTTCTTATTTGTTGTTGTTTGCTTTGGTTTTTTTGTTTGTTTGTTTGTTCTTTCTGGCTTTGCCACACTCAAACTGTATGCTAAGGCCCCTGGGTCTCATTCCATTCCTTTCTACAACCTTCTCCAGTGTTCCTCTACATCCCAGACAATGCATTTCTCTCTGGTGAAGCCTTTCCTTCAATGGCACCAACCTGCATAACTGCACACACTTTACCAAAGACACTTCCATCTCGATGAGGCCCGCCCAGCTCGCCTCAGTCCTCCCTTCTGCAACAGGTCCTTTCTGGTGTCCAAGCCTTCTTCTTGTCCTCAACACGCCATTCTCCTTCAGGCTCGCTCACACACTCCTGTCCTATCTATAACATTTAACATTATTTGATCCACATAGGAATATTTAATAAATTTCTTCACAGGGTTTTTCAAATCCACATCGTCCAACTCAAGAACCTTTATTTTCAAACTGCTTTTTAAACACTTCTCCCGGAGTCAGTAACAGCTTAGCTAATATGTTCAAGCCGAGCTTACCTCGCCTCAACAGCTCACTTTTGTATCTTAATTGGAACAGCCATTTTCCTAGTCCCTCAAATTCAGAACCACAGTCCACCTTCATTTCTGCTCTTTATTTTTTTCTCAATTCCTACTTTCCACTCAAGACACCAAATCCAGTCATTTCTGGCTCCCACCTCTGAACACTGCCCTACTTCAAGCCTTCATTAGGATTAAACTATTATTCCCCAACCCAGTGCTCAGTTTCTAATCAAATCTCTCCATTTCTAATCACTCTCAGATCCACATCCTAAGTGAAACTTGTTTTTACTTCACTATTCAAAAAGCTTTCATTAGCTCCAAATGGCTTCCTAAATTTAATCTAAACTCAGACTGCAAGGTTTTCCACACCCCCACCTTACCTTTCGCTAATCTCATTTCTTACTAGCCATTTTTACTTTTCTACCCATAAGCCTTTAGCCGCATGGTCTTCCTCAAGCATCTTACTCTTTAAAAGTATTTCCTGAACTTTCATTTCAATGTAAAGCCTTTGAGACACTCCTGCTCCCAACTAGTTCCCTTCTAATGAGAAGTCCCACATGCCAAGTGATGGAAACGCTCAGCCCCTCTAGCTCTCTCTTGCAGCCACAGCAACATCTCCTGGGAGCCCACAGCAAATAGGAAGAGAAATAATGCCCGACAGATACACACGCCGCATTGCTGCCTATAGGAGACACCCAAGACAGCATGATTGCCCAGTACACAGCTTTGCTCTCTCTGGCCTGCTGTTCTGAATGTGAAGGCATCATTTCATTTAAACAACTGGTATGAAACTTTAAAATAAAATAAAACAAGACAAACAAGTAAAAAGCAAGGTGTACTTTCTCCAGGAAGTACCTGACATATATAGGAACAGAGGGCTTCTCATTCGAAGATCAAATTATTTTGCACCAGATAAATGTTGATAAAGGAATTTTGCTTTGATCGTTTATGCCATTATGAGGACATTACATACTAAGCCCCTCCCCCACCTCTCCTTTCATGCTCTTTTACTTCGCTAGCTGTTCAGGCCAAAATTTTGAAGATGATGACCTCATTTTTAAATGCCTAAAACTTTGGAAGATGTTTTATTAAAATATATCTCTGTCTGCTCTCACCTTATGAAGGGAGGATAAAGAGATGTAAACCACAGGTAAATTAATATGAAAATGGGAGATCATATTTTTTGGCCAAAAAATAGGTGAAGAAAAAGTCTGTTGCTACCTCACTCTACTTCCAAGTAGAGAGTTTTGTTGCTACTTCAAAGTTTTTTGATTGATTTGCACTTCTTCGGAAATGGATAAGGGCACTCGAGGAATAATAATCCTGGGTGAAAAGAAAATGGAACCGACAGGTTATTTAAGAAATCATCAACTTGTTTTCATGCAAATGACCAGAACAGTGAAATAAGTAATCCTGCAGGCAGGATCTAGATGCAATTGTTTTAAAATAAGATACTTGAAGCATTCACCACCTAATTCCAGAAAAAAGCGAAACTGATTAACTCATCTTTTCTTCTTGGATAATACCAGCCATATACCATGCATTAATACACTGGCCAAATTTGTATTACAAAGGTGTCATTTTTCTTGGATATTGCCATCAAATCATTATTAACTTGACAGTAGGTCATATTGATAAGGATATGTCTTTGAAGAATTATGGTAAGAAAAAGAAGGTTTAATGCCTTCAACTTAAAAGATTTCTCAAAAGGGCAATCCTGAAAAAAAAAAACATCTACGGGGAAGGAGAGCCTGGCGCGTGGCAGAGAACTAAAGGGAAAGTGTCATTCCTCTCCAGGCCTCAGCTCATTGTGTAATCCACTCACAGTGCCCAAGCAACACAAGCTGTGTAACCTACGCAGCTACAGGAGAAGCATCCGTAAAATACTACGATCCTCATCACTCAAAGTACTTAAAGCACCAGATTCAGACTAGACTGGATGCAAGCCTCAGGCAGGGGAAGAGGGGTCTGGATGGATGGCTGTAACTATGAAGACAGTGCTGGAGAAAGAAGCCATAAAAAAACAAATCCTCCCCATTCCCAGCCTGCTGGGGAGGTAAAGCTAGTGAGTGCATCACTTCTGACAGTGAGAAAGAGAGCTGGCCACCCCCTCCTCTCCAGCAACCTCACAAGGTCACAGTACATCAGTGCTACAAATATACTTAAAAAATATTACAGCAATAAACTCCAGTTAGTGTGGTTCCACCTCTACACTCAAGGCAAAGACCCAACTCCAAACTTCCCCTGAATTACAAGGTAACATCGAAAGCACTCTGCTCTCTTCCTGTGCACAGACTCCCCCGTCTTTCCAAGGCAACAGAAAGGAAATCTCTCTGTTTAAACCGGGACCAGTTGTAGGCAATTAACTTTATAAGCTTCATTTTGTCTCAGTCTTAATTCCTACCAACAATGTACTCACAGAGTGGAAAAGGCTCCAGAAAAAACGTGCTGCCTTGCCCATGTTTTTAAGCACAGCAACAAGCCATTTCTCATGTGTGATCCGATTACTGTGATCTATTTTTTGATTCTGCAGCCACTGACTCCACATACATCTTTATTACAGTACAGGGAAAATTGTTACCCTGAGGTTTAAATTTCCCTATGTTCGCCACCTCTTTCAAGAATATATCTCGGTTTTAAGACAAGATTCTTCTGAAAGCTGACAGGAAGAGGAGGAGATGACCTCTGAGATAAGTTTCTTGGTTTTGCCGTTACAACCTAGCAATGACTCAAAGTCCAGCTATTCCAGGACTGTGGTGTGACTAAATAAACGGGACTAGACTCTTATCTGGGCTGGTAGTCTAAGTCTCTCCAGTGATTGCCCAACAAGTGCAAACAAACACCAGAAGCTGGTCCGCTGAGCTTCGGAATGGTCGGGCATTCTTCAGTTCTTCATCCACAAGGAGAAAAAAAATCAAACATCCAAGATTTAGAACCCTAAAAGATGTGATAGGACAAGCTAGCTCTGTGTTAAATTCACAAAGAGTAAGCCTGGGACAAATTCTATATCCCAACTAGGAGAATTCACGAGTGAAGGGTTGGACACACATCTATTGGAGATTCAATTGTGTAATAGGAAACTGGAGAATGAATGCACCCTTTGGAATGATTCACTTTCAAGTTGGTCTTGTACTCTGAACTAGTGTCACTGTGTTCCCTGTTCATGTGCATACTGAAAAGACTTAGAAAAGTTGTAATGGACACCTAATATCCAATTCACTCACACTGACTATGTGTTACACACATGCCTGTGCGTCCAGTGTTGTTAAGGGTATCAATGCAAATAAGAAATCACCCTGCTATTCAAGACACATAGACACATGGACACATGAGAAAGTAAAATGTCAGCTCGCATGGAAGAATCAGAGACATCTCAGTAAAAGTTGCAAGGACAATATTATAATCTGCCTGGGAAATTACTAAGACCTGAAAAAGAAAGCAGCAGACTGCGGCCACTCTGTATGTCCCTTAAATTTGCTATCCCCGAGACATGAGACACTGCTCTGCATAGAAAGAAGCCAGAGAAAAACAAAACATACAGCAAGTGCACACAGGAGGCTGGATTCCAGGAAGGACGTCAGATGGGGAGGAACAGGCAAAGTACAAAGGAGAACCAAAAAATACAACCTAACCAAGCCAAGCGGTCAGGGAAGTTTCCTTTTGGAGCCAGTGCTGAGCTGAAGTCTCAGGTCACAAGAGTCAGGCAGAGACTGATAATGCATACCAAGCTAGGAGCAATAGGATTGCATTTACTCCTGTGGTCCATGTGAGGAGGGAGGGCTGGGAGGAGGTCAGAGCAGAAGACAGACGGGAGGTGATAAAAGACACTGCAGGCCTCCCGGAATGAGCAAGCCTTGCCTTAAAAGTACCAAGAACCCATTTAAGGGTCTTAACCCCACCAGACTGAGTTCCCACCACAGCAGGAATGATGCGAACATCTATATGCTGTGTACCCAGTATAAGGGAACATACCAATGCTTTTTCACATTTTGCTCAGGAAGCTAGTCAGGGGCTCAGGTCTGGTACCGTTAAGCTAGAAAGTGGCCACCCACCTAGAAACAGTATTAAAAATGCATTGCAGGGAAGGGGGCTACAAGCAAATAGACCAATTAAGGCACCCTTAGACCAACTTAAATCTACTTTCTTCAGCTGCCAAAGGAAGCTGAGGACTTATAAACCATTAGAGGGAAGATGGCAAAGGAGAGGGACAGTGGCACTCTGAGGCCACACTCAGTCAAGCTCCAGGGTGGATGCAATATTCTTCACAGGGACATCCAAGGCAGAGGAAGGGAGAGGGGAGGTTTGGCTGTAGACATCACGGTTTGTAAACCATATAATTGTATGTTTAGAATTATAGAGCTGGAAGACTGATCTAGTTTGTGTCCTGGTTCTGGTTTTTTTTTTTCTGTTTATATTTCTTCTCTCCTCCTGCTCTCAGTTCCTACCTGGAAAAGAAATCGACAGGAGTAAGTACTTTCAGGGTGACAGCGGCTCAGACGTGCTGTTCTCGCTTCTCGCCGTTGGGATGATGCGGACTCTGTAATGGAGATGTCCAACAGGCAGGCTTCTTTTTTTCTTTAAAATATGGTCTGAGCTTTAAATACAAAGGGTACCTGGTTATGCACTGCACACTTTAGTGCAGGTTAAACTATGTTTTTTGTTTGTTTGTTTTTAAAGTAGATTCGGATATGGTAGTGTGCTCGTGTGATCCCAGGAAACAGAGGCAGAAGGATCACCTCCAGTTCAAGCCCAATCTGGGCTAAACAGTAAGTTAGCTTCAGGCTAAAATTTCAAGACCCTCCTTAAAAACTAACAGTAACAAAAAGAAGGAAGAGTTGGCGCTTGTGCGGTAATTATACAACTTATTAGAGGGGAGAGGCATTTCTTAAATGATTGTCAAAAGTTAAGTAAAATGCAGTCAAATGTCAGAGGCTATAAGACTGCACATTCCAGAAACCGGTAAATATCAGACACACATTACATCAATATAAAAAGGCAGTCCTTGTTGAAAGAAATTGGGAAATTAAAAATATATACAGAATTCCACCCAAGAAAACAATTATCTATCTTGATTTCTAAAACAAAGCTGAATGACAGGACATCATTTAAATACATGGGAAGCAGCCAGGGTGGGTTGAATAAAGAGAACACAGAGATACACTAACAATCTTAAAAGGGTAATAGTACCCTTTGTTTAAAAAAAAAAAAGGAAGCATTAATAAAAATGAAATTGGAAGGTTGTTTTATTTTTAAAGAAGCAGAAAAAGTAGGGGATTGTTTTAAAGCTATGTGGCTGATTTATGCACCCAAAAAATAAATCTACAAAATCAAACCCCTCACACACACACACACACACACACACAGGCACACACATACACACACACACACACACACACACAGAGAGAGAGAGAGAGAGAGAGAGAGAGAGAGAGAGAGCACATGCAGGCTCAAACTTGTTAACACCATGTTTTGTCTACACAAGTAGTATTGGTTTGGTTTGGTTTGGTTTTGGGGGGGGGGGGGAGGGTGTAAGCCTGGCCATCCTGGAACTGATTTTGTGGAACAGGCTGGCCTCGAACTCAGAAATTCACCTGCCTTTGCCTCTCATATGCTGGGCTGGGATCAAAGACATGCCAGCACTAGCAAGACAAGTAGGATCTTTTTAATGATTAAAAAGAACAGGGAGAGCCGGGTGGTGGTGGCGCACGCCTGTAATCCCAGCACTCTGGGAGGCAGAGGCAGGCGGATTTCTGAGTTCGAGGCCAGCCTGGTCTACAGAGTGAGTTCCAGGACAGCCAGGACTACACAGAGAAACCCTGTCTCGAGAAAAAACCAAACCCAAAAAACCAAAAAATTAAAAAAATAAAAAAAGAACAGGGAGGGAGGGAAGATCTGAGATTGAGTTGGTAAGATTATGGTCCACAGTGGTTTTGGTGAAGTAATTTCAAAATCCTCCCATATTAGTTATAAGAGATGAATGGAGCTGGGACCTAGGGTTCTCACCTGATATGGAGGATATAAGGAAGGAATGGGAGATGGAGAAAGATAACCTGGATGCCAGGCTAGAGCAGAAGGCACCTGTGTTACGTGTCATGGCTGAGCTGAACAAATATTAGACAGACAGGCCAGTAACTTGGGTGTATACACTATGGTGCGGCTGTGGAAGGTCACAAAAGTCCTACCTCTGCCCAAGGACAACACAAATCTAATGAGTGCAACAACTCTCTTCTACTTACTAAACATTCCTCCACAAAAAGGAAACAGGATTCCTTGGAGAAATAACTAGATCCAGTTCCAGGGTAGAATTCACTTAAGGTAAGCCTAGAACTGATGATGTAGTGGAAAAGACTTGGAAGAATGGGCGACAGGATGGCTCAGTGAATAAAGGTCCCTACATCCTGAGTTCAATCCCCAAGATCCTCCGACAGGAGAACCAATTCCTCCAAGTTGTCCTCTGACCAATACATACACACTAGAGCATGCACATGCACACAGAGACAGGTGCACTCACGTACACAAAATGAAAAATGTAACAAAGACTTTTAACTAGCAAGGCTGCATCGAAGTGAGACCGCAGAGTTCAGAGATGCTCTCAGAGGGCCACCATTGATGGGAATGGAATTTCTATTTTTTAAAATCCATTAAAAAGGGAGTTGTGAGAAACAAGCTCTTCTCAACACAGCAATATCTCCACCGAATATGGTAATCCCAGAATTGGAAAATGGCAAGTGCTGTATGAGAAAAGGATTGGCATTCTCAAAATTATCCTACAGACTTCGTTATTAATCACAAAGGGGCAACAATGGAAACTGGTGATCTAGTTAAACTAAGTGATTAACTTGGTATGTTTACCCAAGAGCTAGGGAAAACCTGGGAAGGAGCTACACGATGACATCAGCTCAGATGACATCAGCTCAGCTATCTAGTGTTCTCACCAAAGACGCCTGATCTGAGCCAAACCAGAAAGAAAGGTGCAACCATAGAACATGCTAGAAAACAGCCTATCTTGACTTAAAATGGCAGGGCCATGAAAGACAGCTCTTTTTTGAAAAAATCCTTTTAATGGGATGGGAGGAGCATGCCAGTGATAGAGTACTAGTCCACCATACAAGAAGCTCTGGTTGATACCTAGAACCACAAATAAATAATAGTAGTAGTAGTAGTAGTAGTAACAATATCAAGATGATGATAGAAGAAGAAGAAGAAGAAGAAGAAGAAGAAGAAGAAGAAGAAGAAGAAGAAGAAGAAGAAGAAGAAGAAAGAAGAAAGAAGAAAGAAGAAAGAAGAAAGAAGAAAGAAGAAAGAAGAAAGAAGAAAGAAGAAAGAAGAAAGAAGAAAGAAGAAAGAAGAAAGAAGAAAGAAGAAAGAAGAAAGAAGAAAGAAGAAAGAAGAAAGAAGAAGAAAGAAGGGTGGACAAGAGGGAAATGGTTTTACACTGAAAGTTCCCAGAGACATGAAAACTGAATCCAATGTGTGTTTGCTGGTGACTTCAAGATCTATACTGAGCAGAATAAAGCAACGTTAATGGGCCGATGGAACAAAGACTATGGCATAGATACTAGATAATAGTAGATGTTTGTCAACTGCATAGAATTGTTTCTGATACCGCACATAAAAATAACCTTATTCCCAGGAATTCCATGGCGAATACTCAAGAGTCACATATCATACTTGTTATCAATTTTCCTGGGATTCAGAAATAGAAAAACTGGGAATACATGTTTACATATTATTTAGGGAGACGGCAGTCATACAAATGGTCAAAATGCCGAGAGCTCCAGGGTAGAAACAGACAGGCATCGTCACTGTACTCTGACTTCAAGTTCCCTGAGATTTTGAAATTTTCAAAAACAAAACAAAACAAAACAAAAACGTGGCGGGAGGAAAAAACCCAAATATCAAAAAACACATATAACTACCTTCTTGAGGGATAGAAAAATGCCCAACACAGTATCTGGCATAAAACAGATATTCAAATGAATAATCATTTTCATAAATCAAATGTTTGTTCTTCTCTACCAGCTGCCTTATGGGCTAGCAATACCATGTCTTTACTCAATATAGCAAATACAATATAAGAGGGTGATTAAAATAATAAAGTCTATGTTTAAAGGCCTGATAATTAGATTATGATCACGCTGTTTCTCTGATGCTACATGATTCCACTCACTTGATTCCTTCGCTTCTCCTCAAAGCAGACTGAGAACATCTTGAATTAATCCTTTCAACATACTTTTTCAATGCTGCCTAATATGTAAGGGATTTACAAATGATTATGTATTAGTAGACATCACCCACCGCCACTAGGTAGATATTTTAATAAAGAGATGGATAGACATAGATACTTCCAGCGTAAACATCCCCCCCACCCCCCGTGTGTGTGGTCCGCTTCCACTGCTGTCATTCTGTAAGGCAGGCTGCTTTGCTGTTCCTCACATTCCTTCTGTAGAACCCGAAGCAAGGTTTCCACTCGCTAAGCCCAAGGATGGAGAGGTCTGCTCCAGGAGCGAACAGGGCAACGGCAGCTAACACTCTCGTGATCAGTAACAACGCTGGAGACAGGGCCAGAGGCTCTTGACGAGGATGCACGCTCAGAAGACAGGCATAAGCAAAAGTGAGAGTGGGTGTCATCTGAGCTAATCTCTACTTGAACCTTTTAAGAGATAAAACCATTTGAGCAGTAATTTAGTTCTAAATTAACTTGGTTTTTTTTCTCTCTATCGTTAAAGTTTTCATTGTTTAAATAAGGGTTTCTGCAAGAGAAATCAGGCAATGCTCCTGTTTTATTCAGAAGACTGGAGCTGATGATTTGCAAGGACTGGGTGGCTTGACTTAACACAGGCAGACGCGGCAAAGAGCCAAATACACAATCACAATCTGACCCTCAAGACTCCTCAAACATCGGAAGACAATGAACGGTTGCACCACTGTATCACCACAGTGCTAACCTTCGTATACCAGCAAGAACTGTACCAGACAAGGAAAACAGAGGGCACAGACAGAGTATGGCAGATGGCAATACCAGATCCTCTGAAAGGATCCCTCAGACAGCAAGTTCAACAGTGAGACTGAGAAACAAGAACTCCAGGGTTTTGTTTATTGAGCCACTGATAACTTGTCCTCTATTTTTATCCTCCCGAAAAAAGCAACTAGAGCTGCCACAAAATTGGCAAAGCTGGTATGACTGTGTTGAGTTAAGCAGCTCTACTCCCAAACCAAGTTTGAACACTAACTGACGAGGCCAGGGAGCACTCTCCTGCCATCTCTCAGGTGGGTTTTTCCTAGTAACTACATGCACCAGATGTAAGCATCAAGATGCCATCTGCAAGGTGGCATTTCCCAGATCACCTCTCAGCGGCTGATCTCATACCAAGCCAGATCTACACAACAACCTTTGATTTTGCTTTTACACCCTTGTGAAACAGTCCTCCTTTGAAAACGCATCACTTGGGGGCTCAAAGCGTTACTTTGACACACTGTCATTTAAGTCACCATTTGTTTTTAGCTAGAATAAATATTCAAACAGGTTCCACCAAAAAGCCAAAATGCGGTTTCAATATTCGGAAGCTTAAACATTCCATGGAAATGTATGACCGCAATACTGACAACTTTCGTCACAATCTCTAATTGGCATAAAGAAACACAGCCACGCACACACCTGTAAAACAGGAAAAGGGAGGCCTTCTTAAGAGAAGTGCAGGTTGGTTAAAATGAAAGTCAAAGGGTAAAGGTATCTACTCTCAAAGGAGCCAAGGAGAGACAGCCATCCTTCACCTATGAGCCAAGACAGACAGTTAAAGGAAAAGCAGAGCCGTTTTATGCCGTGGCGAGCAGATGATGCTGATGGGCAGAACCACTCTCTTCTTCGGGTTCAATGCAGAATCATCAGTCTTCCAGTCCCATCAGGATTGGGCTGAAAAGTAATAAGAAATGAAGGCAATTAGAGAGGAAACGAGAGAGCGACTGGGGAAGGAACACCGAGAGACAAAGCAGCTCAGAGACTGACTTCAAGCTCAGAGATTGAAGCAAGAAACAAGAATTTGAGAGTAGGCTTCTGAAAGGGAAGCTTCATGATGCTCTCCTGAGAGGGATTCCAACTGCAGCAAACAGACTCAAGCTACCTCTGAGAAGCAGAGAGGGTATGCGGGGAGGGGAGTGGCTAGGTACCTTCTACTGGGAAAGCACAACACACGGTGGGCACTAAATTTCTAGAGTGTCATGAAGGACAAATAAATGGTGGCATATTTAATTTCAATGTTGGGAAATGCGCTTGGTTAAGCCTGAAATGCCTGAAGCCCTAGGTTTAGTGCTGAGCTCAGTCTCCAGAGCCACATAAGCAGGGCTCGGCTGACGGGCACCTGTGAACCTGTGCTCAGCCGGTACACATCATCGATGACCACACAGCCAGTCCTTAGCCAGCGTTGGAAACCTAGGGAACTGTCTCAAACAGTAATAATAACAATGAACAAAGTAAAGGAGGAAGAAAGGGCTACAAACTTAGGGACACGGGGGCTGGGTGACAGCGGTATTATTCCCAATAATGAAGATGACTGTGAAGGAAGCTGTTACCAGCAGCACAACAAAGAAAAGTCCATTTCAGAAAAGCCATGGCAGCCATGTAAGAACAGGATGCGGACAACGGGAGAGACCCCGGGCAGGCAAGCTCGTTGTGTTCCAGCAGATTCGTCTCCACCTCTCCAGGGATGGCATAACTTAATTCTAACTTGGTGGTGCTGTCTCGTGCTAAAGAGCTGAGGAGGAATCAGACAGTCTACCTTCCCAAAGAACTCTGCCAAGATCAAGACAGGCACTGAGAAAGCTACACTCACTGGAGCCCCAACCTCAAACCCTGAGGAGCCTTCAATTCATGCTTAACACTCTGAAATATCTACATCAAAATGTTGGGTTAAAGAGCTAGATTCCAGTGCAGCGTCTACTAAGAGATTGTTTTTAAAAATCTACCACAGCTCTTCCTTAAGGTAACCCCTTTGTTCAAGGTCCCCAGGAGTCACACACAGGCTCTTTCGGCATCTGTTTTATCAACCTTTAACACGAGGTTTCTCTTATGCATAACCATCAAGGCTGCGCATCATTCTGGCCACATGAATACCTACATCTCCCTTTTGTGTATCCCTAGTCCATGGACAACTGCCCCAGGGCTTTGGAGGATGAGCACTGGAAGACCTTCAAAGAAAGAAAGAAAGAGTGTTCATTAACCCCAACAGCAGCTGCTGCCTAGAGCCTGCAATTTAAATCACTGGAAAAGAAACTGCGGCTTCTGAAATTCCAACCAGGAGGCATACTTATGATTACAAACATTCCAGTGGGTTCCTTCCTTCATCGATGGCTTCCGGACACACAAAAGGTTTTTTATACCATTTTGGTGACATTCCCCAGTATTTTCTTGACCAATGGTCAAATCAGTAGACAGGTTTTCACCTGGCCAGGGCCACCTGAACCCCAAGACATAGAATGTCTTGTTCAGCTGGGAACAACAAAAAGCTTCAGATTTATATCTGCATTGGATGAAACCTTCAAGAAGGAGCTTTGTTAAAATCAAAATAAAGGAGCTAAAGAGACGGGTCAGAGGTTAAGAGCACTTGTTGCTCTTGCACACGACTTGGGTCACTTCCTAGCATTCACACAGCAACTCCCGATCATCACTAACACCGGTTCTAATGTACATGACACCGCTTCTGACTTTGGTAGGTGCCAAGCACACGCTTGGTGCATGTAGCACACATGTAAGCAAAAATTCATATACATAAAATAAATGTTTTATGAAAATGAATAAAAAAAAAGGGATAGACAGAGGGAAGAGGTGAGAATTGGCAACATCACATGTCACAAACCTTGGAAAACCGAACCAACTTGGGGGAAAAAAATTTCAGAAATGAACAGTAAGGCTGTCCAACATTTCCAGCTGAAATATTAAATATCATTTTTAAATGAATGGGGGCAAATATTGAGAATAAAGTTAGAGCCTTTTCCCTCCCATTTCCCCCCAGCCCCACTACAAGAATAACACTAAAGTACTCACTGTGAACAGCATGGGCGTCTCATGCCACAGAAGGGACTTTCATCACTTCAATTACAGACTGAAATCAACACTTAGCCAGTTAGAAATGGAAAAAGACATTTTTTCTGTTAAACAATATATGCACAAAATGCAATGTCATTTATACCATGGAGGAGTGGAGGGCGCACACACACACACACACACACATCTATATGGGGTATCTCATAGACATCAAACTAAAATAAGCTTTCCCTACAAAAGTCTGTGGATAGAGGGTAATCATTATGGTAACAACTGGAAATGGACAATTTCACCAAGAGTGCAGACCACATCGGAGATTAACCACAATTACTGCATATTTATACAACCATATCTACACAACAATAAACTCATCTTATCCAATCCAAACAAAACCTTGCTCAAAATAAACTGAACCGCAAGAAAGGTCTCCTCAGCACAAGCAGGCGTTCACTCTGCTTCTCTAGTTCCTGCTTGGTCATTACCCACTGAGACAACCCTTCATTCCGTTCCTCAGAGAGGCAGGAGGGGCAGGCAAGATTCTGTATATCCAGTTGAGAATCTGTATAATTCAGATAATGATACTGTAATTATAAGTGAGGAAATTCATTCTGAAGTAACTGTGGAAAAATTATAGGATGTCCAAGATTTATTTAAAATAATCCAGGAGGAATAGAAAGCACAGAGGAGCAGATGATGAAGGAAGGGTGGGTGAACTGTTGAAACTGGACGATCTGCACGCGGAGTTTAATAGGACGCTCTTTCTGCTTTTGTGAATATTTGAAATTACCCACAACCAAGTGGGGGGAAAGGAGAGAAAATAAGGCCAATATCAAAGTCATCCTAGGAAAAAAAATGTTTCCCTTTAAGAAAAAGAAAATTTTCCCTTTAGCTTTTTCTCTGCAGACGACAAAGGAGAACCTGCAAAGAAAACCGAGGAAGGCTCTTGTTCTAGACTTAAGAAAAGAAAAATGAAATCTTAAAAACCAAAACATGAGCTTCCTGAAGCTTAGCTGTGGCCTATGTGGCTTACTGCAGCACAGCCCTGCAGTCTCCCACATGAAGGCACTTTGGATGACATCCGCGCGGTGGCTGCCAGATAAAGTCCAGAGGTTGCAGAATTATTTGTCAACACCAAAGGCAACGGTACCAAGAGCTGGTCCTTTTTTCCCAGAGGTCACTCCTTCTGATCCGTGGGTTTATTACCTAGAGCAAACAATTAATCTCGCTACCTTCAGAATACAAAATAGTTGGAGCCAAGTATCCTCCCCGTGATCCGTATCTCTGGGTATCCCTGCCAGGAGGAAGAACAGAAGGTCCACTGGCTGGACATCAAGGGACCTGTCTCCATCCACTCTACAGCTAACTCAGACTCCTTTCAGCTGGGCTCCAGTAGCCTCACCTGAAGACAATGGAATTGTCTAAGAAGATCATGGTTATCTTTCCTTTCAAAAGTTCTATATTCATGAAAATCTCTAATATTTTTTAAAAGCATGTTGGTACTCCATTGTTATATATTCTAGTGCTTTTATTTGAATATGTAAACTTCTGTATAACGTGTATGTTCAAATGTAAATGTACACAGGTTCATATTTGTGTTAGTACGCGTGCACACACACACACTGATACTATTAGGTGCTTACACCGGGCTAATTGCTTCCATCTCGAAGCGGCAAATTTTCAGTTCTGCAACAGATGTCGCTGTGTGATTTCTCCTTTCTGTGCTGGATTTTCTGTTAAAAATGCCCAGCATAATGGTCAGTAGCATTCTTCCAAAGACAGATATACAGCGTTTTAATCCTTTGGATTTGTTTCTTTTAAATTTTCTTCCTATGTGGCCAATTTCTATTCAAACTACAGTATCAATTAGTTTGGCCCCTTCTAAGAAATACCCTCACATAAAAATGGCCCTTTTGTTAAATGCTCACAAGCATGCGCGTACGCGCACACACATACACACTCAAAAATTTAAAAATGCAATACAAATTCTATATGGCTAGCTTTAAAATGTCACAAAAACAGGCCCAATAAGAATGAATCTCATAGCACTGATTTTCATAATAGTACTATCAATTTTAAAGAAAAAAAATCACTTACTAATTGAGGTTGAAGAATTGCAATAATATTAATCTCTTATGTATAAAGTAGAAATGTACCAGGGATGGGATAACGTTTAAAAATAAAATCCTAGAGAACCATTAATGATGATTTTTTTAAAATCTGGATTTTCATTTTTAAAATGCCCTTAAATATAAACAGTTAGACTAACATGATATTTACAAGATATCTGTACCTACTATTCTGACATTATCTTGACACATATTCTAGAAAAATAATCTCTTTCCCTTCGCTCAGTGCACTGTCCAATGTAGATCAGTCTCAACAGGTAGCTATCTAGCCGTGTCGTCCAGAGAGAGCCAACAATGGCAACACAGATTACAAAAATCTCCTTTGAAACCTGAGAGCCTGTTACATTCTGGGGTTTTGGAGGGAGTGGAAAGGCAGAGAATCAGGTAGTAAGTAAGGGACTGACTCTGGTAAGAATAGGAAGTCAGGAAGAGAGGAAGCGGAGTCCCTGCCTGTTATCATCTTCCCTGCCCGATACCCCTTTACCAGGGAAGCCACTGGGGAAAACTGGATAAAGCATGTACAACACCCATATGAATAAAGCTCTTTGTTCCGGAGAACTGCCTGCTCTTTTATTCCCCCCTTTTTCGTATTTGTTCATTTCAAAAGATTGCTCAATGGGTCTCTTGTTCCTCCAAAATGTCCCGGGCAAATAATGCAAGCTTGTCTCGTCACACAAGTCACTAAATGAAGCCTTGTGCGTCTCCAGTGACACACTGTAAATATAAAGTGGCATTAATGAGGGATATTTTATCGAAGCTAGTGCAAGTCCCTACTGTGACTATTCAATCTGATGCAGGAACGGCAACAATAGCAGGGCGTCACTTTTACAAAGTCCCTGTCCCGGTAGGTATGCAAGCCCTGGCAGCTACAGCAAGCCAGGACTAACTGCCACCTTCACAAATCCCCCACCCACCAGCCATCTTCTCTAATCCCAAAAAGAGTAAGAGCGAGTTGGTCTGCCACAGGTTCCTTCAGGATGCCAAACAGCAGCACTTTAAACATGACAGGAGTGACTAACAATGTGCGAGCAATCCTATTCTCGATGCATTTTCATACAGGTCTGTTTCATCCAAACACCGACAGGAGGGATGGGAGTAGATTTTCTCTGGGCTGGAGGTGAGGGCTGGGGGACAGAGAGAATGGCTTCAGTTCCAGAGGCAAACAGAACCAGGAACCCAGTACACAATAGAGGGACTTGGCTCTCTCAGCCAGGATGTAAATGAAACAAATGAAGTTAGAAGGCAGCACCAACAGGTTTCTTTAAATCCAGGGAACGAGAAGCAGAGCCCCCTGAGAAAGCTCTAACTTAACATCTGAGGAAAAGAAGTCCTAAGGTGTCCACCTGAAATTGATCCCTGCGGTAAGGAATCTAGGGCTTTGCTAAGATTCTCAAACTGTATACATACATGCATGCATGCATACATACATACATACACACACATAAACACACACACACACACACAGCACTCACAACATTAAAGAAAGTCATCTCATCCCCTCACTACAAATCAAACCCAATTACTTTCTAATTTGAACACAATCTGATAAGCGGCGAACAAACAGAGATGTACACGCGAGCAAGAAGCTGCTTCCATGGTAACTGGCAACAGAATCTTCCTGTAGCTTTGACATGCACGGTTGAGTTCCAGACCGTTCCTTTCTAAGTCAGCACACATCCCTCGCCGGGAAGGCAACTTCTCCTCGAGAGATAGTACAAATATAGTAGTGTTGTTACTACCCAGAGCCTTCATTGAGCAGGCTTGACAGGGGAGGCATAATCTAATTCTACTCTGCTGGTTTAGTGGCATTGCATGGCTCCCATTTTTAGTGGAGAAGCAATATCCCGGGCCAGAGCTTCCCTCCCCCACACTTGGTTCTGCAGCCAATACAAGTCTATTGTTGCCTCTGTAATGCGCCAGTTACCCAGCCTTTACTCACGCTCACGTTTAACTGACACTGGTGCTTTTTACAATGCAGCACGAGGGATCTCTTTCGGGAACACTCTATCGAACCCTTCCAGTCAGTGGCATCTCCAGAAATTAAGTTGTAACCACACCGGCTTCGGTTAAACCTAATTATCTTGTAACTCATAAATTAAGAATTCGCAGAAGACAAACATATAAACATCCGGAGACAGAACGTAGCATGGAAGGCAAAATTCTCAAGCTGGAATGGAAGGTGCTGCCAGGATCCCACCCTTAGAACCTTCAAGCCGAGTTTCTCCACAAGCCTATTTTAGAATTGGGGGCGGGGGGGAGTCAAATCAACCAACCTGGCATCCCCTAAAATCCGAAGCTAGTGTTCCCAAGCATCCCCCCCCCCCTCCAACAGCATGTCTCCTGCGGTGTTTACATAACTATGTGTCCTCTAGCGTGTAAACAAAAGACACAATCCAAGCAGAAAGGCGCCCCCGGAACTGCAGGCTGGCTGGCCCAGCGCTGCACCCTCCCGGGCTGGGGGATCCGCAGGTGGGGGATGAGCTCGCGGCATCCTCCACCACTTGTTGCTCCCAGGTCCTGCAGCTCGGAGCTGCGAGGGGTTTTGCAGACACAGAGCCCTAGCGCATCCCCTCGCGCAGAAGCCCACTCGCCACCGCCCGGTGCAGCTCGGTGACGCCGGTCGCCAGGAGGCAGCGGCAGGCGGTACAGCAGCACGGGGACGCCGTGCGGCGAGCAAGAACGGCGAGGTGGCGGGAAGGCGGGCGCAGCGCGGCCGGCCTCTCCGGTGGGGAAGAGCTCCGACTCCCTTTTGTTAGCAAATGCAAACACTGCCCTCTTCTTTCGCGACCGCGCCAACGCGCCCGGCACCGGGGCAGCCACATGCGGGGCTCCTGCCAAGCGCTCAGCTTCTTCAGGGAAGGCGCGGCGCTCGCCGAGCCGCCGCCACCCGGGCAGATTCTCAAGACACCGGCCACGCGGGGAGCGCCCCGAGGCCCGCAGGGCGCACGCGGGGCCGCAGAGGCCGCGAACGCCCCCGCCACCACCTGCGGGCCGCTTGCCCGAAGGACGCGCAGTCGGGAAATCCCGGATCCCTACTCGCGGCAGAGGCCTCGGTGGCACGGACAAGCTGCGGGCTCCAGGAGCCCTCCTGCAGTGGCGGCGACGAGCGGCCGCCCCCGAGCCGGGAACTTTCCCTGCCTGGATTCCAGCCAAGCCGACCCGCAGCTTAGCGGAGGGGGCCGAGGGGCAGCGTTCGGCTGGAGGGAAACACGAGAGGCGTGCAGCTCTCGGGCGGAGGACCTGCCTGCAGAGCGCGGGCAAACGGGGGAAAGGACACGACAGTGGGGATGTCCTGGGGACCCACGAAGGAGAAAGCTTCGGGGAATAGAGAATCGATCGGGGGTCCGAGCTGTAACAGAGGGGGCGAGAGCTAAGCCCGGGGACACAGGAGGACCTGCAAGTTCCAGGGAGGAGAGCGAGTTTCGGAGGGTCCGGAAGGTTCGGGGCGCCTCCGAGGGCTCCCCTTCCCCCCACGCGCTACCCCCCGGCCCCGAGCCCACTCCACTCAGCACCCCGCGCTACGCCAGGAAGAAGAGGTGTGGGTGCAGCCATCCCTGAGGGCGCCCATCCGCAGCCGGCGAGCAGGAGAGAAGGGGCGCCGACCCCTCGGCCCCTTCCATCGCAGCCCCGACTTTCCTTGCCATGCTCCCGCCGCTTTGAATTTAGGAAGTGGGGGAAGGTTGTCATGGAAACGTCCCCCCTTCCATAGCTACGGCTCCTGGGGGTGCCCGGGGGGGTTTTCAGGACCAAGCCGCGGGTGTCCACAACCTACCTGTGGGGATCAGTGCCGCGGCCGAAAGGAGCAACAGCAGGAGCCGGAGCCGGAGCCCTGGAGGCGCCGCCGCCGCCGCCACAGCCGCTGCCGCCGCACACTGGGATCCGCTCGGCAGCACAGCACTCGCCATGTCGGGCACCTGCCTCAGACTGGCGGCGGTGGCTGCCTCCCGAGCCCGAGCGGACAGCTAATGAGATGCCAATGAGATGCGCTAGAGGCGGAGTCAGGAGCGACCAATCGTGGCGCCGCGAGCCCAACCCGGCTCTCAGAGGACTTGCCCCCCTCCCCCAACCCGCCCCCTGGCGCTAGCGTTCGGCCGCGCGCCCGCGCCACCTAGGGGCGGGGCCGAGGGGAGGGGCCTATGCAAATATGTTTACGTTAAAATTCGGCCTCGCTTCCCTGAAGGTGGGGAATCAGTACTGCCCCGCGCCTAGTGTGGTGACTGGGGAGGGGGTTGCGGTTTCAGGAGGCAGGTCTCTAGCTTTCCTGCACCTTTACTAGGAACCTTTACATCTCTCGCCCCGGCGGACTCCTGCTCCGAGAGTCTGACCGCGAGGCTCCTGGGCCCGGGCATTGCTTGTGCATCGGCCTGTGGAAATCATACGTTACAAATTTTCCTTTCCCTCACCTTGCACGAAGGAATAAGATCTTTGGGAAAACGGGGAGTGGAGAGTGTGAATGCAGGTCCCCGGATTGACAAAACAATCCGAGAGCAGTGCATGCGTGCTTTGCACGTCCAGCGGAGCAGGAGAGCACGCTCAACAACCTAGCGGCAGACGAGGGGATAGTTGGAAGACTGAAGCTGTGCAGTCGGGGTTCTGGGATTTTCAAGTGGATGTTTGGCTGTAGATTCTGGGGAAAGGTAAATCAAGGTGGGTATGCTCAGGCTTCCCAGCTTGTTAGAAGTGTCCTTTCCCGTGTTTAATAGATTATAGCATATAAGTAATATGATATATTTAAGATTACACACACACACAAAAAAAAAAAAAATCTACCGGTCAGGTCTGTGGGGAAGAGAAGGTAGGGAACCGAGTGCGGCGGCAATGAGAGGGAGTCGGTCGAGTTCCTCCTCCAGGGCTCGAATCAATTCCCTTCTCTCCTATGCGTCCAGTCCTTTCTAAGGCATCTAGAGACCAACAGGTGCTCGCTTTAGTTGTGTCTGGGAGAGGTTCTCCCTCTGACGGGACTTGCATGCATCTCTGGACACACTTTCTCCCTCCCCGAAATTGTCTTTGCTTTCTTTTCAACCAGGCAGCCGGCTCTCTTGTTTGTCTGCCTTTTAATTACTTATTTTCCTTCCCTCTAGAAGACTGTGTGCGCTCTGACCCTCTGTTGCTCAAGCATCAAATTGAAGGACGAGCCGTATTAAGTGTAAAGGTTTATAATAATTTAAGTATTCATAGGATGCAGAACAATAAGATGTAGGAAATACAATTTGCATAATAAATATCAATATCACAACAGCTAAAACAAACCATGACAAATTATATGTGGCTAAATGACCAAGAGATTACTGAATGTAAATTGCTGAATCTGAACTATAGTCTAGAAGATCTGTACCAAGCCCTCTGTCCTCATGTTGCAAATAAATTTAAAAAAAAATAATAAATATCAAAAAGGAAGTTAAGATCGGCCAACCCATCAAATGAGTTACACATTAAAGCAGACTCATATTATCCATTATGCATAAACTAATTTTCGAAACTGCCCTGTCTCCACATCCCTGGATCTTCTGCTCTGTAATTACAGGCCCCAATGCACGAACTGCAGGCAGTCCTCCAGAAGTACAGAAAGCTCCAGTAAGCAAATCACAGTATATGAGGCAGAAAAACAACACCATGTGACCGCCAGGATAATACCCAGTCTGAAAAAGCCAAAAGTGAAGTTACCTAGATTAGACCTGCTACAAAGCAGATTTCTACCAAAATCAGAATGAAAAATTCAGAGGCTGTCTATTCTGACAACGGAATATACTGCAAAGTCAGATCCTACATTCCAGCCACAACAGCACAGAGCCGGGCACTTGAGAATGAATATTCACTATTTGTTATAGTACCGCTACTCTTGTGACCTTGAGTTCTTATCAAGAAAATCTTGTGCATAATCTTCTTTAATCTCTGAAACTACCTTACAAGTAGATATTATTTATTTTCCCCGTTTTTTTTATACAGCATGGTTACAAAAATTAAACACTAGCCTTTAAAAAAAAAAATCACAATATCTACATTGCAGACAGAGAAGCAGAACCCTCACAACTAACCACTGTGCTGCACTGTGCCTTAGTAAATATGTGTTAAATGAAGGAATAAATTTCACATCATGATGCCTGAATAATAAGCAAAGGAGAGCTGTATTTTTAACATTAGGTGAAAATATGCCAGCAACCCAGAACCGTTTTTGAAAATAACAGGATTGCAGCAGACTCCTAAGGAAAAGCATTCTTCATGAGGCTGAGGCGCCCAGAGAATCTAGCCAGGCCCGAGTCCTCCCACTCTCAGAACGCAGTATGGGGACATTGGAAGATGTGGAGTGTTTTCATCTCCCTTCATTCTCTTGGCACATCAAATGAACACCTACTCAAATTTCCAGTTGGCAAGGAGCAACATGGGACATTTCTATAGGAAATGCCAATGCTGTGTGGCTTACCTCACTGGAAGAATGCAAACGCCTTTAAAATTTCCCTCAGAAATGCCACCTGCCATGCAGAATTGGAGGAAGTTGGCACATCCAGTTTCACCAGGTATGGAAACTGAAGACTGCCCCTTCCACACCAGGATCTTCTGGGATCCAGAGGTGAGGCTCCTAGACAAAGCAAGCTGTTGTTCCTCTAGTCCCTAACCACGCTCTCCTTCCAGCCCCTCCCATCCCCCAGCTCTTTCACACCAAAGATGTCGCCAAGCATTTTAACATATGGAACATGCGAGGAGCGCATCGGATTCCCACAGCCGCTAAGTACAAGTTATGACTAGCCTGGCTTTCTCAGAGTAGAACGCGTCATTTTCTGCTCCGCGGACTAGAACTCATCGCCAGGAACAACCAACTTCCAGCATTTTTCCCTTGCTAAATGGATTGCACCAATTTTAAAAACCAGATGGTGTTTTTGCCATTTATAACTGATAATCAATTGTTTTGTGAATTTAATTTTTTTCAAGAAAGAACTGAAATACTTATCAGAATTACAATCTGGGCACAACTTGTGTTAGAGCGAAATTGCCAGAAGTACCAAAGTCCTAGTCTCACTCTCTCTCTCTCTCTCTCTCTCTCTCTCTCTCTCCTCTTCTCTTGTCTTCTCTTCTCTTCTCTCTCTCCTCTGTGTGTGTCTGTATGTCTCTCTGTATGTCTGTCTCTGTGTCTATCTGTCTTTCTCTCTCTCTTAATGAGAAACAAGAGAGAAGAGAGAGAATATTGTTTGCCATCACCAAAAGAGTTGAGAAATGTGGATAAACATATATAAAAAATAAGCATTAAAGGAGATTCATGTTTGTGGAAATATATCAGAGATAATTAATGGCAACTAGTAACATCTTGCCTCTTAAAATGCTAATTATTTTAATACCCATGTATAAGAGCAACTCAAATTATTAAGAGAAGGAAAACAGTAGTTGGAGTCAGCATTTGCCCAGCTACTGGATTGTTTAAATATGCATAGAAAAGTGTTTTAATCCATGTTACAGATGGTGGTCCCCAACACACATTCATACATGAACACAAATATACACACACACCCATATACAAGAACATACACATTTCCTACAATGAAACTCAAAGCGCCAGAAAATACTATTTGGTGGTGGACCCTTTGAGAGGTAATTAAGCTTAGTTAAGATCATAAGGATAAGGCATCCAAGATGCTGTTAAAGGCTTCTAAGAAGAAAGAGACAAAAGAGTTCTATGAGCATACACCAAGGGGTTGTGGCACACTCACGGTGACAGGTTGGCTTGGCAAATCAAGAAGAGGATGCTCACCGGAGCAGAGCGATGCTGGCACCATGATTTAGACTTGAAACCCCTAGACCAGTGGTTCTTAACCTATGGCTTGTGACCCCCTTGCAGGAGGGGAGGTGGTCTAATGGCACTTTCACAGGAGTTGCCTAAGACCATTGGGAAACACATATATTTACATTACAATTCATAACTACCAAAATTATAGTTGTGAAGTAGCAATAAAAGTAATTTTATGGTTGGGGGTCACCACAACATGAGGAACCATATTCCAGGATTGTAGCATTAGGAAGGATGAGGATTGGTCTAGACTTTGAGTAGAAGGAAAATTAATTTGTTGCATTGTTTCAAGCTCTAGCTTTTTAAATTATGTTCTATGGCCTCTATGGAGTTATATGGAGGTCGTTTTAAAAACTGGCCACAGTGAGTTTTCTTAACATGCAACAATCAAAAAGTAACTCAAAATCCAAAAGTGATAAATCTGAGATGTTTCCGACAGCTCTTACTGTTGTTGTCCTGTGTGACATCACCACAACCTTGGCTCTGACACACAACACACACACCAGGCAATGTCAGCAAACTTTGCCAGGAACACCTGAGCTCAAGTTCGAAACCATCATAGGCCACGACTTACAGGGCATTGCTTTTTTGCACTTACAGAAGCATGAGGGTTTAAGATTGAGAAACAAAGACCTTTTACATTTTCCTACCTTCATTCCTCAGCATATTTCAAATTAGTACATCTTTGGATTGTTCTGGGTTATAATGTTTGTTTTTGAAAATTACTGTTTAAATTGATAACTTAAAATTTTATTTTAAGCTCTTACCTCTTACCTTTCTTACAGCTTGGCACTCTCACCTCTCTCTTCTCTGCCCCTCTTGGGCTCTCCTCCCCTTCCCCCTCTCTCCACAATGGCCTCTACTTCTCTACTCTCTCCCTCTCTCTGCCTTTCTCTACTTCCACTACCCCATTAACTCCCATCCTCTGCCCTGAATAAACTCTATACTAAAAAAAGAAAAAAATTATTTTAAAATCATTCAAATAATTTGGGATTGGGACAGAATTTTTAATAATTTACAAAGTAGCCCCAGACAGGCTTCTGCCATTTTATGCTACATTTCTTTACAAACCAGCATTCTCTGTTTTGACGATTATTAGTTGACACTACCAATCAACTCAGGAAAGTATTGAATCCTGTATCCTCCAGTATCAAATATTCAGTCAAAGTTCAAGTTTTTATCTAAAGATGGATAAGCACACTCATCTCATATGCAAGTTAGTGTTCATCTTTAACAAATGGTAACACAATATGAACACCAAAGAAGTAGTTTAAAATTTTTTATTTATGCTTTTTATCAATAAAAACCACATTCATTTATGTGTTTTGTATATTTCTATACCTAGGGCTGCATAGAAATTTCTTGGACAAATAGAAATCACAAGCAGAAAACATTTGGAAGTCCTGGTCTAAGCCATCTAGCCTCTAGTATTTTATAGCCTCTAGTATTTTGTCTTAGCTCTCCAGGTACACTAGAACAATCTGGCACCTCATCAAAGGTATATTGAAGTATCCTTAATGCCAACTTCTTACAGGAACGTATTTGACAGATGAATGTAAGTTAGCAGCAAATTGGACGAGATAAACCCTTGGCCCTACGGCTTTCATAGTCTTAGATTAAGACTAAGCACTAAACAGCTTGTTTCTGTGAGGATGAGTCTATGAATCTTTATGAAACCCAAAGCCAGTTAAATCCATATTCCTAAATGAGTAATTTAACGCTTTACTCAAAAGTTTATTCTTCTAGAATCAGAGTTGACAATAATCTTTTGAATATCAAGAGTTGACTGCAAGCTGGCAAGAAAAAAAAAAAAGCCAGTAGTGAAGTGGGTTTCAGAAAACTACACATAAATGGGTGAAGGAGCAGCCTCAGCCCCCACAGAAGGAAAACTTACCACTGCCACCCAAGACTTCGTTTGTTCCACTCAATACTGTGGGCATACACCCAGGTTTCAGTGTCAGATCCAAATACACACCCAGCAAAGGAGGAACATTCAGAGTGTCTCTGTGAAACAGTTCATTATACTTTGGAAATATAAGTTAATGAAAAGATAAATCTAGTAACCAGTAACTCACAAATCAGTAGGGAAAACAGATGCACAACTATTAACAAACTTATTTTTATAATTTGGATACTCAGCTCTACCAAGACAGAAAAGAAAGGCCTTAACATATTCAGAAACCAAGCATGAATGCCTGCCTATCAACAGAACATCCTAGTAAGAGAAGGCTCTTTGGCTGAATCTTAAAAATTATGACCCCATACAATGGACTAAAGCTGAAATCTGTTGGGGTAAAGGGAAGTCATGGTTAGAGACAAGGGTCCTTTGTAAGTTTCAAAAGTCTTAGAGAATACAATGTATATTTATAAAATTATAAATAGAATAGCTATTCCTGGGCATCTGCACTCACACACAAATAGAATGGCTAAAATATAGGTTGACAGAATCATCAAGAGAAGAAACTGGAAACACACACACACATACATGTCAAACGATGTCATAGTTGGTAAGCTGTTTTTAAGTAATGGGAATTCACTCAACTAGTTAAACTGAACAGTCAGATTTGTATTCGAGAAAGATTATACTCCTGGAATAAATGCCTTTGAGAGTTGAACTGTGGTAAGTATTGATGACAATCCCTGAAGACAGGAACTCAGGAAATTCAGGTTTGTTTTGAAGTTTCACTGGGTGACAGACACCGGGGAGAAGATGATAGTTTTATTTTTGGATATAGGACAATATCAATAGGCAATATGACAGTGGAAATGATGGTCTAGAACTCAGAGAGCCATTTTGAAGTGGAATCATGGGTAGGGACTGAAACCACAGAACTGGGAAGTAGTAGAGTAGAGAATTAGTGTCGATAAAGGTATATTGGATGATGTGCTGTTGAGTCTTACATCAACTTGACACAAGCTAAAATTATCTTAAAGGAGGGAATCTCAATTCCTCCCCAGCAGTAAGGCAATTTCTTAATTAATGATTGGTGGAGGAGGGGTCAGCCCATTGTGGGTGGTACCATCCCTGGGCTGGTTGTCCTGGATTCTATAAAAAAGCAGGCGGAGCAAGCCATGGGAGCAAGGCAGCAGCATGGCCTCTCTGTATCAGTTCCTGCCTCCAGGTACCTGCCCTCTTTGCATTCCTGTCCTGTCTTCCTTCAGTGATGGACTATGATCTAGAAGTGTAAGCCAAATAAACCCTTTCCTTCCCAACTTGCTTTTTGGTCATGTGTTTTGTCACAGCAATAGAAACCCAAAGACAGAGGCCTTTTTAAAAATAAATCAAAAGAACTACTATTGACAAACATGGATTGTTTCGATGTGGGTAGACCCTGAGACTGAAAGACATGGGTTAGGAAAAGAATGAAAAGCAATGAAGGCAAAGAAAAAAGAGAGAGACCACCCATGCCACTCACTACAACCAGGTCAAAGGTTATTGGATTGTTGGCATTAGAGAAAAGACCATTATGGTGATGCCCAGCATGTGGCTAACCTAGCATCCATATAAACAGTTTGATTAGAGTTTGACATAGCAAAAGATTCTCTTATTTGTCAGCAGAGTAGGAAGATGTAACTTTCTGAAGCTTTTCTAATATGGAGAAAGAGTTTTAGAGTTTCCAATCTGACATTCAATCTCATTGGCACTGACAGACAGCCTTGGGTGGGATAGAGGGATTGTTGGAACTGAGGTAACTCAGCTAATTATAACATATAGACCTTAGTTTTTATTTCCAAACTTGAAAAAAAAAATAGTTCTGGTGCTGCAAAAGTTTTCTCTCATACTTTAGAAGTCACATTTTCCTGATATGATATCATAATTGTCCGATGAAGCACTGTGATAATTCCATGCAGCATAACTTCCCAGGCAATGGGATTTCAGCAAGATCCATTAAAAGCAGACCCTGATATCTATAGATTTTCATAAAGCTGCAATATAAACTGGCCACACTATGAATATGAGATGATATCCCCTGTACTGCTCAGAGATGACAAAGGCAATATAACTCTTTATAATATGGGTTGTAAACAGGACACGTTCTGAATAGAAATTCTCTTGCTGATCCATCTTGAAGTCTCAAAGAGGAAAAGTTTGTAGAATGTTCTAGAAAGCCTGTACTTTGGCTGTCTTGGGTGGCCTCTTGGGGTGGCCCTGAATTTTTTTGTTCGTGTCAAATGGCATTCACCTTTCCCAACTGCATTACAAGTTGGCAAGTCCATTCCTGTTTTTTCCTTCTGCTCCCTGCCTGTGGAATTGGAGATGTGGATTTTCACAACAAAGTGCCCATATTTGTGGCTTCTTGAATTTCTGTCAGGTGAAGTGACTGCATAGAGTAACAGCCTAGTGACCTGAATCTTAGTAGCTAACTTGCCCTCAGGCATATCATTCGCACACAAATAATAAATAAACACACACATACATACTTTAAAGTAATCAAACCTTTTCCTGGTCTATAACAGACAGCAAAACCTACATTTCAAAAAGTCTGTGTCTAATTTTCCCGGTGCAACCCATACATACATTAGAGTCTTAGTAAATCCCCTGTAACTCTTTAAAAATGCAGGGGTTTGTCAAAAGGGTTCTGGAGATGGAGTGATCATCTTACATGTTTGCAGTTTTAAATAGTCACCCCTCCAACCACCCTGCTCTCTTTTAAAAGTTATCGCTACTCTCCAAGGATGCCTTTCTCTTAGCCAGCGGGAACCCCACAAGGTACTTTGAATATCTTCTTGTACCTGTCCCCAGACTGTGAAGAACTGGAATGCAGTTTGTTTAAAGTATCATGTTTTGAAGAAAAGCAAGGTTTAATTTCAGTCTTTTATGCTCTCTGATAGCATTGTCACATGCTAAGCTATTTCTCTAAGACTTTCGTTACAGTGCTAATATTTCTCTATATATTTTATTTATGTGGCTTGGTCCACGATGAATAACACATTTATGCAAAAATCTCAATATATCTAGGAGATGCCAATACACAGAAGGGGAAAACTCTCCTACAGTGCAGTTAATAAAATGCAGTAAATCGCATATACTTTCAGAGGCAATTAGTACAGTTCGTGACTTCAATTACAAAAAAAAAAAAAAAGAGCCCTTATGATTTCTAGTAATTGTTATTTATCTTTTGTCTGAAGTGTTCCTCTTGTCTGCATCAGCTTTGGCCCGGAAATAGCATTGCCATTGGGGAAAGTACACAGCCTCTACTTAGAGCACTAGAAGGAGAAAGAGAAATGAAGATCGGGACCTCCGAGCTGGCTGTTCTTCCTGGAGAGGTACTCCATGGGACTTTGCATTGATCCTACTCCATGTCATCCAATCAAAGCCTCCCACCAGAGTCAACTGTATGGCTTCTCCGTTCACATGGCCAACCTGACTGATGTGTTTTGCTTGCTAATGTGAAGGTGGAGAGAAGTCTCTGGATGTCAGTTCAGAGTCGGAATCAACCATGCTAAGGTGGCCAGGTGGCTGTGACTTAGTCTTCTAGGGTGGCACGTTGAAGTATCCTTTGAACAGGAGATGCCAGCAATTCATTTCTGTTTCCATAGTTGCTTGATTTTGAAACAAGCCAAGAGGGGTTCTCAGGTCATTTGTCCAAGTCTCTATCTTCAGTCAATAACAACATGCCAGTGTCCCTAACATAAATGACCTTCCAAAGAGGCTAAAATGTGACCTCAACACCTAGTATAAAAGAAACATTATACTAGATATTTAAACAACTCTGTCCCCTCATCTCCAACTTAAAAGCCATCCGTCACACTTACATTCAGGGTAACAGTGTTAGGCTGCTAAGTTACACGTGTTTGGCACCTACTACAAGTAGAATTTTTAATTTACAATTTACAAAATTATCTCCTCCACCCTCTGGGTTTGCATTGCGGCTCATCCAGAGGCCATTATTCAGTATGTGTTTTGTTATGAAGATGGAAAAAGAAAGAAAATGATATAACTTCCCCCCCTCCTTCTTTTTCCTTTCCTTCCTCAAATGCAGACATAAAAACAAAGTCTTTTGATACAGGAGAAATCCCGCTTGGAGCTTAAAGATGCGACATCTTAGAGACATCATTTCTTCATTACCTGATTCTTTTCCCAATTGACAATATTTTACAGAGAGCCACTATCTTTCAAAGCCAATGAGGAAAAGGTATTTGGGGGGAAAAAAAACCAGACTAGTCCTTTATCCATCAATTCCTTGGATCACCATGGATTGTGATTTCTAAAGCCCCTTCCAAGGAACTCAGCCTTTTTTATCTTCAAATGTTCAAAGTTAATTTGCCAAGCCATACAGATGGGCTTTGGCCCTCACTACAATTGCTCTGAGAGTTCTGAGGTTTACATGCTGCTCTCAGTACAGAAGCAGGGTGTGGTACTCCCTTCTGTTATGCTTAGTGCTCCTCCTCCTCCTCTTTTTTTTTTTTCAGATTCTCACTGATTTATCTATTTTGAATAATTGAAAAAAAAAAAAGAGATAGACTCTTCAGAGGGCAGGAGGTTCTGCAGCTAATGTGCAACATCCGGCACACATCAACTCAACCCGATTACAGACGCCCGGGGACCAGTTTCTGCTTCTCAGAGGCAAGGCAAAAGTCACCCAATAGAAAACTGGCTTGCCAAATCAGGTTACCATGGCTAATCCACAATCTTGTCATTTTCAAAAGATTCCCTCTCTCTTATGAAAGATGTTGTAAATAAACACACACATGAATATAAAATACATAAACTTCCTGGAAAGACACAGACTCAAGGGCAACTTGAGATCCTTGCTCTCTGACACCCCCTGAAGAGCAGAGCTGGGGAGATGGCGCGGTGGGTAGAGTACACACAGCCTCTTTACAGGACCTGTGCTCTGTTGTAGCTCATGGTGGGCAGTTCACAACTACATCAAAGTCCAGCTCAAGGAATCTGATGCCCTCTTCTATGTGGTCACTTACACTCCTATGCACACACTCCCAACACACCCACACCCACACACTCACACACACACACACACACACACACACACACACACAAAGAGAGAGAGGAGAGAGAAAGCAGAGAGAAAGAAAGCAGAGAGAGAGAGAGAGAGAGAGAGAGAGAGAGAGAGAGAGAGAGAGAGTTAAAATAAATATTTTTTCCCAAAAGTCAGAATCACTAACTGGACATGCAGAGAACAGCCCAGAATCCACAGGAGCGAGCCTGATACAACAGCCCCCTCCCTCTACCACATAAACCCACCATTAACAGACTCTGGCTTTCTGGTTTTCTTAGGAGATCTTTTTAAGTCTCTAATCCTTTGTAACAATGTATTATTTAAAAATCACTGCACTTTGGTTAAACTCTCAGCTCCTGAAGGAATTATCATTTTGCCAAGTTTGTGGTTCGTTTTGTTGATTATTAACCATGTTTACTTAGGGCGTTAGAAACAAAAAGACTGAGCAGAAATGTATACAGAACACTGTGCCTGGGAACGGGCTTGCTTGCCTTCAGTGCATAACTTTTTAATTTCAGGAGCATTTCCTTTTGTTTCTCTACCGACAGGCATATCATATGAGAGGTCTTTTCATTTCTAGCAAAAAATAGAAATTGAAATCGGCTGATTTTGATCCTAAACAAGGTTAAAGGGATATTATTTGAATTTTTGCTGAGGGGACCCAAATTGTCTGACTACTTCAGTGCATAAAGGAAATAAGAGAGATCGGATCTGTATTCAAATACTATATTATTATTTTCCTACTATTTTCCGTGGTCACTCTGAAATGCATTTTGACAAAGGTAACGCACATTTTAATCAGAACTGAGATGTGCGGCATAAGAGAGAAAAGCATCAATATTTTCCCCAAGGTTTCAGATACTTCTCTTAATATCTCTCTCTGTGAAGCTCAGATGGTGAACAGCCTGACTTCATCTTCCTTCTGAATTGCTTTCTTGGGCATTTTAAAATTAATCAGTCAAGCAAATATTTATTGACCAATATACTACAGTAGGCACAGAGAAAGATAAAAGCAATACAAGACATGATCTTTTATCTCAAAAAATATATAATCCAGTTAAAGACAAGATCTGTAAAAAAGTTAAATAACAGTTGAAGCTTGTGTATGAGAAGTGGATGGTATGTGGCATGTGGTAGTGGTGGAGAAGCTATGCAAATATATTAAAATCTGTTCAATGATATCTTATATTGAAGACATAATTATGTCCAGCCAGCTTAAATCCCTTAAAGTAATAAAATCAAAAGCTCTTGTACAAACCAATTCACTATAAATATAACCAAATTTTCAAAAAAAATAACTGTATTTCTATATCCAAAAAAATATGCTATTTATGTTGCTGACTTCAAATTCAGAGTTGTCAACTTGGAAAAAAAAGAATCTAAAAACTCAGTGTTAGGTTTGCATATGATTTATATTTGTGGGGAAAGGTGCCTTCCTATCCTTTTCTCTCTAAAGGACACATATAGTTAGTCTCACAATCTGAATTGCCCCAAGACACATACACACACACACACACACACACACACACAGAGGCATACACACGTGCACACATGCACCTGCACATACACAAGCACCAATATCCAGGATGCAACTTCTAGAACCTGCGAATGTTGCTTTATATGGAAAAGAAGTGTGTGCAGATGTGATTAAAGCAAGGATCTTTCGCTGTGGAGATTACCCAGGTGGGCCTTAAACATAATCACAATTATCTCCCTGAGTAGGAGGTAGAGAGATTTAACATACACACAGAGGAAAAGAGGCTATGGAGAGAGAGACTCAATTGAAAGACGCTGGCTTTGAACGCTGTGATGATGAGGCCACAGATGAAGACATTCCTGGAGCTGCTCAAGACTGGAAGTAGCCAACCAGAGCTCCTCCTCTGCAGTGATTTGATAGAGTGGCTTCAAGAAACAAATACAGACATTAATGCGTATTGATCATCCACCATGAGCCAGTTTTTCTGTATAAGATGTTGCATTTAATTCTTGCCGTAACTGTTGTTAGGAATTTGGGACTCAAAAAGGGCAGTAATTTGCAAAAAGCTTTTGCCTTTGAAGCCCATTCTTTAAGTCCTTCTTTACATAAGCTCTATTTTCTTAGCACCTTTTGCTTGGGCTGGGCTAGGATAACCCAGGCTGATATGAAGTATGACTACCTTCAAGTGTACGTGTATGGCTGTCTGTCATTGTTACAGGCCGGACAGGTTCTCAGAAGACTTATCTGCCACAGACTCTCAGATCTTAATTTAAAAAAAAACAAAACCAAACCCAAACTCAACACTCCTGCCCTCCTGTGGGTATTAATCTGGCTAAGGGAGTCACTACCATGGTACAGGCTAATATCTCTTGTCTCCTATTTTCCTGGTGACACCATAACTCAGCACTAGAGTGAAAACATCTTCCTGGTTACTGCTATCACCATACAGATACTAATACAGTGTGCACTGCTAGCTAACACTTTGGTAAGAGAAGTTTTCTGATGGAAAGGGGGGCTGGGGTGGGGAATGGGGGAGTTAATCCTGTCTCTGTTTCCTTCTTTGCTTTGATGGCTGCCCTGGCTTTGAAGTCGGGCAAACACACAGCATGGTAGGAGGGGATGCCAGCTGCCCAGACACCACTGGCAGAAGACTGAAGAGCTGCTGCCTCTCCGCCCCAGCCTGGGAGGTGTGCCCTGTTGCACTTTTTCCCTGGAGTATTCCACACTGAGAGCTGCCAAAATAATAAATCCCAATCCGAACCCTAGTGGTGCAGCCTTCATCAGGGAACAGGCTTTAGGATACCAGCATCGTCTGCTGAGCTGGTATTTCCCTTTCTGGGTGTCTACCTGTGACATGTAAAAGCTTTGGATAGAGTGTATTTTGTCTCCTTCATCGTTCTTGGTACCTCCTCTTTTCTGAATTCTTTCCCAATTTCCAACACTGGCCTCTTTACCTATTACTCTTTATGTTCTATTAAAAAAATAAATACCTACAAGATATTTTCCTTCTTTTCTTTTGTTGGTTTATTTTATTTTGTCTTTGAGATACGGTTTCTTCATGGATCCCAGCTGTCTTAGAACTTGCTCTGTAGAGCAGGCTGGTCTTGAACTCAGAGATCTGCTGCCTCTGTCTGGCATTAAGATCATGTGCCACCATGCCCACCTTCACCCACAAGATATTTTCAAGCCATACTTTTTCTTTAAGCACCAATAGTACACAAGGCAATGCAATGCTGAGTTTTGTGTTGTATAGGGCTAAACTCAGATGGAGGGAGCCCGAGAGCTTCATGGAAGGGGCCCCGCAGGGGATGCCAGGAGAACAGAAGCCAACTGGCTTCTCCTACAGAAACAGCCTTCCAGAGGATAGCTCCACCAAAGCATCAATGCTCAGATGCCACCAACAGCATCCCAGACACTATTTTTAAAAATCTCAAGAGACTTTGCTGACTACATGATTGAAAACAACCAATAGTGGGAATCAGAGAGCAGAGGCAAGACAAAGAGAAAAAAAAAAATTTCCAAAATGAAACAGGGCTGGAAAGTCCAGTAAGGCAAACACGTTAGGAATGGTGAATTCCAACCATTCATGAATGGTTGGAAGGAAAGAGGCCATGTTTAGCAAGCCATGAGAAGAGGAAGATGTTATTAAAAGCGTGTACTTTTGCACAAAAGACATACATCAGCTTTTATTATGCCTTTATTACTCCTGGGGCCTTGTTGCGCATTCTATGAGGTGTTCTTCTCCTCTCTCTGATAACTAGAGCGAAAACTCATCTTTTCAAATTCACTTTCTTCATGTAAGGATATGACCAGTACTTCCCAGTGCATCTCCTGATGATCACTAATGTTCACTGAGCATCACAAGACAAGGTTCAGATCTAATATTCTCTGTAATGGGAAGACCGTGTTCTTGTCCATCTTCCTCAGTCAAGGAAACTGTGGGTTGAAAATAATAAATAATTTACTCAAGGTAACCCTTAATATGTGGTAGATACTGCTAGAAATCAGTTAGGAACTTGGACTAAAGCCAATGTCAGTGTTTTGTGTCAACTATATAGTAAATAATTCTCTCTCTCTCTCTCTCTCTCTCTCGCTCACTCTCTCTCTCTCTCTCTCTCTCTCCCTCCCTCCCTCCTCAGTATCCTTTTCTTTGAGATGGATCTCTATAATAGTTCTTCAGATCTGCAGATGTTATAACACGCCTCCACTTTTTTTTCTACCACTTTTCCTAGAAGCATTGGTTAACCTGCCCAGGATCCATTAACGCTTATTATATGCTACATAACAGCAAAACAAAAAAGACAAGAGAATCCACCAGTCTACAATTCTGTTTCCTGGGCTGCTTCTCTGTGAACTCTTCAGCTTCAAAATAATCATCAGGAAGAAAAGCTCTCATTTCCCCCCGCTGGGACAATGCAGAACTCGGTGGCTGAATGCATTGCAGTTTGGCACTTCTAGTCAGTGGATGAGAATGTGGCTTCTACCATGTTAGCTCAAGCTTACTCTGAGGCTTTCAGGCTCAAACATGCAGCACAAATACCCAGACGACTTGTCAAAACCGATTACTTAGGGCACCACCTTGGTGCTTCTGGCTCAGTCCTCTGGGGCGGAGCTCTGGAATTTGCATTTGTAAATCTCTACAGTTCCCCTGTGATGCAAGTATTGCTGTCCTGGGTAGGATGTTTTCAAAACCGTGGATATTAACAAATGGATTGCTATACCTACAGAATCAAATGTTTACTAAATCTGGGTTGCATATATCAGTGTTAAATGGGAGATATATATCACATATATACACATGTATCTAGTACATATGGATATTTGGTTGTTGGAAGCATATTCATTTACACACACAAATATAATATATATGCATATATGTATATATATATACATACATATATATACGTGTATACATACACACACACACACATATAATCTCATCCTCATTACAGGTACCATAGTGTATCTAAGACAGTGGTCTCCAAGATCTGACATGCCTTATTTGAAATAACCAACTATCCAAATGCTAGTGTTATTACTTGGAATAATTTGTTTTAAGCTCTCTAGGACTCATTTCCTTATTTCTAATGCTGGAAAGAAGAGTGACTTCTTCGTGGTAATGTGATGAAAGCTCATGGAGGTGATAAAGGAAAAACTCTTTGCATGCTGACATCTGGTAAATATCCACATGGACTTGTTCCGCCTATATAGAGAAGACAATATAAATCAAGGGAGTTGCTCAGCCCACCCCCAATCTGCTGGAGGCAGAGCTGAGCTTCCAGTCCTTTAACTTCTCAGTTTCCAGGTGTGGATTTCTCCTTGAACCATTTCAGCACACTGCGGATTCTATAGGCAGCTTCAGGGATGGTGGTACCTGCATTAATGAAGTCTCTAGGAATGGAGCTCTTTTATTCCACATTTTAAAAGCAAACAACAACAAAAAACGATAACAACAAACTCTTCACAAACCATTTGAAGGAAAGCTGCATGTATTCAGAGCTCCCCAGGACATCTGCCCCCCACACACAAAAGTTAACAACAACAACAACAACAACAAAACCCTTTGAACCTCTGAGCTATTTGTCCCTTCCTTCCAAGATGGATACGAATAGGGCTCATCCTGAGCAAATCTGCAAAGTCTGAGACTCCTTTATCCCGTGCCATAGCAAAAGTCAGGCATCCTCTTTCCCTCCTTTAGTCTGCATAAGCGGGCCTTAGTCATTCTTTCGTACTCATAGGTCGACATGAGTGTAAATGAACTCCAATATGCAATCACAACTGCATTGTAAGTCCTTTTTATTGAATTATGGAACTAATAGTTTTTCTTCATTAACGTAAAACTTGGGCATTATCTGGGAAGGCAGAGAAAAATGAGGGAAGTTAAGAGAAGCGTCGGATATCTTCCTTTTTGCCCTGATTTATTAGGAGGATAAATCTGGACTGTCAAACTCTTCCATGCCAGTGACCTATTGGGGAATAGATAGGATAGGGTATGAGGAGGGTTGCCCAGAGCATCCACAGACAACCCCACAGAACTTTTCAAGTCAATATCTAAGGGAAATCGATTACAAACAGAATTTTATGGCAAGCCATCAAACCGCATCTAGCAGAGGGCCATCTCCAGACCCTTTATTTATGGAAACCTGGAATTGTCACCTTTCTCCCAAGTCATGTTCTTCTTTTATTTAAAAAGACCATTTACTTACTTACTCACCCACTCACTTACTTACTGTGCCGGCTATTCCTGGTTGTCAACTTGGCTACATCTAGAATGAGCTACAGTCCAGAAATGGAGGGCACACCTCTGACCCAGATCTTGACATGGAGATCTTGAGGCATAGTGGCTATGAAAAGCTTAGGCCCGGGCAAGGTAGTACAGGCCCTTAATCATGGGGAAACTAAGACAAGCAGATCTCTGAGTTCAAGATCAGCCTGGGACAAAGCAAGTTCCAGATCAAGGTGTGGTGGGACACACCTTTAATCTAGGCCACACCTTCTGCTGAAGGCCTGCATGAGGACATTGGAAGAAGGAGAGCTAACTCTTCTTTGTCTGCTTGTACTTACTTGCTAGCACATCTGTTGGAACCTACTTCTTTGTCATTCCAGCTTATACAGAAGACCAAGTGAAACAGACGTGGGACTGAGCAACTCCTAGATTCTTGGACTTCCCATTCACAGCTGCCCATTGCTGGGTTAGTTGGACTACATTCTAAGTCATTACAATACATTCCCTTAATATAGAAACATTTCCTAAGTTCTGTGACTCTAGAGAACTTTGACTAATTCATTTACTTATTGCTTACTTACTTGTAAGGGTGAGTGTATGCTGGGGTCCAGAAGAGGAAACTAGGTTCCTTTCACTCTCCACCTCATCCTTTTGAGGCAGGGTCTCTCCCTGAACCCAGGCTCATGTTTTTCAGCCGGGTTGAGAGCCAGCAAGCCTCAGGGTCCCTCCTGTCTCTGCTCAACCTAGAGCTGTAGTTATGCACACGTGTGTCCTGGGTATCTGAACTCCTAGCCTAGCACTTTCAATAGTGACAATGTTCCTGAAGCCTGTCTCCTTCTTTATTTTTTGACTTGACTAGAGATTAGGTTCTTCCTTTCAGTCTAGCACATGAAATTGGACAAGTGGCTTAGCCTTCATGAGACTTGGGCTCTACAATTTTTTTTTTTACAACCAAACCAAACCAAATATTCTATAGATTCTTTTATTTAGTGTGCCCACCAAGGCCAGAGGAGCTCTAGGCAGTTGTGCACCTTCCAGGGGTGGTACTGAGAACCAAATGTGTTCCCTAAAACAATGCCAAGTGCTCTTTAACCGAGGGCGCGATCTCTGGTCCATCTCTAATTTTGAGTATGCAGAACATCACCTTCGTCAGGAGTGGTGATGATGCAATTCCAAGACTCCCAGGACCAAGCCTTCACCTCACAGACACTTAAATGTTCTCTCACCTGTTTCCCAGTCTGCTATCCAGTCAGTAAAACAAACTTTGCTGCATGCTACATGTGCGAAGCTCGACATTGATCACCAGAGGTGCCATGCTGAGGGGGCGGATCTTGCTCCATCATTCCTCTTGGTCTAGTGAACTGATTGCCTACCCTACATGGGCATCACAGTTTCTAGTGGAGGGAGACTCTCCTAGACCTCCTGACTAGGAACAACTGGGAAGGAAAACTTTGAGTGCATTAAAAGTTCCACAGATGTGTTTAAAGCATAGCCCGTGCTGAGAACCAAGCTAGGGTGCTGTCTCTTCTCTTCTGCCTGTCTTCTCATAAGATTAGTCTCTCTTTCCCAAACTCCCGCTTCCTTCTGCATCATGGAAATAGTGCATTTTAAATTTTAAAGTTCTTACTTGTTATTTAGGCAACTTCTGTGTGGTTTGTGTGGTATTTAGTACTATTTTAGTTACAGCCCTTTTTGTCTTTATTTTCTAGTTATACATATATCTGAATATATACTTATAAATACTATTCATATATTCATATATACATATATATGAGAGATACTAGGGTCTATCTAGTTTCTCTACTGTCTGGTCTACATATTCTCTTTGCTTGTATATGTCTCCCATCCAAGTAGTAACTAGGTATGACTCTGCTTAGCTTTCCAAGTGAGATGAGATCAGGCATAGTGAAGGTGGTATAACTATAGACCTATCTGTGTATGTTTAGGTCTGGTAGTGATGCATATGATTTAGAAGTTTGCCAATGAGTTGCATCTTCTTTGTTAGTAATGATTGTGCCTGTAAGCTAAACTATATAGTATAGATGAGAGACACTTTCCACAGCACTCATATTCATTCTTAGTCTTTTGTTTGCCATCCTCGGGCTCTTCTTTAACTTTATATTGTTAAAGTAATCAACTGTGGGAGTTTGGAGCTCAAGTTTTTCATTCTCGCCACAATAGTTACTAACTGTCAAAAATTTATCTTTGGGTGTCAGAGACCCCATGATTGCTAAGTTCATAACAAGTACTGTAATTATCATGATGATATATCAATCAAGAAGTCCTCAATAGTACAACAGAGTCCTTCAAAGATCTATCCAATTTAGCTCTGAATCAATAGCAAATGTTATCCAAAAGTCAAGTTCTGTTCTAAGACACTAGACCCATAACTGATCAATACACAGATAGACAGATAAGTGGGCTATGGGGCTGGTCAGTTATAATTCTAAGCTGCCGGTTTCAAAAAGCAGAAGAAAAGAATGGAAGAAAAAGGTTAAAATCCCTAGATTGGATGAAATGAGCTGAAGTGTTTTCAAATGGATTTGAGAAACCGGACTGTTCCCAGGCGGAAAGATAAAACCTAAAGCTGCAGCAAGGCTGGCTTCCTGGCTCGCCAAACCTTTTCACTACCGGATAATGAGGAATCGGCCATAATTTAGACACAGTATTCTTTTCTCAGATTATATTGAGGTCGAGGGAGGCAGGGAAGGGAGGTAGTCTTACTTTATAGTTCTGCATCTTCTCTCTCTCTAGTGGAGGAGCAGAACAGGTCCTCCCCAGAGAGGCACACTGGGGAGCCTTGCCCTCTGCATATTGTTGTGATGAATTCCAAGTCAAGAGGGTGCTTGAACTAGATTTATTACGACTGGGAGAAAAGAAATTGTAATCTTTATGAGCCAACGACATGGAGCCTTATAATAAGAGAATGAAGGATCATGTCAAATTCAAAGCAAATTCGATTACGGGGGTCAAATCCTTCAGTAAAGATAGGATGCCTCTAGAGTGTTACTTAGCTGTTTGACATCCTTTGTCCCACCTCAGGTTCTGCATTAACATTTAAATGTTTTCCTTAATGCATCTAGTACTCTTGTAGAGTAAAAGTATATTAAAAGCCAAATGATGTGTAGCTGGAAAAAAGAGAACCTACCAAAAGAATTCAGATATCTAAGCCCAGACCTAACCTTCACTGACTCTGTGAGGGAGCTCATCGGATCACTTGCTTATCTAGTAAGAACACTTACAAACTTGACAGGAATGGGCATCTCATTCTGAAAATTCTCTGTGCTCATGTGTGTGTTGCACATGTGCACATGTATGTATACACATGTGCACATGTGCACAGGAGGCCAAAAGCCCACACTGATATTCTTCAATTTTTTTTTTGAGACAAAGTCTCTCAATGAACCTGGAACTCACTGATTAATTTGGGTAACCCAACTGGCTAGCAAGCCCCACCTTCTGCCTCTGGCTGGCCCCAGGAGAGAAGCCACATAGTGCTGGAATTAGAGTTGTCCATACCCACACCCATTTTTTTTTTTTAAACTTGAGTGCTAGGAATCTGAACTGAGGTCATGGGAAGCATTTTACCTACCTGAGCCATCTTCCTAGATCCTCTAAGACAGTTTTGGTGGGGGTAGGGGGATATTGGGGAGTTGTTTATTTTTTTGTTGTTGGTGGTAATTTGGTTTCATTTGTTTGGAGAAACTTGCGGCTTCATCAGTTGCTCAAGTTAGTATTATTCAATATTTGAGCAAGACCAGTAAACTAGCCTTATATATTATCCAACTTTTGCCTTACAGTTTAAGACCTTGTCACTCACTGAGTTCGCCCTTGTCTTTCAAAATCACCTGCAACCAGCATTGCTCTTTCCTGGAATAATGACTATTGCTAAGGTGTCCTCAGAACCAGACTTCTTCCTCATATTACTCTTCTAAGGGTGTATGTGAGCTGAAATCTACAGGCAATATGTACATCAAACATACATTGTGCTCTGTTCTTCCAAATAGGAGTTGATATTCCACCCCTCTTTCGGCCACAAGCCGAGCTCTGCATTGCTGCTGCCCAGCATTGTCCACCGGCTCCAAGTTCCTTGGAGGGCCTATCTGCTTCTTTTATACTGTCCATTTCTGATGTCTCAAGAAGTTAGCCAAATAATAAGAAAAAAGACTCTGTTCTAAAGAAGCTTTGGATTAAGACTGGTTAGAAGCTAAAATAAAGAATTTGGATGCAGCCATGACTATGAAATGACTAGGATTGGAAGTTCAAAGATTAAATAAATAGATAACATTTCCATTCTTCTGCAGCTTCAGTGTTAGAACAATGGGTGGCTAGAACTTCAAAGCTCTCTCTGTCATCCCTGTCAAGTCTGTGAACATAAACACTATTTGCCTTCCATCTAGTGGTCTCCGCATATCTTGTTAACACATCACAATAATTACCCACATTGCAGAGGCAGAAAATAGAGTTAGCATTAGGCACTGGGCCAGGTTGTCCTCGGCAGTGGTGGCCAGGATCACAGTCAAGGCTGTCTACCCCAACCAAGCTGCTTACTTTCAGCCACTTTGTCCCCGAGGGACCTTCCCTGCCCCTTTCACCAGCATCTCCCTTGAAACACAAATGGGTGATAAGACCTGGAAGAGTAATTTCTCTGCTCCCAGGAAAGGTCTCTCTGGAGATCCTCTGTGCCAAGCGGAGGTTTAGATGATCCAAATATTTAAGTGCATATTGATTGCAGTCAGATACTGTACCATGACCTGCATCACAAGCTCTGGACTGTATTTCTCTGGAATACTGGCTTTTTATGTATTAACCTCCCACCGTCTCCCCATGGAACAGAGCATAGGCCAAAATCAAAGGCCTGGACAGGGGTCAAAGTTTTACCTATTAAACTGTGCTGAAGCTTGACCCTGAGCACTAAGTGTCATATTCAGTTAATATTGCTACAGATTGTTTAAAGAATCTAAGTAATTGGGCAACCATATGTATAATTCTTTTTAAAAAAAAAAATAAAGACTAAGATTAAAAAAATTAAAAAGGCATCAAAGTGCAAATCTGTCTCTTCACTGAAGCTGTGAGGTTGTGCTCTTGCAGAAAGGGGAGGATTTTTAAGGAATGCCAACTCTACAGGCACTAGGAATAAAAGGGCTTTCAGGCAGTCAGTAGTAAAAAAAGGCAGCGGCGGTGGCGGGTGTGTGTGTGTGTGTGTGTGTGTGTGTGTGCTATCACAGTCATAATCATTTGAGTGGTAGGGGACATTTTTTAAAAAAATCATCTGAAAGTGTTTGCCATGCAAAAGTGGGGATCTGAGTTCAACTGAAAGAATTCAGTGCTAGGGAGAGAGGCAGGTGGATCCTTAGGGCCTAGCAGAGTCCCTGAATCCCTGGGAAAAGTGAGAGACCCCCATGTCAACAAACAAGCTAGAGTGACTGAGGAAGATTGTCCACCGGCTGCCACACACCCATGCACACAAGTGCATGTGCATCTGCACACATACACACACACACACACACGCACAATAAATAAACACACTCGCTCAAAAGAACTGGCTGATTCAGCGGCCTGCATTCAGACAAAGAAAAACAGCATAGTTTTTGATCAGCTGGAGAAAGAGATCCGGGTGAGGGCACTGATGAAGAGATTTACCCAAGGTCACACAGCTAATGTCAGAGCGCCCTGCTTCCGAGTGGAGAGCTGGCAGAGCCGAGCTCAGGCTCAGCTACAGACAGGCAATGCCTGTTCCTTCGTCAGAAACAAACCACCTTCAGGCCAGATGGCTAGAGTTATAAAATTAATATTAATTTTTTTCCCCAAAAAAGCTCTTTCAGAATGGAAAACGAAGCAGTGCGGTGGAAAGCTCTGTCCAAGAGACGGGAAGTACGCACAGGACGGGATGCTGTCAAGGACAGCAAGGCAAGGGGCCCTCAGGAAGGTTCACAGACTTCAAACCAAATTATTACTGTGATTTCCATCAGCAGATGGGAGTCTGCAAACAATAACATTTACAAGGTAATCTCTATTCTAAGTAATTGCTATTTCCCAGGAGCCAGTTGATGGGAGAAGGCGCAGCCACTGCTCAGAGGAGATCCCTGCCTCTGAGGCGTCTTCCCTGCCTTCAATTAGCTTTTGGCTTAATGAATGCATACATGCTTGAGTTTACTCCCTTCTTCTACATGTTTGTGTTCATGAAAACTCACAGGGCTCCTCCAAAGGTCCCAGCATGGGTCACCCGTAGGATTTTAATTATCATACGTATAAATTTCACACTGGCCCTACCAATAGGAGAGAACAAAACAGTGCTGGCCAGTGGTGTCCCTGTATCAAAGAACAAAGTTGAAACTCCCATACAATTATGTTTGATCACAGTAGAAGGTGAAATCATTAGATATTAGCGAGGTGCAGTGGAATAAAAATGATGTGTTAGCGGGGGTTCATTACACTGTATTTTCAGAGCCAAGAAGATCAATGCGTTCATGCATCATGAATTAGGCTCCGGCTTTAGCCTTCCCTTGCTCTCCGGAAACCCAACATGATCTATCACCGGCCATACATCACCGTTTCAGGCTTGCACATTAACAAGAAAGCTGCAGTTTCCGCCTGTCAAGCTGACCAGCTGCCTCACTCTCTGCAGAAGGGGAGAGGAGGCACAATTCTAAGCCAGAATTTTACTTTTAAAACAAAAAGGGGCATAAGAGGTCAACAGCAGCTGGGCAGCCAGATCCTTGTCATCCCCACATTCTGATGGATGGCCCTAGGTTTCTTGACCTCTCGCCATCCTGGCTCTGGGCCTGTAGGAACTGGCTGTGATGGCTTTAGATGTTACCTAAGGACATAGCTTATGTGACACACCTAGGGTCTCCTAGGGCACACCTCTTACGTCCTCACAGGGCTGTGAGGTGCGTCTCTCAACATCACTGTCTATTCAAAGTCTCAAGAAGAGCCCTATGGAAACAGTCCCTCCTTCCGTGCCCTGTATCTTCAACCCCCTCCGACATCCCCAACCTCTTCTGCTAATACAGGATCCTTTACCACCCAGCAGTTTGCCACTAACATCTCCTCTTCACTTACTCACAGCCCATTTCCCTCCTCCCTGCCTGACCCCACACCTGCCAGGGCGGCCCCTCTTGCCTGCTGGCGCGCAGATACAGCAGACAGTTCTGATCGCTGCTTCTAATCGGCATTTAGTAAGTCTGCCCATATTTAGTTCTTTTAATCTTTCCTCATCATTCAATCCCTCCAGCCTCTTCATCATTTTTTTTTTTTGGTATGTTTCTCTTTCCTGAGTTTTATCCAATTTGTCTCTATCATCTTTCTGGCAGTGACTCTCCTACCAGCCCTGGACTCGTGTGTTGCAGGAAGAGGCAGCAGGGTGACCTGGAACTACCCTACTCTTCTAGAACACTCGAGTCTGTTCTTCGCTAATGGAAGAAGCAGAAATTTGGGGGTGAATGTTGTCTGGGAAAGTCCTCTCCCTTTACCTGTCTGGCTCATTGCTGAACCCCGAGCAAAGATAGGATCAGTGATATCAGAAGAAGGGACTTAGAACAAGCCCAGAGAAGAACATTCCATCAGTCCACACAGGGAACAGAAGGGACCTTAATTTCATCTACCCGGTCTGATGGCTGTCTCTAGAGGTCTCCCTGCCGTCCTCCCATCCCATTTATATCCATCAAGGCTTGTAGAAGAACCTAAAGGTTGACTGTGATCACTGCTAAGAAGCTAGCCTGCCCTAGTTACATGTGACACGGGATGAAACCAAGCACTTTTCAAAAAAGTTTCTAGTTGCTTCCATAAATTCCAGGAAAAGTTGGCCTGAGGTCTCAGATGGCTTCAGGTTGAAGCATTGCAACTTTAAATGGAAGCTCGAATCAGCAGCAGGAATTGTAAATTGCAGACACTGGTTTACTAAAGAAGGGAGGAATGAACCAGTAACAAGATCCCAGATCCCACTGGTTTATCACCAGAGACATTAGAAGGTGATGTCCTGGGAAGAGGGTTGAGTCAGAGCTAGTTGGAGAATTAGTCTTGTTTTATTTCTGTTCATTATTACATGTGTAACAACAGCAACAACAATAATAAAATGCATGATGAGGTCACACGCCACAGAGACTCTGGAGGTCAGAGGTCAACTTTGCCATGTTCTCTACTTGCACCAATATGTGGGTTCTTGGGGCTGAACCAGGTTGCCAGCCTTGTACCCATTCTAGCCTACCTATTTATTAGGAGTTAGGAATCCATTCTTCTATTTCACTCAGGTCCCTTCCCAAATGTCATTCCTTTAGAAAAAGCTTTCTTGAAAATATCATCTAAAAGAGCTCGCTGCTTGGCTCGCTGGTCACTTCTTTGCAAATACACTAGGCTCTGTTGGACACTCCAAGAGCCAATTCCCACCAAAATGTCCCCTGCCCTAAAGCAGTGACTTTCCCAAAGCAGTCACAGCAGACCTGGATACTGGCTCCATGTTTGACCACAGACCTGCTACCTACAGCTTTGTGAAGTACTATACTACCATACTTCATTCTGGGCTTAAGGCAAACAGGTTTGAATCAGCCTGGTTCTCCTGGGGTCACTATACAAAACCCTACTAGTTCAGGGCAGGAACAATGAGGTGCTGCTCCCTCCATATCTGTTCTCCTCTTTAGCTGCTCAAAGTGCAAGAAAAGACCATGTGGTGTGGACTGTGGAAAGATGGAAGTGGAGGGCTCAATCTCCTCTGCCTTCTACAACTGGGCTGGCTGAACCTGTTTATCCTGTTTCCCTTTTTAAAAGTCCTGTTCCCAAGAGATCCCTGCTCCCCACAGAAGCAAGGCTACTTGGCCTTGCCACTACTACTTTGGTTTTATGAATGGTTTCAAGCTCATTAAGACATGGAGAAAGAAACTCTGTGAAGGGTCTCTCCTGTCCCTGCTCTCAAACTCTGAATACTGTGGGATCCAGCTGATCCCAACGGCACTTAGCAGCTATGGATTCACAAGCTCTGAAAACTTCTACCAGGGGTCCTGACACTATGTCTGCCCTAAGAAACATTAACCTTACCCCTGCTCTGACCTTAGCCATTGTTCTCCTCTACTTTCATTTTCATTACTCAACATCTACTAGATAGTTCTGCAGGCAGCCTTAGTTCAACCCTATTCTCCCTTTTCTTGCTTGTAGCTCTTTTAGTTCCCAAGAGTAATTATAGAAGATGCTGGGAACATAGCATCCTGATCTAGCCAAGGACCGACGGGAGGAGCCTGGACTCTGTTCCAGCTTCTTGTAGCCTCCCAGAAGCAAATGACTCTCATTGCTTTAGCCCAACATGTAGTCCCTAGGGCTATAAAAACCCAGGGTGGGTATTTCACACAGGACCCTAGTTGTAGTGTCACTGGAGTGTCTGCAGATGACTTTCCATCTCAAACCCTGGAGAACTGGCTAATCGTGAATCCTGGCTTTCTATTATTCCTCACCACCAATATTACAGCAGCTTCACACAACTTGTTATGTATGGGGTTGTTCTGACTCATTGGACAAGGTGAAAGATAACCAGGTCAGAGTGAACCAGCATCACCTTGGATGATCAAATCTCCTTGAGGTTCACAAGTTGGACTTATTACTGATTTGTTCAGGGCATTTTAGACTCTTCAGGTGGTGCATGGTAGATGCTGTGCTCCTGTTGGAGTAGATGCCTGTTGAGTAGATTCCTTTATATTTGTAATTCATATACCATAGACTTTAAAAGTATGCAATTCAGTGATTTGGGGTATAATATACAGATACTAGTTTTTTTTTAAGTCATGTTAACATGTGTATAATAAAACCTTGTCAATTTAACCATATTTAATATACATATATACATAACAATGTACATGTGTGCACATGTATGTATGTATGTATGTATATGTGTGTGTGTGTGTGTGTGTGTGTGTGTGTGTGTGTGTGTTTGGTATTATTTATATTCACAACGTTTGACAACCAGCACCAGTACCAGCACCGCTATTCATTTTCAATACATTTCATCCCCATCTGAAGCTTTACCATTAGATATTGTGCTGGTTTGTTTTTATTGTCAACTTCACACCACAGAATCATCTGGCAAGGGAGCACCTCAATGGAAGAACTGTCTCAATCATGGTCATACTATGACCAAAACTGCTCAAGACTGTCTTGATTGATGCTTGATGTGGGAGGGCCCAGCTCACTGTGGACCATACCGTTCCTAGGCAGGTGGCCTTGAGCTATGTATGAAAGCTAGATGAACATGAACCAGCTTTCTCCCTTGATTTTCTGCCTCAGCTCCTGCTTGAGTCCTTGCCCTGACTTCCTCTCAAGGATAGACTATAATATCGTTCATGATTCTCTTCAAGTTGATTTGGTCCTGGTGTTTATTACACCAACAGAAAGCCAACCAGAACAGATTATCTTATTCTTTGGAGTCACCAAAGAACTTTAAGGAATCTTCCCACACTTAGATCCTATCCCATCCTTAAGTCAAGATCTTTAGGTGTAAAATGTAGAGAGTCAGTGTTTTACGAAGACCTTCCCCAGTGATTCTCGCATGTTTCCAGTCTAGAATTCGCTGTGTTTTTTTGGTCATGACTTCCTGCTCTAGGAAGGGATATGCATGTGTTTGAGACATAGCAGTAACTGTGCTTGACGTGTCTTGAGGTTATTTTTTTCAGAGGAACAAGGATTACACTTGGACCACTTGATGGGGAAGTGGACCCATTTGCAAGAATGGCAAAAGGACGGGTTTGGAGCTGTGGCACAGATATGAAATTTATAATGTTGGAGGTATAGGTCATAGATGAGAAAGTTGTAAAACTGATCTGCTAGGAGGGAAAGATAAATTGAAAACAGTTAAAGTGAGTTTGGGGAAGTGGAACCAGAAGTTCAGATAGATGGTCAGAGGGTACGTAGTCTCTAGGAGGCGTCAAGTTCCTAGACAGGGCAATAGAATTTTGTTTAGAATCACTGCCCTGAGGTTATTTAGAAAAAGACCTGTTACTATAAAGCCAAGGCTCCCAGGACAATTGCATGTTGGTCAAGCTAATAGAACCGGAGGTTAGGGCGGAGTTTAACACTGAGATGTCTGTGAACAGAATCAGGAGCTGTCTGTGAACCCAGACTTAGCATTACAACTGAAAGAGCATTGGGGCAAGCTGAAGCCTTGTAGCTCTGGCTCAGCACTGAGAGAGTACACCTGAGAGAGGGCATAAAATGATGCTCCGTGCTGAGATGAGCAGATGACTGAGGGGAAAGACTGAGGCCCCTTACCCAGGTTTGCCGTGCCTACTCTGCACCAGTACCGACCCTGCAGATACCTACCAAGTAGAAGATTCTCAGTAAGCAGGGAGGAAAGATGTGTCAGGCTTGAAACTGCCTGTGGGTAAGGATCCTTAATAGATTTAGTGTCTTTTTAAAGATAATTTAATCGATATACAGTTATATAATTCATCCATTTTAGTGTACAACTCAATGGCTTTGGAATAACATATCATTATTAATTCTTAAAATTGGAGTAAAGTGTACGTAGGAGAAATTTTAACCTTTTAATCATTTCTGCCTACGTGCTTGGCATTAATTATGTTCACAGCATCACACGGCCATCTTCACTATCCATCCATCCATCCATCCATCCATCCATCCATCCATCTCCCACAAGTATCCATCACTTCACATGCAGTGATAGTTAAGCAACACTTCCCCTTCCTCCTTCCTCCCAACTCCCTGCAATCTATAATCCACTTTGTATCTCTATGAGCTTACCTAGTGCAGATATTTGGCCGAGGTAAAATCGTGTAATATTGGTTCTTTTGTGTCTGTTATTTCACCTCAGGAGACTTGGTTTTGAGACGCTGGAAGGATATGGAAAAAACAGAAGAAAACTTGTTAGATCCATTTTTTTCCACAGTGATGTTAGTATAGGTCCACTCTGAAGGAAGACTTTTTGGCTTTGTTTTGTTTGGCTTTGTTTTGCTGATGCGTTGAGAGCTGGTAACAGCCCTAACTCACCACCCCCATCTCTGCCCCCAGTCACCTTGAACACAATTGGATTCTTTTCTGAGTTGTTTTTTAAGTTGGCCATACAGCGAGTATTAAGAGGCTGTGGAAGCCACCCAATTAATACACATCTCCATAGTAATTAACTGGAGGTGGCTTTGAAGTGCTGGGATAGTGTGGAAATCCTTCTGCTGTAGAAGGAAGGGCCAGAGCTTCCCCGTATCCTCAAGCTCGGAGGAGGGTCATTCTCCACCTATGAAGAACTGCTGTTTCTGCAAGGTTCTATCACGAGGACCCCTCCCCTCAGTCTCCCTGGCCTCCTTCTTGCTTTTTCCTTCTGTTCCCATAAGCTGTTATTTTTTCTTTTCTTTTCTTTTTTTTTTTTAGGACAGCAGCCAACTTTCCTCAGTGTTTCTGGGGCCCTGCTGAGTTGCTGGTATTCACACGCTGGGCCCTGTGATGCCAAAATGTACTCTCTTGTAAGCTGTGGCTGAGGTCATAAGGAGGAGGTACTGTCCTGGACAGTTATCCTCTTCAGGCAGAAAGATGCTAATAAGGGGGAAAGTAGATGGAAGACATATTCAATTCAGTGTAGGCTAGCAGCCTAGCTTCATTCTTGTGTGTGTGTGTTTGGGGGGAGTGTATGTGTGTGGTGTGGTGTGGTGTGGTGTGGGTATGTGTGTGTGCATGCATGTGCAGCCAGAGAATAAACTTGGGCACCATTCACCTTTTTTGTTTGTTCGTTGTTTTGAGACAGCATCTCTCACTGGCCTTGAACTCGTGACGTGGGCATGGCTGGCTAGGCAGAGCCTGCAGAATCCCAGGCTTTCACCGGGCTCTGCCTTCCTAGAAATGGGATAGCAAAAACATATCACTATGCTCAGCTTCTGTGTTCATTCTTTCTAGTCGCTAGAGAAAGAAGAAGAAGAAGAAGAAGAAGAAGGAAGAAGAAGAAGAAGAAGAAGAAGAAGAAGAAGAAGAAGAAGAAGAAGAAGAAGAAGAAGAAGAAGAAGAAGAAGAAGAAGAAGAAGAAGAAAAAGAAGAAGAGTGACTTTTGCTGGCTGGGTTTTGTGCCAACCCAACAGAAGCTAGAGTCATCCCAGGGAAAGGAACCTCAACAAGTCTATACAGTATTTTAAAAGAGGTGATTGATGTGGGTGGCTTACCTCATGGTGGGTGGCATCAGGCCTGGGTTCTATACTACAAAAGAAGACTGGATCAAGCCAGTCAGCACTCCTTCATGGCTATTGCACCAGCTCCCGCCTTCTGTTTCTGTCCGAGTTCCTGTCCTGAATTCCTTCAGTCATGAACCCTGCTAGGAAAAGTAAGCTGAATAAACCATTTCCTTCCCAACTTACTTTTAGTCATGATGTTTCATCACAGCAAATACTCGTGGAAGCGGAAAACTTGAGTGGGCAGGGCAGCAAGAGAGTCTGAGATTGGATTGGTTGCAACCAGAAAAGAGAGCAAAATGAATGACGGTTTGTTGGTGGCTTTGCCTGAATTTAGAGTTCACCTAAGTCACATCTGTCGACTGGGCATGTAAGGGGAACACCACAGTTGTGGGTTGTGGGTGCAGAAGCTCTGATGAGGCCAAGAAACTCTCTAAGAAATATTGTAAAATGCACACATACTCCCAGAATAAAACCTTATTAGATCTGCAGGGTTTTTTTTTTTTTTCTCTTTTTCTCCTGAGGGCCACGTGTTTCATGTCCCCACTGTGGCATATAGGAAACATGACTGCAGTTTTGAACCAGGCTTTGTTCGTTCAGGTGTCTGTGTTGACTGACATCTGATAGAGTAGAGTGCAGATACACCAGAACCCGTGTCATATCCAGTGTGGTTCAGATTCTGCTACCATCTCACTTGGGGATTTAAGAAGACGTTCAGCAGAGCCAGCGATGTTTCTGTCTGAACTCATATTTCATCTTCTTAATTCTGTATCTTTCACCAAACCCCCTGCTGTTATGGATAGCACACCTACTTTTCAATGGTTGCTTCCATTTAAACTAATTGTAAGAAATTCTCAGTCTCTCTGGCAGCAATTTCTTAAAGTTTCCTCGCTAAGTACAGATTCTCCATTAACTGTATTTCTGCAGCTCCAGCTACTGCTGTTTATAATAGCTACTGTGCAGGCCCATGCAATATTGAACCATTTGTGTATTCGCTCTATGAATTTTCTATGCAATTACATATAACCCCAAGAACATTATCTTTTTATAGACCATAGCTTGTCTCTGTCTTGTTGCTTTGTGTTTTCTCAGAGCTCTGAGCCCTGGGAAGAGTTTCATAGTTTCCCCCAATTTGGTGGGTAACAAGAGAATCTCTCATTGAAGAAGTGATCAGAAAAGTTTGCCACCTAGAGAAGTCTTAGACCATATCCACCTTACTCCCTTGATCCCTTTCATAATTACACGTTCATGACTACATCAGTGCAGGATCATGTATGCTGTAGGAAGGATCCAGATTTTAAAATGATGGAATTTTATTTTGCATGTGTATGTCATGATTGAGTCTATGTGCATATCTGTGAGTGGAGGCCAGGAGTTAAGGCCAGTTTTCCTCCTTCGCTGCTTTCTATCTAATATTTTGAAACGAGTCTTTTACTGAACCTGGAGCTTGTGGATTCAGCTAGATTGACAGGTGGTCCACCTCCCGAGCACAGAGATTATAGGCAGACTCTGCCACACCCAGCTTTTATGTGCGTGCTGGGGATCAACGTCAGGTCTGACTGAGCCATCCTCCTGCCCAAGATTATATTTTTAATCCCACAAATGGAGCTTGAGGATGAGTCATCTAAACAGTTGACAAGGGCTTGAAACTGGTTTCCATGGGAGGATCTGTGTTCTCTCTCCCAAGAACAGGATGTGGTCTATTGGAGAGAGATTGGCATTTTCTGCATTTCTACATTTCTGCCTGACCTGTTTCTCCCATGACCTGAGGCTTAGCTTGGGTGAGATAGAACTTTGGGTTTGGGCTTTATGGAATAAACTAGTTGAAGGCAGAGCTAAGCATATCATATATTATTTAGGACAAATAAGGCTGCTTACTTTAACAGAGAGATGCCCCCCACTCCTCACAGGTCCCCCAGAGTTCTGAACAGAATTTGTTCCTCACATTAACCTTGGTGATGCTTTTCTAGGCCTATGGCTTTATATGTGTCTACTCAGAGACTAAAACTCTTCGTACCCTATTGTCTGTCTTCCTCTAATCTATAAACTCCTTTTCATTCAATGGGAAGAAGGGAGAGAAATATGTGGACTTAGTCTAGGGACTTTTGTGGGCCTGGTCTATAAGGGAAGAAGCTCTCTGTCCTTGGCCTATGCTCAGTTTGAGGGTCAGTCACACAGCATTCTCAAGAGAAGGGGAGAAGGCCACCCACTTGTGTACCCAGGAAGAAAACAAAGTGTGCTTTATGAGCATGTGTCAAACTCTGCCCCAAGCGGGGCACAAACACAGCCAGAGTCTTTTCACTTCTACTGCCCCAGAGCCATCCCTATGATGCCAGCCTCCTCCCCACCATGCCTCTGAGGTGAGGGGACAATGGCAAGGGACTCATCCTTTCTGCCATTTAGATCCTGCTGTGGTCCTCCTGAAAGGGACGGGCATCTGTGTGTTGAGTATTTATTAAGTGCCAGGCACTGCACCAGGAACACAGACGGTGGGCACAGTGTCCCTGCCATGGAAAGCTTGAGGGACACCTTTGTTAAAAAAAAAACAGGAAGACAGCTTCTCCTGATGCGTTATCAGAGAACCTTTCTAAGGACGGTGGAGGGAGATCCTTCTGAGAACATTGCTCTCCCTAAGGCACTGTACTGGGCTTTCGCACCTTTTCCTATTGCTGCCTCACATTGGCAAATGCCTTAAGGTCTTTAGAAGACTTTGAATGTTCTTCATGATCTGACCCACTTACCCCTCATTCCTCGCTTGCTTACCTTTTGGGGGGTCTATATGCATCACATACACTGGATCTGCCTGGCATGTCGTTATGTCTTTAGCATCTGGCCCCACCCTGGGGTCACAGTGAGGGCTCAGCAAATGGGTGAGGCACAGCTAGCATCTTGCTGCCTGCACAGCAGCTTCTGTTACTCTTCCCTGCTGCTCAGCTGTACCCAGTTGCCCTCACACCATGAGCAGTGTCAGTGACTTTCCATCACTACCTCTGACTTCTGATTTGCTGCTGTTGTTACTCTTTATGTGTCTGTTTTTCTTGGGACACTTCATGAACAGTAGTGGCTCTCCCAAGTCATGATAAATCATCCTCAAATCCATCACTCAGAATTAGGCGCCCTAGCTTGTGTTGACTGGCCATGGAGTTCATGAAATGTTAGTTCCTAGAGCCAGCCATGACTGTATGTGTCTGCAACTCCAGAGTTGTGGAGAACTGAGACAGGAGGATTGCTGTGGCCTGCTGGCTGCCAGCCTATCTCCAGGCTCAGGGAAACACTCTGTCTCAAAGTACTAAGTTCCCTTTGACCTCCTAATGAATGAGTATGTTTGTGTACACCTCCATACATGTGAGCTTGAAAGACACACACACACACACACACACACACACACACACACACCCAGTCCTGCCCACTGACTGGTCATCAGCTTCTCTCCTCACTGGATCCAGGTTCTCACAAATATCCCTAGACAGTTAGAACTGAAACTCAAGACCCTGAAGACAGTGTGGGAACATGGGGACACTTGACCTGATGGGAGCCCTGATGTCCTTGCTTAAAGGGTAGCTAGATAGGTGAGGACAGGGATCCACTTCTAAAAAACCTGTTAGGCTGCTTGGCAATCAGCTGCCTCCTGGGAAACACAAACCCTTTCCAAATTTAACTTGTCATTAGAGTCTGTTTGTGTGCATGATGTGGGGGGAGAGGGTGTGTACCTCCCTGTCCCTGTGTGGAGGACAGAGGACAATGTTGTGGAATCAGTTCTCTCTTTCTACGCTTTTGTGGGTCCCATAGATAGAACTGGGACTGTCATCCATGTACAACAGTGCGTTTGTATGCTGAGTCACATTGCCATCCCTTTCTTATAAATCCTGAGAGGGAGTTCGCATCATGGTAACTGTAAGACCATGAGGCACTTGGCTGACTTCTTCAAGAATTCATTCACTCAAAGAACACTTTGGGGCTCCTCACACTGGTGGTGTGAGTGAGAAATGCCCCATTGGCTCACAGATTTGAACTTATGGTTCCTAGCTAGGAAAGTTCACGTGATGGTGAAGCCTTGTGGGGGGAAAGCGTATCACTGGGCCTGAGCTTTTTGAGTTTATAGTCTTGCCTTCCTTGACCTTCAGTGTGTGGATGCTGATGTGACCTCTCAGCTCCCTGGTCACCTGCTTGCATGCCTTCCCTGTCATCATGGTCTCTCCCATGTGGAGTATGAGCCCAAATCCACCCTTCCGCATATAAGTTGCTTTTGGTCGTGGCATTTGATTACAGCAACAGAGAAGTAACTGATACACTCTCTGTTCCTTACACAAAGACACAGAGGGGAACGGGCCCTGAATAAGGAAAAGGACAGCTGGAAAATCACAGGAAAACCCTCAAGACCACATAGACAATGAATACATTAAATGAGAAGGGGTTTCCGAGTCCTCACAGCGAGGTTCCAATTTTGGCTGCAAATGGAAGACAGTAAGCCTCTCTTCCACCAAGAAGTCCCCTCACTCTCTCAGGTATGCTCTGCAAATCACCACCACACACCTCCTCCCCCTCTCCTCTTCATTCCTAGCAAGAAGCAGCTGTTCTCCGAGGCCCATGTCGGTTCATTCTTCATCCTTCCTGGACCTCTGAGCAAGAAGTCAGGCTATCAAAAACAGCTGGAGCAGAACCGGGTCTCATTTGTGTCCGTCTGTCAGGCGCTTACCTGGTTCCCAGGTTTTGCCCCCTTGTCTCCCTGAGCCCAATCTCCTTGGCTGCCAGATCTGCAGGCTCAGCTTGGGCCCCAGGCTCTAGGATCAATTTCAACTCCAGGCAGGGAGGATTTAAGCTACTGCAGTCCAGCGGTGTTGATTCAGTCTTGTCACCCGACTGCTTGCTTGTTGTCCCTAATCTCGTGACTCGTTTTGACAAGTGGATAGTCTGACATACACCTCTGTCTCTAAGTCCTTGCCTTAGTTATTTCCTTGGTACTCAGGACTTGAGAATCTAAGGACATTCCTTAGATGATTGGTCTGGCCTGACCTCTAGTCTCCTTATTACATCTTTCCCTTTCTTGCTACCTGCAAACAGACATCCTTGGCAACATTTGCCTTATTTCTCACACACACTTCTGTCTCCGGCCCCTTTACAGATGACCTCCACTGTTTTCTACTGAAGTCCTGAAGTTAACTTCCTGCCCCCTGCCCCCTGCCCCCTGCCCCCTGCCCCCTGCCCCCTGCCCCCTGCCCCCTGCTTGTGGTCTCCTGTCAGTGACTGTGCTCCTCTTCCTATCCAGATCATCCTCTTCCATCTGACTAGAAGATTCTAATCCCAGACCTCCGAACTCCCACTGTCTTTCCTGTCCTAATGCCGTTAATCAGTTCATGCACACCTTTGTTCCAAGACAGGACTCTGTCTTTCCTTGTCTTTCTGTCTTCTTTCAAATCCTGCACACATACACACACACACACACACCACATACAAGGTCTCGGTTATAATCAAGAAGACATTAGAGCTTCTAGGGTATAAAAGGGGGATGATGGAGTCCCCTTAGCTACAGTTGGTGGGGAAAGAAAACCCTAAGCAACAACAACAACAACAACAAGCCTGTCAACAGAAGGCCAGGGCAGCTGTATGTAAGACAGGGTAGCCTTGCCAAGTACTGATCCCAAATCCCTGTGGTCTGAGGGACAGATGTCACATAAAGCGATATGCTAGTTTATATTGGATACTTAGTTCTGCCATAAGAAGGTTATCTTGTGTTGGATGCAAAGGTATCTAATGGGAGCCCTCTGCCCTAGAGGAAAGGGGCACTGTGCCGGAGAGGGGAACACCTCTCCTATCCCTAAGGGCTAATGCTGAAATCTAGCGTTTGCAAGCCTTGTCCTATCAGCTAGCCTCTCTGTTCCTTGGTCTTGCTCTAGGCTTTAACTTTACCATCTCCTTTTCCATTCCCTTCATGACAAGCCTTGTCCTATCAGCTAGCCTCTCTGTTCCTTGGTCTTGCTCTAGGCTTTAACTTTACCATCTCCTTTTCCATTCCCTTCATGACAAGCCTCCCGTTTTGTGGTGCCTCAGTTTATCTGCTTTGGGTTCCCTCCTTGCCCTGATTATTCATTGATTTATTCTTTCAATTTCTCTTCTCCCAAGGAGCTTATTATAGTTTGAAGGGATGTCAGTGACAGACACAGTGGTTGGGTATGTACAGTTGGGCACACGAGCAAGCTTGCGGACACTACAAAAAGGTGCCAGCTTCCTCCCAGTGAATTTGAGAGTGCTTTCTGGAGCTGTCCTTCAGAAGCAGCAAGACAAAGAGACTCTGGGAAGGGAAGAGAGGGGGTGCATGGGGAATGCTTCTGGCTCAGGGGAGCATTATAGACAGAGGCCCTGAGGTCAGCAGGTGCTTTTCTAAGTCTTTCATATGAGCTCAGCATGGCTCATGATAGCTACCCAGGAACCAATTGTTAAACATATTTATCCTGAAAATCTCCCTTTGCTGCATCCTGTCATGGAAGCCTTATGGTACATTGTCTTGACTTTAATTTCTAGAGGCTATAGGGATTGTACTTGAGGAATTCTATACTTTTGAGCCTAAGTGGTTAGGCAGTGAGTGTCTGGGTACTGGAGGAGGATTGCCCAAGGCCTTAGCATCCATCATATTCCTCACCATAATTCCCTGGACCTGCATTCATGAGGGCATCTGCACCTCACACAATAGATGCTTGACTCGCAGGGAACGCTCAGCACAGACATTAACTGACTTGATTAGGTTTGATCAGGGTCAATGTAAATAGGTACAGGAGGAGAAACAGGAAGTGAGAAATCAAAAGATGATGACTATAGGGAATGGTGATGTAATTTTAACCTGTAAATTATCCGTAAATAGACTACACGCTGTATTCAAAGCTAAATCTTTTATATACGCAAATACTCCTGCGGTCGGTCTGTCTTCTTTACCATCTTGAATACCCAGATTATTCTGGAGTATTCTGGAGAAAGTGAATGGACTCCCTTGGGCCTCTGACTCCAGTTTGTTTAGACCACTCAGGAAAAGCTTTATGACATTCTTGCCCTGGCTCCAGAGTTAGCAATCTGCAAATAAAGAGCTGCTAGGCCAGGGAAGAGTCTTCTCCTCCCCACACCTCAAGTCTCAGGCTCAAACCCTGCTCTTTTGGGGATGGGTTGAACTGGCCCTGTTCCATGGTACATATGTGGAGGTCAGAGGGCACTCACAGGTGTCAGTCCTTACCTTCTCTCATCTTTGAGACGGAGTCTCTTGTTGTTTGCAGCTGTTTATGCCAGGCTAGTTGGCCTGAGAGCTTCTGGGAGTCTCCTGTCTCTACTCAGGGGTAGGAGTATTGGGATTATAGACATGTACTATTGTATCTGGCTGTATGGTAGGCTCTGGGGTCCAAAGCCAGCTCTTTATGTTTGTACAGCAGGTGCTTTGCCTGCTGGGCCCTTACCCCAGCTTGGAACTGTGAGTCTTTAGCTTGAAGGGCAAGAGCATTAGTTTAAGAGAAAGTAGCCCCCTCCCAGAGACATACCTCTACTATCCCCCAGTCTTCAAGCTAGAGGGTAAGCCCTAGCCTACCCCATTATTGGAAACTGCCATTAGTACAAATGACCGATATTAAAGCAAAGTTGTAACTACTCTCATTGGTTCAAGTCTTGCCTCTCAAAATCTCTGAGTAAATCTAGTTTGTTTTTTTTTCCCCTGGGCTTTCCATCTTTATGTTTGAAGATGTCCACTTGGCATCTGATTTGGCAGTGCATATGGGTTCCTCTCTGCTATGGATCCCTGCTCTGTCAGCTTAGACACAACAGATCTGGGACCCCCTCCACCCCCCCAAAAAACACAAGAGGCCCCTGCATAGAGGGGAGGCTTGGTATTACTCCTATACAACTTGTGACCTTATCACCAGCCATTTCGGCTCATGGTAACAGACCTCAGTGTGTGAGGTCCAGCTTGTGGTTGGGACCATGTTTATTCTCACATACTTAGATTTCTTCTGTAGTTCCTGACTGGCATCAGTGCCTTGAATTGGGACCCTGTTTTACCTTATAAAGCATCCCTCAGAGTGGAGCCAAACGTTGTCCCTGTGGATGACTACCTTATATTTGATTCCAAGTCCTTGTGCTTACAGCCTCCTTGGACTCTTGCCTGCTGTCAGACTCCACTCTGCTCTTGCCTTGGGTACTTGCTGCCTGCATGACCTCAGATTCCCTGTTTTGCAGCATGCAGATTGAATGGATATGAGTGTATTGTTGGATATAAAGACTAGACTCAACTTGGAAGCTACTTCAGGAAAACATTATATTGGATCTGTATCTATCCTAGGATCCACACTGCGGATGAGGTGTTGTAAAAATATTTATTCCCAGTCTGGCAGTCTACCCTGCCTTTGATCATTCAGTCCCCAGACAAAGGACACATGGCATCTATTATTTACAATAAGCCTTAATAAGCTGGGCAGATATCTACCTCCTATGCTATTAAAATCTATTTCTTATTGATAACCCCAAGTTAATACTTACTATGTCTTGCCTGGGCTGTTCTTACCTCCAATTGGCCAGCCCTCAGGGTCATGCTTCCTGGACTCATAACTCACTGAGTCTTTCCCCTCCTTCTTTGCCTTCTTCTCCCTCTCCTTGTGCTCCCCACCCACCCAAGGCTCAGAACACCAAGCTCCACGTATTTCAATACTGCCCAAAGGCTGTAGGTATCTTTATTTAGTAATCAGAGATAACTTGAGGTCAATGTCACATAGTATCACATGGGTCTACATGTGGACTCTCTTATCTCTGGGGCAAGCAGGTCTTGGGGGCCTGCACTTAGCATTATAATACATATCAACAGATCAAACCTCAACATGAGCAGTGGAAGGTAAATGGTAGAATGAGAACATGACACATCCCTCTTGGGAGGCAGTTCGTACACGTACGATGCTGAGAGTGACTATCTCCATACATCATGTGCCCTAAGAGCCTGCCTTGCTTCATTCTTATTCCAGGCCTGCCAGTACCAAAGCTACACCACTGGGGATCCTAACCTACTTGGTCTAGGAAGGGGCCCAAATATTGACATCTTTAATACAATGCAAGGAGTTAATATGTGTGAATAAGATTGGGAAATAGCAGACAGATGATCTCTTGATCAGGATACTTCAGAATCGTGAGTCCTGGAACTTAACCATGATAGTTATGGATATCTATCATAAGATAGATATCTCACGATAGTCTGTCCCCACCCCCTTGGTGAATATTTCTCCATGCCAAGGTTAAATCCAACCCATGCTCTTGCTGTCCAGGATTTCATTCTAACTTCCCTTAGAAAACCAAGGATCCAAATGGACTATCTCTCTTTATTCTTTTTTGCAACACATGCCAATTACTTGCATACATTTTTCATGACATGATCTGAAGAGCTAATGACACTGTGGTATTTTGGGGGATATTTACATTCATTCCTCTGAGCAGGCCTGGGCTGAGGCTCTTCCTGTGTTTTGCCCTGCTCCACTTGCTGAGGAGGACAGAGGTGGAATGTGGGGATATTCTTCATGCCCAGGGTAGCTTGTGGCGGAGCAGTATTTCCCCAGCGCATCTTCGAACAGATGTTAAGCAAAAGCAAAATAAACTGGAAAACTAAAATCATTTCCTACTCAAGTAATTTGGGAAGACGTGTTAAAAAAAACAAACAAGTTTCTTTATCCAGAGCCAGATGAGGATGCCTAATATGTTAGTATGAACTGTGCATCTCTGTAAGAGGAAGTAAGTATGATCTAATGCCCAAAGGTGCATGAAACAGTCTGGGTGATGTTTTATAGAACCCTGTTATAGATCCTAGGATGCTGAATCTCAAATCAACCTTAATTCTGGCTATGAGAACTCCCTTCATGCTGTTCCTGAGTCATGTGCACTATTTAAGTGACTCTTTGACTCACTGGAGTTTTAGTCTGGTTAAATGCTTAGGTTTGTTTCCATTTAACTATCAATACTCAGATATTCCCTATTTGATGCTCAGGCTGTTGACATTTGGGAGACTTGAATATAGGGCCTGTGAAGTTTAACAGAATTGATTTTGGATTACAGTTAAAGAGTGCTGAGATAGTTTCTTTTAGCTGAATCTTGCATGCCACCCTCTTAGCCAGGGTTCCCAGCTCTGTGTTATACTTACTCAAGCTACGACTTAAGTCAGTAGATCTTCTTTGTCCTGACTCGGGCCTCTGAAGAACATGCTGAATGAGACAGACTGCTTGTGTCACAGCACTAGAGACTTCCCGTGACATTGGCATTGATCTTTTAATCAGTACTGTTTGGTTTAGTCCTTCAACACAGCTACAGACCCGAGTCATTTCCGGGCTCCCAACCCTTCATCTGGGTCAAAGGATAACATGAGAGGTTTTTTGGAAACACTTCATGGAAACTCTCATTCCCTCGGCCCACCTGTCTACTCATTTTTCTGAAGAAAAGAAACCAAACAAGTGAGTACTTTATTTCTGTGATTATAAAAGAAACCCAATGCTAATTATAGGAAATGTGGAAAAGATAGAAAAAAATCTAGAGAAAAAAATGGAAACCACCCTGAATGTGACCACTTAGAGATTTCAGTTCATTTTTTCCTCGACATTTTTCATTGTGCACATGTATTCATTTTCTTAAAAATATCCATTACTTTCTGTGGAACATTACAATAAGCACAGCACTAAACAAAAGACTTGCCTCCTTGAAATTCCTACCCAGATGGAGCTTATATCTTTGTAGAGAAAAACAAACAAATAAATACAATTTCTGATGAAAGGTACCTTTAAAACATCTTGCTTTGGAGCTGGGAAGATGGTTTAGTTGGTAAAGTGCCTGCTGATCTTGCATGAGAGCTCAACTTCACATTTCCCAGTATCAGTGTGAAAAGCCAGCCTTGGAGGCTTGCATCTATAAGCCCAGCTCTGGGAATGGTGTGAGGACAGTGGGTCCCTAGAGCTCACTGTCCAGCCAGTCTGGCCAAATTAATGACTTCTAAGTCCAATAAAAGACATTGTCTCAAAAATAAGGCAATGATGGGGGAAGATGCCTGATGTTAACTTGTGGTCTACCCACATACACACATATACACACACACATGCACACACACATGCACAAACACACACATGTGCACAAGCATACACCCGAACACACATATACACACAAAGCACACAAACATACAAACACATGCTCACATATATACACCTGTACACACACATGTTCACAAACACATTTGTGAACACACACAAATACATACATACCCACATGTACGCAAACATACACACACATATACACACAAAAGCACACAAACATGTACACACATGCTCACATATACACATGCACACATGCATATTCACAAACATACACACGTGCACAAGCACACACACAACAAAAGCAGACATGCATACATACCCATGCTCACATAAACAAATGCACACAGATGTGTACACACACATGTACATGAGCAGACACACAAATACATTCATGTGCACAAACACACACACAAGTGCACACACACATACATACATGCACACAGGCATGCAAACACAAACAGAGTCATGCATGCATGTGAGTGTGGGCACAAACACATGCCCCTTTGCATACATATTTTAAAAATCTTGCTTTTCTCTCTGAACTTAATATATTAGAATGTTATTTCAGATTGAATTTGTATTTATAAACTGTTGGCTTTCAATGATTCCTGTTTTTCTTTCCTAAGTGTTTTCAACTGTCTCTTTAATATTGCAACCTAGATTTTTGTAGAGGCTGCTATGATGCTCACCAGCTTAGGTTTCCAAAATGTAACTTTTACTCTAGCAACTGGGATGAACTTGCTTATCTCCAGTCTCTCAGTGGTGTTTCTTTTTCGTGATTTCCCCAGGATTACAGACTGGCTCCACAGTCCCATCTGCCTGAGAGACAATGTATCCTAATGGAGCATGAAGCCCTGGGCTCATTTGCAGTTCTGTCTATCTCTCCATCCACCATGGGCTTCTTCAGGTTCCTACCTGAGTCTCTTCTTGTTTCCTAGGTGGATAACTAGGGGTCTTGTTGTTGCTCTGTTGGCGGACAGCATGCATGTTATAGGACTTAGGAAACTGCCTGCTCCATGGCACCCGTAGCATCTAGTCATATGCTGCAAATAGTAACCTTGTCTTTAATTCTTACATTACCCTAGAGGAGGGTAGAGGATTGGATTGAACAGAACCTTTCTACTTTTTAAGTCTCCAGTCACAGTTTGAACATGAAATGTCCACATGTGCTTAAGCATTTGGCTGCCAACTAGTGGACATCTCTTGGGAAGTTGTGGAACCTTAGGAGGTGGTACCCTAGTTGGAGGAAGTGGTTTTCTGGGGCTGGAGGAGGCCTTGAGGTTTGTCATGGGCCCCTACTTCCTGTCCCACTGCGATGTGAGGAGGGGAGGGACTCAGCATCACACCTGTACCACTATGGTGCCATCCACCATCATGCTTCCCCTACCGTGAATGCTCAGAGCCCCTCGAAATAAACAAGCCCAAATCAACTTCCCTTAGGTTGTTTCTTGTCAGCTATTTGGACTCAGCCATGAGAAAAGTAACCAATATATCTCAATTGCTCTCTCCATTACAAAAGTCCCTGGCAGTAGCTGGTGGGGTTAAATCCAATCCCAAACTAGAATTAGAATATTCATTTAACTCCACCTTGCAGTATCTGAGGAGAAAGAAATCTTGCCTGAAACAGATCACTAGGGGAGTAAAAGGACCTCGGGAGAAATTTAATTGAGAACCCCTCTCATGGGGAGAGGACAATGGATTTCATGGAATGAGCCCCAGATTGCAGCAGGTATTCCCTGGTTGCAGGCATCCCACTGGGACCATTCTGGTCTGTTCTGCTTCAGAGAATGGTACCACCCCACCTCACTCACCCTCAGCTTTGGATTCCAAGACAGAAGCCAAGCAGCTGGTTCTTCTCCAGATGCAGTCACCCCAGTGCTCCTCATGCTTTAGCTGAAGCCCTTCCTCAGGGGAGAGGCTGACAGCTCCCTTTGATTGGCTATTGACAGTCATGCTGGGGCTTCTAAGTAGCTCCTTGTTAACCTTGAAAGATGACTATTTTAGTTCTGTCACCTCCTGCAGACAGAAGCACATGATTTAAGAGGTGAGCAGGTAGGAATTCTGTGGCCTTCAAACAGATAGCCCAGAAGCAATAGATACAGGTGAAACTCTATATGACTTGTCTATCTTTATGTCTTGGCTCTATCCCCAGTCCATTGTGTCAGATAAGAGATTTTTTTTTTGATACCTTCTGAAGGGCTAGGCTTACCAGGCAAGCACAGGAGCAATTCACAACACAATTTCTCTGTAAACAGCCTTCATGATACTGAATGATGAACAGACCTGGAGTGGTGCCATTTAGGCACAAAGAATACCCATCTTTTAGGGCAAAGGCTGTGTGAGCAAATACATAAAACACAAAACTCAAGTTAGTCTATTTAAATGCATAAATAATTAAGCTGTTACACTTGCACATTTTCTAAGCTAAGATCACAGCACAAAAAATTCTCTGCACTAAAAAATAAAGCACAGACTCAGGCTTCACTGTAGCCAGGCAAGTCAGAAGAAGGTGAAAAGGAGAATGAGAAGAGATGTGGTGGGCTGTGGAAGGAAGTTGGAGTTGTGAGCAGAAGAGATATTCTGTAAATACAAGCCACCATCTTGGTCATCTAAGTACTCACAACCCCCTGCTAATATCCAAAGAACTCTTAACTATAAGCTCCACATTTCTCCATGAGAGAGGTTCTCAGTTCAGTTTCTCCTAAGGTCTTTTTTCTTCCCTTGTGATCTTTTTCACATTTTCTCTTTCCTCAAATGCTACATGGTTCACCCGGCTTGGTTAATGAACAACATGGTTCTAGCTTATTACTATACTTGGTATACCAGTAGTACTCTGGTTCAGTTATGGGCAAGATTCCCCTAGACAGTTGGTCTTGAAACTCTCTGTACCCTCTCCTTACCTTGCTGGACCAGTGCTGATCAATAAAAACCCTTCTTCAGCTCCTGCTGAGTATAATATGGACCCATGACTTCCTTGCCTGATAGACCAACTGTAGTGTGTGCTGAACTGTAGTGTGCCTATGGCTGTTCACTCCCCAAGTATACAGATGTCTCTGTGTGTCTTTTGCTACTATAGCTATTTCTTCTGTTTCTATTGGCTTCACCCATATTCGTGTGAATGCAGGAATTTCAGGGGGTACAATTTTGTTCCGCTACCAACCTGTTCAAAGAATTCCTTCTGTAATAAAATGCCTCTGCACAATCTCCATGAATGTCTTTCCCAGATGTTGTAGATGGGCTTTTATTGAATGTCATAGGTTTAGATGGGAAGAAACTAACTTTGGGGTTTCTTTCACCTTCCATGGCAGCTCTTCTATGGCTGCATCCTATGTCCAACTGTCAAATGGCTCTCAGCCACAGATAAAGTTTGTCTTATTTTATCGCACGTTTTCCTCATACATATAGCCTGTAGTTTTACATGGTCCCTTGGTGGCTAATAGTGTTTACTGCCCTCCTCCACTGTGAGATATACCAGACCTATCACCCCTCATGCCTCAGTAAACTCCTTTCTTGATAACTAGACTTCAGCGTCTTGGCTTTCTTTCACTTGGACCTCCAGACAAAGTTCAAACCTCTATCCCTTTTCCATTGCCACTTGGAGGCCTGTCTCATCTTATGATTACAGGAAAAAAGGCTTTCTCCATCCCACACTTGGCTTTGATAGTCAAACAACTCTGTCTTTTCCACTGCCAACCCCAAACAGTCTTGGTCTCACTAACTCAGGTGTTTGGGTTAGATTTATAACATGAACAAAGCTATCTTCTTTCTTCTTGCCCTTCAATGAAACAAACTGTTGGACATTTACCAATGTTGTTAAGTCTCTTTTGATATTCTAAGGACAAGGCCTTTTACATATGTGTGCCTGGAATCATAGAATTTATCTTAATCCCCTTGAAATAGTGAAGGAGAGCCGGGCAGCGGTGGCGCACGCCTTTAATCTCAGCACTTGGGAGGCAGAGGCAGGCAGATTTCTGAGTTTGAGGCCAGCCTGGTCTACAGAGTGAGTTCCAGGTCAGCCAGGGCTACACAGAGAAACCCTGTCTCAAAAAACAAAACAAAACAAAACAATAGTGAAGGAAGGGCACAGAGCAAGAAAGAGATGTATTTCCTTCCATTTAGAGGGACAGACGTATTTGGATTCTACATGTCTGTTTAAACAATGTGTCCTTTGGTCAGTTTAGATAGAGCTTAGAACAATACTTCTTAAAGTTTAAGGGTCAGAAAATGATCCCACCAGGCAGATTTTGATTTAACAGGTCTGTGGAATAACCTGAGAGCAAGGATCTGGAAAAAGTTTATGCCCCTGGTTGTTCCGCCATGTGTAAACCACCTTTGAGATCCAAGGAACTGGACTTCTCCACTAGGCACTAGGCTTGTCCACACTGAGGTCTTCTTTAGTGGCTCGTTTCATTCACCAGTCCTCCCCGCTGTCTCTACCAGGCTTTGCATCCCCTGTGCAAAAGCCTCGGCAGCCTCCTTCCCTGCTGACCCAGACCCTGCCTCATTTTGGGTTCCCTTAATGACTGACAGTATTTATCTCCCCCACTCTTGTTGGTTCTACTAGATGTAGCATTCATTCCCTGTGCCCCAACTGCCTCCTTCCTTGCCGACCCAGACTCAAGGTCTGTTTCCTTTGCTCATGGAGCGACCTAGCATCCAAGTCCTTCTCAGTACTGAACTGTAAGGCTCTGTGCAGTGTGCTCGATCCTGCTTTACACCAATGCCTCCTCTTGACGATCTCCCCCAATTCCATCATGAAAATTTTCATCCTGAGTGACTTTTAGGCCTCAATTCAGTTTAGCTCCCAACAGTTCAGTTCAGAAACGTCCCTGCATATATTTTTTTTTTTAATGTCTGAGGAACTTGCTTAGAGCTTAGACAAAGATGTTATTAACAAAGGTGAAGGGTTAAGTTGTGCAAATGTTAGAGCAGACCTGGAGAGAAGAGCCCAAATTCATATTTGTTATATGTGTTGTGTGCTTGTAATAGGCATGGGTAGAGGGCCTGCTTGTAGTGGTAACTCCCAGGACCAGATCATCTGTGATTGGAGCTCAGCTGTGGTATTCATAAACTGTATGATCTTAGAAATGTTACTTAACTTCTTTTGGTCTTTATTTCCTTCATTGTCAAACAAAGATAACAGCAACTACTTCCTAGAGCTGTCATTTTGGAGATTAAATGGGCTGCTCTTTATAAAGTGCTTTGAATATTATCATACATAGTGTTTGAAGGACTTCTTTTGAAGAGTAGATGTGCTGAAGTGGTCACTCAAGAAGAGACCAGGTAGAAGATTTGAATTTAAGGTCCATCAGCCTTTTGTTGAGATCCAGGCCTAGAGACAAATTTCTTGAGAGATTGTAAGCTGCAGATTGATCAGCAAAGTGGAAAGAAATAGAAACTTTAAGGTCTACCACTATGTAGGGAGTGGGCAGGAGGAATGAAATCAATTCAGAAAACTCAGGATTGTGACCCAGGAAGAAAGAAAGTCAGAGGACAAGTAGGTAGAGAACTGAGAAAGGAGAAGCATTTAACACAAGTGACCTAGGAACATGGGGTAGAGATGGAAAGAAAACAAAAACAAACAAAAAAACAACCTTTGCTCCCATGGCCAAGGAAGCACATGTCAGCTGCATAGAATTCCTATTTGTTTCTTTGCCACCCATCAACCATCAATGCAAAGGAGGAAGTTTATGATATACAGCATCATAGACTGGGTGGGGACTGTCACATGGGTGTCACACAGCAGGCCTTACTCAGTGCTGCTCAAGTATCATTTCTGCTTCTACACTGTTGTCTTCTGGCCTTTGGTGGCACCTTACCCTTCTTGTCTATTGAATAAAGAGACAGTAAACAACATTGGAAGAATCTCATTTCCTGCCCTGCCCTTCCTTCTTAGGGTAGGGGACCCTAAGGAATGGGGAAGCAAGGACTTCTTGGTGGTGAATGTCATTTTATGCTGAGACTAAGTCATTGAAGAAATTAAGATGAGGTCCCATTAAGTATGGGCTAGAGGTAGCTAGGTGGTAAATGTCTTAGGAGAGCTGGCTAGAAACCCTCCTCTTGGTCTCCACGGCATCTTTGGGCAGGGGTAATGAGTCTTCCTGATAACCCAGTGTGCAGTTGCAGGGCCCAAGATATGTCTAGGAAGCCTCTTCAGGTCCAATGACTATCTTTACTTCTGGGATACCATGTGATCTGCGATTGGTGGTGACAGTGATAAACTATTGGTTGTCACACTGGGCCAGATGAGCTTAGGGTAGTTTTTCAGATTTAAGATGGTAAGCTCCCAGGTGGCCATTCTGTTGATAGCAGAGACTAAGCTTCTCCAGGTGCCATCTAAGTGACAGTGGAGAGGTCTTCAGCACCGAGGTAGAGTTTTAGGCATCTGCCAGTGGGAGAACAGAGAGTGATGGGGAGAAGGGAAGATGAGCGTGGAGGAAGGAGGGGTGTGTGTGGGTTGACTGAAGAGCCTCTGCTAAGAAATTATAATTCCCCAGCCCTGTGGGCCAGGTAAGAGGGAGAAAGGGAAGGGGGGCATTGATTGGGAGGTGAGGGGGAGATCTGACTCATTCTTGTGTTGACAAATAGGCTGGATTCCTTTCACTCGGCTGGACTTTGCCCTTTCAGGATGTACAGCCAGCGTCAGCACACTGCTAATGGGGCTTTGAGAGTCTCCTTTGATGAGCACGTCCCAGAAAGCAGGTATTAGCCATTTCTGCTGGGGAGGCAATGAAGGCATTTGCAGCTGAAATCGGCTTTCCTGGCTGCCCTAATAAAGCAGAGACTTTCAAAGCCCCATTAGCAGTGTGCTGACTGCGGCTTTACATCTGTACTAGCCCAGTGCAGGGGAGGGGAGTGCTGGGCACGCGTATCCTGAACCCCACCAAACAAACCGACTGACCAAAGCCAGCTTCATTTCTATCAACACATTTTGAGCTCCTTAGAAAAGAGACCCCATCTCTTCTACCAAGTGCCTAGCATGTGGCAAAATAGACTCTCAGTCGATGTTTGTGGAAGTGATGAACAAGTCTGGAGGTTGTCATCTGCTAAAAGGAGCTGCAGTGCCACATTTTGAGATGGCTCCCAGTCCTTGGTGAGTCTGTAATACACAGTTATGAGGTGGATGGATGACAGGTCCAAGTGGGGGTTGCGAAGAATGAATGGGGTACAGGAAAAGGAAACTGACTTGCTCATTCTACCCCTCCTTGATGAATTCTTCAAGCAGAAGACACCAAAAGACATGCCCCGTGTCTTCTTCAGAAGATGGCTGGGGACCCTCCCCTTGTTAGGTACCAAATGTGAGGAATTGGTATGAAGAGGACGGAGGATGGGAAGCAATGCCAGGCAGTTTTGTAAGAGGTAGGTATCAGCAACTCAGCATAGACAGGAATGGTCTCCATGTTCTGGAGTAGGTAGTAGAACCTCTCAGAAGTCATAGGACTCACTCACTCACCAAGCTTTCTAAAGATGTAAGAGGTAAGACCAGAATTCAAATGTGAGTCAGCTGGCTTCCCACACCTCCTCCTGTTTCCCTCTGGACCAAGAGTCCAGGAAGGCTGCCATTCTGGACATCAAACTTTTAGACAGATGGTCTTTACCACCTGCCCTCACCATGTGCACATGCCCTTTGTTAGATAGCAATCTCAAAGGGGACTGACCCAATTGTATCCGGTTCTAGGAATTTCCATGGACCAAAGCACCTCTCTTGAGAACTGGTGGATAAGCAGTATAGCAGCCCTGGGGCACAGCTTCCATCAAAAAATACATCTCCCTTCTTCCTACTGCTCTTTCCCTAATGCTTATTCTTCCTGACAGGGCCTTCCAGAAAGTCCTGGAAAAGGGGGGGAAAGCGCAAATAAATAAATGGAAGGAAACAGATAAATACTAACATATGGAGGTTACCTGAACTGCCTGCCCTGGATATTTACTCCTTGAATTGGTTTGACTAAGGCTGCTCCTGATCTCACAGAAATCCTCTGAAAGCGCTGGGGTGTGTGACTGGGGCTGTTTGCCTGGCCGTTATGCCATTTGAATATTTCCAGTCAAGGTTTAGTCGCTGCACATCTTTGAGAATCCTCTAATCAGAGAAATTAACTCTCATCAGACACAAGAATTAATCTTTGTTAGTGTTGATGTCAGTCTAACTTTGCCTTCCTCCGTGCCAGACATGGAGAGGGACATCCTAGTAGAGAGCTGCTGCCACTGCCAAAGACCTCAACAAATGAACGGAAGTTGCCCCTCCTCCCACCTGAGGCAGGAGGTCTGTGTGGTGCAAGAATTCTAACCTGATGCTCATTGCTGATTTGTGCTATATATACAGACACCTAACGTTATTGAGTTACTTGAAAGTGTGAGTATGGTTATGGGGGTCCTTGGGAAAGGTACCAACGCCAAATGCCACCTAGCCACGTGTCAGGTGGTATCACCCAAAGAGAAAGGCAGATTTGCTATTTGCTCATCAGTGTGTTAAATGAAGTCTCATATTTTGAAATCATCCTTTGGTGGAGGGGGAGGGGCAGCAAGGGTGATGACAGGCCTCCAATCCCATCCATGCAAAGTCTGGCGACAACTCCGAGCTTCTGAGAATCGCAACTTGAGTCAAAGAGAGCCTGTAATGTTAAGGAAATCTGATTGCTGCCTAACAAATAAATGAGATGTTAACACCATCTTGCATAATGTATATTTCATATCCCCTCATTTGCTCATGAAAAATATATTGCATAGACTTGTCTGTTAACATCACAGTCGGTGACTCCAAGCGCTTGATTTTGTTAGTATCATGCTATCTCAACACTTAAGTCAGCTGTAGTTGCTGGTGTTGGTAGCCTTCTAGAGGAGGTTTTTTCTTGAGGTTGTTTCCTCTAGGATTAAACACTCTGGGGGCTTTGCTTCTGAGGGAAGAGTGGGTAAGGAACGTGTTTGTGTGGTGATTAGAAAGGGCCTCTGTCTTTTTTTTAATCCTGTCTATCTGTGACCTTGAAATTCTACCTCTTTTTGGCCATCAGTTTCCCTGTCTGTAAAATGAGGCGATTGGTCAGGATAATTCCTAAGATTCTTCTAGCACTAATCTGTAACTTATCTGTAAGTGATCCCTGAGGAAGCAGGGCAGGGAACAGCCTTAGGGATCTGTGACCTAGGTGGAGGTGAGATTTAGGTCAATATGGTCAGAATTTAAACCACTTTCATAGGCACCATCAGAGGTTCCCAAATAGGCTTGATACTCAGATAGATAGATGATAGAAAGATAGATAGATAGATAGATGATTGATAGATAGATAGATAGATAGATAGATAGATAGATAGATAGATAGATAGGAGACCCCCTTTAAGACAAGTCACCTTCTCACAGGCTTGTGACACACACACTATAAGAGCCATCTCTATTGTGGATGCAACCACGGATACCACCCACATTGATTCGTACCCTGGTGGGCTCATGGATCACTGACAGCCATGTCCCCTGGCAGGCTGCCTGGAACTCACCAGTGCCTGTCCGTAGCCCCAGCTGCACCTCTGTTTTGCAGGCTACCCTTTGGGTTTAAGCCACCTACTGTCATTCTGGGGAGCAGTCACATCCTCAAATCCTCAAAAGCCAGGGGTTTCTAGGAGGAGTGGCACTGGCAGGAATGAGTGGTGGCTTGCAGAAGCACAAGGAGATAACAAAGTTTCTTTCAAACATCTTTTCATAGTTCAGAGCCCTAGGAGGCCGCTAAACAATGTATTGGCAGCCAGGCCGAGTTCTTGCTATCTTGTTGACTGAAGCATTCATTGTGAGGCTTCCCAGGCATCCTATTATGAGGGAAAGGAAGGCTTTGACCACTTCTGCATAGTGCAGATTAATCTGCCTGCTGCACTGACACCTTAACTTCCCGGTCTTTGTCTCATCCGGTGTCGGGTGTCACAAGGGAGGATGAGTTGCTCTCCCTGTTTTTTTGGCTATGTCCTTTTTAATCTTTTTTAGCTGTCTTTGATTGTGAGTCTGTGCTTCCCGGGAAGCCAGCAAAGTGTTTGTGTGGGGCTCAGGAGGGACTTCTGTGTGCTGCAGGGGCCTTAACCCTAATCACTCACTGGTAGTTCAGGGACAAGGTGACCACCTCTCCTTTCTTGACCTTCCTACTTGGAGGATCTCAGAAGATCAAACCAGGCAAACAGCCTCAAAACAAGCTTCCCAAGAAGACAAATGGGCTCACAGCCACCACGGCCATCTTAAAACTCCACCCAGCCTGTACAGCTACAAGAGATGGAGGAAGGATTAAAGGAAGAGGATGCTAGGTAATATAGTTCGATGTCAATTTCTGAGAGGACGAGCACTTAGAGTATGTTTGGCATCTGGCAAAGCTGCCACTTCCCAGACTTGTAAATCGATCCCAACAGGGCCTGGGTCTTAAAACAAATCATGCTCCACACTCAGTGAAATAAAAAGTAAATAGAAAAATACATTTGGTCTTTTTTGTTCCTCATCTGTGGTTTTACAGGAGCCAGCCTGCTGCATTCTAGAGGAAGGAGCAAGCTGGCGGAAGGAAATCAGGTTGGAGTTTTTCTGAGTTCGCAGCATTTACACATCTGTGACGTGGGGATAAAAAGAATTCTACCATGATTATTGTAGAGTCTATCATCTGAATAGAGCGGACACACAACAATACTGGGAACATTGAGGTTAGGTATTTGGAAGGGTCACAGCTTCAGCGAGAACATGATCATTGGCTATTTGGTGCTGCCCTTTCTGGCTAAAATTGCCAAGGATTAGCAATCTGGGTTCAGGAACAGATTTGGTGTCTGAGGCCAAATAGGGTGATATCCTGCTGCGGGGGTTGGAGAGGGAGAGGTGACATATCAGGGTGGTGGCTGGCTGCCTCACAGCCGGGGGGAAGTAAACACTCTTTATTTTTTGTATTTATCTAGGCAGGAAGGGAGGATGTTGGCCTAAACCAGGCCTGGTGGGATTAGTTTGATGTGAAGAGGGTACAGACACATTCCTTTTTTCAACTCTTATTTTAGAATTCAGAATTCTTCAGATTTTAGAAGACTAATCAAAAGTAGTGTACACGATGCCAAGTCAGGGGTCTTAATTTATGAGAGAAAAAAATCAGATATTTGTGGAAGCTATTCATTTTTAATTGGGATAAATGAAGTCTACAAAGAAATTCAGGTCAGGACAGTTTTGTTGCCAAATGAGTCATAAAAGAAATGTCTTAAGTATCCAGAGCTTTTTAAAGTTTAAAGTTGCACCCGGTTGATTCATAATAGTAACAGAGATAATGATAAATAGTAACCGTTTCATTTACTAATCACTTTCCTTGTGTTAGGGTCACTAGGTGCCTTCCATAGATGTTCATATTTATCCTCTAACTGTCTTAGGATATTAGAATTAATATTTCCCTTTTAGTGATGGGGAAACCAAGGTTTAGGGAAATTATACAGCCTACCTGCAGGTTACACAGGCAGGCACCAGTCACCCTAGGATTTGAACTTATATTCATTTGATTGCAAAATCTATAGTGATAAAAATGGCTTTGGGTTTCTTCCTGGCACAGTAGAGGTTGACTTGAGCTGGAGTTCAAACAGTTTGTCTTGTGGGTGATAGACTATTTGCAAGGCAATTCCAGCCACATTGTGTCTTAAATGGCCTTGTAGCTGCAAGCTATAAACAATCAAGAGGTAGATTGGGTACGAGAGAATATCAGACTGACCTATCAGACTGACCATCACCCTATGGGCAAACCAACTATATTGACATAGGCTTAGCCCATTGACCTTGATTTGATCTTCACCACTCAAGATAAACTTCCTTCCTGTTCAAATGTTCTCTTTTGGAACTCAGTTGTCAGAGTGAGCAAGCCTTGAAGGCCCACACCATGCCTCCTCTCTGTGTGACCTCTATTGTGTGGGTAGAGTACTACATGGGGACAAAAGTCCTAATGAGTCTTAATGTGGGAGGAAATGGCCATCCTAAAAATAGCACCAGGCCCTGTGGAGTAATGACATCATTAGCCAACCCCAGCCTAGAGGGATCCTAAGCACTTTTGACTAGACATTTTATTTTAGCACAAGATGTATCAAGTAGATCTATTATGCTTGTCAGCCCAACCAAGGGTTGCAAGGCAAGAATTAAGTGGAAGGGGCATGTGAAGGGCTATGGTACTTCCTTTAATCACATTTTACAGAATTAGAATAGTTGCTAGCTTGACTCCTTGGCTGGGCAGTCTTCACAAGCCTAACAAAACAGATCTGAGGAAAGAAGAAATTCTACCCCATGGAGAAAAGGACTTGACATTTTAGCTTCCTTGTGAGGCTTGCAGAGGAGAAGCCTGGGAAACTGGATTAAACAGGAGCTGCTGAGAGAGCCAGAAGTCAATGACATGGACACTTCCTCTGCCTCGGGATTATCCTTCTCTCTTCGGTTGACAAGTAAGCAGAAGGTTTCCTCTTTCTCATGGTCCTTTTCCTAACAGGGTTCTTAGACTCATGCATGAAATAACACGGTCTTATTACCGTCCCCTCAGCTCTTCTACTCAACCATGAAGTCTGTGAGTCGAGGCTTGGAATTACTCATGCCCTCTTCTCAGTCCTAGGCATAGGGCCCTATGTGAAGAACTGCAGTAAAAATCTGTTGAGTTAAATTAAAAGCTTGCAAGTTCCTTGGGTTCATCTTTGTCTGGTCACCTAGGAGAAGTTATTACTAATGTCCTTTAGCCTTAGGAATTGGAAGCAGAAGCCAGTCCTTTTTTGAGAAATAAAATGTATATCTTATTACAAGATAAATACAAACACAAAGAGGTTAAACACAAAGAGGCTCGTATGTTCAGCTTGAGTTAAGTTGACCTAAAACCTCAGGTTCCCCTTCACACACTATAATGACAACCCCCACCTACTATCTGCTGCCTTCGTGGAGGGCAATAAATGATATCATACCCGGCCATAGTGTGGAGACAAATCAGCCTCCTATTGTAATTTCAGATCTAACATGTCTTTCCCTTTGCTCTTGACCTGATCCGCTACAGGCATGGGAATGGTGTCTTCATGGGTTCAGAGCCTCAAGGAAGGAGATAAGTGTGTGCTTACCCTCAACCTGGCCTCCTTCAAGTCTAGCCATATACTTGATTTTCCCATAACAGAGAAAATGCAGCTGCCTCCCCCTCTGCTTCCCTTCCTCCTTTCTCTGCCCTCCTTTCCCACTTGCAATGTCTCTCAGCCCTCCCTACTTTGCTCTGCCCCCTGGGGCCCGTCATAATTAGAAAATGGAGGAAGGAGGGGAGCCAGCCTAGTCCATCAGGGCTTCAGAGGGAGCTGGGACTGCGTGCTGGGGACCCAGGGCTGCAAAGGTTTCAATATCTCTTTTCCTTTCCCTACCACAGACCCTGTCAACACACTGGGCCCGATGCTAAGCACCAGGGAGGAACTAAGTCCAAGAGCTCATGCTTTTCCTTAGTAATCCATATATAGTTCATATTGATAAATGTAAGTATGCATTCTCCTGGGGTACAAATTCTCAAGGAAATCCTTTTGTATTACCCTCTCTCTCTACTTCTATGTTATGGCTCCTACAGACCCTCCATTCTAGCAGTCAAAAGGAAAACAGTAGTTGTATTGGATGGCTAGCTGCATCCCAAGCCTTTCCTCCCTGCTCCAAGCATCGGTGAGCACAGCTGAGCATGTTTTAGCTCAACACCACGGGCTCTGCACAGGAGATGGATGCAGGCGTTTGCAGCCTCTGCTGTACCACACTCTTGCTCCTCCACTGGCATTTTCCTGAGCAATGCTGAGGGGATCATTAATCTGTCTCCTTGCTATTTTTCTGCCCAGCCCAGGGGACGATGTTGGCCTATAAATCAGCTCGGTGTAGAGTGGGAAAAATCAAGAAAGGGATACAGTAGTAAAGAAAATAGCCACTTAGGAAGGATACAATCCTCAGTCTAACACCCAGAAAGTGGAGGAAGAAGCTTTGGTGATCTTTTGAGGAAGTAACGTAGAAAGATAAAATCACAGCATCCTAGCAGGGCAAGATCTAGGACAAAGGGGATCTCGGATCTCATCTTCGAGATGCAGTTCTAAGCTTCTTGTTCCAGCTAATCCCTCAGGGATACAAGTAGGCCATCTGCTGAGGTGGAATCCCACCCTGCTCCCCCTCAGCTTTCTGCAATTGGGAAACTACAGCATTTGCAGAGAAACAGAACAAATTCCACCGTGCCATTTATACAAACCCTACCTATCTGCTCACTGCAATTAATTATTAAAACCCACTGGAAGAAGAATTCTACGAGGCACCCTCAGGATTAGGAGGCAGTATGGTGGATAAGGAGAGAGGCCTGGGGTGTGGCTGGACTGGCCATTTTCTGAATCTCTGGGCTAGTTCCTCTGTTTCCCTATCCTTTAAGGTGAGCTTGAAAGCTGAGGTTCTGTGACATGGCATCTGTCAGAACAGTGATGGGAAGAATTTCTGTTTCACTCATTGACTCTGCCATGTCTTGGCTTCCATTCTTAAGGCTCCATGACTTACAAGGAGAAAGGGATGCTTCCTTGCGGCTGTCACAGTGGTCCTAGCTCTAACCTGCTGGTATCTAGTGCATACCAGTATGACTGGTCCCTTCTAGGCCAAACTCTGCTCCAGGGAGTTTTAAGAATTTGCCAAAGTATTTTCATGGGTCCAAGAGCTCAAGCTTCAGAAAGAGAGGCAAGCGACTGATGTGGAATGCAAGATTGTGGGGCCTGGATGAAGCTCTGAAACCACATCTCTGAAACGAAGCCACTGTACCTGTCTTACTGGTTTCTTGTGAGCACTAAGGATCAGGTAGGACAAGTAAACAGTACTCGGAGGCACTCAGTGTGGGAAACCATTACTATGATTAGATCATTGGAGTTAAAGACAGAAGGTGAATGGAATGAACACGCCTTCCAGGGAGATAGCCCACAGACCAGATAATGTGGGTGTGCTTATGATATAAGTATGTGTATGTGGATCAGGAGGGTTTGACTCTATGTATATGTGCATGGATATATGAGTAAAGGAATATGTGAATGTGTACATGTATGTGCAAGCGTGTGCCGTGTTTTTCAGTTGGGGTATACAGGGTAACTAGCTCTACAGGCAGACTTTGCCTTTGTTCACACTTCTATTCCTGCCTGGCACCTCCTTCTCACTTTTCCTATTCCATGTTCTCCTAGTAATTGACCAGGAGTCAGCTTGTAATGGAGGCTCTTTGAATCCAGCCTTGAGCTCTTAGAGAATGACTGATCAGTCCCTTTCCTGTCTTCCTCTGTATTCACTAGACAAGCAGCAAGTAGAGGGGCCTATGTAAGGTCTACATGTCACAGTTTAGCTGAGCTAACTTACCTTCAGAAGCCCTAGCTTCCTTGTCTGTCAGATGGACATAAGGGTGTCTTGTTCATAGGATTCAGAGTTTTCAGAACATAATGTTATAGAGCATTTCACATGGTGCTTGGTCTGTAGTGAGTGAGTGTCAGGCCATGCCACACATCGTCATTACCCCCACTGCTGTGTCTGCAACATTACAATGTTAGAGTAGCCCACTGTGTCTGGTCTCACCAATCTTGAACTCTCCTGAGTGGAGACTCTTTCTCTAGCATTCAAGTCAGCGGCTTGGCTCTGTAGCTGTTTAGTAAACAACATTATTTCTTTCTTCTGCTCCATCTTTACCTCTCCACACTTGCCTTCATGTTACCATTAGGATGAAAGCCTGAAAGCCAGGGCACAGCCTTGTCCCTATTAAAAACAGATATTCTTAGTCAATTCATTAAGACCCACTCTGAATCTATATTTAGCAGGCATGCAGCATATATTTATTACATCAGCACGGCTATTTTCCCCCACTCCTGTCTTCAATAGACTCAGTTGAAACACTAGGGAATGTCTTCTGCTCTACCAGTGTGTCTAAGGCCTAAACTTCTGGTAGGACAATACCCTACTGTGCTGCTCCACACAAAGTGCCTTTGGCCATCCTGGCCTGCCCAAACATGCAGCACCAAACAAAATTGCACCCAGAGAAGAGACTGGCTCACCAGAGAGCTGACCCCTACTGATACAGATGTGCCATTGTGTAGAAAACGGGCCCTCAGACCCTCTCATTTGCTATCCTCCATGTGCCTCCTACGATACAGATCTAAGAAGAGATTCAAATGGAAGCTAATGCCTATTCTTCTTTCTCAGACTCTTAGGCTTGACATCAGAACTGCCCTCCACATTTTGAGTGGGAATTAGAAGTAAGCTGTGTTCTCTATGACCCAGGATTTAGCATGCATGCATGAAGTCCAGGTATCTGAGAAATGTCTTAGAGCATGTCTTGGATTTCTATCCTTCAGTCTTCAGGTCAACGTTTCTACCTCGATGTGCTACTAGAAATTTTTCCTCACTGTATAATTTTAGGAGCTTCATGCTTGGCATGAGCATGCCTTTTGTGGTAGAGACTGCTGCTTTAAACTCACCAAGGAAATGCATTTGTCTTCTTTGCTAGAGATGGTCCCCTCTGCCTGATGCAAATATCTTGGTGTATAGGAATTAGACTGTCAATGCTCTCTCTTCCCTTGGGCCTCATCAGACCTCTGAACTTTAGAATTACTCAGGCCCTTGTTTCCTTCCTTAACTTGGTGTGGGTAAGTGTAGACACACTAGAATCTTTGGCCCCTCTCTACGGTATCAGCCAGACAGATTTTTCCTAGTTGCTCTTGGAGCATTGGGAACTAGAAAAGTATAAATGCTTTGTGGCTATCTTCTCTGTCCCTTACAAGGGTGAGTTATGGGCAATGACCAAGCACTTAGATTTTGCTGAGTGCACATATGTGTAAATGCATGTGAGCGTGAGAAAGACACAAAGGAGATTCCAGTTTTAGATGATGCAAAGGTAGGGTGTTTATAGAACCTACCCAGAGAGGTTTTCCAGCAGATGGTTAGCTACCTGATGGTAAAACTCAAGAGACTTATCTAAGTGACAAGCATAGATATTAGCACCACCAAGTTATGCAAGGTCATTAAGTCCATGACTCTTCCTAGGAAAACTTTGCAGATAAGTAACAGTGGAATTTTGATCCTGGAAGACTCCCAGTGTTTAGCCAGAGGTGAGTGAAAAAGCTGCTATAGACTACCTGAGGACCCTGCTATACCACTCCTGGGCGTATACCCAGAAGATGCTCCAACTGTAATAAGGACACATGCTCCACTACATTCATAGCAGCCCTATTTATAATAGCCAGAAACTGGAAAGAACTCAAATGTCCCTCAACAGATGAATGGATACAGAAAATGTTGTATATTTATACAATGGAGTACTACTCAGCTATTAAAAACAATGACTTCATGAAATTTTCAGGCAAATGGATGGAACTTGAAAATATCATCTTGAGTGAGGTAACTCAGTCACAAAAGAAACACACATGGTATGTACTCACTGATAAGTGGACATTAGCCCCAAAGTTCAGAATACCCAATATTCAATTCACAGACTATCTGAAGCCCAAGAAGAAGGAAGACCAAAATGTGGATGCTTCAGTGCTTCTTAGAAGGGTGAACAAAATACTCACAGGAGGAAATATGGAAACAAAGTGTGGAGCAGAGACTGAAGGAAAGGCCATCCAGAGACTGCCCCACCTGGGGATCCATCCCATAAACAGCCACCAAACCCAGACGCTACTGTGGATGCTGGGAAGTGCTTGCTGATGGAAGTCTGATACAGCTGTCTCCTGAGAGGCTCTGTCAGAGCCTGACAAATACAGAGGCAGATGCTCGCAGCCAACCATTGGACTGAGCATGGGGTCCCCAGTGGAGGAATTAGAGAAGGGACTGAAGGAACTGAGGGGGTTTGCAGCTCCATGGAGGGAGGAAAAGTGTAAACAAGCCAGACCTCCAAAGACTCCCGGGACTAGACCACGAACCACATAGTATATATGGAAGGACCCATGGCGCTGGCTGCATATGTGGCGATGGATGGTCTTGTTTGACTCCAGTGGGAGGAGAGGCCCTTGGGCCTGAGGTCCAAGTGTAGGTATGATGGTCTTTATATGCTTGGCCCAGGGGGTGGCCCAATTAGGAGGTGTGGCCTTACCTCCTTGGAGGTAAGTGTGTCACTGTGGGTGTGGGCTTAAGACCCTCACCCTAGTTGCCTGGAAGTCAGTCTTCCACTAGTAGCTTTCAGATGAAGACTAGAACTCTCAGCTTCTCCTGCATCCTGCCTGCCTGTATACCTCCATGTTCTCACCTTGATGACAATGAACTGAAGCTCTGAACCTGTAAGCCAGCCCCAATTAAATGTTGTCTTTTATTAAGACTTGTATCCATTGTGGTGTCTGCTCACAGCAGTAAAACCCTAACTAAGACAGTAGGGGAATGCAGAGAGGGAAGATGGGAGTGGGCGGGTAGGTGGGGGAGCACCCTCATAAAGGCAGGTGGAGGGTGGATGTCCAAAGGGGAGACCTGGACAGGGGAAAACATTTGAAATGTAAATAAAGAAAATACCCAATCAAAAAAAGAAAAGGAAAAAGAAAAGGCTGCCATTGGACTGATGGTTCAGTAGGTAAACGCTTGCCGCTAAGACCGACAACCTGAGTTCAATCCCTGGGACTCATATGGAAAAAGATTCCACCAATTTCCACAGCTGTCTTCTGACCTCCACATCTCCACATCACACAAGTGTGACACCGCCTGCCTGGGAGGAAAAGTATCATAAAAGCAAACCAAAGCAAAGAAAAGGCTGTTGTGGAACTTACGGTTGTCGGTTTCACAGCTGTGCCAGATGGGAAACAATTTGAGAGGAAACAGGACTAATTTTGGCTCACGCCATCTGAGGTTTCAGTCTGTGGTAGTCGGGTGGCTCCAGTGCTCTGGGATTGTGGTGTGGAAGAACGTCACAGCACAAGGACATGGTGGAATGGACTTACACGCCTCCTGCCATCTCAGAAGCCAAGTGTTGGAGAACATCGGGAAAAGTCTAGAGACCAAGTATATCTTTCTGGGGCACTCCTAGTGACTGGGCCCATCTACTTTCCTCTAGCTCTGAATGATGTCACCATATTACAAACTCAGAAGTGTATGACTCTGTGGATCTTAGCACTGCTCTCCCACTCACAATCCAGCTACTGGTCAACAATCTACATCTTAAGTACAAACCTTCAACACAGGATTGTTTGGGGGGTTGGAGGGATAACTAATATCCAAAATATGACAGGGTCTGAGAAGAAATGTTGGCAGGAGCAGGAAGAATTCCTGAGAGCAGCCTGTTCAAAGCCCAGGGACAAAAGAACCTCAAGAATGAGAAGCAGCCAATAAGGTAACAGCTTAAACTACACATCGGATGTAGTTGCAGATGGTACTGGTGACTCTGGAACGAGCTATTTTAGCATTCTGGGGCAAAAGCCCAGCAGGTGTTATCCATGTAGTCTCTGGAGTTTGCACTGGCTACTTTTCTCATCACTGTGGCCAAATACCTGGCAGAATCAACTCAAGGGTGGAGTGATTTATTTTAGCTACACTATAGGATTCATTATATCTATGGTACATCGAGGCAGAAGCACCAGGCTAGTAGGAGCTGGTGGCAGCTGCTTCTCTCTCACACGGTACTGACCAGGAAGCAGACAGATACTGAGGTCCTATCTTTAAAATCCACCCCCAGTGATTCACGTCCTGCTTTACTATCGTTCAGGGCACTGCTACCAACTGGGGACCAAGGGTTCAGACAATGAGCCTTTTAAGCGGGCATTTTACATGTAAACCTTAACACAGACGAGGGTGAGGTTAGGTGCTACTTCGTTACTGTGTTAGAACACCATGACCAAGCCGACATGTATAAGAAGGACTTTGTTTTGGCTTCCTCTTCCTGGTAGGGATGTGTAGGCAGCAGGTAGGCATGGCAGCCAGAGCAGGAAGCTAAGAGTTCACATCCTGAACCACAGACACAAAACAAAAGAAGAGAACTGGAAAACATCCAAGGAAGTAAACTCTCAGAGTTGGCCTCCAGTGATGTACTGCTCCATCTTCCACTCCCTTCTCTGCGAGCAGCACCACCAATGGGACACCAAGTGTTCACATGCCTGAGTCTACGGCAGACATTTCTCATTCAAACCCCTACACTTGGGAAAATGTTGGCGTGAAAAAGTATGTAAGGGCGGTAGCTAAGAACACAAGGAGATCAGGTGTACTAGCCAGAGTCCTCCAGAGAAATAGAACCAACAGTGTGTGAGTGTGAGTGTGTGTGTGTGTGTGTGTGTGTGTGTATTGACCACACATTCGATTTATTATAGGAGGTTTTGTTTGTTTTTACTTGATTCCCGGAGGCTAAACATGTTCACAATACGGTGTGTGCAGGGTGGAGTCACAGGAAAGCCTGTGAAAGTGTCCCTCACTCTGAATCCAAAGCTGGCTGAGCTGGGGAAACCAATGGGCTAACTCCAAGGCCAGAGCCAAAGAGTTGAGACCCTTAGAACCTGTTAATTCTGAGGGTTTGAAGATTAGAGAACCTGGTCTTTAATATTTGAATTTTGAGAACAGTATTTCCGCTCAAGGAAATACGTAAATCTAGCCTTCCTTTGCCTTGTTTTTCTGTTTGTTTGGACTCACAATGGATTGGATGTTGACCATTAATGTTGCTGAGGGCAAAATCTTTATTAGTCTACCAGGTCAAACGCTAATCTCCAGAAAGGTCCTCATAGAGACACCTGGACATAATATTTTATGAGATGTCTAGACATTTCTCAACTTGGTCAAAAAAAATGACACAGAATTAACCATCACAGCCAGTTTGATTGTTTTATTTTTCATGGAAGAGACTTGAATAGTACTCTCAGAGAAAGTACACAAGGGAAGGGTAGGAAAAGGATTATCGGTGGGAGAAACTCCCATGAGGCAGCAGGGCAGTGGATGCCAAATACAAGTGATAAGATCAGCCTCTGACAGGAGAGAGACCCCCGTTTGCCTTTAAACTAGATGGAGCAACCAATCATTAGACAATGAGAAGGACCGGAAGGCCGTTGGGCGGCAGATCAGGAGCCTACCATCTAACATTTGGCAGAGACAATCCACAAAGACAAATTAGGGTGGCCTGAACTTGAAATGTCTGAAATAATGAAACTCTGAAAGTGGCATTTCAGGGGCTCTGACACACATTCACAGTGACCCGTGATGGGACAGAAGCGGTGATGGTAATCAGTGACCCTAAAATGCTACCGCATGGTACCTGCCTAGTGCTAATGGAAGAGGTAAATTGTGCCTGGCGAGCAGGGCCACGTGGGAGGTGCTGCTCTCCCAAGGAGGGCGGGGCTTGGAGCTTCCCTTTGGGGAAGGATTGCAAGGCTACCTTGATGGGGCCTCTTCTTTCTCCCCCGCTGCCATTTTTCTTCATTATTTCTGCTGTGTCGCCCGTCACGTTGTCAGTTTCCTCTCAGAAGTGCGATAAATGGCGCCTCTCATGTGATGTCCTTAGGGGACACCTGTTATTTATTTCGATGATGGGCAAGATGCCATGGCTAATTAAGAAAAATTGTGGACTGCCCATGGCCAATCCGTCCTTCCTTGTCTGTTCAGCCCCATAGTCCTTCACCCTCACATCACAGCCCTTTCCCTTACTCGGACAGAGAGCTTTCAGGGAATGTGTAACAAGAAACAATGGGCCCCGCCCCTTTCTCTCTCCCTACATTCCCATAACCCACTTCCTGTGGGGAGTCATAACTGGACCCGTCTTCTAAGGCTCAGGCCTGGGAAAGGACATTTAAGTCTTTTCCCTTTGTCCCCATTCAGACACCTGGAGACACAGCCAGCACCGTATTTTCTCTCTCATGTCTTGGCAGGGACAGAAAGGTCACTTCTCATAGCTGCCTGGACATCACGACCTAGATACCCAAAATAAGCCTTTCTGAGCCTAGATGACCCACTGAGTCTAGTTCAAGTTTCACTAAGCAACCCAGTCCTGGGCTGCATATATCAGTGCCTAGGTTTACCTCAGTTCCCTAGGTTCCCAGGCTCCAGCAAAAGACAGTAGAAAGGCTGTGTCCTGGAGGCAGTCTGACTTCTGCAGCTCAGTGGTGGGATGACATTAGGAAGATTATAGTGGGGTCTGTGGACATCAGAATGAAGGACAGCTGTATATACAAACTGCTTTCTCTGGAGGCTTTCCTAACTGGGGGGGACCCAGATTTGGGAAGGGGACGATAGACAGGAGGCTTACCCAGGACAGAACTGTCTTGGTAAGAACTCCCCGACTGGCAACACCTTGGTTCATTTTTGCAGAAAAGTATAACTTCAGGTATTAGCTTGTGGGCTTAGGGAAATCTTTACGGTCCTGAAAAGGGAGGAAGGGTCTTTGGGATGACAAGGTAGGGTGAAGGTGAGAGATACGTTTGGCTGGAAGTTGGGTTCAGCCCGACATGTAGGCACCAGTGCGGCATGTGTGCTCCAAATGAGGACTGGAAAATGAAGCCTGCGCATTGGTATGGCGCTCATCCCGCCCTCTTCTTTGGATGGCCTATGCACAAAGCTTCCAGCCCTTCCTGCTGGTCAGGCTATCAGAGCACCGCCCGAGAAGAAATTACATTGTCTCCGGAGCCGCGATAACTTCAGAGCAGACTGTTTTGTTCACACCGGGACATAGCACAGCCTCCTCCTTCTATCTGAGCTTTGATTTCGCATCGTACCTGCTTTAACACACAGCCTAGGACAAAAGTCCTCTGTGTGTGGCTCCCTCCTCCAGCTCACCCTCGGATATGGCTCCCTGCCCCCATCCTGTCCTGACACACTCTCCACAGAGACCAGCAGACTGCAGAGATGAGATCTGGAGTTGGCATTCCAAGGACCCAGAGGCTTCAGGAATTGCAAATGCCTCTGATTAAAGCCAGCAGGCCTAATCTGAACACAAGTAGCTACAGTACTGGAGGAAATAACAGTTTGCTGGCTTTCTTCAACTCCTCCCGGGTCCAAGAAAGCAAATATTCACAGAGAAAAAGGAACAAAGAAGAGAGGGAAAAGACGGCCCCGTGCATGGATGTGTGGGTCTGGGCTCCCATTCTCTCTAGTCCGGGCAAGCTTTCCAGGGCATTCCACTCTTCTGCAGGGGAATGCCCTTACCTACACAGAGCTTCCTGGGGGAGACATATCTTCTAGAAGCCACTGTAAACACCCAGGAGGACGCTGGCATTCTAAACCCATCTGTGGCATTAAAGTCACCCCCACTCTGTTTAGAACAACCTGCTCCATGCTTTGATGGCTCAGGCAAGGGGCGCATGCTCTCTGGATGTGAGGGAAGCTCCTTGCCCGCCATGAACACGCAAACCCTTTGCCTCAGTCACCAGTTGTTGTTTAACAACATTGCTTCTGAGCACTGACGAAATCTCGGCAGGTCAGCGGTTGGCTGGACAGGGTTAGTAGAAAACACACAGGTAAGGGACTGTGGGATGTGGCTCTGTTGTTTGGCCTTGTAAACATGAGTCCTAGAGAGGACCAAAATTCTGATAAAATACTGAATCTGGTCACCCGCCCCTGTAATCCTAGTGTTGTGAAGATAGAAAACAGGCTGGTCCCTGGGGATTGCTGGCTGGTTGGTCATCTCACTTGGTGGACTGCAGGCCAGAGAGAGACCCTAATTCAAAAAGAACATCTGAGTTGTTCTCCAGTCTCCACACCACATTAGCAGAAGAGAAAGGAGTACCCGGAAGTCAGGATGTAGCAACTGGAACTCCCATCCTTTCAAACTTCCTGAGGCAGAAATCAGATGTCCAAGGGACGTGAAACTGTAGATGACATCACAAAGAGCAGGTGGTAGAAGAGCAAGAGGGGCTAGTAGAGCCCCCTTTCACCTCCTGCTGGACCCCAGTGAGTCCCCCAAGCTCCTTCCAACTGTAGTGGCCTGTCTCTGGGGTCATTTTAGCTCCTGGGCTGCCAGCTTCATGTGACAGCCATGTTCAACCCATAGAAGGCTTTCACACTGGCTCTCCCAACAAGGCAGCTCCTTCCAATGGCCATTCTCCATGAGGATGGGTGTGGGCAACACAGCACACAAGTCCTACTGTGGATGCAGATGCAGTTTCCTTGGGTGATACTCATACATCTCCATTATTCTAGAAAGCTTTCTAAGATTGAGATTCTCTGCCCAGGTCCCTTGTTACTTCTCTCTTTTTAAAAAATCTATATTATTTTTTCAATTGAGCTCATTTTTTGATGAAAAATGATATTGGAACAGGGTCTTCACGTGTCCCTAAGAGTTCACTGAGTAGATGGAGTCTGTTCTTACGTTCATTCATAACTATCCAGGCCTGACTCTGAATGCCAAGTACTGTGCAGGTATTGGGTTTCTGAAGATGAGGTCACAGACTGTAAGGAAGACACAATTTAATGCAGGAGACAGACAGAAATAATTAACTATGATAGAAGGCTGAATGAATAAGAGCTAAATAGCAGCATTTGAAATGACTTCTGCCTGGAGATTCAATCTGTGGCTGGCTGAGTCCAGGCTGAGCCGCTGGCTACCTGAGAAGGATTTCTTTTGTCCTCCAGTTCTTCTGAACTAACTCAATACAACTCAACCTTTAATCTTTCTTCCAAATGCCTGCCTCAGTCCTCCTGCCAAGAGTGCCTTGATGTGTTCTTCTTTCAACCAGATGACAATAATGATCATTTCCGGTACCACTTTATAAGTATCTCTGGGTCTTGGAGAAGTCATTGTATTAATAAATAGGAGACCCTGCATTTACTCTCTGCTATGGCTAATCTTGTGTATTCTTACTGCTACACTGTCTTGAGTCTGTACAAGTTTCAGGATTGAATTTACTCAAAACCACTTTGGAATGAAGCGAGGGGTATACGATTATTTTAAAAGTCTCCTTTCGACTTTATAGCGATCATCCAAGTTACAGAACCGTATCTATTTTCTTAGAAGTGTTGAAACTCATCTTGCTTCAAATTACAGGAATGGTAGTGATGCCATAGTGGGCTGAATTTTGCAAAGAGCTTGTACGCACATTAGGACATTCTATCTACTTAGCCACTCAGATATAGTCAGATGGCACCCACATTAGTTACCCCAAATATATCATCTATTTAAATAACTTATTCATGGCAGGCATTTTTCTAAGTGCTTTACATATATTAATTCATGAGAACCTATAAGGATCCATAATTACGATCACCATTTCAAAGATAAGAAAATTGAGACACAGAGGGTTAAGTAACTTGCCCTGAATTACAGAACTGTGGAATATCAAGATGGAGCTTGAACCAGCTCGTCTGTCTTGTAGATCTCATGCTTTGTTGAGGAGATTCCATCGCTTATGTTTTGGGTGATGTTTCCTAGCTATCAGGGGTTAACATATTTTTTAAAGATTTATTTATTTTTATTTTACGTGTGTGAGTATTTTGCATGCAGGGATGCACGTATGTGCATGCAGTACTGGTAGAAAACAGAAGAGGGCATCAGATGCCCTGGAAAGGCAGTTGTCAGTTGCCACTGGGTGCTGGCCATGGAACCTGTGCAAGACAAGCAACTGCTCTTAACCATTGAGCCATCTCTCAAGGGCCCTGACAGCAGCAGGGTTGGTATGTGTGTGTCAACTTTTAAAATTGTTTCTTTTTCTTTTTATTGATGTGTAACCTGTGTACAAGTGTCAAGGAGGCAAGAAAGAGAAGCTAGAGAGCTTCCTGTAGGTGCTGGGAACCAAACTCTTACCCTTTGTGCATGAGCCTGAGCCTTCACCAGCTGGACCATCCCTCCCACACTAGTACTTTAAAGTTTTGTTTCCAGCTAGCTAAAACTCCAAAGTTCAAATACTTGACTTGTTTCTTAGGCATTTACAGAAATTGTGCTATGGAAGTCTTGAGTGGTGACCAGGTACCTCCAGGCCAAAAGAAAAAAAATCCCACAGTATTGGGATTTGCCATTGGGGGGAGCCATTTTCAGCAGGGCAAGCTGTGGTACAGAGGCTGGAGTAGCATTGATGAATGTGGTAAGCATTGCAGAGCTGCACTGGATAGGACTTCTTCTTCTTCTTCTTCTTCTTCTTCTTCTTCTTCTTCTTCTTCTTCTTCTTCTTCTTCTTCTCCTTCTCCTTCTCCTTCTCCTTCTCCTTCTCCTTCTCCTTCTCCTTCTCCTTCTCCTTCTCCTTCTCCTTCTCCTTCTCCTTCTCCTTCTCCTTCTCCTTCTCCTTCTCCTTCTCCTTCTCCTTCTCCTTCTCCTTCTCCTTCTCCTTCTCCTTCTCCTTCTCCTTCTCCTTCTCCTTCTCCTTCTTCTCCTTCTCCTTCTCCTTCTCCTTCTCCTTCTCCTTCTCCTTCTCCTTCTCCTTCTTCTTCTTCTTCTTCTTCTTCTTCTTCTTCTTCTTCTTCTTCTTCTTCTTCTTCTTCTTCTTCTTCTTCTTCCTCTTCTTCTTCTTCTCCTTCTTCTCCTCTTCCTTCTCCTCCTCTTCCTCCTCCTCCCTCTATTCTATTCTCCCCCACTCCTTCTCTCCTCCTCCTTTTCTTTTTAAAGGTTTATTTATTTAATGTATATGAATACATTGTAGGTGTCCTCAGACACACCAGAAGAGGGTATCGGATCCCATTACAGATGGTCATGAGCCATCATATGGTTGCTGGGAATTGAACTCAAGACCTCTGGGAGAGCAGTTAGCGCTGAGCCATCTCTCCATCCCCATGGGGATTCTTATGCAACAGGAATGTGACCAATCTTAACTGAAAGTCACCAGGATCCCCCTGAAGTTTTTCAGGTGGGGACAGGCATGACCAACTATGTGCTCTTTGGGAAAAACCATTCTTGGCTAGTATAAGTATGAAACAGAGGAGAGGAGACTGCCTACCTTTAGGAATATTTTCAGACAAAAGATCAATAGGAGCCTGTATATTGGCTCAAAGGATAAGAGGAGACAGATGACAGACTTGAGGGTTCTCTGAGAGTCAATGGACAAGACTTTGTAATGAGTTGGGAGGGAGGAGACTCCCTGATTTCTCAAACATTTTCCTTGAAAGGACTGGGTATGAGAAATAAAGAAAAGACAGGGCAGCGTATTGCATGGAGACAATAATTGTGGGGTTTTGTTTTTTGTTTTGTTTTTGTTTTTTGTTTTTGTTTTTTTGTTTTGTTTTGTTTTTGTTCCTGTGTTTTTTGTTCTTGTTTGGTTTCTCTGTGTAGACTTGACTGTCCTAGAACTCTCTCTGTAGACCAGGGTGGGATTGAACTCAGAGATCCACCAGTCTCAACCTCCCAAGTACTGGGACTAAAGGTGTGAGCTACCATCACTAATCATAATTTGTAAATTTTATTTATTTATTTATTTATTATGACTACACTGTAGCTATCTTCAGACACACCAGAAGAGGGCATGTGATCCCATTACAAATGGTTAAGAGTCACCATGTGGTTGCTGGGAACTGGACTCAGGGCCAATGGAAGAGCAGTCAGTGCTTTCAACTATTGAGCCATCTCTCCAAATTTATAAATTTTTATATTGAAGTGTTCTAGGAGAGATCTAATTATAAGTACTCAGGAACTGTAGGTGTTTGTTAAACAAAAGAACATTTTTAGAGGATAAAATAGATAAAACAAATGTCATTCTTAAAAGAAGAAAATATATTATAACAAGAATGCAAATAATAAAGCAAAAAAAGCCATAATGTTTTTTATTTTGTTTTAAGTTTTAAAAGATTTATTTTAATTTTTAATTATGTATGTATGTGCTTCTTGGCACATGAGTTCAGTTGCCCAGGGAGGTTAGAAACAGTGAGTTCCCAGGAACAGAAGTTATAGGCAGTTGTAAGCCATCTGATGTGAGTGCTGGGAATTGAACTCAGGTCCTCTAAAATGGCAGCACAAACTCTTAACTTCTGGGGCCTCTCCCCTGTGCCTCTACCCACAAAGGATAGGATTATGCCTATTTTCTGCAGTGTTGGGCACCTATCCCAGGACTTCACTGTACTCAGCAAACACTCCTCTAACTGGGTTACATCCTTAACCACTAATAACTATTGTTATAAAGGCTTGGGAAAACTGGTATTTTCATTCATTGCTGGTCAAAATATAGGCAGGTAGAATAGTTTCTGAAGGTAATCTGACAGTTAAAATGTTTACCCACCTGAACTCAACAGGTTAGCCACAAGCATGCTCATTGCTATGTTTACGACAAGATTAAATATAGGAAGAAGGCTAATATATAGACATTAGAAAAAATGGAATGTTGTACAGCCATTAAAATTATATAGAATTATCTTTAGTGATTTGGGAAGACCACATCAAAAAAGAATTAGCCACTAATCTTCAAAGTGGGATCAAAAATTTAGTGAAAAGAGATGAATTTTTGGTCCAAAATTCAGTATATTTTCCTAGGAAAATTCTAAAAGGTTCTTTCTAGAACGTGGAAATTCAGCGTTTTGCCTTTTAGATTTTTTTGTTTGTTATCTCTGATTTTTTTCCATAAAAAACCCATGTATTACTTGCATAATTTTAGAAAGTAATTTAAAATTTTAGTATTGGGTGATCAAGATTACTGTTACAAAATGAAAGGAGTTGATGAGTACCGAAGCTGAAGAATTGGAAATCATTGGCTTATAGGTGAAAGGAGAGGAGATTAAATGTGTGTGTGTGTGGTGGGGGTGGGGCACAGGAAGGGGCAGGTCGAGACAGAAAGCAGAAGGCTGGCCAGACCTATGCATACAAAACTGTTGAGCTGACAAAAGGAGATCCAGAGACACGGTCCAAGTAGTACCGACTAGAGGAAATGAGGTAGACAAGAACAAGTAGTAGCCTCTGACCAAGACCGAAATTGATCAAAACTCTTTAAAAAAGGCTACATTGTACTGTAATCCAAGCCATAGTTGGAAGCGGGAATGGCGGGACATACATAACGGGCAGGTTGGGACGCTTTTAGCAGGCGAGGTGGCAGGAGCAGTGGTTAGATGCCTGGCTTAGGAGAATGCACAGGAGAGAAACTGGAGGTTGTTCTTTGAGAAATCTTGGTAGGAAGACAGTAGCTCTTGGTTGAGGCAGAAGTGAAATAAATATGAGACTGGAATATTTTTGATGTTGTTAAAGCAGCCATCATCAGGCAAAAACAAATGAAGAGGTGAAGGAAAGGGGATAATCAACTGGTTTTGATTGAGGGGAGAAGGAAAGGAAGGAGTTTAAGGGACAGTGCTTTCGGCTTTGTCCAGAAAGAAGGGAGCATCCACTCTGGGTCAGAGGGAAAGTGCTTTGAATGCAGGCCTGAGCCTCTTTCCTCTACCCTTTAGGACTGCATGGTTTTTCACTCCAATGGGTAGGTGTATCCTCTATTTTAGAATGACCTTAGTTGAAAAGTGTTATGTCCAGCAAGGCCACAGCCCTTGCTGTGGCACCTGACTCCTTGCTTTCATAAGGGTCCTGCATTAGTCTGAGATCCCTGTTGGTATTCCCTGGAAAGCCTTAATAATCTTGGTTTTGAACTTGACTTTGGCCCTATCTAATAGGACCGTGCAGCATGCACATGAACAGGGGTAACAGAGCATCTGTGTGTCCCTTGAACCTGGTAGTCTTGCCTGGGTATGGAATACAGTCAGCGTACAGCCTCCATCCACACTTAACTGATGTTTATTATGCTAAGTTCTCAGACATCATGGGTCATGCACACTGAGTTCTGCATGCATGTGTCAAATCACTGAAGGAGCAAGATGCTCACAATGGAAGCAGGCCGGAACGTGCTTTCTGTGCACATCTGTCTAGGAAGTACAGAGAATCAAAGAACCTGACGGATAGCCTTTCTGCTCTCAGTGCTTTCCTGCACCAGCAGATCATTTATGATGCACATGATGAGGCAGAGGACAGGAGAAAGTAGGGTGTCACATCACCCCTTTCCTTTTGGCATTCCTTATTCACTGCCGAACTGAGCGGAAGGAGTTGCTGGTGGAAAGCAAGCACAACAAAAATCCAAAGAAAACCAAGCTGTGACAACTCTCCCTGTTATGGCAAGAACACATACAAATGTATGCGCAAGCTGTCCACTCTCTGTGATTCTGTGTGTGTGGGATGTGCTTATATTTGCCTTTAAAGCTGGCATTGCACTATATAAAAATAAAAGTAAAATATATGATAGTATCTTATAACTTTAACCTGACTTAGAATGAGGTTTACTCCTGCTGTGTCTTGTAAGTAATGCAAGATTTCATTTATCTTTTTGAGACAGGGTTTATCTGTGTAGCCCTGGCTCTTCTAGAACTCTCTCTGTAGACCAGGCTAGCCTCAAATTCAAAAGTCCACCTGCCCCGGCCTCCCAAATGCTGGGATTAAAGGTGTGGTCAACCACACTTGGATAGTTTTTACTGTTTTATTTAAATGTGCATGATATATGTGTATATGTCTTCTCAATCACTCTAGTTTAATGTTTTGAGACAGGGTCTCTCATTGGACCTAGAGTTCAGATTTGGCTAGAATTGATGGCCAGCAAGCTCCAGGGGTCTGTCTGTCTTCACATCCCCAGCACTAGGATGACAGACGCTGCGTGCCACAGTACCTGGCTCTTTACATATGTGCTGGGACCCAAACTCCAAGTCTTCATGCGTATATACTAAGTGATTCAACAATTGGGCCATCTCTCTGGTTTTTTGTAAAACAAACAAACAGCATTTTAAAGACATCTTAGGAACTAGAGAGACAGTTTAGCAGTCAAGAGAATTTTCTGCTCCTGAAGAGGACCAAGATTCCCTTCCCAGCACTCACATGGCAGCTCACAACTGCCTGTAACTCCAGTTTAAGGGGATCTGGGCATACACATGGTATCCATATATATATGCAGGTATTTTTTTCAAATAAAGTTTTACATATCAATATTTTAGGGTAGATTTCTTTGGGTTTTGAGTAAGGAACTCTGATTCACCACTCTCCATCCTGCCACAGGTATCCAGAAATTATACACTGTTCTTGGTTAAATCACGGCCTCTGGTTAGAGGCCTTAGACAACTTTCTCAGTCTTATCTGGACACTGCTGAACAAGGTGATAGACATCTATGTCCTTTGAGAACTGTCATGTGATGCTACATGTTTGCTCTGTTATTGGAGAAACGGTCACGTGGCTGATAGGGTAGTCTGAATAAATGACTCCCATCGGCTCAGAGGGAGTGGTGCTATTGGAAGGCGTGTCCTTATTGCAGTAGGAATAGCCATATTGGAGGAAGTGTGTCACTGGGGATGGGCTTTGAGGTTTCAGAAGCCCAAGTCAGGCCCAGTGGCATTCTCTCTTCCTGTTGCCTGCTGATCCAGATGTAGACTCTCGGCTACTTCTCCAGCACCATGTCTGCCTGGGTACATCCCTGCTTCCTGCCGTGATGATAATGAACTGTGTGCCAGCCCCAATTAAATGTTTTTGTTTATAAGAGTTTCCCTGGTCATGATGTCTCTTCACAGCAATAAAACCCCACCTAAGATAGCTGACTTCACAGGTAAAGGATGGACCATACGATCTGGCTAACTGAGGATGGGCAGAGCTTGAGAGACTGGAAGTTGTAAGGAAGGAGCCACATATGAGCAGGTAAGAGCCTGGGCTGTTTAAGCAGAAGGGCCTCTCAGGAGGACAGGAGTGGATCATGAAATGCTGGTTACATGGGCTGAAACGAAGGACAGCAAGTCTTGAGAGATTTCATTTGAGTTGTCCTCCAGAAGACTAGAGGTATTTGGGATGATGCTAGAGATCTGGTGCGATGACCTGTGAGCTGGAGGAAAAGTCTAGAAGGGTCCGTGGGGTGTGATCAAGGTCAGTATGTGGTGGTGGTCAGGCTGCATTGCAGTTGGGTATGGGATCTCGAAAGGCTCAAGAAGGGAAGCTACTGGTTCCAGCCTGAAGCATGGCCCCAAGGGCTGAAAATGAGAATAGCTAAAATCGCACAGAGGCAGGATCAAAAACACAAGAATGTATTCATTCCTGAAGGCCAGTAGGGTGAAGCCAGGGTCAAAGCAACACCCACCTAGGAGGTAATAGGATCACAGACACAAATGGGAGCTACAGATCAAAGGGAACAAAGCCATAGAGTCTGCAGTAGGTCTGGAGGGGGCCAGTGACTGGTGAGATCCAGCAGACTAAAGGGTACTTGTGCTTACCTTTGCCATATATAACCTTGTGGTTTCCCATCTGTCCACTTTGTTCTCCAAGATGATGACTCTGTGACTTCTTATATATTTACAAATTCCCAAGCCAAAGCTTTACATGTTCCCCAACTAGCTCATAACTTAATAATCTGTTTATCTTATTTTAGGTAAGTCACATGGCCAGTTACCTCTGCTCAGGTTCCGTGCATCTGTCTTCCTTAGGGTAGGAAGGAACAGATATCTCTTGATCCCAGAATCCTTTCTTCCTACAGGAAATCCCATCTCCTATTTCCTGCTTCAGCTGCAGGCCAATCAGCTTTTTATTGACAGGTGGAATGTTTTTACTCTGTACAGTTCAGAAACAGTACAGTTGCCCAGCAGTTGGTCTAGCAAAATGCAGGGAGTTCTGACTGCAGACCTGCTTTGGAAACCCTTTGGGAGCCAGGGTGAACCTCTGAATGCACATCTGACTTTTGCCCCCTGAGTTCCCCCTCTCCTGCCAGATTTTCTAAAGACCAGCAACCTCTACTCCAAAATGATGTGATGTTAATATTGACAAAGTGAATCACCAAATCTCTGAGCTTGGCTGTGGGAAGTCAAGGTTGGGTTGACCCTGGATGACCCACTTCATATGTGGGCAGGGCCATTCAACAGACTGGATGACTGAATAAAAAGAAGAAAGTGAGGGAGCACCATTATTTTAGCATTCACCTCTCTAATTCCTGACTGTATTACAACAACACTAGGCCCTTTGTACCAATGGAGACCATAAAACCACAGAAGCCTAGGGAAGGGACAGAAGGATGTTCTGGGGAGAAAGGAAGGAAAGAAAGAAGGAAGGGAGGAAGGAAGAAGGAAAGGAAATGTCTTTTACATCTTTAAGTCTTTCCATAACTTGCCTGCCATGAGGGACTGAGCCAAAATAAACCCTCCTGTTCTGAAGCTGCTTCGGTCAAATATATTATTATGGCAATGAGAAAAGGTTACCAACTCAGGTGGTGAGCTTATATTAGAAACTTATCTGGGACATTTCTTCACTTATGCCAAATTTAAAGTAGTTTGAGAGTTGGGAGTATTGCTCAGTGGAAGACCACTTGCCTAGCATTAGCAAGACGTTGGGTTTGGTTCTTGGCACCACCAGTGAACAATGGAAACAGAAACAGAACTCAGTAACTATCTACATTGTGGCCAGTGTTGACATGGTTTTAGTCAACATGCACCACTCAGCTCTCCGATGGTGACAGTGAGCTAGCTGTCTGGTAGTCTCTTCAGCCTGTGGCAGTCCTCTGGCAGCATGGGCTGGCACTGTTTGGGAGGCCTTCAACCAAGGCCATGGTGTGGAGAGCTTGTCCTCTTTGCTTCCCTTGCATGTTTCCAGTGGGCCAAGGCCTTCGTTTCTCTAGCAAATGACATCTGCAGGCATCTGCTGCTTCTCTGGGAAAGGCAGGTCCTCTTCTTTTTCCTATCCTCCTCAGGACTCCACCAGCTTCTTCAGAGTCCGAGGCATGTTCCCCTTGCCTTTCTAGATCCTATAGCCCAGGGTCTCTCTTCTGCATAAACAATTGAATTTCCTAACTGTCCCTATGTTTGAACAAAAATAACAGCACCTGCTTGTGAAGAAATGGTAAGTGGTTTATTACTAACTCAGTGAAGAAATGGAGACCATTAAAAACACAGAAGCCTGGGGAAGGGACAGAAGGAGGTTCTGGGGAGGAAGGAAGGAAAGAAGGAAGGGAGGGAGGGAAGAAGGAAGGAAGGAAGGAAGGAAGGAAGGAAGGAAGGAAGGAAGGAAGGAAGGAAGGAAGGAAAGGAAGTATCTTATATCTTTGTGTTGATTCTGCTGCAGAGATAAATAAGATACAGATAACTTCTGAGTCACTTATTCTGGTCCACTGACATTCAGATAAATTGCCTTTTGAGATATAAATTCCCTGGAATGGAGTAGAGTCTCAGGTGGATTCTAGAGTCACTTCAGAAATGAGCGTAATAAAACCTTGGAACTGTTTAGGTGTCCCCAAGGCCTATCACTGTGGCTGGGACAAGACTGCTGGCCAAGACAGGAGTTGACCAGGCTGTAAGCACTGGATCCACCAAGAAGTGACATTCTTGCTGTGCCTAGTGACCCGTCTGAAGCTCATTAGAAAATGACATTAGGTGTGATGGCGGCAGTTCAGGCAAACCAATGGATGTCAGAGTGCTTTCAGGCAAACAAATGGATTTCAGAGCATTTGCCTAAGGTTGTAGAAAACCAAAATGCGTTTCTGAGCTAAATACAATAAGCAAAGAACATAAACCTCCAGATCGCTTATTAGACAAAGGACAAGGAACTTAGGGGGAGGATGGGGAAGAGATGGAAGATGGGTAGTTAAGATGCACGGGGATCTGGCTCTTTCCCCTTGTTGAGGTCAGGAGATGGAAAAGTTAACACATACCTTTATTTTGTATCAATAAAGCCTTTCCTGGTCCCCCATTTTAGCTGAACCTCATCTCTCACCTGATGGTCTAATCCAGGTTGAGGCTTAGGGAAAGACTCAAGATAACGGCGCTGCCAGTCTGCCCCAAAACACATCCTTTGATTTTTCCTCATGCTTTTCCTTTGTTTATTTATCAATATGTATGTGGAAGCCAGAGGTTGGTGCCATGAGTCTTCACTGCTGATCTACCCAGCTGTTTTTACCTTGAGTGTTGAAAATCCAAACTCATTTTCTGCTTTATGCCTTTGCAGGAGAGATAGCACACGTGTGCTTTTTGATCTCTCTTTATGTGGTTTTAGTAGGAAATATTTGTTTCATATATCAGATTTATAAGCAGGGTCTGGGGAAGGAGATAGAAGTTGAGGAAGATGGCTGGATGTTCAGGCAAGATCCCAACTACCTTCCTGGACAGTAACAGGGCATGGGCAGTAACAGGGTAGATGGATTTGCCCAAAAGATAAATTAACTTGATAGTGAGACATGATGGCCAACAACACTTTCCGGCTAGTATGTGGCTACAGGGCTACTGACTGAATGTGACAGAAAACTATAGGGACTGAGAGAGGACAATATTCAGTGGCTGTCACTATGAAGGAGTCCCAGGGACCAAATTGTCTCTGTAGGCCCCTAAAGAAGACTATAGAAGAAATGGTAGAAACCCAAAGATTTGGAATCCTCAGGGAAAAAGGTATCATTGACATGCCTCAGTTTCCCCATCTTAAATCATTATTCATGAGCAAGACTCTCATTTACAATTCTGGCCACAAAAAATTTTCTCTAAGTCATCCAAAATCCAATATTTCAGTTCCTGTATTTCTGAGAACATGGGATGTGTAAGCTCTGTCAAGGAGACTCTTTCTCCTAGGGTTGTAGGAAGGTCCTGGGGTCTTATGTAATACCAAAAGTCTTTTAATCAGTCTATTTCTTCAATGATTTTTTTAAAAAAAGTTGTTTTTAAAATTAATTTATTTTTAAATTTTATTTTATATGCGTTGGTATTTTGATTGCATGTGTGAGGATATCAGATTTCCTGGACGGAACTGGAATTGCGGACAGTTGTGAGCTGCCACGTGGGTGCTGGGAATTAAACCCCAGTCTAACGGAAGAACAGCCAGTACTCTTAATGGCTGAGCCATCTCCCCAGCCTCAAATATCATTTTTTATATCTGCTTAGTAGTTAAGTCTTAGCTCAACACTGCTGTCGACACAAAATTCATGAACAAAAGACTTCTTGCTGGTCTCAAGAAGTTTGCAGTCTGCAGGGGCTGGCTAGGAGCGGGAGGGGTTTTATGGGGGCAGGCAAGAGATGGATAAACACATGAATCAACCAAAAAGTAGAGGGGGAGGATGACAGGACAAGGTAAACATCTTAGGGTGTCACAGCCCAAGAAGGGACAAACCTGTTCTCAGCTCAGCTTTCAACTACAGGAGAGACAGATGAGTCAGCCCAGAGTTCCAAATGCCAGCTTAATGGCTAATCGAAGCTAGACTAGAGGATATGACTCAGAGCCCAGCAACAAGAGTTCTCCATGTGGAACCCCGAAATTAAGAAGATTTGCATATCTAGTCTTAGGAAGTGATGATCAGTCATGAGTCGCCCCCAAACTGTTTGCTGTTAAATCTCCTGCTTGGCCCCCAGAGGCTGACTCCCACCCACTCTGTGGCTTCCTAAAGAGAAAAGGAAGAGCTAAGCCACAGCATCTTCTGTCAGTTTGTCAATCACAGGAAAGGTTGGGACCAGAGAGCATTCCTTCCTGACCTTTGTCCCAATTCCCAACTATGAATAGGCGTTTACAGCACATTTGTTGATCTTAAAGATTTTCTATTTGTCCTGAATTCTCCTCCCACAGCTCATCTGTTTCCTTCCCTCCCTCCCTCCCTCCCCCCTCCCTCCCTCTCTCCTTCCCTTTCTTTCTCTGACCATGCTGGGGTTAAAACCCAAGGGCTTTGAGCAAGTACTGTACCCTGAGCCTCACAGTAGAGTATATGCTCAGCCCCTTAGCCTTCCTTCTCCCTGTCCTCTTTACCTCTTTTAATCTACAAGGGTTTGAACTTAGTCATGTTCCTGTGACTTGCGTTCCTCTGATATGGCTTCTACTTCTCTACCCAAGGCCAATCACACTTGCCATCCCTGTGTGGCCGCTGCTTGATTTAAAGAAGGGTAATGAGAATGTTTTTTCTCATTTGCTGGTGGAAACGGGAGCTCTGCGGGCTAGAGGCAGGGTGGTGGTGGGGAGTAGCACTTTTCATACCTCCTGGGCACTGACTTGTCTGAGCCACTTCTCCTCCTGATCTGGAGTTTATCTTTCTTTCTCTGTCATCCTTCCCCCCCTTCCCCCACCCCTCCAGCCAGGGGACACCCAGCTGAGACAGCAACTGGTATTCAGGAAATAGCCTAGGTTTTTTTGGACTTAATTATCTCAGTGGTCTTGCCTAGGGCATAGAGGACAAGTCCTGGACAGGAGGTCACTCCATGAACAAATATCCAGGTCCCCTGGGGGCCAGCCATGGGTGGCTTCCCAGCACTGTGGCTGTCCCCACCCATGCAGGATTCCAATCTTGGAAGGCCAGGAGGGAGAAAGTAATTGAGGCTTTCTCAAAGGATTGATATTTAGGCCAGCTCATTCTTTATTCTGGGAGTACAGAAAGCACTGAGGAATATTTAGCATGGAGCCCGGCCACTAGATGCCACAGCAACCTCCACACTTGTGGCAACCCAAAATTTCTAGAGTTGTTGCGAAATGTCCCCTATGGTTGCTGGTAAACACCCTCAGCATAGAGCCAGCAGTTCAGAGAGCTGCAGTGCCCATATAATAAACAGTGAGGCACACGCCGTCCTGCCTTGACATGGCCTGAGTGCTAATCTACCTATCTGTCTTTATTCCTTGCTCTTCTTGAACTGTGTGTGCAAATGTGAGGGCTGTTCTAGTAAACTATATCTGTTCCAATGCGATTGATATTTTATTGAAAAATGTGAATATAATAAAAATTTTGTGCTTGCTGATGCATGGCTTTGCTCCCCCAAACACAGTGAACATGGAAGATGGGAGCGAGTTAACTGACTGTTTTGAGAACACTCATGTATACATCATATCTACTTATACACATCCATCCTACAAATTTACATATAATACACATTCGTACATTACGTCCATCCATCCTACACACTTGCATATCACACACAGACATCATACACACTCATACATCATGCATATATATCATTTATACTCATATATTACACACATATGTTACATACATATATCATCTACATATCACATATATGTATTAGATATGTGCTTCTATTAGACACATATACACGTATCATACATATATATCAATATATACACACATCACACAATGTATTACACACATACATATATTACATATATTTGTTACATATACACAAAATATATCATACATCACACCATGTGTATATATATAATACACATCCCATAATATATCACATAGATGCATATAGTTCACATACATCTATAATACGCACATTTATAGCACATACATTGTACATACATATATACATCTCACACATACTTAGCACATACATATGTATATATCACGTATGTATAATTATACACACATACACCACACACATTACATATATACATCCCACACACATCTATACATATACACATTCTGCATATCTTCAGAAGGACAGAATTCACATACCCCTTTGGGCATAAAGAGACCACACATCTTCTTCAGACTCTTGGCCCCTCCTCTTGGTTTGGAAGCAAGGAAACTGAATGAGGTTGAACTTGAGGACCATGAGGGACTCTAGAGGCTTAGGAAACAAAGTGATGAAGAAGATAGCAACAGGCAGTAAAAATGTGTGACTGGAGCCATCAGCGAAAGAAATACCAGAAAAGTGTCAAGACTCCATCTCATCCCAGTAATAGCTATTGTTAAGAAAACATCAAATGTTGAGGAGGATGAGGCCACTAGCTGATGAGTGGTGGCAATATAAATTAGTATAGCCACTGCAGAGACCAGCCTGGACTTTCCTCGCCAGAACTCTCAGGAAGTAGAACTGCCTTATGGTCCAATGTCACTGACAACTCCTGGGCGTCTGCCCACAGGCACCCGAGCACACCAGAGAGGTACACAGGCATGGGGGTTTACTGCAGTGCTAGTCACAGTGTCCAAGATATGGAAGCAGCTCGGGTGGCCCCTACAGCTGTATAATAGACAAACGTGGTACTGTGGTACTGTACACAATAGAGTTTTGAAAGAGATCTATAAAAAAGAAACACATCACTGTTTTCAGAAAAAATGGTGGAACTGAAGTTCACCACGTTGAGCAATGTGAACCAGGCGCTGGAAGAGAAATCTCATCTGCTCCCTCCCACAGGTGGAGTGCAGAGTAAAGATGAGTTTGGGAAAGCAGAGGGATGTCTGTGAAGAGGAGGGGTGAGGGGTGAGTCCACAGCTAGTGAGCTCTCCCCCTCCCCCTCCCCCTCCCTTCCCTCTCCTTCTTCCCCTCCCCCTCTCCCTCCCCTCCCTTCCCTCCCCCTCTCTCTTTTCTTCCTTCACTCCCCCATCCTGTGGGGAGTGTGTGTATGTCTGTCTGCTGTCTGTCTTCCTCACCCCCCCCCCACTTTCCCATGCAGCTAGTAGCATGTAGTGGGAATTGGGTAAGAGAAGGACACCAACACAAAGAAAGCATAGATTTCCCCCCAGAACATGTACATGGCCCAGGCTAGTGTGAAACATGCTGCCTAGACAGGTGACAAACCCAAGAGTAGACTCTAAACAGAACATCATAGTTTGGCCCAGAAGAGAGGGAGGGGAGGGGAGAAGGGGAAGAGACAGGGAGGGAGGGACGGAGAGAGAAAACAGAGAGGGGGGAGGGGAGGGGGAGAGAGAGAGGGATGAATAGAGAGAGGGAGGGGGAGGGATAGAGGGAAGGGTGGGAGAGGGGGAAGGGAAAAGAGAATCATACTTTCCTATAAAGAATAGACACACACTCAGCAGGTGCAGATTAGGGTGATGAGGGGGGGGTGTTTCCAGGTCCCGGGCAGGCACTGCAAAGGCCAGAGGACCTCAGCAGGCTTAGCACAGAGTTCCAGAAGAGACTCTGAAGCTCGGCAGAGCAGGTGAAACAGGAAGCTGAGTGCTCTAGGGGCCGAGGGTCTCAGGCTTGGTGGGAAACAGCAGAAGCCCCTTGGCAGGGGAATGGACAGGGTGAGTTTTCTGTCTGGGAGCATAAGCACTACTGCTGTTGAGCGTAACTTGCATATTTGAGTGGCCCCAACTGAAACACACAGTGATGTATCTCAGTGGATTTTCCCATGTGCCCACAAGCATTGTTACCGACTCCAGAGAAGTCTCAGAGCCTTTAGCAGTAGACGCTCCATGCCTCTCACCTAGCTCTTCCCAGCCCCAGGGAACCACGACTGTCCCCTTTCTCTGTAGCTGTCCCTAGTCTAATAGTTGGTATAACTGCAGTCACACACCATATGACCCTCTGTGACATCTTCTCTCTCCACAGCATTTCCCTATGTTAGGGTGTTGACTACTGCTTCATTCCTTTTCCTGGCTGAATAATGTTCCATTGTCAACCACGGCCAAGGACATTTTTCCAATCTCTTAATTAGCTGGTAAACATGTGATTTGTTTGCACCATTTGTCTGTTTTGAATATTGCTGTTATGAATACTCATGCTTTACGGGAACGAACCTCTATGCTCTATGGGGTTGCATTTGTCACAGGTGTCTATCTGGAGGATGGAAGTGTAGGATCAGATAGTCTGCTTACTTTAGTCAGAAACTCCCCAAATAGCTATACAGTAATGTACAAAGGTTTCCGTAGCTACACATCTCTATTAAAACTTGTTCTTATCTGTCATATTTGTTTGTTCAGGAGGCTCCTGGGGCAGCAGACTGCAGGGTAAGCAGGCAGGTTGATTCTGAGAGGGAGCTCTTGTAGAGAGAGCCACAGTGGAGCAGGCATAACTGCTAACCTTGCTGATGGCACTACTGATTGTGAACCTCTGAATTTACATGTGAAGGTGAGGATCCTACTGTGACAAAGTCTCTTCTCCGCATCCATGGGTGGCAGCATACCCTTTAGAGACTCTTTGAAACCAGCAGAAAAAAAATTCAATCCAAGAGTTACATTTTTGGCTATTACAAGTGATATTCTCCAGGCCTGGAGAATGGAAGTGGTAGCTTTGACTTCCCTAGCTTCCTGTGTGACAAGGATTAAGGAGTTATGCTACCCACAGGACAGGGCTCCGAGCTGGGTGACAATCAGCAAAAATAGAAAATAAAACTCAGTTCCTTCTGATACAATGAAGCCCAGCCCAGAGCCACACCTCCAAAGCTCAACTCAGAAAAGGCTCTTCCAGACTTTTTGTGGAAGCCTCTGCTCTCTCGATGGTGTTCTCGGAGGCCCTGGGTCAGTCAGGGCTTCTCCTCTCCATGAGGTTCCTGTCCATGTGCTTCCTGTCCACACAGAGCAGACAGTTACTCAGCTCCCTCTCCTCTCAGCCTAGGGACGGTGCCAGCTTCCAACCATGCGCTGTGTTGTGCCAAGTCCTCTGGGTGCAGGGAACAGAAGCCCCATGCTTCCTTTCCAAGAACTTGCAGCCTAGAACCTCCTTAAAGGAAGAATAAAAGGAGTGGAACTGGGCAGAAGAAAAGGGACACAGGGAAAGGGGGAGGGGAGAGGGAGGGTCAGGGAGGAATGAAGGGAAGGGGTGGGAGAGAGGAGGGAGAAGGAGAGGGAGCCGGAAGGACGGAAGGATGGAAAAATGTGGAAGGCAGAATTGGGAGTTCGGCTAGAATGCAGTCATTTCCTTTGAACTCCTTAGATTTCTTTTGTAAAGCAGTCCTCCTGTCTGCATCAAAGAGCTGTGGAGCTAGAGGGCAGGCTTTCCTCTCACGCAACAAAATGGAAGGGTGCATGTGTGCATGGGGTGAATGAGTGGGCACTCGGAGGTGGGATGCTGTGCCCCCCCATAAAAACAAGACAAAACAAAGCAAAACAACAACAAAAACAGTTTCCAAGATCCCTTCCCTTCAATCTCCAGTCACCTCCCTCCACCCCCACCTCACCCTGCGCCACCCGACGGCTAAACAGTTTACAGGACAAAGTGAAGGGTCAGATGGGTCAGCAAAATCTCAAGTTTATAAAAACAGAGCATATTCCAGTGCAATGAAGTGTGTAAAACAAAGACTTCCTTTTAGAAGTGGGGGCCTAAAAGCACAGGGGGATCCCACGACAACCCGGAAGCGATGCCTCTCTCCCAATTAATGGGTGCTCTCGGCTGTACTTTGTTGACCTCGCTGATTTCAATCAGTTCTCCGCACGTGCATCCTTCACCTGCCATGAATCAAAACCTAGAGGGCTCTCTGTTCTCCACGCTCAGAAGGGAACCCTTTGATAAGGCTGTTAGCGATGCAAGGCAGAGCGGGTTGGGCTGGGTGGTTTTCGCAGACTGGCATTACACATTTATGATGTACACCAACGAAGGAGCAAGAGCTCAGTTTGCCAGGGCAGCAGAGGTCCGGGTTTCTCCTGGAGAGTGGCTGCCCTGTGGCCTGGTAATCTTGTAACAAAGGTTGAGGAGCGAAGGGCAAGTGATGGCAGGAAGGGATCACAGGTCCCTTCTGAGGGAACACTATGGGATGTCTTTATTTCTGGGTTCTGTGGCACATGGGATTTTCTTGTGGGTGAGTGGTTGTGTATGTGTGTGTGTGTGTGTGTGTGTGTGTGTGAGAGAGAGAGAGAGAGAGAGAGAGAGAGAGAGAAAGAGAGAGAGAGAGATTTGCTTTATTCTCTCTTCTGCTCAGGCAATTTCAAAGTCCCTAGCACTTGGTACCTACTGAATTAATAGGAATAGATCAGTTGAAGGCTGGGAACATGGCTTACTTGATAAAATGCTTTCTATGCAAGCATGAAGACTTTGATTCCAATCCACACACATAAAAATCCAGGCGTGGAGGTTTGCTTCTGTAATCTCGTAGCTGGGGAGGTGGAGACAGATGGATCCCTGGAGCTGATTGGCTACCCAACCCAACTGATTGAATGAGCTCCAGGGTTATGGAGGGACTGAGGAAGCTACTTAACATCTGGCCTCCTTGGGTACATCCGCATGTACATATACACACACACCCACGAAAATACAACACAGACACACAGACACAGGCATGGGAACAGGCAGACAGACAGACAGACACACACACCCTCCCCAACACACACACATACCAGTGAGTGGTCAGACTAGGTGCCACACGCTTTCTGTTTTGGAGTCACTTCTTGGATGGGGGAACTTAAGGAGGATTCTGAGCTCTAAGCTGCTATAGTGACTGGCTGCTGAGGGGGGAGGAGAGGATGACAGAGAGTCTGAGAGACAGATGGTGGAGGAGAATCAGGTGGCTCAATTATTTTGTACTAAAAAATACAGATGCTCATATCCATAGCTCCCACCCTGGACTCTCACTGTTTCCAAGGCAAGAAACAGACCCTCCCTTCCTATATTCGCCTGTGTTCAAGCTCCTGAGCATGATTTTTAAAAAAGCAAATTTCTTCTAAATGACAAAATACAGACACATAAATATACACACATACATGTACACAGACACACACACCATATATACCACATATATCACATACACACACTATGCCATATATGCCACATACACATATATACTACACATCCCTACCAATACAATACTCACAAGCACACACACACACACACACACACTTCCCCTAACTGGAAACTGACTATATGACCTTGAACTCTAACACAGCAGTTTTCTCACTCTCCAGCGTGAGGTTCATATAGTGGATCAAGTAGATCAATGAAGGAGTTAACACATATGAAGTCACAAGCACATTGGTGCTGGCTTGTACATGCTACCAACACTGTGGCCATGACCACAGCCACAGCTAAAACCCATTGTCGCTTCTAGACATGGGTGCCAAGCTGTCTAGTGCAACCAGATCTATGGTGAGAAGAGAGAATTGAACACTGTGTGTTTTCCTGCATGTATGTATGTGTACATGTATGTGAGCATTGCAGTGCTCACAGAGGTCAGAAGAGAGCATTAGATCCACTGAAGTTGAGATCCAGCTGGGGCTGAGAAGGATTATTAGTTGCCGTGTAGGTGCTGGGAACTAACCTGAGTCCTCGGCAAGGGCTACAAGAATTCTTAACTGCTGAGCCATCTCTCCAGTCCCCAGGACATTTCTTTAGCAAGGCTTGGTATCCGGATAGCAGAGAAATTCATGTCATGGATTACTTCCCCATGCCCAGACTCCACAGGGGTCCCTGCGGTGGTGGTGTCCACAGCATGGATCGGTTTTCCTGGGTTCTCAGTGGAATCTCTCACCTCTCCCTCAGAGCTAGGCCAGCCTTCATTCGTGCTCTTGCTGTGTCCTCTGCAGTTTTCCCTTATAGCACCTCTGTCTACCTCTATCCCTCTGTCATGTCTTCCTATATAAGGCATGGTCGTGAGTTTCATTCCATGTGTGAGATGTGTGTGCTTGTGCATGTTGGTGTATATGTGCATGTGTGTGTGTGTGTATACACTCATATACACAGGCACATACCCATGCCCACAGACACACACATATACACATACATATACTCATACACACAGCCACAAATGCCATGCATGCATGCGCGTGTGTGCGCGCGCGCATACACACACACACAAACCTGTGAAGGCCAGAGGTTAATGTCAGGTGTCTTGCTCAGTATCTCTTTACCTTATTTTTGAGACAGAGTCGTATTGCATATAAAAATCATCAATTAGGCCTTGCATGTCTGACTAGCAAGTCCCAGGAATTCCCCTGTCTCCCCGTGCCCTTCCCATGGCTAAGGTTACTACTGTGCCTGACTCTAATATGGGTGCTGTCAATTCAAATTCAGGTCCTCATGTTTGTCTGGCATGTTCTTTTATTAACTGAGCCATCCCTCCAGTCCTAAGGTCATATGTTTCAAATTGTACATTGAACTCCATGGTTCAGCGCAGGCTTATAGTCGGCAGTGGCAATGCAGGCTGTGGACAATAGTCCATGAACAAGAGTAAGGGGGACTGCCAGACCTCCAGGCCCACTCAAGGCTCTCAGTGCTTCCCTGGTGCGTGCCCTGGGCACATTGAAACCTCACAGGGCTGGCTTCTTAGTGTTGGGAATATGTGCTGATTCATTCAACCAATATTTATTGATGGCCTCTGCATGCCAGAGGCTGTTTACAACAGCACAGATAACAATCAGTTGGTTCAAGAACTAGGCGAGAGTGAATGATCACACTCAGCTAGAGTGGGGAACACTCGTAATCCCAATTAGTGTGACTATTTCCTGTGGAGTGTATGTCAGAATTTTGAAAGTTCTAGAAACTGCTGTTGATTCTTCTTTGTTACATGCTGTTACATGTTGTTGGATGGGAATTGAATGGAAAAGGCTCAGGCTTATCCAGGATCAGTGAGTCTGACCATGCTTTGTCTGTTGTCTGTTCAGCTTCTTAAAGGATTACTATTGTTGTTAGTTTGTGTATGCGTGAGCACACTTGTGCGCGAGTGTGGGATGTCTGGCTGTATGTATGAGTGCATGTATGTATATGTGTGTGTGTCTGTAGGCATGGGTATGTGCCTGTGTATATGAGTGCATGTGTGTGTGTGTGTAAGTGTGTGTGTGTGTGTGTGTCTGTGTGCCTGGGTGTGTGCCTATGTGTATATGTGTGTGTGTATGTCTGTGGGCATGGGTGTGTTCCTGTGTGTATATGAGTGCGTGTGTGTATGTGTGTGTGTGTGTGTGTCTGTGTGCCTGAGTATGTGCCTGTGTGTATGAGTGCTTGTATGTATATGTTTGTGTGTCTGTGGGCATGAGTATGTGCCTGTGTGTATCAGTGCATTTTTGTGTATGTGGGGGGGCATGGGTGTGTACATGTGTGTATATGGTGCAAGTGTGCATATGTGTGTGTGTATGTCTGTGGGCATGGGTGTGTGCCTATGTGTGTATGAGTGTGTGTGTATGTCTGTGGGCATGGGTGTGTACCTGTGTGTGTATGAGTGCATGTGTGTGTATGAGTGCATACGTATGCATGTGTGTGTGCCTGGGTGTGTATGAGTGCATGTATGTATATGTATATGTGTGTGTACAAGTGCATGTGTGTGCACCTCTGTATGTGAGAGTGTATGTGTGTCTGTATGTGTGTGTGCCTATGTATATATGTGTCTGTGTTCTTGTGTGTGAATGCATGTGTGTGTGTATGTGTGTGTGTGTGTGTGTGTGTGTTGGAGACAGACAACACAGCACAAGCTGGCGTCTTCTCTCATCTGTCCTGTGGGAGGAACCTCACACAGCAGCCCCACGTGGCTTTCAGAACACCACAAGTAAAAACAAACAAAGCAGAGGTTGTTCTGCTTGTCAGCCTCCGAGACCATACGAGGCTGAGACGCGAGTGTATTACCACTGCTATGCTGCAATTGAGCCAAACAGAAACGCCATAATAAACTATTCTGGGGAGGTCCCCGAGCTCCCTGCACAGAGCTCAAGCAAATAAACAAGAGGGTGGCAGTGTTGTGGATTTTTTTTTTTTTTAAAGACACATCAGAGGGAAACAAGGCAGGAAGAATGAGGCACAAATGGAAGAGGAGGAGGAAGACGAAGAAAAGGGGGGAGGGTAGAAAGTAGGAGAGCCACGGAGCTGGATGCCTTCAGTGGAATTTCTCTAGTGGCGTGACTTCCGAACAGATTAGAGCCTTTGGGACTCCCTGCTTTCATCTGGGTGCATGTTAAAATCTGATCAGAAGTTCTGAATATGCCTGGGTTTGTGAGGAGTTGGGAAGATTGAACGGGGTAAAGATACAAAGAAGCCCTTGAAAGGTTTAGAATAGCTGTATTTAATTTTTAAAACTATATGTGGTGTGCGTGTGTGTTCACATATGTGTGATGCATGTGTATGAGGGAGCACCTATGTATATGTGCTGTGTATGTGTGCCCACAAGCCTCATGTCCGATGTCTTCCTTGATTACCCTCAATCTTATATGTGTGGAGCCAGGGTCTTTCAGTTTTATTCCGAGCTCCTGGATTTGGCTTGTCTAGCCAGCTAACTTCCTATTGTGAGCCCAGCCTCTGCCTCCTACATAATGGGATCATGGGTAGACCTCTGGAGCCCAGCATTTATTTACATGGGTGCTGGGGATTAGAACTCAGGGCTCACAATTGTGTGACAAGTACTCTTATTCACTGAGCCATGTCTCCATCCCTGTCTGAAACAGCTTTAACATTGTTACTTCCCCTCTCTTTCCACCCTCATGCCCTCATAATTCCAGCCCAAACAAGTTCATGAAACTCATCTCTGACATACTGACCCACTTCTCTCCTACTCAGGAAGTTACGACTAAGTACTGAGAAGAGAGATAGAGATATAGAGATAGTGTGTGTGTGTGTGTGTGTGTGTAGCTAATTAAAGGGTGGATGTGTACATGGATGCATGGTTCACATAAAAATTATTCTGTACTGCCCCTGTGTTTGGGTAGGTAGGCTGTTTGCCCCCTGGCAGTCTACACAGATTTCAGAGAAAATTAGAGAAAATAAACAAACAGGATAAATAGAAACACAGTAAACCAAAAGCCCCACAGCCATGAGATGCTGCCTCTGAACAAAGCCTTAGAGTAATAGAAAGGCCTCCTCCCACATGACGACAGACTCTTATGGAAACATGTGTGAAGTTCACAATCTCCCTGATTAAAGTTCTGTTTGTTTTAAGGGCAAATCCCCAACGTTGAGAGCTATTGCCTGCTTTGAAAGTATGTGTCCATGAACAGCTCTAATGCAGTGCTAACATTAACAGTAATGACCTTCAAGTGATAATCATGTCTCACTCAAACTTTAGAGAGAACCTTTAAGAGGCTTAGTTTCTAGAAGCCATGTCTAGTGGCTAAAAATACACAGTGTTTGTTGGGCAATGGTGGCACGCACCTTTAATCACAGCACATGGGAGGTAGAGGAAGCCAGATCTCTATGAGTTTGAGGCCAGCCTGGTATATGGAGTAAGTTCCAGGACAGCCAGAACTACACAAAGAAACTCTGACTTAAAGGAGAGAGAGAGAGAGAGAGAGAGAGAGAGAGAGAGAGAGAGAGAGAGAGAGAGAGAATGAATTAGAATAAACTTTTGATGTAGAGAAATTTGGGTTCAAAGCCAAGGGCTAAAAAGTAGCCTTCATGAACTCTTGGCTCATTCAGTACAGAAAACTACCAAAAATAAAGCCCAGGGATGACAGCTAGGATCGAGTCTTGAGTTTAGACTGGAATGATGGGGTGAATACTATGAGGTAAAAAAAAAATTAATGAATGGATTATTTGATCTAAGTGTTTTGACAGTTATTACTCAGTGACTAATCAGTTAAAGATTTTGGTGGTGATGATGGTGGTAGAAAGAAACAGATTCACTGAAAATAAAGAGTAAAAACATAAAATTATAAACTCCAGGAAAAACAAACTTCAAGAAATGAAGCAAATCCCTAGTAAACCACCTGGCTCAGCAACGAACCTGTCTATAGCCATAACAGTGTTAGCAAGACCGTTGACTCAAACAGTGGTATAAGTGTACTAGAAGAGTAAAGGATAGTAGTAGCAGTGTTTCAGAGGGTGATGGAATGGCAATTAGTTCTCATATACAGCAAAGGGAAAGGCCCACGGTGGAAACTACAAGTCGGCCACACAAATAGGAGAAGAAAGAGGGCATAGTTTAATTAACAGCCAGAAAGACACTAACCAAGGTCAAAGACCAGCAATGCTTGCAAGGTCAGTGATTGGCAACACTGGTCAAGGCTGGCCATAGACAGCAGATGACCCAAGCTCAGGAACTTACATGGCAGAGGTCAAGTCAAAGGTGGACAGAGTGAACTGTGAACTTCATGAACTGAGTGATCCTGCCTCCCAATTGAATGAGAAATGCACAGACAGTGTGTGATTATTTCTGTGTTTGGACTGGAGGAATATACCCAGAGAATATATTCTAATGTGTCATGACATGTCATATGCTCAAAGAATTAACTACTCTTAATAAAATCCACCGCAATCTTTTTCTACTTTGTATTGTATGTCCTATGAAAAGCCCTTGGACAAGCAGTTCAGTGGGTTTTCCCTCTCTTAGGACACTTCCCACTCTCAGAGGGTCTTTCACTTTAAAAAAAAAAAATAAAATCTGCATTTGCTTTGCTTATTTCTCCTGTGTCTGCATCTTTTTTTCCCTCTTCAGTATGAGATAAAACACCCAAGAGCCACCGTCTCCTTTAAGACAGGGACTCTGAAGTAATTGTTGATCATCCAGCTCTGGGTCAGCCCACTGGGATGAGAGGGACCCCCTCTACTCTCAAAAATCTGCATTAGCGACATAGAAGAAACTGTCTACAACTAATGCCTGGGTAAATAGCAGTGTGAACATGCTATTTCAAACATCAGAAGTAAAGACAGTAGAAATCACTAAGAATCGAGAAAGGGGAAAGTTATGTCTGGGAAGGGAGGGAGGCATGGGAATCTTTGCTGTGAGCCTTTGTGATGATTTGATATTTTTAAGACCATATATTCAGCTTATGGTGATAGAAACAAAAACACATGAAGGCCTTAATGATTCACTAGGATTGAGTGTGAATGGTTTGTTTTGTCCATTCTCTTGCCTTGGACAGGGACACACCCTACCCCCTCCTGCTGTCTCCCAGGTCTGGCTATATGGCAGAGTAAGCTCAGGACTCTGTCAGTCTTACACAGCTATCTGAAATTGATATGCCAGTCTCTCACAGTCTACGATGGCCTGTGCCATGTATGACATTGACATGCCAGTCACCCAAAGTCTTTGATGGCCTGGAGCCATATAGAAGGCCAGGGCCAGCTCTGGGAACAGTTACAAACAGAGGAAGTTGCAAGGTCTTTCTGACATTGTGAAAAGCTGGATAATGGCCCCCCAAGTATGCTCCCGAAGATTCTCTCATTCTGGTGAATTTGCCTTGTATGACTGTTTGTTTATTTTGTTTTTGGATTTGTTTTTTTTTTTCTGAGACAGGGTTTCTCTGTATAGTCCTGGCTGTCCTGGAACTCACTCTGTAAACCAGGCTGGCCTCAAACTCAGAAGTCCACCTGCCTCTGCCTCCCAGAGTGCTGGGATTACAGGCGTGCGCCGCCACTGCCTGGCTGCCTTGTATGACTCTTATGTAACTTCTTGAGCTGAGGAAGCATTGATGTGATCACAGAAGCTCTTATAAGAAGGAAACAGGTGAGGTCTTATTCAGAGACTTGGGGACACATGACAGGGAAGGGAACAGAAAGGCTGAGGTTCGAAGATGGAGCGAGGGGCCACAAACCAAAGACTGGAGGCAGCTGATGGAATTTGAAAATGTTGGGGAAGCCACCATCAGAGCCTCCAGAGTTGGTCAGACACGTAGAGTTTGACACCACCTGATAAACAGACCCAAAACTTTTGCCCTCTGGGTGTTACCTTTAGCTACACACTGATGTTGTTAAGGCATCAATAAAATACCTATAGAATTCTAAACTCTTCAACTTCCTATCCCTGGCACCTCTCCTCTGTTATCCCAACTCAATCTACAAATGCCTGGGAACCAGGATGCTGCAGAAGTCTTTCCTCTGCATTGAAACGTTCCCTCTCAGAACTCACGAAAGACTCACAAGCCTCCCCAAGTACGGAAAAGGTCTAAGAGCCTCAAGGCCCCCCTCCCAGGTTACAAGAGCAATTTGCTGGGAGAGAGGTCGTTCTTCGGTGGAGCTTCCTCCAGGTTGGTCAAGGATGCAAATTGTTGACAGTAGATGCAGCATCATGCTCATCACTTACGCTGGGGTGGACTTTGGGGTGATGTAGCCAAGTCACCTCTGCTCCCCTAGGTAACTCCCTCCCTCCTGCTTCTGTAAGGGGCCTTCAACTCTGACTAGGTCAGGATTATTCCTTTGTTTGGCCTTCAGTACCCTATCTGGTATAAAAAGACATTTGGTCATGTCTCCTTAGGAAACGTCATGCAGTACAGAGTCCCCCTGGGAAATGGAAAAATTACTTACATTGAAGTGTTATGAGTTAGTATATCTTTCAAGGAAATTTACATCTTGAAAATAAGATTCTAGGAAGGGAGTCTCCAGGGTGGAGGATTATATTTTACTCATATTTAGTACCTTCCATAGCGCAAGGCTAACAATCAACTGCTGAAAAGAGAGAACGAGTTAGTGGCATAATACACAAAGGTATAAATAACTGAGTAGGGACCCGAGGCTCAAAGAAAAACTCTATCACTGCTCATTAGTCAAAGATGTTTAATATTCCTCACTGTTGAGAAAGCCTTCTTGCTGCCTAATTGAAATCCCCAAAGCTGAATTTTAAGTGATGTCTTTTTTTATCCTCAGTGGATTTAGTGAACATCTGGTCATCAACCAACATCTCTGAAGTAACTCTTACTTTTTTTTAAATCTAAATAATTCTATCCGAAGAACAATTTGCATCTGACTTCTCTTTGTCTTGGCTTGAACAGCCTGGTTTCCATGATGAGTTTTGCTTTGGATCATTTGGCCCAAAGAGCTGCAGTGGGGAAGGGCTTCTACCTCAAGCTCTCAAACCTCTCTAGAATTTGTTTAGGGACTGTGGATAGAGGAACTCCCCATCTGTGTTGTCAGCTTTGTGTTTGGAGACATTTGAGTAAAACAGTGCTGGTGGCCAATTTCTATAGCCCGTGAGAAAATCATGACTTGTGTGTTCTCTCTCTCTCTCTCTCTCTCTCTCTCTCTCTCTCTCTCTCTGTGTGTGTGTGTGTGTGTGTGTGTGTAAGAGAGTGTGGGAATCTGTGCATGCCAGGTCACATTATCTGAGGTCAGAGAACAACCTATGCTGCCTCCCCTTGCTCTCTATCTTGTTTGAGACAGGGTCTACTGCTGAGTGCTATGTGTGCCAGGCTATCTGGCCTGTGAGCTCTCATGGATCCTCTGGTATTTGACCCTGCATCTCAAAGTAGGGCCTTGCTGGGATTACAAATATGCGTGTTATCGTTTCTAGCCTTTATGTGGGTGTTGGTCTTCAAATGTATGTAATCTGGTTTATTTGACAAGGGCTTTCCTTATTAAATCTCTGCTCCAGGAGCATTGATTTTAGCCTCCTACAAACATAGGTCCAGGAACATTTTCTTCACTTTTTTTTGTGCAGATCATGGAAACTCTCTAAACCTCAATACCGTAATCTCTATCACAGAGTTTCTACTACTCCCCTTGTGAGGATTAGTTGAGAACCCTTCATTGTGCCTGGCCCTTACAAAGCACTTGCTGAGTGTTAACTGCAAATGCTTCTCAGCTTACATCCCCATAGACCCATAATAAATAGGAAACATCCTAAGTGTGAAATGCATGTGATACACCTAACCCACCGAACAAGCAGCCTATTAGCAATACAGTGCTCTGTAGACCCTGGGTCCGTTAGCCTTGTGATGGGGCTGTCCAGCATTGTGAGAGACTATCTGATTGCTAGCCTGGGAAAACATTCAGTTCAAAGTACCATTTCTACAGAATGTTTATTGCTTTCACATAGGTAAAATCAGTTCTTAATTCATGGGCGGTAAATTCAATCTGGGGCTGTGTTTTAGTAAAGACTTTGGGGAAAGGTATGGCAAAAATCTGTTTTGCTCCTTCCTGTATAGTCAGTACAATTCAGGAGGTAGGATGGGGTGGGTGACTCAGGTCATGTTATCATGTACAAGGAATAACAGAATTCCGTCATTTATCTCATGAACATTTATTTTGTTGCCTAAAGGAGTCCTCAGTGTAGTAAGGAAACAAATAGACAAACTCAGACTTGCACTGGGCTCTGTCAGATAAGGGGTTCTGGAGTGGCTTCAAGAGCAGGAGACATTTGAATGAGTCTTAGAAGATGAATAGGTACTTTCCAGGAAGAGATAATAGCACTCTAAACACACAAGGAAACACACAAAGCCAAATGTGAAGCAGCAGGGCACATCCAGGCAGTATTAAGAGGTATGTCTTAATAGGAATTCGTGTGTGTACTTGCGTGTGATTGTGTATGTGTGTGTGTGAGAGTATATGTGTGTGTGATGTATACACATATATGTGTGAGCATTCATGCAGGTGTGGATGTCGGGGGACAACCTCAGGTGTTGGCTCTTGCCTTTAATTTTGCTTGAGATAATTTTGCTGTTCCTTACTATGTATGTCAGGTTAGCTGGCCCATGAGCTTCCAGGGACTCTCCTATTTCTTCCTTAAGTCACACTAGGGGAATAGAGATTAAAGACATAGAACACACACACACACACACACACACACACACTGAAAAATAAAATAAGTCAAAAAAAGAATTCTTTACATTACTTTCAGCTTTTTTTCCCCGTCACCTTTTCTTATGGAAGTCACTGGGTATGCCGAGACAGTTGTCACTCCATTTGGCTGGACCAAGGGCGAGGATCCCTAGCTCCATCCTACAGCATATTGTGTGCTTCTGTGCTGTCGTTATAAGTCAATATGGCTGAGACTTGGGTACTCCAGAGTAACCTACCTTATTCTGACTTATAAAGTCAGTGTAGTCTAGGGAAATAGTAACGGGAGGCATCTCTTTCTCCTTCCTGTCCTAAGAATCCCTAAAGACACAGGTCCAAGTCAGTACATTTGAAAGACGGGTCTTGAAAGCACACATTACAAATGATGCCTGGAGATGTCTATAAAGCTAGAATTTCCTCCTGACACCTTGCCCTTGGGGGAGGAAAGTGTTGCTCACAGATTGGCTGAACGCATAGCTTCCTTGGTCCTCCTGTATTAACTGCTTCTCTGACACATGGCGGAGCCCCAGCAAGTGTGGCACCCTGAGCCCCAGCAGTGTGGTGTCCCAAACTCTGGGATCCACAGTAATCCTTTCAAATAATAAAAACTTTGCCCTTTGCATAGCTCTTTCTTTGCCTAGGGTGATTTGTCTCCGCATGTTTTATTTTTTTGACCCATCACAGCAACCATCGAGGTTAGAGTTATGATTAGTCCCATTTTACAAATGAGGAATCAAAAGGTCAGAAAGATTTCCCGGTTTATGCAAGATCATACAATTAGTAAAATTTAGAAACAGATCTGAATTCAAGGTTTGCTAATGTGAACTTATAAATTCTTTCTACACAAATCCCTTCCTTTTCTTTTCTTTTCTTTTCTTTTCTTTATTTGTCTTCTCTTTCTTTCTTCTTTCTTTCTTTCTTCCTTCCTTCCCTCCTTCCTTTCTTTCTTCCTTTCTCTCTCTCTCTCTCTCTCTTTCTTTCTTTCTTATTTTATTTTATTTTCTTTTATTTACCAGAGGGCAGTTCAGGCAGCCTTTCTAAAGGTGCTGAGAAACACAGTTTCACATTTTTAGTAGTAATTGGTTTGGTGAGACAGTGGAAAGCAAACCTACTCACAGGGTTTCTTTGCAGTTATTTGTTCTTTCTTTTCTTTCTCTCCTCTTTCTTTTTTTCTTTTGGAAGGATAGGAATATTGTTGTAATAATCAAAATATTTTGACAAACAGTATCTTTTTGGCTCATATCTCCTAGACCTAGCCTTTGCTTCGAGAGACTTGGTCTTTCCTGCTGCACAGATGTTCTCATCAGGGCCCACTCTCCCTCCCCATCTCTGGAGTCCAATTCAAATGATTCCTTCTCCATGGAGCCCCTCCTGATACCTAGAATAGACTTCTGGTTGTTTGCTTGTTTGGGGTTTTTTTAGATTTATTTATTTGACATCTGTAAATACATTGTCATTGTCTTCAGACACAGCAGAGGAGGGCATCAGATCCCATTACAGATGGTTGTGAGCCACCATGAGGTTGCTGGGAATTGAACTGGGGACCTCTAGAAGAGCAGTCAGTGCTCTTAATCACTGAACCATCTCTCCAGCACCATGGTTTGGTTTTTATTATATTAAGATTTTTTAATGGAGTTGTTCATGAATACACTGTAGTGTTGCCCAGGAGGATGAGTCACAGGACCAACTCTGTTTTGAGTCTGGTTTAGGAGAGTAGAAGGCCTTGGGTTCTAGATTTGTCACCAGGTCAAGGTGCAGCCTGTGAGAAATCGCATAGTTTCTCTGAACTTTTTTTTTTTTTTTCGAGACAGGGTTTCTCTGTATAGCCCTGGCTGTCCTGGAACTCATTCTGTAGACCAGCCTGGCCTCGAACTCAGAAATCCGCCTGCCTCTGCCTCCCAGAGTGCTGGGATTATAGGCGTGTGCCACCACTGCCCGGCTTCTCTGAACTTTTTAAGGAGCCATCTTGTCTTCTAAAAAACACTGGGGTCAGAATAAAAGCTTCAAGGGTATGGGCTCTCTCTTAAAATATATGCAAGCCTTTATATTTCTCTGCGATTTCTTTCCAAAATATTTATCAGATACTTAAAAAGGGCCGTCGTCCAGGAACCTTTATAGAAGTTCTAAATTTTCTTTTAATGTCAACATTGTAAGAATCCATTTAAAAAAAAAATCAATGAGGGTAGAGCAGGAGAGCAGAGCGACACTGTACTGATGTAATCATTTCATTCCTGACGAAAGCGCCAAATCATTAGCAGGAAGAGAAAAGCCGCCCAACCATTGTCCTCGGAACAACCAGATACTTATATGGGGAAAATGTACCCTGGCCTCTACCGCAGGCTACACACAAAAAAGTATTTTTGAGCCAGACCTTATATCCAAAGCCAAAAGTGAAAGGTAGAATCTTCTAGAGGAAGCATTTAGGGAGTCTTTATGACTGGGATGTGGCAGTGACATGGTAGGAGAGTGAGAACAATAAATACAAGATCAAAAAAACCAAACAAACAGGGAGTAGGTTTATCAGAACAAGACACTTTTGCTCACCAAGAGCCACAATTAAGAAAACGAATGGGCAGGTCACAGACAAGGAGAGAATTTTTTTTTTAAAACATAACTTATAAAAATTGAAATCCAGTACATATAAATAAATAGCCAACATAATCAAATATATATATATGGGCAAATATATGTATATATATGGGCAAATATATGTATATATATGGGCAAATGATTTCAATAAGTACTTCTCTAGGGAATAGTTTATGAACAGTCAATAAGTACATGAAACAGAATGCTTCACGTTGAGATGCTGGTAAATTATCCATTAGAGTGACTCAGATAGAGACAATGGCACAGGAGGGGACATGGTCATTCTTTGTGTATGTGAGAGTGTGCAGTGTGTGATGTATGTGGAGATGCATGTATTTGTGTTCACATGCATGTTGAGGCCGGAGGTTGATGCCGAGTGTCCTCCTTTATCACTTTCCACCGTATGTTTTGAGTCATGCCGTCTCACTGAATCTGGAGCTCACCAGTTCAGCAAGGCTCCCAGCAGCAAACATCGGGACGGATGTGCCTGTCTCTGCCTCTTTAATACAGAGATGACAGGTACATGCTGTGGGTGCTTCGGCGCTGTGTATCTAGACTTTAGCTTTGAGAGATTTGGTCTTCTCTATCCCAGAGGTGTTGTTTATTCTGGAATACTTTGGAGTGGGAGTGGAGCAGCCTTCCTCTCTCCCCTGGTCCGATTCAGATGACTTCAACGGTACCTTTCCTGATGCCCCAGATAGATTTCCAGTTTGTTTTTCATTACATTAAAGCAGTTGGCTGGGAACATGTGGCCTTACCACTGCAGTGTAAGCTCCTTACATAGTAGACACTTTACTGACTGAGTCACCTTCCCAGCCATGGCAATTGTAATTCTCAGACATCCCTGGTAACAGGACTCAAGCATATTGCTACTTTTGAAGAAAGGCTTGGAAAGTTTGTGAAAACTAAACATACGCCTAGCCTATGAACACTTAATACACCTATTAGTAACACACCCAATAGAAAGCATACACTTACAAGGGATTTGGGGGGCACTTCTTAACAGCTTTACTGATAAAAACCCCAACCTGGAAATAGCCCAGGTGTCCCACAAAGGAGATTGGATACAAACAGAGAAGCTCTACTCAGTATTTAAAAAGAATGAACTAGTGATCCATACATCAATACAGGTGACTATATCAAACAAAGATTACCTTCTGCATTACTCCATCTCCATGAACTTCCATGGCTGGAAAACTCAATATATTCTGACAAAAATTACAACAGCAGTGGTCTGTGTTGACAAGAGTGGGGTTTGAGCAGGTGGGACTATGAGAAAGCTTTCTGGGATGCTGGTCACAATCCATCGGGTGTGCAGTTTACACAAGTGCATGCAGTCATTGAAATTCTTCCAACGATAACATTAAGATGTGTGTGGTTTGTGGCATATATGTCATACTTAAAAAGCCATGAACAAATATTGAACTCTAATGATATGTGTCTAAGGGTAAAGTGCACAGATGACTGCATTTCATCTGAAATGAATCTAAAAGTCTAAGTGGCACAGAGTAGGATGAGGAGAAATGGCTCTGGAAAGAGACTTGCTGAACGTAATGTGGTCCTGAACGTAACGTGGCGCTGACCGTAACCTGGTGCTGACCACACAGCCTGGGACATGGGTCTCTGGATGACCTCTCCACATTCTCCCAGCTTCTCTGCTGTGTTTGAGTTTATTTTTTTTTAAAGAATAAAATTTTTAAAGAATATAATTTTTAAAGAATAAAATTGGGAAAATAAACCCATCCATTGAAAGGCTAATAATTTGCCAACCAAACAGCCAATCAATTAGCAAGTGAGCTGATAGAGCATTCCCTAAATTTTACTTAGTGGCTACTTTCTCTGTCATTATCGACAGATTTTTATAATAATTAACCTGGACTTAATTTGCATTAAGAACCTTTGGTCTACCCTGGATTCATCCTGAGAAATAATGTTTATGGAATCATGTATGACATATAAATTATATTTACTGGTACAACAAATATTAATATAAATCTACAAATCAACTGATAATTGCTTGCTTGCATGCCATATGAATTATGTCACTGACCCCCATGTATGCCCATACACACTTCAGAAAACCCGATCTCCGCTTTGTGTTGCGTGTGTCGGGTGAGGGGTTCTTATAGTTTGTGCGACCTCTGGCTTCAAAGAGCTTTAGGGACTGTCCCCTGCAGGGGCCATGGGCAGAATGCACATGCTGTGCAAGTGGCAGGAGAAAACAGGGCCGGACACGAGTGCCGGGGGAAATGTCTGTAGCCAGCCTCATTCCGTAAAAAAACAAAACAAAACAAAACAAAAAAACAAAGACAAAAATCGCAGGTGACACAAGGGTCACCAGGCTCTCTCCGTGCTCAGGACAAGCATAGAGAAGAAGAGACTCTTGAAAGCCTCAGGTGCTAGTACTCCATGGGAAAGCTGCTCAGACCAGCAGCCTTGCTGTGGGCTTTGCAGAGAGGAAAGTAGACTCAGAAGCCACCCAATCACAGGCCCTGTGGCCTCCTTCTTCACCTTCCGCGCTACCAATTCCCCTCCTCTTGATTGTCAATTAAAATAAACAGCCTTGCATTCTGCAGCCTGGTTTCAATCTATCTTGGCCGGGAGGATACGGGCAGATTTGTGGCAGCGCCCGAAAGTCCTTGCTCAACCTTTTTAATATCTGAACAAAGCAATCAAACCCGATAAGATCTAGCAAAGGCAAGAACACATTTCTATCCCCAGGATGGAAGCTGATTAGTCCATGGCCTGCATCATCAGAGTTATTGTGCCATGTGAAATTTATTGGTGCTATCTCACCTCATTAAATACTTAAATAGACCTGACAGGACAGAAAAACGGGCTTTTTAGTCCCCCCCCCCCAGGCAAAGGGGCTGGCGTTTCCCATGTTCCAGTTCACCTCTGCTACAGCTGTCGGCAGAGAAACAAGACAGCAGAGCACTGCATGAGAGGGAAGGTTCTGGATGACTGTGTGGATTCCAAGGATCTTCTAGCTCTGTTGTCAAGCTCCTCACCTCTGCACAGTCCAGTGGGAACAGATGAAGAGCAAGACAGGGGACCATGGTGCTTTGTCTCTTTGCTGAGTTAACCAAGTCTTTCAGCCTAATCACCTAAGAAGAGGCTTGTCAGGCAGTGTCTGTGTGTGTGTGTGTGTGTGTGTGTGTGTGTGTGTGTGTGTGTGTGTGGTGTGTTGAGTCAGGGTAGGGTCAGGGGTGAATGAGCTGCAAAACAAAGAACCCTCAGACCCTCCTCCAGCCCCGGGTTTGTGTTCTTTATTTAGCAAATAGCCCTGGCATTGGCCACAGCTGGACCCAGGCCAAGGCCAGGATTTCCCTAGATTCTGAGCTAGAGAATTTGGCAGTCTGGCGACACTCTACAGAGAGCCACTAGCCTGAAGGTTTCAAACAAATTATAAATGATGAGCAGTGGGGTGTCAACAAATGTGCATGTGGATGTCACACGGCCCTAGCCTTCCCCTCCTCCCCATGTTGGGAAGTGTGTGTGTGTGTGTGTGTGTGTGCTGTATTAAGCCAGCACAGAAAATCAGGGACTTGAGAAACTTTGCAATCTACAAAGTGTTCCAAAAAAGGTTGCGTGAAGAAATGGATGGCTTTTCCTCATTTATCAAGCCAATTTTCTCCTCAGCCAAGGTGATTTGGGACAGTCTCTCTGCATCCCCTTCCTTTCCTCATATCTCCACCTGCTGTGAAGGTCTCCTTTCTCCAGCTGTTTCCCTCTCCCAGCCTGGGTCCTCGTTTGCACCTTGTTAATAACATGGGCGAGGGGCCAGGAAGCAGCTCCCAGGCGCCTTCCGTTCCTAATGTCCTAAATGGCCATGACACTGCGCTTAATTTCCGTTTTAGTGCAACTGCTGGCAGGACATCAGTGGGCTGAGACCTGGGTCCTGTGACAGGATCTTCAACAGCGACCATCAGCCTCCCTGTAATTAGATGCCACTTGGAGCCTGCTGTCCTGTAGAGCGGGAGCTCTGTGGACTTATGTAACTGTCCCTCTGTTCAGAGCACAAGGCTTTTTACAACCTCGGAGTCTCCCAGCGTTAAAACAGCTCTAATCCCTTGCCCACCCTGGGAGGGAAAGCAGGCCATGGCCAGATGGGTTATCTGTGTTATCAGTTTAGAATAGTGTGGGGCATGTAAAACCCTGGGCTACTGCAGAAAAGCATGATGGTTGATATTTACCAACTGGGGAGCTTTGCTCTTTATCTTTTCTGGAATGTTCCATGGTAGATTTTAGGAAATGAAATGGTCAGGAGACATTGACAGGGGCTAGGTTGCCTTCTATGCACAGGAAAAGTGTTAAACAGGACACACACCTGTAATCTCATCCACTCGGATAACTGAGTCAGGATGACCCCAGATTCACAGAAGGCATGAGTAGGACACTGAGTGTGTTCAAGTCCAGCCTGGGCAATTTAGTAAGACCCAGTCTCAAGATAAATAATGATGGTGGTGATGATGATGATGCTCCTCGGAGATATAGATCCATGGGAGAACACCGTTCTAGAAGGTACAAGGCCTTGGGTTCAATCCCTTGTGCCATTGAGTGGATGAATGAATAAATAAATAATATACAATTAAAAGGTCAACTAAGGATCTAAGGAGATGGCTCAGTGGGTAAAGAGCTCACCATTCGAGCATGGAAATCTGAGTTCAAACTCTCAGATCCCACATAATGCCAAGCATGGTAGTGTGTGGGCCCAGCATTCATTGGGCAGTCGGGAGGCAGAAACAGGAGACTCCCTGGAAGGCTCACACCAGCCAGTCTGGCATATGCCCAGTAAACAATAGCTATAGCCTGTCTTAAGCAAGGTAGAACTGAGGACAGACATATCAAAGGCTGTCCTCTAACCCCATCACGTGTATACACACACACACACACACACACACACACACACACCACACCAAAGGTAAGCAAATGGTTGCACTATAGTCACAATGAAGGAATGCCAATTATGACAAGAACTTATTGGAAACAGGAAACCTACATGTGCCATACCAAGAAGGTACAGTTTGATTTGAACTGGATGCAGGTTTGAGCGAGGGCAGGGAGGGTAGAACAGGTGATTTATTCCCTCTTGGTGACAGTGCATCTTCATCTAGAAGATCTATCCTCAATTACTGATGATGACTTCCTGCATGGCTTTAACTCAAGGGCCGGTCCAGCATGAGGCTGAGCTGATGAGGTTTATGTATTGGTTGGGCTGTCAAAGAGGGACAGGAGGGTAGAAAGTTACTCTGGAGAGCACAGGAGAGTACATTTCAAACCAGCCTTTCCCCACAGGGCTCAATGACAGAACAAATGCTAAATCTCAAATTCATAAAACTCTGGGGCAGACTGAACATCTTCAGAGAAGCTCAGTGCCTTCCTTAATTCCTAGGTCCTGTTTGTTTTCATTCACAACATATACGTCAGAGGATTGAATGGGTACTTTCTTTTCCTTCTTGTGGACAAACAAAAGAAACCCACTCCTATATGGACAACTGTGCACCGGGTCAGAGGTCACACTTCCTTCAGTTGTTTCTAGTTCAGGGATCTCAGAACATGATTAGGGATCTGGGGATCACTGAAGGAGTTTGATAGATTCCCAGATCAATAGCTGTGTGGCCCAGAGTTTCGGGGGTGGGCAGGTTACTTAACAGGCTTCCTGAGTGCTGTTAAGGAAGCAGGTGATCCAGGAGCCTCTGCCATTGTTCTATTGTTAATCTTGCCTTCCCAGTTAGAGAGACTAACTCCTCATTGGGAGTTAGTCTCCTCATCCCAGTGACCTTTCCATTCTGGAGTCTTCAGTCTTTTCAGGATTGGAAGTGGTCTTAACAAAATCCAAGCTTCCTTGGTAAGGTGATAGAGAGAAAGAACAAACTGACCCCAAGGGTGGCAGGGGGTGGCAGGCTCTTCTTTGTCACCATCTGCTTCCCTGGTGAGAATAGGTGAGCAAGAAGAATCCAGAACACTCCAGGTCGAGTCCAGGACAGCCATGCCCCGCCCCAACACAGGGCCACTGGGCAAGGGGAACGCCTCCCTCCCTTTCCTGACATTCTGATATTCCCCATCTGCAAGACACCATTTAACTCTGCACATCATGCAGTGTTGGGGAAAGGCAGAAAAGGACATCCTCTTAGGGTGTCAGCTCAGCCTAAATGTCATTTACAACAGAGCCTGTTACTATATGCTTTTCATAGGCATCAGTATCTTCGGCCTCTCAGCTGTCTAACTCCTGTTCATCTCTCAGGCCACCAGGACAGGGAGTGGATGCAGACTGCTTCCACCCCCACAGTTTCAGAGCCTGATCTCATCTGTTCTGTGCTGCTCAGAGTGGCTGGCACGTCTTGTGTTGTTCACATACGTTTTTTCTCTCCAGCCCAAGACAGTTTATTTTGGCTTCCTTCTCCATTCTTGAGTGTCTAATCTGCAGGTGGCTCTTCTCAATTTATAGAATATAAATTACACTCTCACAAGCAAACGTTTCTTCCCTTCTTGCTCCTTCTGATCTCACTGCCCTCAACTCTGAATGTGGGGCACTGTCTCTCAAAGGAGCCTTCTGTGTCCGAGTTCACAGCACTCTAAGGGATTAGTAAGAGTTAATTGACAAATCACTGTTGTGTCTTTTAGGCCTGCTCCTCCAGTCCCAACGCCAGTGGAATTTATGAGTTATGTCCTGGGGAGAGGTCAAGGATGACTCTGCCATTTTGAGCCTTAAATAATAGAGTTGCTATTTGCAACTGACCAGCAATTGACACCTGCTATACATTCTTAACACATGGTCTTTGGGAGAAAAGCTTGCATGTCCAACATGATGGCTCTGGGCTCAATTTAAGAGGTATCGACTGATGGCTTTTATGCTCCTATTGTGGTCCAGGCAACTGGACATGCAAGCAGATTCAAACAAACACAGACACAGGCTTTTCCCCCAGAAGTGTTCAGTAGAAGGGTACCACCACCCTGATAGGAATGCAAGTTGGAGAACAGTTGCACCTGAAACAGTGTGAAGTGTTAAAAACATAATTGAACCGGGCTTTAAAAGTTATGATTCAAACTGTTAAATCTGTGGCTGGGTTAGTCTCCGATATCCAGAGTTTTTGAGTTCATTATATTAGAAACTGTTTCTACTAACTAGTCCAATGTGTGCACAAAGGACTCTATGAAGGCCATCCCGGGGGCGGGGGGGGGGGGAGAGAGAGAGAGAGAGAGAGAGAGAGAGAGAGAAAGGAGAGGAGAGGCTTGGGGAGCCATCTTGGAACTGGGATTAGTCTTGGTTCCCATACTTTCCCATGTTTTTATTAGCACATAGCTGGGTGAAAGACTTGATAATGGTGGTCTATGGTGTGTGTGTGTGTGTGTGTGTGTGTGTGTGTATGTATGGTTGCATGGGTGTTTGGGTGTACATAGGTACACAGGATGTATGCATACATGTGGAATTCAGAGATTAATTTTGGGTGTTATCACTCAGGAGCCACTCACCTTGGGCTTGCAGGCTAGCCTAGTCAAACTGGTGAGCCTCAAGCCAGTGAAAGACATGACAAATACATACATGCAAGCCCAGGGAATGCATTTGCCTGCATATTCCCAACACTGGGATCATAGATATGTGCTACATGCCACCATCCCCTGCATTTTTCTGTGCTGGGGTCAAACAAGGTCCTCACACTTGGACAGTAAGCAGTTAACGGACTGAGCTAGGAACCAAGCCTCATGAATTTTTTTTTTTTTTTTTTTTTTTTTTTTTTTTGGTATAGGATAGTGACCTTGTCAGGTCACAAAAGTTTGTCAATATCTGCCTTTTGTAACAGAGGTTACGACATCTGAGAGTTTATAAGAAATTCATGGCTCCTTAATTCATCCACTGATTCATATATTGATTCTTTGACACAGTGGCTGATAGGTTAATGATTAACTCATGTATTTATTTAATAAACTCCAGCCTTATGCAAGTTCTTCTCCAAGAAAATCAGTTGACTGTTTTCCTTTTTCCTGCTATCTCCTCTCTTGGTTATCTCTCATGGTAATCAGGAGAAGAAAGAGTTTCATTGGGACGATGTTGAACCGGACCTCTCTGGGATGTGCACCCTTCCTAGTGGCCATCCCGGGGGCGGGGGGGGGGAGAGGAGAGAGGAGAGAGAGAGAGAGAGAGAGAGAGAGAGAGAGAGAGAGAGAGAGAGAGAGAGAGAGAGAAAGGAGAGGAGAGGCTTGGGGAGCCATCTTGGAACTGGGATTAGTCTTGGTTCCCCTGCCCCCTTCCCTCCATCCTTTGTGCTTAGATTTTGGGGTGAATGGCCTGGAAGGGTCAGTGGCTCTGTTTGGCCCCCAGGCCCCCAGTTTTATCTTCCTGATTCCTTCCCCAGCAACAAAGGAAGTCAAAGACATCTGGTGCTCCAGTCTCCTGGGATTCTTTTTAATATGATTTCATTTCTTTTAACCTTTATTAAGACAAACATTGAACAGAGCATAGGCTACAGTCCCAGTAGAGACACTCTTCAATTTCGATATTAAAAAACAAAACAAAACAAAACCTAAATCCATCCAACCTGCCGCTCAGAGGAGGGAGAGAGGAGTGAAAAAAAAAACAGAAAGAAAAAGAAATATTCTAGAGATATTTTTACCTTCAAAGATCCATCACTCATTACGGCATATCGCAGACACGTCTACAATTCCATCTTCTTACAATTCTCCGTGAAATAAGTGTAAATGGAAAATAATACCCCATTTTGAAAGTTCAACAAAATGTCTTTATCCACCAAATGTAGCCCCAGCTGTCTCATTTTCAGAAACAAAGCCTGATTTTAAATAGCATCTCACCATCCAAATAAACACCAGCAGCTCCCTCTGGCTCCCCGGCAGGGGCCGCCTCAGCACCCCAGCAATTGACCATCTCACAGAGAATTGAGCCAACACCTAAGCTCCAACAGGTCTTGGGGTCCCTCCCTTTGATCCCGGAGAAATAACAAAGCTGCCTTTCTCTCACAGGATGGGGAAGACGGTCACCTAGGTTACCGCCCCCCCCTTCTACACCCATTCTCACCGCAGACTCTGGAGGTGGCCATTCCATTTTCCTGCACAGACAGAAAGAAAGACGGCTCCTCACTCTGGCACCAGCACATGACTTCTTTGGTGGCAGTGGATGAAGAATAGCAGACTTGTCCCCTTCCTAGAGAATGGATAGGTGCTTGAATGTACAAAACAGAGGTGCTGCTTCGACTCCAACTGTGTCCCGTTTCCATTTTCCTGCCTCTGGGACACTCAGCATCCCAGCATTTTTGTTCTCCTTCTTCCCTACAGTATAAATGCTCTGGCGACACTTCTGTGTACCCCAAACCAGTCCCTCTCCTGTTCTCCTGTGGCCTTCCCCACTCCAGTGAAGCAACTCTAGTTGTCTGCCTGCTCAGGTTAAACACAGTGTGACTCTTTCATGCCATACCTGGTCTAATTGTGAAACCTATTGGCCCTAGCTATACATACAGCCAAACTCTCTGCTCCCATAAATCATATTTATGTTACCAGCACAGCCACTGTCATGGCTCCCAGCTGTTTTTACACTGACCATCATTCAACAACAGAGCAAGGTAGGAGAAATCCCAGACTTTGGAGTCAAACCGACTTAACTCAAAGCTGACTGGTTTTTTTTTTTGTTTTTTGTTTTTGTTTTTTTTTCAGCTGTGTTAGCCTCACAAGTCATCATGCCTCTGTGTCGTCCTCATCTATAAAATAGTGACAGCAATGGACTCTGGAGCTTGTTGTGAGGATTAAATGAGTTAATATGCTTAGTATGCTTATGTAACTTAAAGTCCTTGTGTCACAGGAGGTGCTATGAAGGCAACAGTGTCACTGACAGTATTATTTTCCTGGCTAGAGCACCAGAGTGGATGTGTTGAAATACAAAATAAATCTCAGCACTGGTGTGTCCAAAAATCTTGCAGGACCTCCTTCTTTTCCCTCACCGTGAAGTGCACAGTTCCTTATCATCTCCAGTGTGACTTTACATCTAGACCACACCTCCCCTTTACTCTGTTCAAGTCTTTCCCAGGCACACACCAGACAGCTCCTACCTTGGGGTCTTTTCACTTCTGGTTTCCTTTGCCAGAATGCATTTCCCTAGCATGTTGCATGGCTGTCATCTCTTCCAGATCTCTGTTGGAATATGATCCTCTTGGCCATATTCATTCTCGTGTATTTCTCTTCCAACTCTTTATCAGAATCTCATATACCATATATTTTACCAAATTAGTAAGGTGACTTTCTATGACTTCTCATGAGAATAAAAGGCCCAGGGATGAAGAAATTTTTTTTGTCAGTTTGTCAACTGGAATATTCCCAACACCAGGGTAGACCTTGGTACAGATTCTTGACACATGAGTTCCACACATGGAGATAAAGTGAGCCCTGGTGGTTGGGAGCATCTTCCCTTGAGGTCATATCCTGGTTGTCTGACATTTCTTCTTACCTGTGGAGCAGGGAAAGTTGCAGCTATTCTAACAGAAATTAAGTTACAGCCTCAGATATGAAGGAACACGGCTGACAGAGGCAGTTTCAGAACCCAGACCTTGTGACAATGCCTTCCGTCCTTTTCCCTCCACTGTGAGCCTAGAGCACTCGATTTGACCAAGATGTGTTTGCTGAATGGATAAATGGATAGCTACATTTCCTCTCTCCCCGAGAAGTGGGCAGGGAGCAGTAAAGCTGGCCTGTTCTGACAGGCGTGGGCTGACACCACCTAACATGTTAGGATCTTTGTTCGTGCTTCTGCTGGGCCATGAATCAAACAGATGATTCAGGAGCTGGGCCGCCTGTCAAGGCAATCTCAGATGGAATTGATGTATCAAGGTGTAGTCCTGAGTTGTTTATTGGAAGTGACACTGAAAGAGATTGACAGGCAGTCACTGGACAAATAGATCATAGGCTCACAGAGACGCCCAGTGGTACCTGTTGTGTGAGACTCGCTGTGAGCCTCTAGTGAGGCCATTACAAGGTTGGCATGAAGGTCATTGTAAGCAATAAACATAGGAACGCTGGGGTAGAGGAGCTGCCTGCCTTGCCTTAGAATCTCATGGATGCTGGTATTGGGGCTGGGCTCACCCATTTTCCCATCAGGCATATTTCTATGTCTATTTTCTCATGGAGCCAACTGGGTCACCCCCCAGCAACCCTTGCAGTCCTTATGAAAGGAGCCCAAAGCTGTTATGGGCTGGGCTGGTCACAAGCCAACTTGTCACCATGTCAAGTATGTGTGGGGCATGACATCTCTTCAGGTTTGCACCAGCCCCTACCTCCTGTCAACACACCATGACGGTTGGTGGTTATTGAGCCACTTGAAGGATGCTTCAGATGAAGCCCTCACCACTCCAGGCGGAGTAGTGATCATAAGCCCTTATTAGAGCTAAAGAAACGAGCTCTAAAAGTCAAATTATATACCCAGGTTAATGGTTGTACATTCCCAGTGACTGAGCTGTGGCTATATAGCACAGGTGACCTTAGTCCTGCCTGTACCTCCCAAATGAGGGATTACAAGCATGTGCTACTACACCTGGCTTATGCGCTGTTGGGGACTGAACTCGGGGCTTCATGTATGCCAGGCAAGCTCTCTGCCATCAGAGCCACACTCCAAGGCCTGGAGCCCTCTTAATTCCTGCTCCCCACTCCACATTTCTTCCACTTTCCATTCTTGGGTTTGTCTTCTCAGCCCTATTTAATATCTCCATATCACTTCTGGTATTCCTGGCAGTGTCTGAATTTTAATCTTCACACCTACTAACTTTTTCAGTGGTCATGACCCTGTTCAGAAGTAAAGTTCATCATTGTTCCCATTTCATAGAGGTGAAAAGAGGAGTATAGCAGAGTTACCAGAGGCAAGCCCAGGGCGCACCTTAGAGCCCTCAGAGCATGGTGCCCAGGGCACACCTCAGAGCCCTCAGAGCATGGTGCCCGCGGCAAACCTCACAGCCGACCATGGTGCCTGGGTCAGGGCCAATGGATAAAGGAGTGGCTTGCTTAGACCCCAGCTCAATGTTTAAACCTCACCCTTCCAGTCCACACCTGTCTCCATGGCTGCTTTTCAACTCACCTCTTCCCATACTTTCAAAGTCTAATTTAGATCTTACTCTTCTCTTACCGTAAGTGTAACTTGGTGCAAAACTTAATGGGAAACTGGTCAGGTCATAATAAAGTCCCCCTGGAAATATATTCTTTGATGCCACAGGGTTAGTGGTAGAGGTTTATCCTAAGGAAGTAATCGTACATGTGCAGAGAGAAGAAAGTACTAGACCCAGCCACTGCACTCAAGTGGAAATCCCTGAATCTATAAATACACATTTCCTTCTATGTTCATACAATAGGAAACCTGGTAGTCATTACCAATAATGAAGATATATAGCTATTGACATAAGAAATTAAGTGAAATAAGTAGGTTATAAAGTAGTACACCCAGAATAATTTGATTTTTATTAAAATTGTATGAATATAAATATATGCATCGAAAAATGTCCAAAAGGACATATATCAAACTGTAGCTAGTGCTTATCTTCCTTTGGGAATTGTAGGTGATTTTTATTTTCTTCTTTTTATTTATTCATTTTCTAATTTTCAGCAAAATGCTTCTTCAAAAAGTGAGGAGGATGGATGTTCTCCAAAGAGTAGTTTCTAACTAACTCTTTCCTTTCTTCATCCTTTCTACAATATAATGGCCCCACCAACTGTTTAGTATCTGTGTTACTGACTGTAAGGGGATCACTGTATCCACAGTGTGTGTGTGTGTGTGTGTGTAATTACATATATGTATATGCGTATATGTATACATGTATGTACTCCAGAAATGGTTGATGGCTTTGGAGCCATGTAATGGGAATTCCATATGAAATTCTTTGCATATCCCAGGTATTTGCTCTCACAGCACCCATCTGGGGTAGGGCATGCATACTTATTACTATAGGACATTATACATGGGCATGTTTACATTTTTCTCTCCCTTTCTCTCTGGCTCCCATCATTTATGTCTATGAGGTAAAAAATGAAGGGTGTTGAATTTACCTCACCCTTGGGGGAAGAGAGAGGGTGAAGCCATATCCCCAGGGCTGGGCAAAAGCCCAAATTAGCCCATGAAGCCAAAGGCAATCAATTATCCAGAGACCTCTGAGGTCAGGGCCTGGCCTGCTCTGGCCACCCTCTTGACCTGCATAATGGGCCATGGGCAGTTATGATTCATGCAGATGCTGGCTGGGTTGCCGGCAGCCTGATCTGAGAAGGCTCCACAGTTGGTGCTACTCAGGTCTAAAAAGATGCATCCCCTCCCCAGGGACAGCTGGGGCCATGCACTGGGGAGCCTGGTAAGACAGAAGTCTGGAAGGGGTTCTTAGAATCAGGACTGGAGACACACGGCCGCCTGAGCCTTCTTTCATCTGTGCAGTGGGAACCCCAGGGAGAAATCTGCAACCATTACCCAACCAGACAGAGCAAAAAGAAATGAGTTTAAAGCACCAGAAGGCAGACTTAGATAATAATAATAATGAAGTGAGTGGCTTGGACCAGCAACAGCTGCAATAATATTTCCCATTTGCACAGGACTCCACTGTGCACAAAAGGCTCTCAACATACATTACCATATTTGACCCTCACAACAAGCTGGTCTTTACCTAGATTCTTACAGGAGAGAATTGGAACTTAGAGAAATGGACTGACTTACAGAAAGTCATGCAACTGATAAGAAGCCGAGTGTTCTGACTTCACTATGCTAAAGGGAGTTTGGACAGAGAGGTACAAACACAGAGTTGAAGGTTAAGGGAATTCACAGTCGTGGCTGAAAAGTAGAAACTCTTGGCTATGTTTAGAGGAAGCTCAGACAGAGCTCCTGGCTAAGGGAGAAGTGAGATGACATTTGAAAGCCCCTGGTTAACCCCAGGGCAATAGGTAGGAAGAGGGACCGTGGCTGTGGCCCCTAGAGTGTGTGCTTATGCTTCTGGCTTTTGCTATTAGATTCAGGTAGAGTGATGGATCAACCATGAACTTCTCCTGCCCAAGCTTTAGACAAGACCCCTGGTTCTTCAGTGTGTGTGTGTGTGTGTGTGTGTGTACATGTGCACACGCATGCTTACATGTCAGGGGTCATGAACAGGGTCTACAGAGAACTAAGGTTTAAGGAGAGTCATATTGGTGCTTGAATTTAGAAAGATTCTCGAATTGTCCATAGAGCCCCACAGGCTGTTGGAGCTGGGGAGAGGGCAGGCAGTAAGGAAAATATCTCTGCCCTCTCCAACCATCTCCAACCATCTCAGTGGTGATGTCTTTGACAGAAGGGCTCTGAATGTAAAGGATTGAGTGGATTTTCTTGTTTCTTTGCCATTCATTTGTTTCTCAGTGTGATCTATAGGGTTCTGTAAGATGCTTGGCCACTGAAGTGGGTGCCCTCACCTCTCATAGAATTCTCCCTTGCCTGTGAGGTGATAACATAGGCTCTGTGAATCTCAGGAATGTAGCTGGTCTAACTTCAAGTTCTCATCGTCTTTGCTTTTAGTTCACTGATGTCTCCCTACTTGGTCCTAAGTACTGAGGCCACTGTGTTGCCAGAAACCTCTGTGTCAAGACACCAGAACCCTCTTTAAGCATCTCAACAGGAACGTCTGTACGTGGAGCATTTTTTAAACAGAAGTTTATTGCTTGGACTTGAGCAAGCAAAGGGGAGACCGTGCGATTATTAAAGACTGTAAGCATCAAAGGCCTTCCTCCTAGGCCACAAAGGAGGAAGTGGCCCTTGGCTGCCACTGGGACCTTTTGGGGCTGATACTGGGAAACCTAGGAAGATGGAGATTAGAAACTGGGAGCAGAGTTGCTGGGTTGGCCTGGCATTGCCTGGAGCAGCAACTGAATGGAAAGCGTAAACCCTTGCTGCATTCCCTAGCTGCAGGACCAAACAGGTGCCACCATCTGGCAATGGAGAAATGCAACAGGCAGTGTCCAGCATCATAAGGCAGAAGTAGAAAGGCAGCTTTAGGGTTAAACACCGACTGGGCTTTATTCTTGGAGGATGCATTGATGAGGGGGATTGTCCCCAGACTGACAGAGAGAAGGAGCCCTGGCTCCCCAGACAGCAGGAACCTGAAAGACAGTTTGCTCCATTGTAACCCATGCACTTTACTGGTTCCTGGAGTCATCATGTGTGAGCTACCTGTTCTCAGCTTTTCACTGAAGATCCAGGGTTTTCATACATTATTCTAATCTGATAGGGTGATATACATCTTTAACCCTTTGGGGATCATCTTGACCTTTTGCCCTTTGCCCCAGACTGAATAAACCCTCCTTCCAAGTGATAGGAAAAAAAATGATTTGAGCATTGAAGAATAATGCAAGATATTATCAATGTAGCTTGTGATTGTGTCATATAAAAAATAAAATACACACCACTTAATCAAAGCACTACAGACACTTTTAAGTAATCCCACTTTGGCTTTGCATAACTCCATATACTGCCAGCAGCGCTCTTGTCTACCACCAGAGACCATAATATACATCAAAAATTCTCCTTTAAATTTATTTTCAGTAAAGATTGGTCTTTTGAACTGTGGCAGTGGAGGCTTAAGGGTACAAAATCTCTTGCTTTTTTCCATCTCCTCTGTCTTTCCCCTTTGTAGGGCGGTGACTCCGGGGTGGGGGTGGGGTGGGGGATGAGAGCGGCTGTGGGTTCCACATCTCTGGAAGCTTCTGTCCTCGGCACGGATCAGTTCCTCTCATCTGCCACTTGATTAAGACATTAAAACTGGAAGGTGAAGGAAGGTTGAGAGGCAGCAAGAGGGGCGAGAAGCAATTCCTGTCTGCACTCTGGAGAGTCAGTCTGCTTGCCGCGCCTCGGCATGGTTTTGGACTATCCTGTGTGGGATAGTTCACACTTCTCGCTTTCTTAGAAGTCCAGCTTTTGTAGCCTGTACAGTGGGTATCTTTGACAGGCCCTCACTGAGATGGGAATCATTTTGCTACTATCGTCAATACTACAGTAAATAGGGAGTCTCCTTGACACACAATGGTGGACGGTGGCAGGCCAATTCCTTATGCAAGATAGCACGCTGTCCTTAAACGCTCATTATTATTTTGAATTATTGTGCATGATCGTGTGTATGGTGTGTGTGTACACGAGCAATATGGAGGCCAGAGGACATCCGTGTGGAGCGGATTCTCTCTGTTCATTTTTGTGTGGGTTCTGAGACTCGAACCTGGATCACCGGGATTTCTGTGCAAGCACCTTTCTCCCCACTGAGCCATCTTTCTGGCACAAGAAAGTATATTTTAGTCCTTAGTCCTTGCCTATGCTGAAATGTATTACTTAATTGAAGTGTACTCGATTGTGGGTAAATATGTAAAGGGTAAAATTACCACTTTAACAATTTTTTAGTATACACTTCAGGGACATTGAGGTTCATTCACAGGTTTGGGCAATCATCACCAGCACCCATGTCCAGAATGCTTTCTATTTTCTTAAGCTAACTTTGAATCCTTCCAGCCGGGCGGTGGTGGCGCACGCCTGTAATCCCAGCACTTGGGAGGCAGAGGCAGGCGGATTTCTGAGTTCAAGGCCAGCCTGGTCTACAGAGTGAGTTCCAGGACAGCCAGGGCTATACAGAGAAACCCTGTCTTGAAAAAAACCAAAAAAAAAAAAAAAAAAAAACCCAAGAAAAACCTTTGAATCCTTCCAGGCCATTTTACAACCCTAGGGAACTCACATATAGGGAACCATACAGTGTGTGTGTGTGTGTGTGTGTGTGTGTGTGTGTGTGTGTGTGTGTGTGTGTTGGGACAGAGTCCTCAAGCTAGTTTTGAACTCATTGTTTATGACCTGGAACTCCTGCGCGTCCAGTATCCACCTCCAAATGCTGGCATTACAGGTGTATGCCATCACTCCCGGCTTCGGTGTTTATCTTATTTGAGGTTAATTTCCTTTGACCTCATATGCCTTTGAAGTTCATGCTGTAACATGTGTCTTTGATTGTTGTTTTTATTCTAAATATGTGGAGAATCTCCAGCTCATACACTCTGCTTCCTTGCCCTGCCTACTCAAGCCTGTTATGAGCAATCTGTAGTGGGAGCCAGAGCGCACCAGCAGACTCTTAAGAGGGAAAGGGTCTTCCACAGCTGATTCTGCCTTAGCTTTAAAGGACATCTCTGAGCGGGAGGGGGTCCAATGAGAACAATACTCCTTTATAATTACAAGAGAATGATATATTCTCTTGACATGTGTGAGTTATTTCATTTGATCTTAATACTAATTTTAACCGAGATGTAGGCAGGTTTCACTTCCTCAGCTTTACTTAAGGTCACTAAAGGCCAGAGCACAGAGGGGAATGGCTCCTGCACAGAGTGTGGAAGCCTGTACTCAGTGTCCCGCCCTTCTCCACATCCGTCCTGTCCCACATCTGGTCATACCCCAGGTGTAGAGACAGACCTGCTTACACTCCATCCTTATCCAAGGTTTGCAAAGTATTTCCTGTTTATTTGGAGTTACAACTTTGAATCCCAAGTCAGCTCTGTGAATCTTCTACATCATGTTCCAGAAAGGGGAAAGTAGATTCTGTCAGAGCCGAGATCAGGTGGAGGGCAGAGTTCCAAGTAAAGCCATCAACTACACGGGAGAAATTTCCACAGCTTCTTCATGGCCACCACCTTGGCCACCAAGGGATCATTAGTTGCATCTGAAGCAAGCCCACCGAGCAATCTTAATAATTGTCCTTCCTCTTGTTCTGAGGATAGAGGGCGTGTAGAGGAGCTACAGTCATTTACATGATACTTGAAGAAGACTTATGTTTTCCTAGCCTTCCTTTGCTGTTGGCCTATTCTTCCAATTCTGAGGAGTATGGAGGCTCCAGGTGTCCAGACGGAGCCAGCTTAAGGGCCTTGTCTCCAGGGGTCCCTAAATGATGGATGAAACTTAAGAAGAGCAAGCTGTCTTCCATCTGCTGGCCCCAGAGGTCACAAGCTCACAGATGGTGTATGGTGGGTGAGGGCAAAGGGCAAGAGGGCAGGATGGCAACTGGAACATCAGAAGACTCCAAATGAGGACCATTGTGTCTTCTTCCTTTAGATCTCTCCAAAGGAACACGGCCCTCCCACAAATACGCAGCCTTATGTAAATAAGCACCAAGCCGGGGCTCTTTTGCCCTGGATTCTTGACACAGGAAATGCAGATGTGTTTCTTTAAAGGGGTCACAGCTAGAAACTATAAAGATGATCCAGGGCTAAGAGGTAGCTCAGTTAGGAAAGTGCTTGCTTTAAAAGCATGAGGGTCTGAGTTTGATTTGCAGCACCCACTTAAAAAAAATCAGGCGTAGAAGAACATGCCTCATTCCAGCGTGGAAGAGGTGTGGATCTCTAGGGAGAGAGATGGATCCCTGGAACTCCCTGTGTAACCAGCCTACTTAGTTAAAGTTAGTTCCAGGCCAGTGAGAGACCCTGTCATTAATGATGATAATAGTAATAAGTGGCTTGCTTAAAGCACAAAGATTAACTTATGGTATCTATGTACACACACAGAAAGAGAGACAGAGAGAGAGAGAGAGAGAGAGAGAGAGAGGAGAGAGAGAGAGAGAGAGAGAGAGAGAGAGAGAGAGAGTGAAGGTGCTGTGACACTGGGGTGAACAGCTGAATGGTGTTAGGATGGGGTGGAGAAGAGGGAGCATGCTGCCTAAAGTTCTTCCCATGAGATGTGGGGGAGTCGGGATGGGGAGGGAGACTAAAAGGAGATGCTGGCTTCTGGGCAGCTGTACTGTCAGGAACAGGGGAAACCATTTTTTGCTCTCCACTGGTCACCTGGCTCTCTGGAAGCCCAGGCCTGAGATTCTAGAGCTTTCTTTCAGCTGCCCTAGCTGCACATTCCTGAAAAGCCGACACTTTAGCGAGGCATCTCCCAACCCAGACATGGGTTACGCCAGCTTATTTTAAGTCTCGAACTCTTCCTGGGAAGGGACTCTGACATGGAAAGCCACGTGCTGTGAAAGAGCTCTGGACCCAGGCCAACAGCAACAGAGGCTCCCTCCAGCTTGCTGACAGCCTCCTTCAACATCTTGACAGAGCCAGGAGCAGCTGTGGGCCCTTACACACTTCACTTGTAGGCAGAACAATGCAGCGTGTAGCATTCGCAGCTTGTGTGCCCATTGAGAAGCCACTGAAGGCCAGGGAAGGGGGCAGTGGGCAGGGAGAGGAAACCCTATTGTTGCCTCTTTCTGGGACTCGGCCTTGTTTTGTAATACACACTAAGTCAATGTGGGAGGCTACCCAACCCTTTGAGGACTCGTGGGTAGAGGGAGTGTCAGAGCGCCGGCACAGGCACATTTGGTCAAATGTATTTAAGCATTTTAATAATTGATGTGCCCATTCCCATACTCAGCCCCACTTGCTGCGGGATCTCAGGGACACTTAAAAGCTTTCTGGTCCCTCCGCCTTATCCAGCATCCTCCTAAAAGGTTCTCAACTGGCCTCTCAACAGCCACAGCTCCGGTGCTTATGAAGAAGAACGAACAGTTCCAGCTGGTTGTCATTGAAAAGTCACTTAATATTCTCAGAACAAGGAGCTGGACCTAGTGGGATACAGTGGTATTTTTTTCCCCTAAGCATTTGGGGGGAAAAAACCATTGACATCATATTAATAATGTCAAGTTTTATTGGCTCTCTCATTTGACACAATATTAAACTTTGCAGACTCCATCTCAAAGAGGTACAGCTTGTTAAAACGTGCAAAGATTGGGACTTTACAAAAGGGTGATGAGAAAAAAGCATCTTCTGAGGCAAGTGGAGAGAGGTGGGAAGGTGGACATAATACCTTCCTCCTCCTGTGACTTTCTGTGTCCTTTTTCTGGGGCTGCTAATCCTGACCACTCTGAGGCACATGAGGCTCCAGGGCCATGCGGAGTGGGGCCCATCAGCCTCTCAACATCTCGTTCTCTGGACCGGAATTAAATGGAAACATCAAGGCTAAGACAGATTCCAGGATTTCCACGGTGCCTCCTTGGGAACAGAAAACTCCCTGGGTTGTTTCATTGATAACAGCACAAAGAACAAGCAAATCTTACTTGTCATTATGTGACTGAGTCATGCAGAAACCTTCCCAGCAACCCAATGAGCTCACCGCTCTCCCTTACTCCATGGGTTTGGTCTGTTTTTAAGATAATACCTTGTTATGTATCCCAGGCTGGCCTTGAACTTGAGAACCTGCAGCCTTAACCTTGAGAATGCTGGGGTTCTAAATGCATACCGCAAAGCCAAAAGCTATCCTGTTTTAGAACAGAACACTAACATAAAGGGGGTGTGACACAATTCTCCACATTCAGTGTGGATTCACCGGGGAATCCCATTTGAATGTGGGGAGGGGCTATGCTTGGAGAAAGTATGTACTCTCTAGCATTCAGTACAGTCAGAGTCAGTCTGGGAAAGCCTGGTACCCCATCTGCAAAGGTTAGAGACCCCCTTCTCTTCTACCGTTTTGATGGCGGAGTCCTGACCTGTGAGCAGGTAGGTCACCATCTGGGAGCCACAACTGAGACTTCTTCTGTCAGGCACAAAACTGTAAATAACATACTTTAAGCAAAAAATAAAACACCCCCAGTAACCCAGTAATGCATGTCTAAAGCCGTTTGATGTGGGAGACATACAGTAATACTTTTATGCTTTGTTTAAAGAAATTGTTTGCAGCATATTTGTAGTGAAATCATTCCAAAGAGTTTATTTGGGATGATTGATTTATGGGAATCCGGCTCTCATACCCAGAGGATGACACTTAAATCATAACTTCTTTTCATTTATAATAAGGAACAAAATGATCCTATTTTGACAAGCCTGATCATTTGGGGGGTTGAGCAGGTTCCCTCAGTGGGCTCAGTCTACAGCTCACAGAACTGATAGAATATTATTCCGTCTCATTAAAATCAGCTGCGGCTGCTTCAGCTGACTGCCCCAAAGAAAACAAAGCTTTGGTGGGTTTTGCTGCTGTACCCAGCCAGTCTACCTTCTGATCGAAAGAGGGGCACAGCTGGTGGAGAAATATCTGAAGCAGCGATGGGTTTGGTTGCAGTGATCGGTTTGGTTTCAGCACATCCCTTTAGGTCACCCCTTCCCCTTGAGTGTGACATTTTCTTATCTGGGTCTTTCCTTCTCTTTGATGTTGCTTTAGACCCTGACCCTAAAGAGGCCTCATCACCTGGACAACTGAGCAAGAGATCCTCTACAGCCAGAAGCAGTCATGGCAAGGGACGACATCTGTGGCTGTGGGATCTACCCTTTGGCTAAACCAAACAGGTGGGGTTTATAGCCCTCATTAGTTTCCACATCTGCAGCTGCTGCAAAGCAATTTGCTTCCCCGTTTATAGTCATGTCAGCACCTTCTGTGGGTCTTTGGGTTGCACGGAACCAAGTATACTGTAATTATTTACCCCAGGTCAAAACATTCCCTGGGACAGTGGTGGGTGGTGGGTGGTGGGTGGGGGGGCCAGAGGAGGTCGGGATCTGGGGGTCTGGGGGTTGGGGGGTGGGTGAGGTGGGTAGTGGGTTTGTGGTGGGTAGGGGTGGGTGGGGGGTGGGGAGTGGGGGGGAGTGGGAGGAGATAGTTTAGCAAGTATAGCCCTTGCCATACAAGTGTGAGCATTGTTGTTTGGATCCCTAGAACCTACATAAATTCTAGGTGGGTATGGTGTCCCACTTGTAATTCTAGTGCTCATAAGACAGGGACAGGGCGTCCCCAGAGGAAGCTGGTCAGCTACACTAGCAGAAGTGAAGAGTTCTGAGATTAGCTGAGAGGCCCTGTCTTCCTGGGGGGGGGGGGGGGCGGGTAGATTAGTAATAAACTGCTTGTTTAGCATACAAAAGGCCTGGGGTTTAAATCCAGTGCTGAAAGGAATAATGTACACATCAATCTAGAAAGAGTCCTACTGTGCACACACATGTATAATCATGCCTACCCACCTATACACGCGTTTACATAATCATACATACATGTACACATAATCACACATATGCACATGTACTCACTACACACACACACATACACACACAGATTTTCTCTTGAAGGATGAGTGAGGCTCAAAAACTCACAAGAAAGTTATAAGAAACAGACGGGACTCTCCACCCCATATTCCCAGGTTATAAAGAAACAATTGCTGGGCGTGGGAGGAGACCCCTTCATGGAGGCCTTCAAGGATGCAGCTTCCCTGAAGTGTTACTCATGCCGGGTGCTCCCGCTGACGACGCATGCCCAAATCAACCATGCTCTTGTGAAATCCCCTCACCTACATTCCTAAACGGAACCCCAACAAACTCATTGGCCCATCAAGCTGCACTTGAGCTGAACAGTTTCTCTGCTCTGTGGTCAAGCATCTAGCCCTGTGATCTCTACTCCCCTGCAAACCATCAGACCTAATCATCTGGTGCCCTCTCTGGCAGGGTGGGCCCTACATCACTGCTTCTTCTTGGGGCAAACTGGAGTTCAGTCTGTGCCAAACTCCCAGTGAGAAACCCAGGAAAGTTCGTCTGTAACAAAACCTCGCCAAGTTCTGGGGGCCTCAGCAGTCGGAGCTAGAGTAGTTCTGTTGAAGGGCTTCCTTCTCTCATGTCCTCTTTCATCTTTCCGAATCCCTCCCCTCGACTTATCTCTTTCCCCTCTCTGGCCCCAGCCCCCTCCTCTTTCTATTCACTATCCAGAACAGCCAATTTAGCAGGCAGCCACCCGCTCCAGCAGAAGTCCCTGGGATCAGTGGCTATAGGGAATGGCCCAGGCAGGAGGACTCAAAGATGAAACAGGCATTTGGATCCAGCAGAAGCTGAAGCCGGGCACCCTCCATGCATTATTCATGGGTGACACCATCACCCTTTCTCTCCTCTCTCCACTGAGCTACAACAGAGTCCTGAATACAGCTGGCTTTGAAACGCCGCACTACGACATGCATCGATCCTCAGCCCTGCACAGGCCAGGATGGAGCAGACAGGGCCATGTTCTGGCCTGGCTCAGGGACACCACAGGGCAAGCCAGGTGAGCGAGACCCCTCAACTGCTCGCTCTCTTTTGACAAGACACTGCAAGCAGCGGGGAGGATGGTTCTCAGTAGCTGTGTGCTCTTGACACTTGAAGCGAATGTTCAAAACCCTAAGCAAGCAATCGCCGCTTTCCCACAGTCTTGAATAATGAATTATTGACCTTGGGCAAGTCATTAGACATGTGTAAGCTTTCCTGTGGCATCCCTACAACTCAGAGTTCATCATGGCTTCTGTACCTGGTGCAGTAAGGAAGGAGTTAGTTAATCCGCAGAAAATGCTTTGTAACATGTAGAAGGTTCCATTCATTAAAAACGCAACAAAGAGTCTGGAGCCACAGACATTCACAGTGCACTGGCAGTATGTTCTGGACATTTGTTTGTTTCTTCTTTAGGGAAATCCCAGTCAGGTCAGGACTGCTATTTAAGGATGAAATCTTGGAGGCAACAGAGAGGTGAGGAAGAGCTGGGATTCCAAACCAGGTGTGTCTCTTTCTTTTTACTCTTCAGACAGCATCTAGACTAGGAGAGAGCTCTGCTGACTTTGTATACAGATGCAAGAGTTGGCTTGCTAATGTCCCTCAAACTGTCACTTCTAGAAGACACTGCTAGGCTGGTAGACAAGATAACTGCCCCTGGGCCCCCTCTACTCCATTGGCAAGTGTTCTACGTCCTTGCTGGGTGTGGTAGTGCATCCTTTTAATGCCAGTGCACAAGGAGTAGAGGCAGGTGGCTCTCTGTGAGTTCTAGGTCAGCCTGGTCTACATAGTCAGTTCTAGGCATGGCTACATACAAACCCAAATAAATAAATGAAAGAATGTCACCAAAAAAGCAGAAAAGAGTTCTAGATTCACTTGAAGGAATGAGATGATGATAACTTGCCAGGATGCTGTGAAGGGTTGGGTTCCTAACAAGGGACAGTCTCCCTTGTCTCCCTTATTACCACCCCTAGCCTGGCTCTGGCTTTTGTCCATTTCAAGCCAACTTGTCACCCTGAGTTGAGTTCTTTGGAACTTACATCCCTTGGTAGGAAAAGCCGGTGCAAGGATTTCAGAAGGGATAAGGAAGAAGGTTTAAGGCGGGACCCAGCTTGCCCCTTTGATGGAGCCGGTGTGAGATCTTTCCTGAGAATTACAGTGGCAGGGCAGGGCTGCTCAGCCCTTCTTGTGGGCATGAATTGGGAATAATTACTGAGGGCAGACATGCTCTGAGGTAAAAGCGGGCTAGCTAAGGCTCTTAGAAGATAGCCTGACCGACATTGTAATGCATCTGTTCCTGGCTCAGGACACAGCAGGGTGAGTATTAGCTGATTATCAGATCCTGCCAGCATGGAGCGTTCAGAGAGTCCAAAGAGACAGTCCCATCTCCTCAGGGAGAGTTCAGACTTCAGGACCCTCAGAGGAGCCTTGTGGAGCTGTGCCCTTGGGTGGTGCTTACCGTAAGGTGGAATGCTGAGGCTTAGAGAGCCTACTCGAGCTTGTGCAACCACATAGCGATGGGAACACAGGGCACAGGAGGGCAACGCGAGCCGCAGATCGTATCTGTGAGAACCATTCCCAGAAGTGGCTTACACCGCCTTCAGCTGTGGAAAAGTTCTCTTCCCTCTCCAGCCTTCGTGGGGGGTGTTGATGGTGTTGATATAGACAGGGCTGAAGAGGCATAGAGTCATGTCTGCCAAGAACTCAAGAGCTATTCTTTTCAATCAGGACAGGCTCAAATGGCAGCCGGAGAGACTGAGCTTAGACAAGTCAGAACATGCTTGCAAATTAAACGTAAACCAGAATGCTTCTGGTCACTACGTTATAATTACTAAGCGGTATTACTCACTATATTTATTGTTCTAAGAACTTTCTTGTACAATCTCACCTAATCCTTCCAACTGCCCTACAAAAGGGGCATGGTTACTGATCTTTTCTTTTAAATCTCAAAAAGTTCAAGTTGAGATTAATGAACATTAATCCTCATGGCCAGTGGCTAGAAGTAGGCAGAGCTAGAATATTGATTTGATCCTAGGGCTGATGGGTCCTTATCGCTGATGTGGCTTCTCCTCTTTCCGTCCTATCCAGCCTTTCCATGCCCCACATCCCCCCTCTCCCCCCCCCCCCCCCCCCCCCGGGCTGAGGAAAGGGCAAAGCAAAACCATCAGATTCCTCAGACTCTCCTGGGAGCTTAGGCCCACCCAGGATGGACTCATCCTCAGCTGCTTCGAGCATCTGCTTGCACCTGTTGAGTTAGGTCACCAACTCCCAGGCCAGGCCCTGGGGTGAAGCATGCACCCCACTGAGCTGTTATCTCAAACAGGTAGGAGCCTCCTGACCCCGCCAATTGAGTGCCCTCGCTGGTCTCTGCAGCAGGGCAGAGGTTTGCTCTAGCCTAGGAGACCTTGCTAGTTTCAATACCCACTCCTGAACTCTTAGTAAACATTTCCTATGTTGTCAGGATTACTTCCTGATTCGTTCCCCTCTGTTCCTGAGTATCTAAATCCTATTCCCGCTAATGCGCTAATGCTCTTCATTTTCATTTATAAAGACAGATACAAAATAATTACTTCCTATCTCTGTGGTTTCCTTATCTCCTGTCCTAATAATGCCTTCAGCTGATGAACATTTCCTGCCAGAAGAAGCAGGTTGGGTGTTTGTTTGAGACTTTTTCTTTCATGTTTTTTTTCAAATTAAGAGAAAAATGTGTGTGCATGTGCACACGTGCATGTGTGCACCCAGGTACGTATGTGTCCAGGTATGTGTGCATCCAGGTATGTATGTGTGCGTCCAGGTATGTGTGTGTCCAGGTATGTATGTGTGCATCCAGGTATGTGTGTGTCCAGGTATGTGTGCTCCTGGGTAGAAGTATAGAGGCAGAAAGTGACCTTAGGGTTCCCCCAGTTTTTCAGACAAGATTTGTTTCTGACCCGGAGCTAATTGATTGGTCAGACTGACCGGCCAGCAGGCCTTAGAGATCTGTGCCCCGACCCTGTAGCCCCGCTGCTGCCCCGCCTGTGAACTGGAGTTATAGACACTGCTCCGCCACATCAGGCTTTTTCCTTCTTGTGAGGATACTGAAGACCCCAACGTTGGATCCTCGCGCTTCAACAGCAAGCTTTCTTTGCTCGCCCCTGAGCCCTCTCCCCGTCTCCTCCTCTTCTCTCTCCATCTGCCTTTCTTCTTGGCTGTCCCTTTCTTCCTCATTCACCACACTCTTCCGCTACTCTAGCCTTACTGCGACTGTTCAGGGCTTCCCTCATCTTCCTGTTGACACTGCAGCCTTGCATTTAAATGTTATCAGTCCTGGCCTGCCTCAGAACACAAGTCCTCCCAGCTAGCAAAATTGGTTGAAGGAGTAGACACGTCTCGAAAGGAAAAAAAAAATCTTTGGTTTCCTCTCATGAAAAACCAGCAAGCAAAGAATTCACAGCTCCTTCTCCCAGTATCTCTTTGAAGTGTTTGATTGAAGGGAGAGGAGGGGGGGTGAAGGGGGAAACCTGCAGGAATGAGAATTCCAGGTTTAACTAGCAACTTTGAAGGCAGGGACCCAGGCTTCAGCTTCAGGACTCTCTCTGTTTCTTACCATTTAAGCCCACTCCAGACTTTTCATCCACATCATCATCATCATCATCATCATCTCCATCATTTGGCTAAAGTAGCATACAGTTTAAATCCAAGGTTTTGAGATTCCCAGGAGCAGGCTGATTCATAAGGAGCAGTTCTGTACTTAGGCAAAAGTTGTTCAAATCTACCAGCTACCATGCGCTGAGCACTCCTATGCCCTGGTCACCTAAATGATCTCATTCACGTCTTATGAGGACCTTGTGACCTATGTGTCCTTGGTGTCATTCTTTCCCTATCATGACAACTGGAAAAGCGAGGCTCCCAGAGACCGGGTACCTCGTTCCCAGGACCCAGTAAACTGTGTTGCGTCCAGACCTTGAATCTGGACTCCTCCATCCTGCCCCCTTCTCCAGCACCCAGTCTGCTGAGAGCAGAGACACCTGTCATCTTTCCAGCTCTAAACGCTTGGTCAAGGCCAAGGAAGTTTGCTGAAGAGCTCCTTTGTGAAGCTGGCTGAGGCCTGGACTCTGAGCCTCTTCTTCACTGGTGGAAAATCAGTTTATAAGTCACAGAGTGGGAGGAGTGAGGAGGAGAGCTTGAGGGTGTGGTGCTAGAGAGGGGTCAAGGACGGTGACCACAGGATGTGGAACCCGGAGTGTCTCTCTTCCAGGTCCTTTCATTTTAGAGTCAAGAAAGCTGAGGCTGGACAGCAAGAAGGCTGGCCTTCTTTGTCTTTGCTTGGTTTCAGCAGCTAAGTATCTTTGGTTTGGTCATAGTCCCTGCAGAACTTGGTTTTATCTCCTGGATTGAAGAGTGAAAGTCAAACCAGGGGGCTAGGGGAGTTTCCCCATCCCCAGCCCCAGGAGTGGGAAGTGGAACCTCCCACATCAAGAAAAGAGTAAAGGCAAAAAATAATAATACTGGTAATAGTAATAATAACAATAATAACTTAAAATATGGAAGGGGTGTTTTAAATGGCTAGAGACTCATGCTTCTAATCCTGTAAACTCTAAACCCAGTCAGTGTCCCTCAAACTCTGAAAAGTTGAGTATCCCTGACACTATCACCGTAAGAGAAGTGTCTATTCTAGATCAGTGTGTGGGGTTGGCCAGCCAGTGCCCTCTCATGGCTTCCTAGAAGAGCCAGGACCAGTGTGACCCTGAGCTTCCATGTTACAGACGTCCAGAGACTTGTATAGGTGCCTTGTTAACTAATACTGAATATAAGACATTGTGCAGTTCGGGCCAGAGGGAAGAAATGAGGGTGTTAAAAAGGAAGGTTTCACAGCCCCGGGACTATTTGCAGAACAATGTCCACTAAACAACAGCTTCACGGAATGGACATGGGAACGCAAAGCCTAGGCAGTCAAGAGAACATCTTTGCGGTGTCTAAAAGGCAGTAAGAGGTCTTCCTGCTCCTTTGTCGTCCTGCAAGGCTACCGTTAGAACTGTTGTCTCTACCCTAAGAAGTATCCCTGATAGACAAATGTCACTAACAAATAGAAGTATAATGAGTCCCAGCTAGAAGGTGTGAGGCAAATACAGTTTGGTTGGCACTTGAGCTGGCAGGGACAGGGCAGATGGTAGATTCTGAAATGACCTGACCCTGACTTATGCCAGTGTGGGACCAGACAGGACCTTGGAGGAGGGAAAGAATGGAGAGCGCTTGGGAGAGAGGACAGTCTTTCAGTGTCTGTATAGAGATACAAAGGACATTTTGCCAGCAGGGCCCAAGGGTGAAGGAGTTGGCCTTTAGCACAGACAATGTCCTGGGAACCGCTAGGGCAGATTCTGGTCCCACCGTAAAGCTATGCAGGCCTACCACTGTTTTTCAACCTTCAACTTGTTCAGTAAGGGTTTTGTTTTTTTAGATTTTCCTTATAACTGTTTGCATTTAAACCTTGCCCTCTGAAAAGACCACCCACCAAAAAAAGAAAAAAAGAAAAAAGAAAAAAGAAAAAAGAAAGGAAGAAAGGAAGAAAGAAAGAAAGAAAGAAAGAAAGAAAGAAAGAAAGAAAGAAAGAAAGAAAGGAAAAGAAAATAGATTAGGCTTGAAGCGATTCCTCTCATGTGTGCCGACATGAACCCCACCATTCATTTTCCTTATGTTCATTTAATTTCAATTACCAATTACCTTTTATACTATTTTCTGAGGAACCATTGGCCCACTGATTGTAGCCTCCTCCATCTCTGCAACATGGTGACAGATTCCACCACAGGGGAATACCTTCCTTTTCCTTTCTCTAAAGGGGGATGGCACTTGTAGAAGTCCCTGCTGAGAGAGAGAGAGAGAGAGAGAGAGAGAGAGAGAGAGAGAGAGAGAGAATCTGCTGTTACAAGGATGCTGAGGCCAGGCTCTGAGAGGGATGGCGAAGTCATTGCTAATTACAGCCAATTACTCTTTTGGAGGTACTGTAAGAAAAAATGACTTCCAGAGTTGTCACAGAAGGAATTTCCACGCTGGTAAATAATTTTGACTGGAGTGATTTTTTTTTAAATGCTAAAATTTGCTACAGGTACTTACAGAATAACAATATTAAGAAAAAAAAACTAACCATCACAAAACACAATATCTCCATAAGCAAATAATGAGGCTGTGTTGTAATTAATATCCCCAAGTCACACCTATAATTCCGACTATGAAGAAGTACTGGAGATGTCGGTCTTTTGCTTTTTCTAAGTGGTGCCATTATTCCCCTCAGTCTCCTGACAACTACCACAGAGGAGCTCTGCTTTATCCTCTGTGGACTCACTTCCTGCCCATCCCTTCATCTAAAGGAGCAACAACAACAAAAATGGCTGGGTTGGTAAGATGCTTGCATGCATGGTAAAATTCAAGCATGATGACCAGAGTTGGATCCCGGAGTCCATAAAAAGAAGAGGCCATTTGGTGGTTTGAAACCCAGCAGCCGGGAGGGAGATAGAGGCCCACCCCTCGGGCTTGTTGGCCAACCAGCCTAGCCTGTCTCAGAAATCATTATGGACAACAGTTGAGGAACCCTGCCTGAGGTTGCCCTTTGGCCTAAAAATGGACACAAGGATGGATACACACACACACACACACACACACACACACACACACACCATGTATTCATTGTGTCATTGTGACTCAGCTAGAACTGCAAATGATACTTTTCATGGCCAAGAGAGAGGTAGTCTGTCTCTCTCTCTCTCTCTCTCTCTCTCTCTCTCTCTCTCTCTCTCTCCCTCCTCTTCCTCCTCTCTCCTCTCTCCTCTCTCTTTTCTCTCTAACTACTTGAAATAATTAGCTTATTATTTTGTTTAAGTTTATTAAGAACTTTTAAAATCCTATCATGCATTCATACAATTGTCCCATCTGTCCATAGATTCACACTTACCAGATACCACTTATGTTTTAGATGTTGAAAAATATGCAGAGAGTTGTAACAGAGTCTGCCTCCACTCCAGACCTGATACCCTGGTTTTTTCTTATCAAAAGTATTTTATCATATAATATTTCACGAATAACATAATTTAATTGGAGCTGGTGTTAGAATGATGCAGATGGTAAACACACTAAGTCACTTCTGTGAGAGTCCCACGAGGCAGGCTTGGGAAGTTCCAGAACTTGGGAGGCAGGAGGACCTGGAGTCTGAGACCAGTAAGATCTGTGTAGTGAGTTCAAAGCCATCCTGAGTTACACTATGTGGATCTTATAAACAACAGCAACAACAACAACTCCACAAAACCACCCTTTAACAAACAACTCAAAACATAAAAGGAGAAAGAGACCTTTATAGATTGGTAAATTTAAAAACAAGCAGTTACGGCTTGGAGACATGGCCGTGTAGTAAGGGTTGTGTTTAGCATGTGTGAGGCTCTAGCTTCAATGCCCAGGGTCAGAAACAAAAACAAAGCATCCACCACAAAACCCTAACCCAGTCTGAGCCTGGGGAGATCTCAGTAGATTGTTAGAGGATGGAGAGAGGGGAGTGGACATTTTAGAGAACACCAGCTCCGTCATGGGCTTGGTGTGGGGTTTTTGAGAAACGATGTGGCCTCTTTGGTCCTCAACATTTTGCTATATAAAATATGATTTGAGTTAGCTGCTCCTAAATGTCCTGATCCGGTGAAAATCTAGACAAACGATTTAGTACAGTACCGAAACAGAGGAGAGACATGGTGGCCTTGGAGTAGCCTTGTCTGATAGGCCCAGAGTGATTTGTCCTACACCAGAAAGCCTGGGCTCTGTGCACTAAGGGCTGTAGCCTGGAGGTCGGATCCAAATTCTCTTCCTCTGGACTTGAAGAAACACACCCACACCAGTTTACCAGCAACTGCCTATGGCAAATCCAGTGTCTGGCTTGATGCAGTGTTTGGAGGTGGCTGTGGGAGGGTCAGGTTTTCAGCCATCTCTAACTGTGGATGGTAGTTGAAGCTTAGTAAGCTTGGGATTTCTACAACCAGAGCCAAAGACAAGAGGAAACTTGTGTTAAAGAGCTTAAGTAAACCCCAGGTAGGACTTTCTAATTACTAAGGTGTCCAAAGAGAAAAAGGAGTATTAAATTAGCCACGACCTTCCAGTCCTTCCTAGTCAAGTTAGGATAAAGTTGCCTCTCTTCAAAGCAGCAGTGATGCTAGGGCTTAGAGATAATGTTCTCAAGGATGGCAAGGCTAGTTGCTGACATTTATTATGCGGTTAGTACTTGCTTCTTGAGTCTGAACCAGACCCTAGGAGAGGAGAAAGAGGCTTCTCAAAGAACACAGCCTCTGAATGTGCCATGTGAGCTCCTAAGACTATTCTGGCCAGCGGAGACTGCCTTTTCCTGATCCCTGCCTCCCCCACAGACAGTCAGTCCATCCTGCAAATGGCCCTTCAAAAACAAAGTGATTAGCCAGACTCCCCCGGGAAACATCGAAAAACAAAGTGTAGAGAGATCATTGCATTTCCAACATTCCATGACTTGCCCATATTGGGAACCAGAAGGTCTCTAGGACCACTACACTATGGTGCCGAAGCAGACAGAGAAAGCAAAGGCCCAGTATTTAGTCTACAAGTGTCTGAACACTATATGGCCATGGTTATCTTCTCCCTTTCCCTATTCTTTGCTTATGAAAATTAAAGCATGGATTCTTCATCCCCACCAAGGACAAAATATAGAATAGACATGTACCCCAGCAACAGGGCTTTAAAATTGCCCCTTCCAAGAAGTTCCAGGTGTGGATAAGGGGTAAATGTTGGCCTAGTTCAAAGGGCTAGCCCACTTTTTTCATGTCTTTTTCAAGAAGGGAGAGGCGAACCAAGCCATCTATTTAAGTACAGGTGTACGTAAACAACTTGGAAGACTCCTTCCACACCTGAGAGGAGACCAGTTGTTTCCTTGGGGTATCTGGGTGGTAGGTGTTGGTATGAAAGGCCTCAGACTCAAGGTTGAGGAAGGCTGGTGAAGGCAAAGACCTGAGGGCAACAGGAGGGAGAAAAGAAGCCGCAGGGAGACTGTGAAAGAAAAGTCTCGGGGGACTTCAGCCTGGAGCGTGGGTTCTGTTCACCTTGGGGAGGTGTGCCTTGTGCTAGAATCTCGCCAAAAGGAGCCATGCGATTGGCTACAGAGAACTCACATATTCATTTTGCATACTCTTCACCTAATGTCAGATCCATGCAACGTCTCCCCAGACCCTATCAATCCCTTTCCCTCCTCCCTTCCTCAGTCCCTCTCCTTCTCCCCTTCTGTGCTGTTCTTCCTCATGATACACAGCCCGAGCCTGGCTCCTGCACAGCCCCATGCCTTCTCCCATCTCTTCCCCTTCTTCACTTAATTTATTTTTCAAGCCTATCACCTCTCTTACAGGACCTGTAAAGTGGAACAACAACTATGTCTCAGAGTCATGGCAAGGAATAGTTAAAATCAGCCCAAAGCCCTGTGCCCACAGCTGGGACCCACCCCCACATGTCCCTTCCTGCCCTCTTCCCTCTTCCTGCTTCTTATACCACCCCAGGAAAGCTTTGCAGCTCCGAGCTCTGAGCTGGTGCTTTCTTTGGCCAATTCTCTTCCTTTCTACTTTCTCGGTCACATGTCTGGAGTCCATTTTGAATGAAGGAAAGGGGAGGGGAGAGGGTTGACTGTGGTGGCACTCCTTCCTGGCACACCGCAGCCTCCTCTCACTGAGAGCTTCTCTCCTTCATCTTCCTGAGTGCAGAGCACACTCAGCCTGAAGATGCCCCGCCCTCCTCACGTCCTCCTCCCCATCCTGATTCCTTGTCTGTCCTTCCTCAGCTTCACATCAGTTTGATCCTTGAAGCCTGGTCGACATCACTAAATCCCCTGCTCCATCAACACACTTGATTAGGAGACCTGTGCCAGCCTGCCTGCCCAAGATGTTTGGTTAATGCTGAGTACCTCTTACTTCTTTACCTAAGCAGAGCCCTGACTGCAAGCTAAGCGTTACCTTGGGAGTCTATCCTGGGGGTTGTATAGTGAAAAGAAAACTGCTATGTTTTTATTTGAATCCTAGGGTGTCACCTTGGTGACAGGTTTCTCCCATATCTCTGTAACTTTCGGTCACCTGATGAAGTTGTCTTGGGCTATGAAGCCAAGGTGAGGTGTTGTCATATACAATGCTTCTTTATAATAAGAAGTACTAACTAACCGTTGGGGTAGCAGTTACTGTTGGGGTAGCTTACAACGTCATGACCTGTTGTAAGCATTCTGTATACATAGTTTCAGTCTCTATACCAGCTGTACATATCTCACATGTGGAGGGAGGGTCCAGCCTGACCACACAGCTCCCAAATCTTTTCTCCATGCCTCATGAGAAGGGAAATGTGTGAAAGATAAAGGGCAATGGTCCTTAATGCTGTCCAAGTTTGGGGTGAAAGCAGATGTGAATTAGCAAGTGGGGTTTAACGGGGCTTCCTATTTCAAAGAATAAACAGCTTGCATCATCTTACAAATGGGAAAGATGTCAGCTACCAACTGGTAGCTTTCTTGGGGTCTTCAGAAAACAGATGTCATTCTTTTTCCTTTCTTACTTTTTTTTTTTTTAAAAACTTTATTGAGTCTTCATGGTTTCATACATGCACCCCAGTCCCTCTCATCTCCCTGTTCCCATATATCTGCCTTTTGCCCTTGCAACCTCCCCCATCAAAATAACACACACACACACACACACACACACACACACACACCACTACCACCACCACCACCACCACCAATGCTGCCGCCAAGAACAAAGCATACAAAACATCTCATCGTGGACACTGTGGCATATCATGGTGTGTCCCTATAGTATATCTCTCTGTCCCCACATCATCACTTGCAAATGTTTATTGCAATTGGTCTGGTTTGCAATCTCTGGTTTCTGTGATGACATTAATATTGGATCTTCATTAGGACTCCTCCTGCTTATCCTATTGTTGTCCTGTGTCATGGAGATCTTGCAGTTTGGAATGACAGGATTGACCCTTTCATGTATTCAAACATTTATAGATGATATAGACTTTGGGATCGGCCTATTCAGAACCCTGGATCCGTGTTGGTCGGCCCTCTGGTTCTCCCTTATGTGTACCTCCAGGATGAGCTCTCCAGCACTGCTCTGGCTAGGTCACCCAAAGCCACCATAGACAGAAGGCAGGGGAGCTGTCTCCTGCTCTCATGCCCTTGGAGACTGCTCACTTGCACCCATGCCTTCTGAGCCAGCTCCACTGTGCTGCCCAGTCAAGACGAGGGGCCCAGTCTCCTAAGTGTTGTACCCTGTGAGGGGGCTGGGCCTACTCTCCCACTTCCACTCTTGGAACTGGCTTACCCATGCCTTCCTCATCGGGACCAGATCAACTGTGTTTCCCAGATGAAGTGCAGAGCCAGCAAGAGACAGGGCCAACTCACCTGCTCTCATGACCGCAGGGTCAGTTTTCCAGACTGCCTCAGGTGGTGAGGGGTGAGGACATCATCCCGTCCCTGCACCCACACCACCTCACATTGGGGTCAGTCTTCCTGAGTTCTCACCCCCAGGGGTTGACCAGGGCCAGTCCTACAGTGTTGCCCAGGCAAGGTACAGGGGCCAGTCTTCTGAATGCTGCAGCCAGCGAGAGGCAGGGCTAGCTCACCTGTTCTCATGACCCCAGTGTCAGCTCCGAGCTCTCCAGCTCTCTCGTCCTCTGCATTCCTCCACCAGAGTCAGCTCTACTGTGCTGCCCAGACAAGGTACAGGGCCTGCTTTTCTGAGTGATGTCACTGGTGAAAAATGAGGACAGCTCCCCAAAGCTTGGCATCCAGCAAGGGGTGGGACCAGTTCTGCACAGCCCCTGGACATGAGCATAGGTTGCCAGCAGCTGTTCCAACTAGGGACATCCCCGTGTACTCTAGTGGTAATATGAGCTATGGACATTGAAACCAACCCCTGCTACTGGGTAGCCGTGGACTCAGACATGGCCCTCAGCAGCAGCTCAGGCTGGGACGTCACCATGGCCCCAGGTGGCAGGGTTGCCCGCTCACAACAAACTGTTCCTTTCCACACTCCGAGTCTCTGGTTCCATCTCTTCAAAATGCTCTCCACTTCTCTTTCTCTCCCATCTGACCACCACACACTTGCACATTGTGGTGGCTCCAGCTGCAGGCTGGCCATGAGGCAGGCTGGCCCCTGGGTGACATCCTTCATCCACGCTTCGTGGTGCGGTGGCAAGTGGGTGTTTATGGCATGCACTGATGGGCAGGTCTGAGGGTGGTATAGGTCCGCAGGGCTCTGTCTGTCTTCCTCCTCCAGCTCTGCGCTGCCTGAATTTGATTTGGTTTTTCTGAGTCCTAGGCATAAGGCAGCTTTGGCCACCAAGCCAGGCATCAAGCTCGGATGAACAAAGGACCTGCTCTGTCCCTGACTGATATAAGAACACCACCAGCATCAAGGTGTCTCTCTGCCCATTACCAGGGTGGAGAGGTCATTCTTCATGGATGAGACGTGGCAATGACAAGTGAGGAGTAGGGCCCTGGGTTGGGGGGAGGGTTAGGCAAATACCGGTGTCCTGTGTAAGGCCCTCTCCTAAGTTTGGTGAGATTTCTTTCAGAGAAAGACCCTGTACTAGGCATGGAAAGAGTGTGAAGGTCACTTCTTCAGTCCTTTCCAGGCTCGGAGGGCCACTGAGCCTCCTGGTGTGGGCAGCAAGAGGAAGAAGATGCACAGCCTCTACTTTCCTCTCTGCTTCCTGCCGTGTTGAGGTCCTGATCTCAAGTCAGGCTTTCTCAAGTCCAAGCATCCTTGTCCCTAGGCTGGCTAGCCCTACAACTTCTTTCTAGCCCTCCAGTCCACTGGGCACCAAGACACACGTGCCCTTATTCAGCCGGTCTGGGAGGGGCTCTTCTCGCTATGAGACCGTCTGACCCTTGTCCAGTAAATCTTGTCTGGGTGGGTCCTAGGAGTCTGATGTGCACTGCAACCATAAGTTTAGAGCACAGCCAATAACTTGCTAAGTCGTTGACTTGCTTATTCTCCAAATAGTGATTAACAGTCTCATATGTGAGGAGCTGGTGCCAGAGCCCAGGGATATGGAGATCAAAGAGCTCTGTCTGTTTTCTTTTCTCAAGGGCCCAGTGTCTAATGGAGGAGACAGACAACTTCAGAACATGTTGCACCGTGTCCCTAGATCCACCATGGCTTAGGGGGACAACCCAGAAAATCTGTCCCTTGATCAGGGCCCCTTACCAATCCCATATGGCTAGCCTTGTCATCCATCCTACCAATTAATTAATTAATTGCATTTTATTTTATATTCTGGGAGTTTGGGTGTTTTGAAGGCAAAAATGCAAATGTATGCAAATCACCACATAAATTTATGCAAAGACAACATGGAAATGTGTCCCTAGATTTTATGAGGGAAAAAAAAATCTGGAGTCTTTAGCTAGTCCCTCAGCAGGCTGCCTGTCCCCAGGCCTGTCCTGTCTTCCCATTTGTTTGTGTTCTTAATCTGCACTGGGCTCCCTTCCTGACCACTACGAGGTCAGTAATGCAGGTGGGCAGGCAGCAGGCTGGTCATCCATTATCCTGAAACCTCTCGGCTTCCCAAGCCAGCAGAAAACTCCTTCTCTCACAATAATCGGCTTTCATTTGAAACAATCAAGAGATTTCCTACCACTTTCCCTATGGCCAGGTCCTGGAAAACACCCAGATTCTAAACTCTGGGTGTGGACCATGACTTGATGAAGGGCTTTGATGGAGGAAAGTGTCCACATCTGCTTCTGGTTCCCGGAAAATAAATCTAAATCATTTAATTGACTATCTTCTGTGTGGGCAACTCTGGTTCCCTGGAGAGCTGGTGAGGGTGAGGTGGGGTGGGGGTAGGGGTAGGAGATGGAGGAGGCAGGCCTGGAAGGTTTGCAGAAGCTCCTGGCTTTGCAAGGTAGGCCTGTTGGGCAGGTATCACAGTGATAAACAGCCTGTCTCCTGAGTTGGAAAAGGAACTTCATACAAGCTTCATTGAAAGAAGAGGGTTAAGAAGGGTGTTGAGTGCTTGCACGGGGAGGAGCTCTGCTATGTCCCTTTGCAGAATGTCATCAAGGTGGTGGGAACCAGACAAAGCAAGCTCGTGGCTCATCCTGAATGGAGAGGCCTGTGAGAGGCGGGAGAATGGGGGATGGGGGGTGGGATGCTGACTTGAGAAATGAGTTGGCTATTTCCTTACATAACCACCCCTCAACTGGAGGGGCTTCTGCTGCGGCTAGGTTACTGCTTAGGCACATAAAAGCATGGTGCTGACAGCCTGTCCAGTGTCTCCAGACCCCCCCCCCCCCAACCACCACCACGTGTGCACTGCGGCTGCCTGAAGAATTAAATTTCAGCCGAGTGGGGAGAACTTCCGGAGAGTGGGTGTGGTGAGCCAGATCCTGGAACAGGTGACTAAGAGAGGATGAGAAATCTTCCCTTAGAGAGTCTGAAACAACTCTTAAAGCCATTTGCAGTGTGGGAGAGTTGTTACAGGACTATTGTCTGGAAGAAGGGGGACAGGCTGGATGACTTTCAGAAGTCCAAAGAGAACAGAGCACACGTTCCCCAAGTAGATACATGTACCTCGCCGACGCCCCTGCTAATGTGTGGTCATGTCCAGAGACACAGGCTTCATCGCCTCAACTCTCCTTCTTTCCTCCCAGGAGAGTCTGAAGAGATCAGTAGGTGGAGTCACCCCCCCCTAGTGGGAAGCAGAACTCTGTCATTCAGGGACATGTGTCCTCTCCTATCTCTCCAACCGCGGGGCGGGGCAGCTTCGGGAGCCAGCGGCACTGGGCAGCCGAGTCTTGGGCAGCCGCGTCGCCATTCCAGCCAGAGCCTGGAGCTCAGCCGACTGCAGGGGCACAAGGGCAGAGCGATGGAGAGCAGGCATGTCAGAGTGGCTCTAGCGTTTCCCTAGAACAATTCAAATTGCTTTTTTTACACCTCACTGCACTATGCCAACCCTGATTCACATTATTTGCGCACTCGCTAAGTGTACATTATCTGATCCGTCACCCTGGAAAATGCTGCAAGGGGAATCCGGGGCTCCTGTCTGCTGCTGACTGCGGGTCAGGCTCAGAAGTCTCTGTACAAATTTTTTTTTTTTTTTTTTTTTTTTTTTTTTTTTTTTTTTCAAAATGGGAAGGAAGGAATAAACCCAACACCGTCGACAACAACAGTCCACCATGGCGGTGGGTTGAGGGTGGGAGTTCTTTTGTCTTGCCTCAGGAACTAAGTTTGTCTGGGAGAAGGCAGTTGAACCAGAAATCCCTGGCACCCTTCCTTCACGGTTCTGTCTCCTTTCTATGCCACATATGGGAAGGGGAGTAAGCCTTTTAACCTGGCTGTGCAGATTTTCTCTGACTGGTGCTTTGGTCTGACGAGAAACCCTAAGAGAAGAAAAGGAAGAGGAAGTCCCCACACCCTGACCCTTCAGCCTCACCAGGAGCCAGGGAAGCTTCCTGGCCTGCTTAGGCCAATGATCTCTGAATCTTGACTAAAAGTATTGGAGTCCTATTCATTCTCATTCATCTGAGAGCTTTGCTCAAAGTCACTGATGACTAAGAAAGTTCCAGGCTTTCAACGGTATTAGAAAATTGACATTTTATGCTTCTGGCCAAAACCAGTCCCTGCATCTGCTTCCCACTCTTAGGAATCTGGGCGAATGGACCCTTAATCTCACAGGTCTCACTCCATCTCCTGTGGTCACTGAGAGCTTGGCAGTTTGTCCTGCTGGACATCAGGACTTTCACTGTAAGTAGGAGCCGTGAGGACGACCAGAGGAAAGCCATTGCCTAGATTTGGAGGCCAACATCCCTCTTTGTGGGGGAAGTTTCTGAGCTATCTTCACATTAGAGACAAATGATCCTCAGTGAGAGAGCTCAGGTCCCCTTATTCCATCTTAGCTCTGGGTTCAGTCCATAGCACAATAGTGGGACACACCTGGGGTGTCAGGGCCCATCCACGCAGGGCCTGTGGGATGGAGTGGTGAGAGAAAGATTCAGTCCCTGCCCTGGGGTTGCTTATGATCTGGTTGGATTGACCAATAGCTATTTCTCCCAGCTGTTCGAGAGTTGGCTCCAACCCCAGGGCTCCTGAAGGGCATTTAGCAGTAGCTAAACCCAGAGGTCGACCAGCTGAGTACCACATTTTCTTTCCTTTGGCAAGAGCTGGGCAGTGTCCACATGGGAGCCCACATCCCAATGCAAACAAGAGACTCGATGCATCCCTGACAACTCATTTTTTCAACCTTCGTTCTGGGGCGGGAGTCGGGCAACCTCTCGTTCCAGCTGCCATATTGTAGCCTCAACCCCTGATGCACCATCAATTAAAAACGGCAATAATTATGCATGGGAAAAAAGCCACAGATAATAGGCTTCCATTAGATTAAGTAGTTATATGAATAAAAAAAAATAAAACCTATACTTCGGCTAATTAAACCCACTCACCATCTGATTAAGATGTGTTGTGAGACCATGGAAAAGTACCAACCACTAACTGTAAGTAATCCGGCACAGATGGGAATTAATAGTATCTTCCTGGCTTAGAGATAATGGATCTCCATAGAGGTTAATCAGAATCATTAATAAGCAACAACAGGATGGACAGAACGAAACAGCTGGTGTCTGATGTTGGGGTCAGGGCAGGCCACGTTCCTGATAAAAAAAAAATTGGTACTCTATTCCACTCTATCTGCTGAGGCGAGAGCCCCAGGAGGCACTGATGTGCTGACCATAAGATCCCAGAAGATTGATGGTTGTCTCATGATTCTAGACCCTCTAGTCTGGGCTCAAAATGGCTGACAAGGCGTTGTGACCCAAATGAGAGAGGGGTGGCCTTGGTTGACTTTGCAGAGCTCTGAGCTTGATGAAGGCTTAACTCAGAATCAGTTCTTGGGACTCTGGGAAGGCTTGGCTTATACCCATTAATGACAGTCGCCTTCTCCTGTGGGTGTGGTTTGGGTTGCCATGGGAACCAGTGTTTTATTTGGCAGAGCCATCTGGACATGGCCCCCAAGGGGGTTTGGTTGACTTATTTCAAGGCTACTGTTTTGGAGGCTGAGAATCAATATCCCCAATCCTCACACCGAGAAAAAGCACCTGGGGGAAATGACTTTGGGGACAAAGATGCCTGTCTTTCCCAGGGAGTGACATGGCAGTAAAGAGGGAGGACAGCCTGGGGTCTCTCAGCCAATGTGTGCTGCTTGCTTCTGGCTCTGTCCTTCGGAGCAGCTGTGAGGAGAGCACCAGGGCCCTGCCTTCTAATTACTGCTAATTAGGTAAATGCTGAGAAGTCTCTCTCTTCCTTCCCTCCCTCCCTAACCCCCCCCAGAAGGCAGCTGAGTGGCACATGGAGAGGTCAGAAGGAGAAGTTTCCTAATGGGGGCAGAGGTGACATGGCATGCATACCAAGCAGCTGCTGGCCAGGGAAAGCAGACCACACAGGGCATCTCTGCTGGGGGAGAGCAACTGCCTTCTATAGTAGAGAGGGAGGTGGAGGGCTGAGGAAGGACTGGGGCTCAAGGCACTTTCCCAGCCTGGGTTCCAACCTCCCTCCTCTTGGAACAGCAGGGGCAGCTGGGTAAGAAGGGGCCTTCTGGAGAGCTGCTCTAGTTCAGAGTCCTTGAGCACAGGTCTATCACATCATGGATTTGGTCCTTCTGGAAGTCTTTATGGTAGGGGAGGAGGCTTGGCTTGTGTGGACTCTTGAGTACCTCAAATGTTCAAATGTACCATGAACTGGGTCTCAGGATCCACAGAGAACCGCAGACAGGCACTGGTGCTCATGATTTGATGTTTGAGGTAATACATTGGTTTCAGTTTTTTGTTTTTTCTTTTCTGTTTTGTCTCCCCCTGCCCTTTTTTTCCCTCTGTGGGCATCACTTATTCCTCCTAGAGGGGACTTTCTCAACCTTCCCAAGGCTGTAAGCCTCTCATACAGCTCCTCATGCTGTGAGGACCTCCAACCATAAAAATTATTCTCATTGCTACTTCATAACTGTAAACTTGCTGCTGGAGTATGAATTTTAATGTAAATATTTTGAGAGACAGAAGTTTGCCAAAGGGGTCTTGACCCATAAGTTGAGAACAGCTGCCTTAGAGCTTTGTAAAGCTGGGAGAGGAAAGGGAAGGATTTTCCCATTTTTCCAGATTTGGGGAAAAAAAAAACAACCCAAGAATGATAAAAGGGAAATGACGTGTGCCTGTTCATTTTGATTTTAAGGTCAAGAAAACAAAACAAAACAACAACAAAAAAACAGTACTTGAAGCTCTAGGCAATTTATTAAGAGTTAATATATTTTAGGAAAAGACTGTTTTGGCTTTAAGTTATGAGTAGAAACCAAATTTATTTGCAAACAAACAAACGAACAAACAAACAACCCAAATTACAAATAGTAATGAGGCATTTAAGGTGATAAAATATCAAACTCCGTGTCATCAGCGAGGTCCTAGTAATTATTCTCCAAAACAAATTTTCATGAAATAAAATTCTGTGAAGAATATATTCATCTTCTGGTTTTCCTCAATTAAAAGTGGGCTGTCCCATTGAACCACACCTGTATTCTTTCATTTGTTATTCTTTTAAAACTTCTTTTATCTTACTTATTACTATTGTGTGCATTTTTGAGACAGAGTATCTCCCGCTGTTTCTTGCCACTTGGGTTTTCTGATTCTAATCCAAGGCCAACTACAGACACACCAATACCGGACTTTATACCCAAGCCATACAGCACTGACCGGTTGCTGAGGGCCAGGCTTCCTGTATGCTCTGTGTCTATGCCCCTTGCTGAGCCTACAAGTCCTTGGTGAGGGCTACGTTCCTGTCCCATTCCACCACAGGGGGGAAAACCAAGTCATAGAGAACTTTGATAAGTGGCTCAGGGTCATACTTTAAAAAAGCATTTATCACTGGGGTTCCAACCAGTCTTCCTGTAGAATTTTAATTCTTTATCTCTCCTCCTTCTCCTCCCCCTTCTCTTCCTCCTCCCTCTCCTCCCCTCTTCCTTCTCTTCACCTTCTCCATTTTTAAAGACAGGGCCTTCTGTAGTCCAGGCTGACTACCTCACTACATAGCTAAGGATCATCCTGTATTCCTGATCTTCCTGCCTCCCTTTCCCTGGCACTGAGGTGACAGGCATGTATCACCATGGCCAGTTTTGTGCTTTGACTTCATTCCACCTTCTCAGTCTTCCATGCCAGTCTTTGTGAGGTACTCATCTAATTCCCACCCCGGCCCTGGATCAAGTGCATCACTGATCATGAGGCAACCTAACCAATGTACCAAGCTCACAAAATATGGCATCACTTTTCTTAGATTTCTAAGTCCATATGATCTACCTGAACACCAAATGAATCAAACAGGGGCCCACTGGTGCATCCACACGACTCCTGGAGACAATAACAGTACTAACAACAACACTACGTCCATGTGCTGTTTGCTGAGCACTTGCTGCACTAGAGGCCTTTGTCAAAGTTTTTTCCTCCCTCCCTCCCTCCTTCCCACCCTCCCTCCCTTCCCTAACTCTCTCCCCACTTCTTTCTTTGGGTGTGTGTCCATCTGTGTGCAGGACTTTGAGGGGGCACAGGGGAGCCAGAAGTCAACATCCAGTGTCACTCCTGTTGCTCTGAGGATGCTCGCCATCTTGTTTTCACGGAGCAGGGTCTCTCGCTGGGACCTATGGCTTACTGAACAGGCTAGGCTGGTTGCCCATCAAGCCCTAGGAGTTGCCCTGTCTCTGCCTCTCCAGCAGTGGGATTTCAAGAGCAGACTACGCTGCTGGGCTCTTTCTGAAGGTACTGAAGACTTAACTTGGATCCTTATGCTTGCACTTAGTTGATGGAGCCAACTTCCCAGACCAATTTTTTTTTTTTCATCCCTTCAGAAATGCTTTGGCTATATAGACCAGGCTAGCTTTGTACTCGTGACCCTCTTGTCTCAGCCTCTCCAGTGCTGGGATCAGATACACAGCTTCCACCTCCCTCTTTATTTTGTCACTGTTCCAACCTTCTGGTGGGAGGATTGTCATAGGTGGAGAACCCAAGTTTCAGAGACTGGAACATGTCTCCTTTTTTTTTTTTTTTTTTTTTTTTTTTTTTTTTTTTTTGGTTTTTCGAGACAGGGTTTCTCTGTAGTCCTGGCTGTCCTGGAATTCACTCTGTAGACCAGGCTGGCCTCGAACTCAGAAATCCACCTGCCTCTGCCTCCCAAGTGCTGGGATTACAGGTGTGCGCCACCACGCCCGGCTGGAACATGTCTCCTTAAGCCACACAGCTCTGAAGAAAAGGGCCAGACCTTTTGATGCTGGCCAGTTTCTGTCCAGCCTGTGGATGTTTTCCAGGCTAGCTAGGGCACTAGTGTCTTCTTTCTTGACCAAACCCCAGCTGCCTGCCTGGGCAGGAGTAGACAGTCTGTAGCCGCAGCCTCGTCTATTTCAGAAGAATAATGGTTCCTGTCACAGATTCAATCTGCTGCAAATGCTCCTGGAAGTGCAGTCCCCAGGCTACTCATGCTGATGGGCTGGGCTGGCTGGAGAGGGTGCTAGGGTCTAAGCATCTTGCTGACCCTGTTGAACTCTTAGAGCATTTGGGATGCATCTTTTAACATTCTGATCTGCCCTGTGTCCCTGTCAGCTGTCAGGTGCCTGCTAGGCTGTAGGCACTGCCGAGGATCCCACAGCCTACCTACCGCCAAGAAGGTGCGGATATTAGCTGCTCACTAAATGAGTCTTCCAGGACTCTATGGAATTCTTCACCAGGCTTGCCTGGCAGAAACGACACCTGATAAACATCCTTTACAATTAGTTGCATTGTGATCAGGTGTAAATATCCTCCCACATCTTGGCTCATCCCAGACAAAGAGACCCCATCATACTGGCTTTCTTTGTAGACGGTGTGCAAGAGGCTTGCCCACTTCCCTTTAGCTCCCACTGGAGAAAGGATAGGAGGCCCTGCTAAGAGTTCAAGGTTCTGGGCAAGCATGCTGCTGTCGTTTTGGTTTTTCCCGCAACCCCGTGGGTGAGAGGGCAAGGGATACACAAAGCAGGGCGGCCCAGAAATGCAAAGCTTGCAGGTCAACACACAGCTGTGCTTTTGTGCATGTTAAGGAATAAAAATGTGTGCATGTGTGTATCTCTCAGACACTGTTCTGTGAGATAGCAGACATGTGACTTGTCAATAACTGTACTGGGGAAGGTGTGTGTGTGTGTTTATGGTTTGGAACTAATTTCACTGGGATGTGCTTCTCTGGCTAAGGAAGAGGGGCCGACCACAAAGGCTTCCACAGAAGGCGTCAGGGACTTTGGGCCCCATTCTGTCTAATTAGCAGAATTTCTCTCCGCCCCCACTCTAGTCAGGTGCACACCCACCAATTTGAGGAACCAAAATATTCTCTCTGGAGTCTGTTTCCCCAACAGACAATGGCTGGGTACCTTGATACACAGCACAGTCTATGCGAAAGGCAGCGAGGGATGACCTTGACCTGACTTTAGCCATAATCTGGCACTGGCCAGTGTGATTTCAGGAAACTTCAAGGACCTCCCTGAAACTGGGCAACCAGACAGCAGCCCCATCCTCCTCAGGTTGCTGTGGGGAATGTGAGGGTATCACTGGCTGGAATGTCAGGGCCTTCCTTCTCACTGCCCCCTCTCTGCAGAGGAAATAGAAGGACTGGAGTACACACAGCCTGAATTATCCTAGCCACTCTCTCAATGAGTGCCACCAAGCCCTGGGCTTGCTCGGTGCAAGTTTGAGTAGTGGCTTCACGAAGGCAAAGGGTTCTGGGAAAGACTGCTTCTGTCCTCTAAGTATGCAATGCTCCAAGGTGTTTAACTTTATTCCCCGCCCCCCTCCCTCCTATGGTTCCCTTCTCTCTCTCTTAGATCTTCTCTCCATCAAGCCAAAGAGGCCCAAAGAGTAATGAGAACCTGCCACAGTTCCACACCTTCATAAGACCTCGGTCCACTGAGTGGGTGTACATGGTGGCACAGTATAGACAGTATAAAGTGTTCCATCCTGACCCCCTCATCAGGTCTTTTCAATGGCAGTGAGGACATTCATTGTGTTGGATGGCCATCACCACTGTCCGTTAATCTGCAGAACGTTGTTATCCTTTCAAACAGAAGCTGTGTCTTCATTGGGCACAGCCTCTCCACTTCTGCCTCCAGTTCTGGGGAAGTTCTACTCTGTCTCCATGGATTTGTCTGATTCAGGTCCCTTATATATGTAGTATCTCACAGTTTATTCTTCTACACCTGGCTTATTTTCTCCCTGTCCTTCCTGGCCACTGGCATTCTTTTTGTAAGACTAAAGAATGTTTCTTTATATTGCATTAGCTACTATTCTTGTTGCTGCGACCAATGGTGACACAAGAAGCAACTTAAGGGCAGACAGCCTTTTTTTTGTTTGTTTGTTTGTTTGTTTTTCGAGACAGGGTTTCTCTGTATAACTCTGGCTGTCCTGGAACTCACTCTGTAGACCAGGCTGGTCTCGAACTCAGAAATCCACCTGCCTCTGCCTCCCAAGTGCTGGGATTAAAGGCCTGTGCCACCACCGACCACCTGGCAAGGGCAGACAGCCTTAACTAACTGACTTATGGTTCAAGGGGATACAGTCCACAATAGCATGGAAGACATGGTGGCCGGAGCATGAGGCCTCTGGTCACTTTGTATCAGCAGTCAGGAATTAGAGAGAAGGCAGGAAATGGAACCAGAAATAAAATCTCAAGGTCCTATCCTCCTGTGCCCACCTTCCACAAGGAAGACTCACTTCCTAAAGAGTTTACAACCTTCCAGAAATGACAACATCAGCTGGAAACCAAGTGTTCGAATCGGTAAGGAAACTGGGGATCGGTTCGCATTCAGAGCACAACAGTACGTTACTTGCCTTGCCTTTTCTCGCCATTTAAGCTCAGTGGCGGTGCAATGTTCTTCTCTTTCCATATGCACACAGCCAGTTGCTCGTCTGTTCATGTGCGAACGGATTCAGTGAGGCACACAGAGCTCGCAACAGCAGACTATGTCCTATGAAACGCTTTGCAGGAAAATGACATCCTTGTTCTAAAAAACTTTCAGATCCAGCTAAATGTAGTATCTGCATTTGTATGGATGTATGTGTTTATGCATGTGAATTCTCATTCTCATGAGAAGAGAGAAAGAGAGAGAGAGAGAGAGAGAGAGAGAGAGAGAGAGAGAGAATATGTTCAAGTGTGTATGTCAAGGCCAGAGGTCAACATTGAATGTTTTCCTTGGTTGATTCGCTACCTTATTTTTGAGAAAAGCTCTCTCATTTAACTTAGAGCTCACTGATTGGCTGGATTGTCTGTCCAATGAATGCCAGCTATCTGCCTGTCTCCATTTCTCCAGCGCTTGGATTGTAGATGTATGCAGCCCCTACTGGCTTTTTGCAAGGTTTCTGGGGATCTGAACTTGGGTCCTCATGCAAGCACAGCAAGCATGTTGCTCAGATTGATCTACGTCCCTGTCCCAACCCTCACCCCCAGCTTATATGTGAATTAGGACCAGAGAGAGCTGTATTGTGGAGAGTTTCTATGGAGAAAGAGATGGATGCACATAGGGAAAGGCTTTGCAGAGGGGGCGACAGCTGAACTGTCCCTTGACAGATATGAAGGCATTTGGTTATCTACCAGTTCCAGGAATGTCCTTCCTGGCAGAGAAGCAGTCTGCGTAGATAAAAGGTGGGATGTACCCTGGTGATGATAGCGACTGGGGTCCTGGCAGGCTCGAACCACAGAGAGAGAGGAGAACCCAAGGTCAGGAGGTCCAGATCGGCACAGAGTCCCTATGTCAAGGGAGTCAGGGCACAAGTGGTAGAGCCACATCCGGGAAACATCCAGAGAAAGATGAGTCTAATGTACACTGGGTATTTTGCTCCATGGTTAGCATGCTGTTTCAGTAGTCAAGGGAGACCAAATGATGGTCAGGTGTCTTCATCGGGGTTTCTGTTGCTGTGATGAAACACTATGACCAAGAAGCAAATTTGGGGAGGAAAGGGTTTATTTGGCTTATATTGCCACATCACTGTTCATTATTAGATGCAGAAGCCATGCGGGGGTGCTGCTTTCTGCTCTGATCACATGTCTTGTTCAGCCTGCTTTCTTATGGAACCTAGGATTGCCAGCCCAGAGACAGCACTACCCATAATGTGCTGTACCCTCCCTCACCAACGGGGGTGGGGGGTGGGGGTGGGGGTGGTGGTGGTGGTGGTGGCAGTGGTGGTGGCATTCTATCAGTTGGACTTCCCACCTTTCAGATGACTCTAGCTTGTATCAAGTTGACACAAAACTAGTCAGGACCAGGGTATCTCCTGAGACTTATGATGTATGACAAGGGGTCCTGGCTTTTGGAGAATTAACCTGGTGTTAGCCTGAGCCTATGTGAGATCTGAGAGATGCTGACTGTATGTATTCCCAAGGGGAGGATGAGACACTGGATAGCTAAGGAGAGCCACCCAGTCGCATACTTGAAAAGTCCTGAGCTCTCACCAGTTGAGGTCACAGTAGCTAAGACATTCAGGAAGGGAGAAAATGGGGACCTCATCGAAACTCTGTCCAACTGAACAGCAAGAAGCAGCCTGCCACAGAGAGAAGGGAAGAGCTGTTGTTGAGGCAAGACTCTCGATTCTGATTCTGTCCACTGACAAGCTATTTCACACACCCCAAATTGCTAGAGCTCTTTGATCCCTCTTCTACATCAGTAAGATAAGGACGGCAAGACCCACTTTGCTTATTTTAGATTAGGAATGCAGGAGTGGTCCCAATAAGGAAGAGGGTGTCTGTTAATCACAGTCAGGAGGCCAGCATGGTGAGTGCTGACATGCTTGTGGGTGGGAAGTGATGGGTAAGGGTAGTCTGCAGAGTAGGAGTCAGGGAGGGAGGGGTGGGAAAGGAAAGAGTTGAGCAGGACACACACACACACACACACACGCACACGCACACACACACACACACACACACACACACACACGGGGGAGTAGGTAATCGCTTACCTTAGTCCTGGAGTTTTTATAGCAGAGGTATTTATTCCCAGATTGCCCTGGGATATGTTGGTGATAGGTGGATCCTGGACTGAAGTCCCGTAAAAGGTGACAGCAGTGTTCTCATGTGATTGTCGCACACCTGGCACTGATGCAACTGAGGGTGCGAAGAAACGAAACCGGGGACAAGGCCCACTCAGTGCCTGTGGCTCCTCTCAGCACTTCTTACCCTGCTCACTGCCCCTTACTCTAAACTTCCTCAGCCCAGGGCCTGGGCTTCCCCTCCCCAGCTTCTGATTCCTTTATAATCCAGTCATTTAGGCCAAGCACACTCTTGGCCTCATGTTTCTTCCTCTCCTCTCCTCCTCCCCTCCCCTCCTCCCCTCTTCTCCTCCTCTCTCCTCTCCTCTCCTCCCCCCCCTCCCCTCCCCTCCTAAAGTCTTGCTCTCCCAGCAACCCTCATTCATGGCTCAATTCTGTCTGGACCCTCTCAGATGCCTCTCTCTGGCTGTTCTCTCCCTCATATCTACAGTAAAAACAAACAAACAAACAAACAAAACACCCTCAACCATATCTAGAAGCTGCCATGACCTCATTTTCATGAAAGCAAAGAGCATACACGTCTGAGTCCTGGGCTGGTTCTGTCTATAGAATCAGCACTTGTCTGATGCAGAGAAATAGTCACTTCCGGTTTTGCATTCTCCATGAAGGCAGCACATGACCATATTCTTCCCGTAGTTGTTCCTACCAACTCTGCGTCTGGGAGTCACCCATCCACCCAAGGCACTTGGCTGTTTGCAGCCTCAGCTGCCCGGCATGCCTGTAAAAGCTAAAAATGCGTTATAAAACTGCCGTAAGGTTTTATGAGCCCTCTTTCCTAGGGACCCATCTTGGTGCAGTGAATCACAGCAGCCACCGTGAACAGTGTTCAGAGCGTGGGCCTTGGAGTAAAGGAGCAGATGGGTGAGGAGCGAATCTGCAAGGGCTCTTGGTCAGAGGAACAGCGAGAGAGTGTAGCCTCAAAAGGGCTAGGGGATATGTGACCTTGGCCGACTCTTCTCCACATTGGTGGCCCTTTTGGTTTGGTCCCAGAGGTGGGAATGAAAGATGAGGAGTGAAAAAAAAATCGAGATAAGGAAACTTAGGACAAAAGTCAAGGTCAAAGGAATGTATGTGGCTGCCTTCATTCTCCAGTGTTGTAACTAAGGCAGGCCGTTCAACCACTGGGTTCTAACTCCATTGCCTGTAAATGGGCATGAGGAAAGGATCATACTGAGGAGCTGGAAAAAGACAAGGGTATAAAGTGCTTACTGAAGTATCTGAAGCATGGTGCTCAGTGTTATCATAGAGGATGATTATGGCAGCTGAATGTGCTAGCATCTGGTTCTAGTCCCAGAATTTGGGAGGCTGAGGCAGGAGGGTCTTGAGTTCTAGGCCATCCTGAGCTAGCTAGCAAGACTTTATCTCAACAGAACAAAACAAATTAAAACAAAATTCTACTTTTTCTCTCAATAATGATTCTTTTGATAATTTAAGTTTTGGTAATAATATAAAATGAGTTTTGATACAGTGACTAGTAATGAGTGCTCAATATGTATTTTCTGAATACATAAGTGAACAACTGTGTAATATGAAAGTGTTTAAGGAAAGTAGAGAGAGAAGGGAAGAGAACCTAGCTTGAATGTCATTTCCACAAAGCCAATTTTGTATACTCTCACCTCTGTTTTCTTCATCACAAACTGATAGTTCTAAGTCACTTCATACTCATCATGGCTTCACTCAGCCTCTTGTTTGAATACTCTCAGTTCATTACTCAATTTATGCCTTTACCTCCTGTGATGGTTTGAATTTGAGTGACTCCCATAGGTTCGTATATTTGAATGCTTGATCCCCACTTCATGGAACTGTCTGGGAAGGATTAGAAGGTGTGGCCTTGTTAAATAAGGCGTGTCACTGGGGGAGGGCTTGAGGCTTTAAACTTCCTCACCATTCCCAGTTAGCTCTGTCTGTCTGTTTGTCTTTTGCTTGTCTGTCTGTCTGCTTGCCTGTCTGCCTGCCTGTCTGTCTGTCTGTCTACTGCTTGTGGATCAGGTATATGCTCTCAGTTACCACTCTAGAACCATGCTTACCTGTGTGTTGCCATGTTCCTCATTATTTTATTCAATAAATACATACTAGCCCTCTAGAATAGTGAGCACCCAAAGTAAATGTTTTCTTCCTTCCTTTCTTCTTTCCTTTTTTCTCCCTTCCACCCTCCCTTTCTTCTTTTCTCTCTCTCTCTTTCCCTTCCTTCCTTCCTTCCTTCCTTCCTTTCTTTCTTTCTTTCTTTCTTTCTTTCTTTCTTTCTTTCTTTCTTTCTTTCTTTGTTTATCTTTCTTTTTTGAGACAGGATCTCTCTGTGTAGTTCTGACTGTTGTGGAACTCACTATGTAGACAAGGCTGGCCTCAAACTCATAGAGATCTGTGTGCCTTTGCCTCCTGAGTGCTGGAACCAAGGGCATGTGCCACCGTAACAGGCCTAAATGTTTTCTTTTCTGAGTTGCCTTGGTTGTGATTTTGTTCATCACAGCAATAAAAATGTTAAGTAGACACCTACCTAGTGTCTGTTGAGCATCTGCTGTCTACTACTGGTGTTCTAGGTACTGAAGAGGATACACGGAACTCTCACATAATGTGCTTGCTTTCTAGAAAGTACCACAGTGGTGCCACATACACACAAAGCCATGATGAATAACTAGATTGCATGCTCAACCAGCTGTGACTGTGAGCTATACAAGATGAGGAGGCAGAGCAAGGAGGCTGGAAAACATGGCCGCTCTCTTCCTTCCTGATCCTACAGCCATGCTCACCCTGCCTGGTGCCGTGCCTTTCCTGTGCCTTTCCTGCCATGGTGGACTCTCATCTCTCTGGAATACCAGGCCCCAGTGAACCCATTTCCCCATTAGTTGCTTTTGTCAGGGTATTTTATCACAACAAAAAAGTAACGAATACACTCACTGCCCTGACTTGGATCTCCCTCTCTTCCTGTCCTCAGCTCCTCTCCATCTATCTAGCCCATAGCTCCGCCTCCATGACAACAGATGGTGTTGGAGAGAATGCTTCTCTTTCACTTTAATAACCTAAATGGTATCAGTTTCTCCTCAGAACTTTGATTTAGCTGGAAAGATGAAAGGGTAGCTACCAATATTAATGCACTAGAAATACAAGGAAGAAGCAGAAGACGAAGGCATCAAAGGTCTGCCAGGGCTATGCCCAGGCCAAGTGATGGAGTAACAAGTACTGAATTCATGTGGTGGTGCAATGGAGAGACCTGGCTGTGCAATTACTTGATCCTTTTGTCACTGGCATGCTGTGCCGTCTCGCTCAAGTCTCGCCGCTCTCTGGTCCTGGAGTGTTGAACTGAGAGATGTCTAATAGTCTATAAATCTAGTGTGCACTCACGTATCATTTCTCCAAGGCCATACACTCCTTGGCGACTAAGTCTGATTTGTCTTTCCGCCTCCAACACAGGATGGTGTTTCAGAGTAAGTAGAGTGCTTGAGTCTTAGGGAGTTTCCTTCTAGTCTAGGAAGCTCCTGTCAAGAGATAGCCCCGAGTTCTACTCTTGTCCCACACACCCTGCCTGACTGGGCATTGACCTCTTCTGCCCAAGGGACCTCCCATTATGGAGAATCTGGTGGGAAAAAGGCAGTTTGTTTACTTTTCCTTAACTTGTCTCCAGTGGGCTTGGGGTGTAGGAGGAAGGAGGGTGGAGCTTGTTTAGGAGAGAAGAGGTCCAGCGAGCCTGCTCGTTGACAATCAATCGGCTTCAGTCTTCCTCCCCCAGCCTCAGCTCACTCTGATCACAAAGGGCTTTGGCTTCCAGTCCTGGGAGTCTCTGGCCCTGGGTTGCACCCACCTGGGGCCAAGCTGCTGTAATGACGGGAACCTATGTCTGTACATGTGTCTTCAATCGCCTCAAGAATGAGCCCTGCTGTCTGCACAAGGCCAGTAATCGCCCCCATATTGATCTGTGGATGGTAATTGTGAAGCAGCCATCGCTGCTCCGCAGGAGGGCACACGATGAGGACAGGGTGATTGTGGGGCAGTGGCTTGGACTGCCAAAGAGTGTCTGTGAAGCTGCCGAGGTCCTCAGCCTTGCATAGCACACTCAGGGTTCATGGCGTCCGGAGCCTGGGGGTGAGGGGAAAGGAGCACAGGCCTCTTTCCCAATCCTGATTAGTTGATGAGGCGGAACCGGAAGTGCTGCGGACTCTGTTTCCAAGGCCTTCTGATGGCTTTTACAGTAATGGATTGAGGTGTTATTTCTGACCCCAAAGTGACATTTCACTGTGGGCTACCAAGTGAAGTGCCTTCCCGTGGGAAAGTAGCTCCAGAATACTGGGCCAAATCCAAGCGGAAAGCAAGCCTGGCTGGGCTAGCGAGTTACCCAAACCCTGCAGATTAAGAAAAGCATGACGCACAGTTTCGGGGCTGCCATTTCTGTTTCACTGGCCCTGTGCAGAAGCATCCTTCAAGCCCTCGGTCCTCTCCTCTAGAAGAGCCTACAGCATTGCCGTGGAGTCTCAGACAGAAGGGGTGATGTCCCAAGGCTTAATTCTTCATTTTCTGGCTCTTGATTGGAGTCATTTGAAGCGATAGAGACAGAACGGGATAGGTAAGACAATGATGATGAGAGGAAAATAGCTGGGAAGGTGTTTTAAATCCCAAGGCACTAACAAAAGTTAGCTGATGTTGTTGGGCCATATTTTTGCACTATCAGCAGTACCTCAAATCAAGATGTTCCAAAGCAAAACAGTTTTGTTTTGTTTTTAAACATTTGTTTATTTATTTTATACATATGAGTACACCACCACTGCTCTCTATAGACACACCAGAAGAGGGCACCAGACCCCATTACAGATGGTTGTGAGCCACCAAGTGGTTGCTGGGAATTGAACTCAGGATCTCTGGAAGAACATTCAGTGCTCTTAACCACTGAGCCATCCCTCCAGCCTGCAAACAGGTTTCTCTCTCTCTCTCTCTCTCTCTCTCTCTCTCTCTCTCTCTCTCTCTCTCTCTCCTTCCTCCCTCCCTCCCTCTCTCTCCTTCCTCTTTCTCTCTCTCTCCCTCTCTCCAAACTTACTTTTTAATTTTTTAATTGGAAACACACGTGACTCTTACCACAGGGTAAGAATTTAGCAGGGATGGGGGTTTGCCCGGGCACCCCAGTGTTCTTCTCACCACCCTCCTGGCAGCTCCTAAGCCTGCTTACAAGAGACCTAACCTCTACAGAGCTCACATGTAAACCGGAAGCTTGTGCTTGAATTAGCAGATCACTTAAACCCTTTGAACTCTGGGTTACAGAATTCCCAAGCCCCTTCGTCTGCTGCATCCCTCTCCCTAGCCCTGTCTATCTCGCCCTGCTCTAAACAATCGTTTCTCTGCTTTATGTCCTTGGTCCCACACTTTGCCATCCTCCCTCCCCTTCCCAGCTCTGGTCCTCATCTCTGGTCCCTGCAGGTTTTGATAAGAAAGACCTGTCTCTCCTCTAAGAGCCGCCCTGAGACTTCTATAAGTGGCTGGGAGGAGGGAAAGATCTCATTTATTTTTGGTACCAGAGATAATCAGATAATTGTGCAATTAGCAGTAATTTTATCCCTCCTGTAATTTTCCAACAAGAGCCCCCTTTAAAAAATAAAATAAAAGGGATTTCTACCCTCCCCCTATGTTGTCGTTTTGTCTGGAGTGTCACAAGAAATTTGGTCGGACACCCACACACGGTGGCGAGGAGGAAGGGAAAGATGCAGGAAACAGAACTCCTGGGGGAGAGGAGCTGCTAAGCGGACAGCTCTGTCAGGCTCCTCCACCAAAGCACAGGCGGTCTGAGGGAAATATGCGGGTGCAGGCTGCTCTAGCCTCCAGAGATCTGCTCCAGAGGCTGCCCAACCTCCTTTCCTCTGGGCCAAAGAAGGAAGGAGTCATGGCGGGAGGCACCAGGGGCTGAGAGGGTGGATCTATCTTGTTTCGGAGACCCAGTAGGAAAGAGTCCTCCCTGTCATCTGTTGTAACCGGGGAGCAGGGGCCCACGTGCTGTGCCGGGACTTAAGCTCAGTTCCCCAGGTCCTGGATCCAGCCTCACATCCCCATGCCACACAGGCTGTGGCACAAAAGGGACAAACACCCTCAAGATCCTATGCCAGATAATTACCAAGCAAATTCCCTTCCATTTCCTTCCTTCACCCCCACCCCCACTCTCGGGCAATGCCTGCTGCGTGTTCCCTGATTCGGCCCGGCTGTGCAATCAATGCCAGGTAACCTGCGGGGACCCGTAATTGCTCTGGAGTTGCCTGGGACTTCGCAAGGTAAGCGCACGCTGCGCTTCTCTCGACCTGGTGCGCGCGCACGCGACTTGCCCCTCCTTCCCCTCCCCCATCCAGGGCGGGAAGCGGAGGACAGGAGGAAGCTGGGTAAGTTGGGAGCCAGGTGGAGATAGCGACCCGACTCCAAGACGCCAGATCGCTGCTCTGTCCTAATGGAGCTGGGGTGGAGAAAGCTCAGAGATGGCAAAAGGAGGGGATTTGAGTCGGGAAAAGGAGCCACCTTGCTCTGCCCAGGGAAGAGGGGCCTTGGGGGCCATGGGATCTTCCTGTCCCTTCCCTCCGGTGCAACGTCGCTTCATTGATGAGCCTTGTCATCATCCTTCAAGTGTAATTTTTTTAAATTGCAAAAATCTTACAGAGCTATTAACCTCAAAAGAGTTTAACATATGGCAGCCCGAGTCTCCCTCTTACCCTAATTATAAGGCTTGCAGTAATGGGGCTGTCTTTTAAGTTACAGCTGCTGCGCTTTTGGCTTTCGCTAACATTACATCCTATTAAAGAGCTACATTAAATGCATGCAAATTGCCGGAGCCACCGCACTCTCCCGACCAATGAGGGGGACGGATTTCAGCCTAGGCGGCGATAGCAGGGTCAGACTCACCCTGCTGCGAGCACCATATGATCTATCAATCAAACTCCTCTCATTAATTAACTAATTCATTAAATATCTTTATATATGAAGGCCCGGCCAGGCGGAACATTGTGTTGACAGGGACGTCCCGTCAGCACTTAGCTCTGCGTTCTCCTCCCCTCCCTTCCGGCACTAAATACTTGGTGACTAAGAGAGGTCAGCTTCGCAGTGTGAGTGGGCATCGGAGTACCTACTGTTTGGCTCCGCGGGGTCCCTCTGGGTCTCCTCGGAGTGACCCCCATCTGTCCTGTGCCTCCCATGCACCCGTCCTTTTGCCACTAGGGCATCCTTTCCCCCTCCACTCTCAATGGCAGCCCCTAGAGGGCAGGACTCTGAAGGATTTGATTCACCTTTACCCCAGGGTCTAGCACAGAACTAGGACCAAGGTAGTTGCTCCCCCCCCTCTCCCCAGGATGTTTTTCCCCTTCTAGGGCCTCAGCACCACAGTGGCCTTTCTCCCATTGGCCTTCCAGAAGCCAGGAACAAGACGATGTGGTCCTTTAGCAGATGAGAGTATGCTTGTGACACTGGAGAAGGAACTGACGTGAAGGTTGGGAGAGAAGAACTTTTTTAAAACTGCAGGTTGTTGCTGAGGGTAGCACTGGGCCTGTAACCCCAGAACTTTGGAGACAGGAACTGGGAGATCTGCAGTTCAAAACCAACTGGGGCTATAGGATACTGTTACCTATACAGTATCCTATAACTAAAACACACACAGAGCTAGCCTAGCCAACAGTGCAGCTGCAATACCCAAAACTGAAGCAAACTCTTATGCCCAATGGAAAGAGGCTGCATCAGTCTACAAACAGTAGACATTTTAGAATGGATGCTAGGTGTGTGTGTGTGTGTGTGTGTGTGTGTGTGTGTCTGTGTGTAATATATGTGATAACTATCAAAATTTCATCATAAGCCTATCTTTGTATATGAGGGCACAGATGGTTATACCATTTCGTTGGCAGGGACAATACCATATTCAGGTGTGTATGATGTGCTGAGGACTGTGTATCACTTCCCTATGTGACCTCATTTAATGTGCACAAGCAACTGTGTGGGGTGTTTGCTTTTACTTCCAGGTAATAGGAAAAACAAAACAAAACTAAACAAATCCAAACAAACAAACAAACACACCCGAAGCTCACAGACAATCTCAAGTACAAGGTTGAATTAACGGAGCCAGAGGTCAGACTTGGGTTTTCTAGGTTTAGGCCCAGTGGCTACTGCTAAGGCCATCAGGAAATAGAAAAGTCTTGCTCATGAGGCGGGTGGGTGGGTGGGTGTCTTAGTTATTTTTCTTTGGCTGTGATAAGACACCATGGCCAAGCTATCTTATGGAAAGCAGAGTTTATTTGGACTTATGGTTCCAGAGGTTCAGAGTCCATGATTCTAGAGCAAAGACAAGGCAACGGGAACAGGAAGCTGAAAGCTTCCATTTTGAAGTGCAAGCACGAAGCAGAGAGAAAACCGGAAATGCAGGAAGCTCTAAGGGCTCCGAGCCCACCCTTAGCGGCACACCTCTTCCAACAAAGCCACACTCTCTAAGCCTCCTCAAACAGTGCCAACAAGTGGGAACCAGGTACTCGAATACCTGAGACTGTGATGGACAGCTTATTGAAGGCACCACAGCTGTGGTTCATTGGCTTCCTTAATTTAACCATATCGTTGTCATTCTTTGTTTGGCAAGAGCCTGCACTGTCACCGCCTTCTGGCTGGGCTGGTGGGCTTGGGGAGTAGGGAGCTCATAGCACCTGCTATGATTCTGGCTCTAACTGGGTTTATAATTGCTTGGAATTACTTTCTATTTAGAATTCCCTGGGTAGACAGACAACTGCTGTCCCTTCTAGATGAGAGAGATAGAGAGACCCTGTCAGTTGGATGAAGGAGTGGAAATGGGATAGGTAGCCTCTAAGCCAGGTCCTTAGACCTTCTTTTATCATTCTGTAGTTCCTGTTGGATAGAACATCATGTTGGAACAGAGGGGTCTTTTGCTTTGGCTCCAACTATTCAGTTCATACAAGTGCCTCCTCTACCCAGGGAAGTGCAGTGTGCAGGCTGACATGCAGAGCCTAGGAATTCCTGGTGAAACACATGCCCAGATCCTTCCTGTTAATGCTGCTTCTCTTTCTCCCCCAGTGTCACTCTCTCTCCTTCTCTTCTGAGACTTGGGGCTAATGGACTTTGGCTGTTAGCACCTGTGATGTTGGGCACCAACCTCACCATGGGCCTCTATAGCTTCTTCTAGGCCCTTTGATTCCCAAGAATAGTTTTGGAATGGGGCGTGCTGTGATAATGGGGGTTAATGGTAACCCCGGCATCAATTTTCCCTCCCAGAAGAAAATTCTCCAGGCTTAGGCTGCACACACTGTAATAGTGAAAATGGCTCTGGATTTGAAAAATTGGCACGTTGCGATCCAACAAGGCAATTTTTGAATTGTTCGGTGCAGCTGTGCACCTCTGGATGCTGTGTGGCTTGTTTCTGAAAGCCATGGATGGGAGAGCATTTCCCAGCCAAAACCAGCTCAGGCTTAAGGTTCGCTCGTCTCCACCCTCATTTGTTATTTTGTTCACCTGCCCAAAACCCTTGGAACTCCCTCCCGTCCCTTAGCCAGCCCCAAGAGCTGTTGGATAAAGACAGCACACAAGGGTTCTCTAGTGAGTTTAATTCTGCAGGCCTGAGAGCAGAGAGCCTGGGGTCAGGATGGGAAGGGTTTTCCCGGAAGTGCTTGAAGATTAGAGCCCTCCATAGGCTGCCAGTGATGGTCTGAGTAGCCCAGGAATGCACCTCCCAACTAGGTTTCTCCGGCTGGTTTCAGAGTCAGGTCTTTCTTGGATTCACTGACAAGAACCCCAAAGAGAAGGTGTCTTTGTTCGTTGTGCAGGATACCTGGTTTTGGTGTGCTGTGTTTGCTCAGCCATAAGAGGAGAACAATTTGTCCCGCTTTAATAAACATTAAAAGGCACAGCAAAGCATTGTGGAGGAGATGTATTTCAAGTAATGGAAGCCTCGAAATGGGAGCCCCCTCAAGGCAGCCTGCCCATTACTTAGTAAATGTCCTCGTTGCACAGATGGCGAAATGGAGGTTGCCCAAGGTCACATATCTGGTCAGTGGTTAAGATCGTCATCTTGCTACACGGTGCTGCAAGCCTTTTGGGTAATGACCCAAGTGGCCAGGGGAAGCCATTGTTCAGTTCCTCTGCTCCGATGGCCGTAGCTCTCCTTCCCATCTTATTTTCTCCTTCATGAGTTCTATTAACTCATGGGTCTTATTTGGTGACTCAAGATGAGAACTACGGAATGTGACAGAATGTAACAAATGGCCGACCCTGCCCTTGCTGCAGCCCCCCTCTAATCACATTCCCACGGGAGGTCTGGTGACCTTCGATAGGTCCACACCTTACCCCCTACTCCTCAGGATCAAGTATGGACTCCTTTGCATGGCCTGTCTGTCATGAATGAGATGAGTGTGCGGGTTGTCACTTTCCTGGATGACACCCCATCTCACTGAGCATGACAACGTTATATTTTCTTCCGCTAGATGCAGCCCACCTTCGCTCACATAAGCAAAAAGAGGGTTTTGCTTAGACAACTCTCTGTGCTCTCCCTTTCTCCTCACTCACTCCTTCCCCTTGTTAGTTTTGGCTCATCTTCAGATGCCAGTTTCTCTGCATTGCGTCCTAAAGTCAGAAACAGATACCCGGTCCATGGTCTCCAATGGTTCCGCATACCACAGAGGCTGCAGAGGACAGAGCTAGGCCATGTCCCTGTTCATGTCTCTGTTCACTGACTCAGGCCAGACACCTGCAGGCCTCACAACGGGCACTCTGTGGGTAGATGAATAGACTGTAGGAAAGCAACAACAACAATAATAAATAATAACACCTGGCATTTGTTGGGAGGCATTTATGTGTCAGGGATTATCTAGAGTTCTGTATGCAAATCATCTTACTGATATGAGGTCTTCTATGAATGAAGGGAGATGATGTGAGCAGGGAGAGTGGGGTTCTAGTCCTGGCTGTCACCAGTTGACTCTGTGACTTTGGATAGTTACCATGGTTTCGTTGTCTTTAGAATGAAGAGAACAGGAGCTAATAGGACTTAAAATCTGTTGTTTTGTTTTGTTTTTCTTTAGGCAGAGAAGGGAATGAGGAGTCAGTGGAGCGGGCCTGGGGGAAGCCACAGGATTCAGAGAGCCAACAGTTTGCCTTTCTAGTCTGGAGGCAGGGGAAGAGGGATCTGGCCTAGGCCGGGAAGGGCAGCCAGCTGCTCCCTCCTGCTGAGGTGGAGCTTCTAAACAGAGGAGCTCACTGCTGGTGGAGTCATTAGCGCCGGTCTCCTCGCTGCCACCTCGGGCATTGTCTGATTTAAGTGTAATAGCTTGTTTGGTGGATTCTGCCTTCTATAGAAATCCCCCCAAGAGTGAAGAGCAGCATTCAGTCGCAAGAGCACAGGCCTTTGTGCATGGATGGCCCGGCCTCTGCGGAATGTGTTTGGAGTTGGTTATCAAAGGGAAGGATAAATTAGAGCGTGAGGCTTTCAGAGAGGAAGAGGGGACTCTTTCATAAGCAGGACTGAGCACTTCGGCAGCTGACTTGGGGCTGGGAAGCCCAAGGCTGGCCCTCTTGCCTTTTGGCAAGGGCAGCGCATAAGCAGGCCTGTCTTGTTTGTTGTTTTAACTCAAACTCCTGGAGGGCAGAAGGAGGTGTGTCAGTGAGTGGGCCCATAATACTCATAACACATTGTCCACCAGTGCCTGGAGGCAGAGGATGATGGATGACTTTCCCTCCCCCACCTCCTTTTCCTTTCAGCTTGCACAGGTATCACCCCAGTAGTGCTTCTGGTTCTTAAGGGACCTCTATAGTCTTCTGGACATCCTTCAGGAACTTAGACCCATCTCTCAGTCTTCCTCCTGTCTGTCTCTCTCTAGCTTCTCTAGCACACACGAGCAAGGTAGTTCTTAGGTGCATCGATCATCCATGAAGATGGGGCTCCCAGGATGAGCTACTACTGTGGGCAATCGCTGCTTACCATGGATGTGTCTCCTCTTGCCTGGAGTCAGGAGCCAATCAGGGCACAGCTATCTGCTGAGTCACAGACTAGACAGCTGAAGGAACAACTTACACTGGCTTTTCCCCAGCAAGACTGCCACACCCTGAATTTCAGCCAGGTCTTTTAACCCCTCCTAGAATCTGTAGCCTTCCTGCCCATTTTCCTGTCAACAAATTCTTAACTACCTGGCTTCCAGTTCCAGAAGGAACATTCTAGGCCCTGAAGACCTGGGTTTTGTTTTGCCTTTTTCACAAGTAACCCTTAATACCTCCATTTTAGAAGTGTACTGTTTTCCAGCTGGAGGGAAGCCAAGTATTAAAACTCGTTTTAGGTTGCGGGTATTTTAAAGAATTGCCTGTACTGATGATGTAGCTCTGGTAGACAGCTTGCCTAGACTTCAGGGGTCTCTGGTTCAGTTTCCGTCCCCTGGGAGATGGAGGCAGAAAGATCAGTAAGTAGTTCAGGATCATCCATGGCTGTGGAGTGTACCCTTTAGCTACCCAAGTCCCTACTGGAAGTCCTTTGCCTCAACATCAACAAAGCATACTTGTGCTTGGAAACACAGTAATTTACCTTCCAGGTTAGAGGAGCATATGATACACTCTGAATCTATGCCCAGCCCCAACACTGGATGTATATTTGAATTATCTGTAAGCTCTTGAACACAATTCTCAAGTCTGAGACTTATACGTACAGACCAACTTGTTCAGGGTGGAGTTATCAGTGTATTTTGGTCAGAACACCCTCTGGTTTGAATGCAGTAGAAAGTCATTGTCCCCGGGGTCGGGGGCTGGGTGGGGGGCTCCTAGGAAACTCCTCTCATTAAGCACCCCAGCTGTGGACAGACAGAGTTTGTATAGGAAGACTAGTGGGGATGTCCAGACTCTAGGAAGACTCTTGATGCCAGGAGCCGATTTATCATTTTGCCCGCTGCGTTTCAAATTCTTCCCTTCTTTTCTCACCCCTTGAGGGGTGCTTCCTTGGTGTTCACTTAAAATAATTTAAGCATACCACAGTGGGGGAAGGAGCCTGGCTTCCTTGATGTGCCTGTCATTTCAAGGAGCTCAATAAAAATTTCGTTTCGCTGTTCGTTCAATGCAACTTCCGCATAGAGGTCTTATGTTGCAAACCAGATTTCTCTTTTCATCTGGTCACCCCCAGGGAAATTGTGTATTTGAAATTCAAACAATATTTGGGCAAAAAGAATTTCTCATTATATGCGGTGGGGAAGGGCAACGAGAGGAAAGCACTGGGAAATGATTGAGTGACATTTCTATTTGCCAGTTTGACTTCTCCACCAGTGGCAGCCATGGTTTGGGGCTGCCAGAGAACTTCAGTTTCCTGGTGTGGACTAGAAATGCCAGGCCCCTGGAAAAAATAATTGGAAGGAAGAAAATGTGAGGGGCTAGGGGTGGTTTGAAGAGTCTGTACGACCTCAAGCTGATATTGTCGGTAACAAAAAGGGCAAGGCAGAGTTCTGTTTCATACAACTGATTTCTAGGCATCTGATGGTTCAAGTTCTAGACTCTCGGGTTGAAGGACACTCAGAAATCATCTGGGTTTATCTCTTTAACACTGTGTTCATCAGGTTCCTGGATGGAGTCACACAGAATGCATTTTGAGTGCCAGCAATATTTGGCACATAGTAAAGTGTTTAGGGATCATGGAGGTGGATAGGGCTGGGCATATTCATTATACACCTGAGTAACATATGGTTTCTAGGAGGACCCCAACAGCCCAACTGTCAGGGAGACTGTGATCAGTGCTGTGTAGGAGGAGCTGCGAGGAAGGACATCACATTCAATTCAGAATCCATTAGGATCCAGACACTCCCCTGCAATGACTTCCTAATCCAGACAGCTCATGCAAGTAAGTCCTGTCACTTCCAGGTGGTAATACTGATACTTAGAGGGGTGAATTTGCTTTCTCAAGTGATACAGCCACGTGAGGTCACTTATAGGAGCCTGGGGGAAAGAATGACTGTAGTGACTTTATGTGTCCTGGATTTTACTAGCAGTGCTTTCCTGGGGAGGCTTAAAAGGGTCAAGAGTAGCATTTGGTGTCACCAGGGGAAGGATCGTAGAGAACAAAATTACTAATGCTGGTGGCCCCTGGGAGAGAAAGTGTGACCCCTTTGGGCTGGGCTATAAAGTGAAGGTGGAGATGCTGGAGAATAGGAGGAGGTCAGGACAGGCATTTGGATGCACAGCATATTGAGGAGTTTGGAGTTCTGGTGGGACAGAGTTGAAAGGACACTTGAAGTATTGTGGGAAAAGCAAATATCATATCATTGTGAGCCTTACAAGTAGGAATGAAAATTTGGGATTTTGGCTTTGTTGTTTCTCCGCTATGTGGCCTGGTTAGTGGGAGATGGGACTCTGGGCAGGACTATGGACCATTGTCTTGTTTGTATTGACGTTCATTGCTGTAGGAAGACCTTCCTGCTCTGGGTGGTACCATTCCTTGGCTGTGATCCTGGGATGCACAGATGGGGAAAGGGAGCCGAGCTGAACATTGGTGTGAGCTGAGTTCCTGCTGCCCCGGCTTCTCCAGTGTGGTGGACTGTGTCCTTGAACTAGGAATCTGACTTTTCTCATAGGAGAAGGGTAGGTCTAGTTCCTGCTGGAGTTGTACAGATTAGATAATTAACACATGTGAAGTATATAGAAAAAGGCCTAGCACATAGCCAGCTCTTCATGAAGATGTTGACTATAGTTTTCCCTATCGGGAACTTAGTTCCTAATGGTGTGTATAGACAGAAGAGATAGGAGTCTCAGATGTTAGCCTGAAGTCCAGTATAATAGCTTAGACAAGAAGGGTAAGAGGGGTTGTTGCATGGCTTTTCCTGGGAAGATGCAATGTGTATTCCCCAAGACAGAGAAGGGCCACCAACAAACAGATCAGTGAAATGAGTCTATTGGGATCACTTGTAGGAACCCAGAGGATGCAAAAACAGCAGTCCTCTGGGCAGCTTAGAGGCATCTATCTATTCCACCCAGGAGTCTCACCACTGCATTGGCTGCTCATGAAAAGCTGTGCCAGCAAAGAGTTCCCTTGGCAACAGCTCCATCACCAAGACGCCCCACCCCAGCCAACTGTTCCCATCTTTCATGGAGGTGATTGGAATCTTGGAGCTGGGAGAGGCTTCAGAAGGATGGTGTAAGCTCTCCCACTTCTTCCACAAGGAAAAATTTCAATGATAGGATCTCACTCTGTATCCCAGGCTGTCCTAGGACTCACTTTGGATTCCAGGACACCTTCAAAGTAGATAATCTTCCTTCTTAGTCTTCTAAGGGTTCAGATTTACAGGCATAAGCCACCACACTTGGCATGTTAAAGAAGTTTTAATAGACTTCACCACATGAGAACTCCTGCAGGTAATCATGGCTGCCCTGCATTAAGAGGACAATGGTCATTGCTAAGACTAGAGGAAATAGAATGGCTAAAGAGAAAAAATTGTCATAACAGTGGTCTACCTAGGGGGAATGGGTGTCCAAGAAACACTCAGGGATGGAATCTGTGTTACAGTACTTCTGATTGGTGGTGGAGGTAGATTCCCATGTTGCCCCAGATAACTGTAGGTAAGGACAACAGTGCCTCACAGCATTGACACCACTGAGAAAGGCTGCAGGTAAGTGGGGAGCTGAGGAGCTTGGTTAAGTTTGTGGTGTACAATGGGGGACAAAGAGGACAGGCAGTGTGGTCCTGCACTGGGCTTGCTTCTGTGTCTGCTTCAGGACTTGCTTCCTGTCCCAGGAAGTCCCACCTTCTGCTACCCCTCCTGAGCCCCCTGCATGACTTCATAGATGCTTCTCAAATGGTCATGGCATAGAACCTTGGGCTTCTTCATCTCAGCAGCTAATGTTTCCTCTCGTTGCCTTAAGGTGGGCTGGGTGGAAGGGAAGAGTAGGCAGAGGGAAAGATTTGAAGGACAGAGGCACTCTGTGGAAAACAAGAGTCATATTTTGATCAGAGAATATGGTGGGTTCTGGGGCTATTAAGGGTCCTATTACCATGAGAGTCTTTGGATTGGGGACCCAGTGCCCTTGGGACTCTCCACCCCTATGGGAGACTCGGTATTCTGCGTATACTCCATTCACAGCCGCTCTGTTTGCTGACTCCATTACTGCAGCCAACATCTACGTGGGTGGGTGAGGACTCAGATGGTTCCCTGAGTTAATACACATTAGGGATTCAGACAAAAGGAGCCTTGCAACCTAAGGGGTGAGTCTTAGAAGAAAATTACCAGCCTGCTGTAAACCAGGCACTCTGTGTCTGCAGAGCAGATTCCAGACAGGTTGTAGCGTGTCAAGCTGGGCTTGCCTGGGCTTGGCAGGGGTCCTACGGGAAGACAGAGTCAATTACCCAGAAAGGGTTCCACTTAACGTCCCCTGAAGCTCTTAGGCCCTGCCCTGTCCTCCACAGTCTCACTGGCCTCTGCCAAAGCCCGTCAGCCTGTGCTGCACTTGGCTGCCTGCCAACTCTGTCTTTGGGCAGGTCCAATGCCACCCGTTCCAGGGGGCCAGCCTCCAGCCCTCATCAGCTTTGGAGCTCCCAGTGCTGGCCCTTGGCCAGTGGCTTTCCATTTTTTCCCCTGCAGGCCCAACGGCAGGATCCTTAGGTGGGAGGGGACATCAACAGGTTGCCTCTTCTATGATGTACCTTGGGAGGCGGCCAACCTCCTCTCATGGCACAAACATGCTAACATGGTCCTAATCCTTCTCAGTCACCCTTCCCCCACACAGGGCCGTGTGCAGTGACAGTCTTGGGCTTTGGAGTCAGACAGACCTGGGATTGTGGCCTGGCCCAGCTGCACAGCACTGTGTGACCAAGCACGTGATGTTAAGCTCTTTGTTCTTGAGCTTCACTAATAGTGAGATGAGAATCACAACAGTACACAGCTCTAAGGATTATTGCGAAGATCAAAGAAGATGGTGGGTGTTCAGCCACTCGTGTGCCTGGCACATGATCAGTGTTCATCAGACAGGCGTCTCCTTTGCTCTCTTCTCGGCCTTTCATCGTCTGGCTTCCTCCTTTACCCAGTCTGTCTTTATCAGGATGTTTGTGGTTCCTGCCTTTTAGATATTGGAATTGGTTGAAAAATCTAGCATCTAGCCCGGTCATACCTACTGTTCCTTGCCAAGTATATTCTACATTTGCAAGCCACACCAAGGAGTAAGAGTTTATTTCCCCCAATGGTTAATTGCTAGGTTAGGGACCTTGGGTTCTTTGGGGTCCTAAGAGCCACAGACTTCTGCTTAAAAGCTGACTTTTAACATTTCCCAGATGGTCCCTCCTTGTATACCCCAACTGCTTTAGTGTACCCCGTTTGCCGTAGCCATTTCTAAGATGTTTGTTGTTGACTGTAAATATCCAGAAGTTGTAGAGGGTTGAGGTGCGGTACTGTGGTGGAATACCAACTTCAGCAGTGCCCAAGAGGTGAAGGGCAAACATCATCATAGTTTGGCCATTAGGGGACCAGGCAAGCATTTACTGGGAGCCAACAGTGGACCTGGAACCTGTGGGAATGTTAATGGGTCATTATGGAAGGATGATGGATGCTGTGGTCTGACAAACACATAATAAGCCACCAATGGAAAGAGCAGAGACTTCTAGGGCTTGTTAGGGAGCCAGGTTCTGTGTCCAGGAGGACTCCTGTAAGAACCAGAAACATGGAACCTGCTTTCCTTCTTAGATTATGAGTTCACTTGTTTTTCCTCTTTGCAAAACTACACGAGAAAAATGAGTTATAGAAAGAACCATTCATTTTTGCTCATTGCTTTAGAGGTGTCAGGGCAGTCATCTAGCGCCACTGTTTCTGAGCCCGTGCATGCATGTTGAGTAAGAACTATGTAGGAACAGCATGTAGTCGAGGAGGACACTCACCTCACTGGGGACAGAAAGTAGAGGCTGGAGGAGTGACCTTTCAGTGGCGTGCTTATCCCTTCTGCTTCAATACCCTGAGCCCCCAGTGTGGTATATGGTGCTGTCCACTTCACAGCAAATCTTTGCCCTGTTGTTTCACATATCAGTCATCTCTAGCAACACTTCCACAGGTACTCTTGGAAGTGTGTTTATCCAGTATTCAATGCAATCAAGTTGGTGGTCAAGAACCATTACGCCTTCCTCTTGGGAAAGTGTGAATATAAAGGTGGCACAGCTTTCTATCTAGTGAGCTCTGGGCCCCACAACGTTTGCCACTGTGGACTCTTAATGTCCATACCCAAAATTCTTCCCCGGGACAACTGTTTCTTGGTGTCAAGAAGCATCTATGGCAGAAGGTATCCTCTGGGTGCTTCTCAGAATTGTGTCACTGGCCTCCATATTTCTCTCTCATCATGGAGGTGAGTTGGTGAGGTGGGACTGGTAGATTCTGTGAGCAGTGAATATACCCCAGCCCTGTACTAATTGTGCTAGACAGAGCTGTTTAAATACCACCAGACAGAATATTACTCAAATTAAAATGAGGCCTTAAATGTCATTATTTGTGTCATTATTAATAGCCCCTAATTGTGTTCTCTAATCATCATGAAATTATGTTAGTATTAATATTCACGTCAAAGCTGCCTAGGGAACTTGGAAGATTTAAAAAAAATTATACCATATGTCAGTTCCCATGAATGTGAAGCAAATCCTGGTGTTAGTGCTCAGGTAGAGATGTCCAGTGAGTATGTGGGACAGGACTACCCCTCCTCTCCTTCTCCCAGGCCCCTCTACCCGGATGAGCCTTCCTGTCATCAGTAGGACCTACTCTTTAGGAAGAGCCTTCATGTCCCAGCTAGCCTTCTTGCTGGTGAAGGGTTCAGACAGTGTTAACTATTCCATCCCTTCTCTCCTTTAACACGGAAAGATTTGGTTGAGACAGATGTGGTGGCACACACGTGTAATTTCATCATTTTGGAGACTGAGGTAGGAACCTGAACCAGTTTCAGGCTAGCCTGGGCTACATTTTGATATCCAATCTCAAGCAAATGAAGACATGTAGCACCCATGTCTGTCCTCACTCTTCATCTATCCGTCAGTCCCACTTCAGTCCCACCTTAACATATTCTGGAAGGTTTCCAAACCTTCCTCTACCTAGGAGAGTGTATTCCCAACTTAGCTCAAAAAGATTTTTCAGACAGTGCTGAGGCTCAGAACTGAGGAGCTTACAGGGCATCTAAGGCATCTGCAGCCAGATGGACCCACCTGTCCTCAAGGATGACCCAGCGTAGGGAATCATATCATATTGTCTTCATTCCTGCTTTCTGCCTAACCCATGTTTTTCCTAATGCTAACCTTGTTGGGGCATCTTTGGGGAAAATGGCTAGTCCTAGTGACAGCCTAGGGCTCAATTTACAAGCTTTAACCTGCTTGACAGAGGCAGGATCAGCTGAGGTATGCCTCTCCTTGTCACATGAGACTCTAGTTCTGTGTCCCCCCTTATACTGGCATGATGTGTAAGAGGTAGGGCGGCAACTATGCCGGTGATATTGCCAATTAGAGCTCCCCTCCCTGTAGGGATGTGTAGGGTGAGTGCCCTGAGACACCCGGAGGCTCCAGCCTCCTCCTGACATCACTCAGGGCTCCTCTTCAGCCTTTCTACAACATTCCTTTAGGCTGCCTGCTCAACACCTCAGTCATCCACTAATGGAGTCCACGTGACCACGATGTGTCAGACAAATCTGGGGCAAGCGCCTCACTCTCTTCTCAGAGCCCTTGGAATTCTCTGGAACTGAGAATATTCAAATGCCTTTCTTGGTGAAACAGCAGGCTTCCAACCCCCCAAATATTATGACTTGAGTTAAATATAACCCCGAGCATGAAAATAACAGCACAGCACACAGAGTAGAGAAGCCATGGAGCGAGCGACGGGCAGACACATGCACACCCTGATGTGACACCCTGGGTGTGACAGGGCACCCTCAGACCCCACAACCATGTAGACAGAAAGCCTATAAATCACACCAGAAGTCTTGGGGCATTCTGGGTTGGTGAGTTGCTTCTCTGACCTGGTAGGGTATGAAGTCTGCTGGTTTTTTTCTCTATATACCTTTGTCCTAATCAGATGTGGTTTGACTTCTGGGTGGGAGGAGGAACTGTCTTAGATGTGGTGTGGTAAAGGGAGCTTCAGTTTCTTTCTCATCTGTGACAGGGAGGCTGGGGGAGCAGGCACAGTATCAGATATGGCCAAGCATGCTGAGACCTATTTCCCAGCTCAGAGAGCAAACAGTATCACCTCTCAGTCACTAGATTGCTTTGAAAGATGGTCTAGAGGGAGTATGCATTGACCTGTGTGGGGGAGGTAAGCAGATGTGCGGACTGTGGCTTCAGTGCGTGCCACGGCCTCTCGGCTTCCCTTGTAACCACATGCATAAGTTTAAGCTGTAAACTCAGTGGGTCATAGATGAGTGGAAGGTCTCCTGAAAGTCAGTCTCTCTGAGTTCCAAACCCAGTGATTACAGTAATTGTTGGCCCAGGGCTGGATTTGAACCAGTGAACCTAGACTAGAATCAATGAATAGGCCTCTTTCAGTGCCGTCCACCCCACTGAGTTACCCAGCAACACGTCACGTGGGTGCTCCCCTCTCCAGTGTGTGGAGGCAAATAACAAACAGCTCAGATGATTCTAAAAGAGCAGACTTATTCATACCGTTTTTGTAATACAGGTACAGTCCCACACAGTAGTACTTATAGCATTTGTAGAGGCTTTTTAAAAAATAACTACCTTTGCCCCTCATCACTGAAGTGGGTCAGTTTGTGATTATCCCCCACCATATAGGTGAAGGCATTGTGTCTCAGGACAGGTATGGCCAAAGGCTTCATGGAGGTGACCCAAGCCTTCTGATTGTTAAGGCAATATTTAGATAGCTTCACCCGATCTGATCTGAGGCAGTTTGGGAATGCTGACAAAACATTAGACTGTGCTCACTAGGCCATGAATTCCAAAAGGCGGTAGCAATGGTATTGTTGAGACCCCGCCCATCTCCAGATCTCTCTTTATTTTTTTCCCCCTTTCTTTCAAGCCATGTCTCAGCTATACTCGGGATGATGTCTAGAAGGTCCCATGGGAAAGCCCCACCGGAGGGGGGGGCGGAGTCTTCCTCTCCTGGGGTGTCTGCTTTTGTTCTCTTCTTTCTGACTCTCAAATCTGCAAACAAAACAAGAGCACTTCTCCCTTAGGCCCCTCCCCAGGGATCTAACTTGGAGGCCCATGCTGTGGGAGAGCGGGAGAGCGCGTCTCAGGAGAGGGAGGGTGTTTAGGGTTTTGGGAGGAAGGAAGAGCAGTAGGCCACTTGCTTGGGTGAGAGCACCTACCTAGGCTTACACCTGATTGTGTCTCTCCCTTTCTCTTGCTTGAGGCAAATGATGCAAAGCCACTCAGGAAGGGTGCAGGAATTTCTGGATACCCCCACCACCACCACCCTGAGCCCCTTCTATCCTCTGTCCAGCTTCCCACCCCTCTGCCCTATCAACTTGCCCCCACCCCCATCTCCTGTTCTACAAAGCCCTTGCTAGAAGTTGACAAAGCTGACTGGCTGCTTAATGTGCTACAGGTGTTGTTGCTAGGCAACCACCCCACACTCTGCAGCTCAGGCTCTGTCAGCCCAGATCAAACCCCTGGTAGCACTTAACCCTGTAACTGCTTAACCCAAACACTAATTACCCAGGTTCACCCAACAGCACATTCATAAGCCATAATCACGGGTCATAGGGTGGACTTGGAGGGCCTCAGCCCTTCAGCCAGCTCTTCCTATCATCAAGGCCTAGGCTAAACTGCTCCAGGCAGGATGTCAAGTCACTGTGCGTGTAAGTGACAGCCCCTCTTTGACTGTACTGGGTGAACTACAGGACGGAACATCGGTCATCCTCTGGTGGACTGGCTTCTGCTAAAGTCAAATAAACACCTCCAATTTGCTGGGTTTTTTCGATGTTCAGGAAAGCATTTGTGGTTTCTCTTTCTTCCTTTTATGCTACTTTTATGGTAAGACTCCTGGCTAGAACTTTATCGCTTTGGATAGTTTCTTCTGACACCTGTCCTTATGCTCTGTCCTTTCTTAGACTCATTTCCCCTGATTGAATAGTGCACACTCTGGTGATCAGGGGGCCAGAAGGCTCTAGTTATGTGCACTACCACACAGACCAAACTCCTGCAGAACTGATCTGTTCTTAGCTCCGTTTCCACAATGGGTGATCCTATGGCTTAGATCTTAGGATGTGCTCAGTGCCTGTTGGTAGGAGCATACTCAGAGCCATGTTTTACATTTCTGTTGCTGTTATTTGTTTGTTTTCTAAACCTTCTCTCCACAAGGATGTGGCCAGTGGGTGGTAGAGAAAACGCCTCCCTCTCTTTACTGAACTTTTCCTCATGAGATCTGACTCTACCTCTAAATCAGACTCCTGGAACTCCCACGTGGATGAATTTTCTTTTGGTTGGTTTCCCTGGTGGTGATGGGAAAGTCCATGCCTGCGGGGCCATGGAAGGGTGAGAATTCCATTTATCTCCAAGAAGCAGCTTCTCCCAAACTGACTGGCACCTTCCCATGATGCCCTGCAGGACGCAGGAGCCCAGTGTCCCTCTCTATCTCTTCTGTTTGTAGTTGTCTGGAGGGACAGAGAGATTCTGTGTCCTCCAAGCCTTTACTTAGCTGTTTCTTCCCCTCAGAGGCTACCCCAACGTTACTAATCTTTCTGGGAATGGCATCTACCTAGTGGTCTCGCCTACCTGCGGCCTCTCATTTGTCTTCATCATGGCTCTAGCATATGGCGAAGGCTAGCTGGTAGCCTGCGTGTGAAACTCCAAGTTTCAAGGAGGCTGAATAACGCCTCATTCTAATATGCCTCATGAAGCTGTCATTCTCTTTTCTACCCCTGCCCCAGATATTCTGTCTCCATGGAGGCTGAGGGAGGTTAACCGACTTCGCTGAGATCTTGCTGCCAGCCACGGGTGGCACAAAGACTGCACGAAATCAGGGTCGATTTGATTCAAAGCCCCTTTCGTATTTCCTCTTCTAACCTGCTATGCCTTTCCATTTCAGCTGTGTCCCTCTACTATCTGTGGATGCTTCTACACAGCAGACAAAGCCTCCAGCACTAAGAGAGTCCTGGGCGGCAAGGTAGATTGTGTCTTGGGCATATTGTGTTCTGAAGCAGGGGATCACGGCTCCCTTTCCTTCTTATTTACTTGGTTTAGCTACATTGGTAAAAAAGGGAAGAAAGGGAAGAGAAAGAACCAGGAAACGTGGGCAGAGAGAGAGAGAGAGAGAGAGAGAGAGAGAGAGAGAGAGAGAGAGAGAGAGAGAGAGAGAGAAGGGAGGAGACCTGAGGGGCGGGAAAGTGTGAGAGCAAACACACATGAAGGAAAGAGAAGGAAAAGAAGGGGAGGCTAGAAGGAGAGAGACCGAAGGGAGACAGTATACACATGCACACGCACACGTCTCGCTCCTGTAGCCCATGACTCTGCCCCCCTCCCACATCTTGAGTCAGTAATGCCTTGGCTTTGGGCTAAGTCACTGTTGCCAGCTGGTGGCATTAAGAGTTGGGATTGCCAGCTCGGTCACAGGTGACAGATTTGGGAACATCATCACAGCCCTGGCACCTTCCCAGTAGACCCAATGGGTCAGGGAAACGCCTGGGTTGGAGCTAACGGGACAGAAGGAGACTGCGCACTGTGGTGCAGGTGGTGAGGGGTGTGCCCCGGGAGTTTAACACTTTCGTGTGAGTGGTGTCTCCATCAAGTATTAATAATGTTCCTATAATTGATACTTCAGGGCAATAACCTCTGACAAAATGGCCCTGATTAGCAGATAATTGAGTGTGTTGGATTGTGTCCTGAGAGAGCTGACGGCCAGGCAAGGCCCATTAGCCCATCATAATGACCCCCTTTGTCAGGTATTAGTGTCATTAAGAGCCTGCTCTCTGAAACCAGTCCCTTTATTTAACTCTTTTCCCTAATTATATGGATCATTTTACAAATCAAAGCAAATGTTTGCATACAGCCCCTGGGCATGCAACAGAGAGGAGATGGAGGAGAGGGCTGGGGATTCCTGATCCGGAGAATCTTTCATAAGGAGGACTATGTGAATTTTCTAGAGGAAGTTCCCTAGGAAACCCAGTCAGTGTCTTATGAGGGTACAGCATACCTGGTTGGCTGGGAGACTGGGGTTGGGGGTGCAGGGAGGCAACGAGGAGATAAGGATGTATTCTCGGGAGAACTTGAGGGCCACATCGAAGCCAACACCTGAACGGTGTTGGCAAAGCTGCCGGCAGCCTAGATCAAGAGTGGCAGAATGGAATCTGTAACACAGAAATCAGTAGGCTGGAATACCTTGGAAGCCGAGGCCAGCCACAGGACACTTAGAAGACACAGAACACCGGAGCTAATCATCTGGGTTATGCCCAGAGCAGGCTCACATCTCTGTCAAGAAGCAGACACCCTTCAGACTGGCAGGAAGAAAGAAGAAGCAGAACTCTGATGCTCCTGAGCTGAGGAGATCTGGCCCAAGTATCCTCAACTGACAGCTGACAGCTGGGCAAGCTCTGGAGACTCTGGGGAATTTAGCATGATCAGCCTACAGGCCACACACACCAGGCTGAAACAACAAAAAGGCCAGGGGACGGAAAGTCACTTTCTGACCTGTTCTCTTGAGCAACACGCCCTGCCTCATTAAAAAGTGGAGTTAGTCTCCCATTTATTTAAATGCAGCGACTGCCTGACTCCGTTCTCACCTGCACAGCTCTGTGCAAAGCTTTTTATTCCAGGGCAGCTGCAATGTGTGTGTATCGGAAGGAGGTCACAGGCTCTAGCAAGAAGGCAGAGACAAAGGACGGGCAGCCTTTTGGCAGGCAGGAAGGATGTATTTTTATATATACCGAAGATGAAGAGGCAAGGAAGCTGTCCGTTACAGGAAAGGACCCCAAAGTTACTGAGCTGGGAAGAATTTATTTGGCCAAGTGATGGGTGAATTTCTCTAGAGGAGTATGGACCTCTGGTGGGTCCCGGGGTGGTACCTAGACCCCATTTCCTCTCCATAGCCCATTTCCACACCTTGGCTGTTTGTGGAGCGTGCTTTCCTTGTCTTAATCACAAAGGGCCTGTGCTCTCATGATTTGTGTTGGGCCTGGTGCATTTCCCAGCATTGGCCTTGGGTGGAGAGCTGCCAGCCATGCAGAGAAACTGCCGGGGTTTTCTGCCGAGGAAGCAGAATTTTGGTGGTGGAGTGTGACATTCTCCTCTCAGAAATAATACCTTTCATTTAAGGTAGGAGAGGAGGTTTGACATCCCGTGAAAATATGATTTCAGCCCTGTTCTGCTTGGAGTGGAGTTTTCCGGTGGGGTCTAGTTGCTGAACCAAGGAAGCAAAGATCCTAAGCTGATGCAGGTGAATGGTGGTCTGAGGACCAGAAAGTAGCACTCTTCCCAGAATGGGAATGGATACCAGGAAGAATCTTTCTGACTGATTCTCCAAGGAGCCTGGTTCTACTCTGTCCTCAGTGAATATTACTCCCAGGGCAACACTGGGAATAGAACAATGTGATATATGTTTAGGCAAATCAGTGGATTAGATATTAAATATTCTGGAAGATTATAAGTAGTTACATAGAACTCCTTTTTTTTTTTTTTAAATCAACAAACATTTCTTAAACATTACACTGCCTGAACCAAAATCCTGTGTACCGTGTATAGAAAAAATAAGACGTGGTGCCTGCCTTTGAGGAGCTACGTGTGTGTTGGTGTTGGCATATAAAAACCCACCTCTACCTGATGCATTATAGAGTAATGCTAAAATAGCAACGCATGCTGAGTGTTACAGTAACACAGTGTGGGGAAAGCTAATGACCTCTGCCTGGGGAAAAAGGCAAGGTTTTCCTGAAGACACAATGGTTAAGCTAAGAGTTTGCCAGATAAAGGATTGAAGTCAAGTACAACAAGCAAGGAGGGACAGCTACAGTTTATCAGGAATCTCCTGTCAATCCAGAGTAGCTGCAATCTATCGGGGACTCTCGTGTAATGACCACAGCCCCCAATTGTATGGATCGATGGACGACTGCATGTAAAATGCTCTGCAGAACCTGCTTCATCTGATCCCCGCCGTGTCTTCTAAGAGGAGTTATTTCTAACATTACCACTTCACAGTCCAGGAAAGGATGGCTTTGAGGGAATTTATGAGGATTATATAATCTGCTACAGTCACACTGTTATTAAGTTTTAAGCAATCAAGATTTAAACCTGGACTTTGGAAGCCAGGACACAAGTACTTTCCCATCTACAAGCTTGTCTCCCAGATTGCTGTGCAAATGTTCATGTGTGTAATCAACGTTGTGACCCATACAACAGGTGTCCTTAGTTCATTTTAGGAGGGACAATTGGCAGTGCCAAATGGTGGTCTGTGCTATGAAGAGTCACACTGAGAAGAGCTCATTGGGAAACTTGCAGAGGGAAGTGGTGTGGTTCCCCTACAGATCCCCATTCTTAGCACCCTAGTTGAGAAGAAAAAATGGTTCTAAACCTCAAGTTCTTTGGGAAGAGAAGTGGATAAAGTTAAACCAGTGGTAGATAAATCAAGGATCTCTACAAATATGTCCACGTCTCAATCCTTAGAATGTTCAACTAGGCAAAGGGGTGTAGACAGAATTAAGGTCATTAGTTAGTTGACCTTGACATAGGGAGATAGTTTTGGTTTTTTTTGTGGATTGTATTAAAGAAATCTAAGCTTTTCTTGCGGGGAAGAAAGAAGCAGGAGAGATGGAGGTGGGGGGAGAGGGGGGTGTCCTCTATATACTGCAAGTAGCAAGGAGCCAGGAAAATCCAGGAAAATCTGCAGGGTTACCAACATGAATTATAGCCTGGTAAGACCCACTTCAGACTTCTGAGCTCCAGAGCTAGAAGATAGTAAGTTGGTGTTGTATTAGTCTTGCGAGTATACGGCAGGAGGAGTCAGCTTGTGGAGATCTTGCAAACCAGACAGAGGAGTTCACTATTTATGGATTAGTTTGAAAAAGTGAACAAAGAGATAGTGAGTGTATGGTCCAGTGAATATATGATCCAGTGAATGTATGATCCAGAGTAGTTTACCCATGAGAGATGTGGTTGGAGTGTCCTTAGGTTCAGTAGCCTCCATCTTAAGCTACCCAGTTCCACACATTCTTTGGAAAGTAAAAAGTCAATGTTACTTGAACATAAATGTCCACAGAGACTGAATGATCATTAGAGACAAGAAGCAAATTCTGTAGAAAGGTGGTATTGGATGATCTTCGAAGGGAACGGGCCAGTTTTCCATTGGCCCTTTCATTTGACAATTATTGACTGTTGAGGCTCTGTACTCTTGGTATTCTGGACAGGCCATGCAATGGCGGATCAATGTGGGGCTTATGGCTCCAGGACAACAAGACATAAAATAAAATGTTAAAAAGATATTAATATGTATATCAGTACAAATTGCACTTTGTGCCATGGATCAAGAGAGTAGTCGGGTGTTCTGAGAGTGCACAGTAGGACACTCCTCCTGCCATACACTTAAAGAGCTAACAAACACAAACTCTTCTAGTTCTGGAGTTCAAAGGTCTGAGGTGGGTCTCATTTACAGTGAAGCTTTCATGGGAGGTCTTTATTGGGGAATGGCGTTTAGCAGAACATTCATGTAGGAGATGGACTTTGTTCAGTAGTTTGTAAAAAAAAAAAAAAAGTGAAAAGTAGATTCTCCTGTGAAGACTGCCTTTGGTGAAAGCAACAGAAGGGCTAGAGGTGGCATTCATGGCCAAGGGCTGGACAAGACTGTCCTATGGGCATGGGCTATAGTGAGGAGCTTTGTGGAACCCTTTAAGGATTTTGAGTCTAAGCCAAGGCAATATGGTGGGCACTGGCTGGGGTGGATGTGTGTATATAGGTGATCTGATCTGATAGGAACTTTATAAATATGAGGCTGGTACCAGTTAGAGAATGTTCTAGAAGGGCATGGAGACTAATCTTAGAGAGCAGGGAGGAGAATGGTGTAATATCTAGGCAAGAGATGCAGGTACCTTAGATAAGAATAACAACATTGACAGTGACTGGGTACATTTGACATCTTTTGAAGATAAGTTAATCTACAGTTGGCAGTGGGTTGAATATAGGAAGTGAAGGGAGATGGTGGAATAATTCAAGCCCCAGGTCTCTAGTAAAATGACTAAATGGATGGAGGTATCATTTACTGACGTGAGATGGGTTGGGTGGGCAATTGTGATAGGGGAGAGCCCCAAGCGTTTTGTTTTGAAATATATTACCTTTAAGAACCATTTGAGAGCCTCCTTTGAGGTGTCAAGCTAGGTAGCTTTATAGGTGGAACTGGTGCTGTGAAATGAATGAGCTTGAGGACTGGGCTAAAGAAATAAATGTAAGAAGTGGCATGTGGACGCTGAAACTGGGGAAAGACAAAAGCCTGGAACCCACAATGGAGAAACTCTGGCACTTATGGTGTAATTCTGAGCCTATGGCATCTCAGCAGAGTCTACCTGCTGTTCCCCAGCATGGCTCTGCCTACTGGAAGTGAGGCAAGGCTGAGAGACTAGATCTAATGAAGGAAACAGGGGGAGGAATGACAGAGAAAAACCTACCTGTGGCTCTCCAGTCTCTCCCCTCCCTGCAGCAGCACACTCTTAGGCCTCTGTCACTTGAGTTCTTGAGCAACTGTACTGAACACATTCCCTGAAGGTCTGTCCAGGACAGTGCACAAAGACCTAGTGTAATAAGCTGCTAGGACTGACAAAGAATGCTATTGCAGCCTACCCTTACCTGCCCTACCCTACTTTACCCTGCCCTGTCCTATACTAATGATGTTTTAAAAATAGACAAACCAACAGTGTCATGAGCAACAAGAACAAAATACCCCGAGGTAATACTGTGTTTAACAGCATAGACTTAGGACTCAAACTCTACCCTAGTCTTGTCTTTTGTAGTTTACTAGATAAGTAGCCTAGACAATTCCCTATGTGTCTTAGTTTTCTCATCTAGGAAAGAAATGTGGACTTTTTGAAACTTAGGAGGAAACCAGGGGGCAGCTACACCATCCAGACAGAGACAGGTAAGCGTCAGGAAGGAGAGGTTAACTGGTTAAGTGATATTGAGGAACTGAGCAAGATGAAGGCATCAGAGAGGGCTCACAGGGCTCCACAACAACCTGGTGTGTGTGTGTGTGTGTGTGTGTGTGTGTGTGTGTGTGTGTTGGGGGGTGTAGGAGAGGGCAGCTGAAGGTTAAAAATGGAGAAAGTATGTCTCATGTCTGAGCTGCTTAGTATAGTGGATATTCCTGGTTGTCAACTTGACTATATCTAGAATGAACTACAATCAAGAATTGAAAGGCTCACCTAGTGGAGAAAGAGGAACACTCCTCCACTGCTGGTGGGGTTGCAAATTGGTACAACCACTCTGGAAATCAGTCTGGCGGTTCCTCCGAAAACTGGGCACCTCACTTCCAGAAGATCCTGCTATACCACTCCTGGGCATATACCCAGAGGATTCCCCACCATGTAATAAGGATACATGATCTACTATGTTCATAGCAGCCCTATTTATAATTGCCAGATGCTGGAAAGAACCCAGGTATCCCTCAACAGAAGAGTGGATGCAAAAAATGTGGTATATCTACACAATGGAATACTATTCAGCCATTAGAAACAATGAATTCATGAAATTCTTAGGCAAATGGATGGAGCTAGAGAACATCATACTAAGTGAGGTAACCCAGACTCAAAAGGTGAATCATGGTATGCACTCACTAATAAGTGGATATTAACCTAGAAAACTGGAATACCCAAAACATAACCCACACATCAAATTAGGTACAAGAAGAAAGGAGGAGTGGCCCCTTGTTCTGGAAAGACTCAGTGAAGCAGTATTCGGCAAAACCAGAATGGGGAAGTGGGAAGGGGTGGGTGGGAGGACAGGGGAAGAGAAGGGGGCTTATGGGACTTTCGGGGAGTGGGGGGCTAGAAAAGGGGAAATCATTTGAAATGTAAATAAAAAATTATATCGAATAAAAAAAAAAAAAGAAAGGCTCACCTATGATCCTAATCTGGAGGCTCAGAGATATACATTTCTGACCTGGATCTTGGCATGGAGATCTTGAAGCATAGTGGCTATGAATTCTAGAAGATTAAGACAAGGAGATCTCTGAGTTCAAAATCATCTGGGATTAAAGGCATTGAAACACACACCTTTAATCTGGGCCACACCCTCTGCTGAGAGTTCTACATCTTCAGCAGAAGGCTGCTAGTGGGGAAGACTGACTTCCAGGCAACTAAGGTGAGAGTCTTAAGCCCACACCCACAGTGACAAACCTACTCCAACAAGGTCACACCTCCTGATAGGATCACTTCCTGGGCCAATCATATACAAGCCATCACAGTTAGGAAGCCATCCATACAGAGACTGGGTGGTTACGAGAGGGAGGAACAAGGCAAGAGAGGCTCTGATTTTAAGATGGGATATTCTAGAGTATAAATAAACAATTGATTAGAGAGTTTAAGCTGGGAGATGTGGTTTGGATGTGAAATATCTCCCAGGGCCGCACATGTCTGAATACTTGGTCCTCTGAATGTGGCACTGATTTATAAAGGAGGTGGCATCCAGCTGGAGGAAGTGAGTCACTAGGAGACAGGCCTGCTACTCCAGCCCTGCTTCCAGTTCCATGGACATGTAGTCTCACGCATCTGCTGGCCCAGCTCTGAGCAACTCCCACCACCGTGGTGGTCTTTTTATGATGGAATGTACCCTCAAACCACTAGCCAACGTCCATATTTACTCCCTCCCTCAGGTTGCTTCTCCTCAGGCATTTGATCTTTGTGGTGAGAAAATTCAAGAGGGAGATCTGAAGTTTGAGAACAAAAAAGTGCAGCGAATGGACAAAGGTCCCAAAGTATTGTTTTCAGGCAGGAACTAGAGCACAGGAGATCGCCCCTCACCCCACTGGATTTGGAGGGAGGGAAGGAGAAAGGAAGATGGATGCAGATGAAGAGAAAGTGAAACAGTTGGAGGTAGGGAAATGAAGAAGGACTTTTAGGTGGAAAGCCTTGTTCCTCAATATTAGAAGATGGGTGTGGCTCTGTGAGGAGAACTGGGCAAATTATTATCTTTAAGGGAGTGGCCCCACTGGTCCTACTGGGTGGGTATCTGTTTACTGTTGCCAGATATAGGCCTTGATTGATCTAGACCATAATCCTCTGGTAGGAAAGAGTTCATCTAGACCTGTGGTTCTCAACCTGAGGGTCATGACACTGTGTTAGAGTTTAATCTTAGAGGTATGTAGTTCCAGTGTATACACCTCCCTACCCCACCCTGCCTATCAGCTGTCCTTGCAGCTAGGTTGTTCTCTATCTGGTGAGCTTTATCTGGGTCTTTCTATACTGCCTTTCTGCCTCATGGGACTTAATTATCTAGAATGTCTTCAGCACCCTCTTCTTTCCAACTAAATCCTCTGTGCTTAGATTTAATAAGTACTCCATTGGTCTTTACACAGCAGCCCTCCCTGCTCTATCCTTAACACTTGGTCTGTACTTCCCTCTGTTGAGAATGACATGTTCCTGGCCAATACCTCCAGGACCTCTGTGCTCTCCAGTATGGTTATATAGGGGTTCTCATCTGAGTAGCTATCAGTCTGCCCTGGATGCATTACATAAAAATAAATGGTGTAAGTCTCCTTAAGTGAGGTCCAAGATTTCACCTTACATGTCTTTGAGTCTTCTGTGATGCCTCACATGTAAAAGGTGCTCACTAAATGTTGGCCGATAGTTTTTCTAATGCATGTATGAAGAAGCTTACAGAACAGAATGTCAAGGCTCAAAGTGGTTTTGTTTTCTGTCAGATTATTCTTAAAGTCTTTGCCTGGATTGCAACATTTTCCAGTGGTGTGACAAAGAACAGCCAACACACCCCACCTGCCCCCAACCCCACTAAGGAGAGTGAGTCAGAACAGGATTCTTGTCTACAGCATCTATGGTGACCTTTGGATGGTAGGGGAATATTGTGAGTGCTAACAAAGCCTTTGTATATTGGTCAGGGCTTACTAATTGCCCAGAAAGAATGATGGGCAGTGCTAGGCTTGGGGAAGTAGTCATCAGAAGAAACGTGTTTGTACAGATTGAGGGGCAAGAATGTGGGTCCCCTTAGCTGTGAGGCTCTCTTATTATGAACACGCTCAGGATTGCTGTGAGGGCATGCAGTTTGAAATAGCAGCCTTCCAGGGTCCTTTGCGTTTGGATGTAGTGGGTGTGCTCATCTGGAGCCTGTGTGAGTCCTGGATCTACCTGCAGTTTACTAAGTGTGGCAAGTGTCCTCGTGTGGGGGAGGATCTGGTAAACCTTTACTCAGCTTGGCCCCCACCTCCTGGATCTTAGAAGTTACTATGCAGCCGGGCAGTGGTGTCACACACCTTTAATCCCAGTACCTGGGAGGCAGAGGCAGAGGCAGGTGGATCTCCGAGTTTAAGGCCAGCCTAGTCTACAGAGTTCTAGGACAGCCAGGGCTACATAGAGAAACCATGTCTTTAAAAAAGAAACAAAGAGGGAAAGAAAGAAAGAAAGAAAGAAAGAAAGAAAGAAAGAAAGAAAGAAAGAAAGAAAGAAAGAAAGAAAGAAAGAAACAAAGAAACAAAGAAACAAAGAAACAAAGAAACAAAGAAAGAGGGAAAATGTACTAAGCACGTGGTCTTTAGAGCCTCAGTAACTCTGAGGCCAAAACCATGGCAGGCAAGAGTCTGGATTCCAGCCTTCATCGACTTGGTGCCCATCAGGCCTCCTCTTCGCTTTCTGTCCCCCCCCCCCGCCCCCCCAGTACCTCCCATTCCCTTTCCTTCACTATCCAGAGCCATCATTCTTAGAGAAATAGACATCACTCTAGCAAAGGGTCAATGGTGAGGAGAAAGGAGCACACAGTAGGTGCTCTATAATTGCTGAAACTCCATGAAGAAGGCACAAGGGCGCCTACCACAGAGCCCTGACAGTTGATGCCTTTGTACACGGGTTGCCTTCTGAAAGGAAAAGAGTAAAAATATTCACTGAGTTGGGGGAGGGGGCGTGCTGGGATGAGTGCTCAATTCCTAAAATGCTTGCCTTCAAGTATGAGGTCATGAGCTCCATCCCCAGGACCCACGCCAAAACAGCCAGGCATGGCACACATGCAGAATCCCAGTGCTGAGGAGGCAGGAACAAGTGGACCTCTAGGGCTTGCTAGCCGCCTAGCCTATTGGCAAGTTTTAGGCCTATGAGAGACCTTGTTTCAAAAACAAACAGTGGAGGATACCTCCTGAAGTTGTCCTCTGGTCTCCACCCATGTGCGCGTGTACACACACACACACACACACACACACCTTGTCAATTATATTTCAAAGAATTCCATCCTTCCAACTGAGACCCGTGAGAAGGGCCATCTTGGTAGCTGAGCTACCCAGTCTATGGCTCGACCCACTCCCTTGCTGGTAGGTGTGTAGCCTGCCTCCCTGAGCAGCCTGCCTCCCCCCAGCATCCTCCTCCTACTCTGCATGAGCGCCACTTCTCCTCTGCTCCAGGAGGAGGTCAGCAGGCTGTCTCTTACATTTTCATCTGTCTCAGCTAACAGGTCTCAGACAGGCAGGCAGGCATGGCTCAGCAGGGTCCTTCCCAGGAAGACGACTGTGCCCACAGTGAGGAGACTGCCTTTGTCCTCCCTTGAGTCCTGTGTATATGAGTCTGAGTCTGAGATTGGGGGAAATGTGATTGCATGCTAGGGCACAGCTGACACGGAACCCATTCGGATTAGGGATGGGAAGGACATGATTGCTTTCAGAATCACAGATGGAGATGTCTTACTGCCTAAGTGTCTGTCCCCCATAGTCCCACTCTTGTTAGAAAGGAACAGAGAATTCAGAACACATCCTTTCTAAGAAGATGCTCCTGGCGATTGAGCTCCCAGAACTTTGGTCTGTCTGAAGTTTGGAATTCAGCTGCCCAACAGTAAGAAGCCATGGTGGCATGCTGGGAAAATTTTTCTAGGGACCTTCATCCCTCGCCGATCTGGGAGCCTACACTATGCTCGGACAGAGACATCCTTTGTGTTCTGACTATGGCTGTGATTTGTGGCCACCCTGATTTCACCTTTCCCTCTGACAGCCTGAAGAATGGAGCAGGAGAGGAAATGAGAGGAGGTGAGGAGGCGAGATGAGCGCTCCAGCGAGGCCAGGAGCTGCTGCTTGTTCCACTCCTCCCACAAACGACCTCGTTCATATGAAAAAGGGTCAACTGATATTGAGTCATAACTCGAGGGAGGGAGAAAGAGGCCCGATGGATAGCTCCTGGGGACACCTGGAGGCAGTGGATTTCTGGGGGTCAGGTGGGAAGGAAGCAGAGGGTGGGGGGAGAGAGTGCAGAGGGTAGCCTGGCTTGAGATGAGACTCCGAAGCATCTGTGCTGTTATTAGCACATCTAATCCCAATTAACTTCTGTCACCATCTCCAATTCAGCTTCTCTTGTTAGTGCCAGTGACAAGATGGTAGTTGCTGGGGACCAGGCTGGGAATCCCTTACACTGCTTATGTGAAGGGACCAGGTGGGCTCACTCAGCCAGGGCATCAGTAGAGGCAGCTGCTGCTGCTACATCAGTTTTCCAAGGGTTGGATCCTGTTCCCAGCTCTCCCATGGTGAGATTATCTGGGAACTGGGGTTGAACTTTGGGGTCTTTGTTTTTAGGGCTTAGGGACTCTGCTAACTTTTATAAGCACTCTTTCCTGTACCTAAAGGCCACCGTAAAACTGTGGAGGCTTGAGATGCCACCTCCAGGAGCCCATGGATAAGGTTGGGGAATATCTAAGGGCTACATATCTACTGAACAAAGAAAGAACTTGACCAGGGGGTCTTTGGCTACATTGACATTATGGTAGTGATTAGCAATATGTGGATGCTTATGTCTAAATTAATTAAAATGAAAAATTTGAAAGTTTCTGCTCTTCAGTCAAAGTACAGCATTTCAAATGCTCCAGAGCTGTACGTGGCTCTGGGTCACCAGGTCACACAGAGGTGGTACAAAGCATTTCTGTTGGCTACAAGTTGTGTTGGACAGAGGTCATATGTTACATCTCTTCCAGTTAGGCCTTTGTGGTAGTCCTATGGGAGTAATTCCATAGTCTCTGAAGTCCCTCTCGTATCATCTCCTAGCATCTGCTAACGCGCGCGCGCGCACACACACACACACACATTCACAAGCACACATACACATTCCCATACATGCACACACATGCACACACACATATACACACATACACACATGTGCACACACACATACACACACATTCACACACATGCATATGTGCACACACACACACACACACTCACTCACCTGCATGCAAGCACATGCATATCTTCCCCCAGGGCAGTGTTGAGAAATCACAAGCACATTAGACAAGGGTAGCTGAGCTCTCACATTGATTGAAGCCTATGGTAGCCGAGGAATGAAGGTATGGTCCATCCACCAGTGGACAAACAAACAAAAAAAAAAACATTGTTCAGACACACAAGGATCCTTTCATCTTTGTCAAGAAAGCCACCTGCCATTGTAACCAAGCAGATGACCCTGGAGGACATCACACCGAGTGAGTTAATACAGGCACGGGCAGAGACGCCCTACCTGTCTCATGATCTCACCTGTGTGCGTGAGCACAGAATGTCCAATTCACTGAAACGAAGAAGGTGCTTAACAGAGGGGGTGGGGGGGGCAGGGAGTAGGATTGAGGTACAAACTTTCAGTTCTAAGAGACTAGAACTATAGCTCAAGGGACTGCCTTGCATTCAAGAGGCACTGGGCTCCATCCCCAGCACCCCACAATACATTTCCTCCCCCTATAAAAAAGGAAGTTCTAGAGAGCTAATGATCAACAAGGTAATTACAATTAATAATTCATTCAACTCAAAGTACACCTTATTAAGAAACAGCCATCAAAACACCTTAAATATACCCAATTTTTCTTCATTTTGCTTCACCCAAGCTAGACTGAGGACCAGGGAGCTGGTTCAGTGAGTAAAGCTACCCAAGTATCAAAGCCACAGCTCGGCACCTCAGCATCTTCATGAGATATTGGGTTGCAGAGTGGCCTACCTGTAATCCCAGCACACAGGAATTAAAGCTAGGAGATCCCCAGAGAAACCTGACTGGCCGAATCAGTAAGATTTAGTTCAAGTGAGAAGCCCTGCCTTAAAATGTAAGGTGGAGGCTGAATCAGGAAGACACCTAACATCAACTTTTGGTCTTTACCTGCACACATACATACATACATATATACATACATACTCACATAGGCATAAATACACATGTAAAAAAAAGAAGTTAATATGAGAAAGGACCACTGAGTTATTAGTAGGCACTGTTCCTCCTTTCTCATAAGATGTTATGGACTTTAAAATGAGTGAAGTTACTCATGATGCTCTTGTTTCCTGAGTACCTACTACTGTCTGTGTGGCATTGCTCTGGGTGTGGGAGGAGTGTGGCATTGGGAAAGGTTCTGTATTCCATGTCCCTCTTTGGAAGTGGAGAAAGCACCAGACGACGGCTCAGCAGTGGTGTCTATGTGAGGGTCATGTGCCTTGTCATGTGGGGCTGGGATTGTGAAGCCAACTCTCAGACCTCAGAACCCTTGCCGTAAACACAGAGGCGGTGATACGCCCATGGCTGTGTAGTGTGGTAAGTGCTTCATTGGAGGGATGCCAGTCTGTTGAGGGAGGAACATGCAGGTCAAAGAAAGGCATGGTTCTCTGTGATCCTCAGTTTCCCCCATAGGATGTGGGGGTGTGTCAGGGACCCTTGCTAGGATTTTCTCTTCCCAGAGGTTGCATGTCTGAAAGCACCGCGGAGGCAGATGTTTCCAGATGTGGATGGCCGGCAACACAGGATTCTTTCCCAGCAGTGCTGGCCTTTACTTCCTTTAAAGCCTGTGGAGGCCTGGAAGGCTCTCACCTTTCCCCTGGCCTCCTCTCTTGGCTCCCCTCCCTCTTTCCAGGTTGCACAGCCCCAGCCTAGGTCTTGTCATATTTCCTACTGGATCGGGTGTTTAATTAAAATCATAATTAAAATTGATCTCCTCATTAGCATGCACCTGCTCTGCCTCTCACATCCTCGCGTTCCATTATCCACTGAAGATGTCAAGACAGACAGGCGAGAGCCAGACCCTAGGCCAGCCCAGCCGTCTGGGGCTGGCCGATGACAACATCTGGACTGTGGTGGAAAGGCCAAATTTGCAGCCGGACAGCAAACAATTAGCGCCAGGCAGCTGTCTTGGGAGAGGTGAGACCATGAGGTGGCTTGCAGAGAGGAGGCTGTGCGCAGTGGTTTATGCTGGAAAATTAGCTCTCGCTTTCTGAAGTTCCTCGCCATGCCCCTGGACACATGTGTATATGCACATGTATGTCTCTCAGCTGGCCTGGGATAAACCAACAGCTCCTTTGCTCAGGAGTGTCTAGAGAGAGCCGAGAACCCCTGGTGTTCCTGGGATGAAAGCCACTGGGGAGTGCTTTAATTGTTTTTACCATGACTGCCCTTCAGGGGGCGCCTGTGAGAATAAAGGTAGCGGCTAGGCTCAGGGCTGGCCTGCCCTGCCTCCCAGAATGAAGCTAAGCATAAGGAAGGGCCTGGGTACAAGGCTGCAGGAGATAGTGCTTCACTCTTAGAAAGGGCCCAGGAAGCCCAGGTGGCGCACACTTGTAATCCCAGCACTCTGGGAGGCAGAGGCAGGTGGATTTCTGAGTTCGAGGCCAGCCTGGTCTACAGAGTGAGTTCCAGGACAGCCATGGCTACACAGAGAAACCCTGTCTCGGAAAAAAAAAAAACAAAAACCCACCCCCCCCCCCACACCAAAAAAAGGGGCCCAGGAGAAGAAAACCAACAGGGATGTAAACTAACCTTCCAGAGTGCAAGAGTGTAGACTCGAAGAATGTAGGCATTCGTTAATGGTGGCGAAACCGGTATAACATAAACTTCACCGTCTAGGCTGCTTCTAATTTATGGGGCGGTAGTTAAATAGACTCCAGCTGTGTAACCACTTTCCAGAACTTTTCATTTTGCAAAGCTTGGGAGTCGGTGCCGGTTGACCAGCACCTCACTCCCTGACTCCAGGTAACCAGTGTTCCGTGTTTTGCCTCTGTTAATTTGATGACTTTAGATACTTCACACAAGTGTGTGGCATGGCTGGCTTACATTGCTAATGCCTTCATCCCTCCCCAGTCCCTCCCTTTCTCCCTTTCTCCTTCCCTTCCTTGGCTTGCTTTATTTTCAGTGTTGACCATAGAGCCCAAGGTCTTGTGTAGGACAGCACAGTGTCAGTGAGGTACACCCTAGTCCAGGAGTTTCACTTTTTAGGCCTCACACTATTCCACTGTAGGAGTAGCCTCAGTTTTCCTTAGCCTTTTTTGTTGTTGTTGTTGTTGATAGACCCTTGCTTCTACCCATCAGCCACGAATAATGGGACTATGAATCAACCTGGGGCGTGTGTGTGTGTGTGTGTGTGTGTGTGTGTAATTTTTCTTCAAGATCCATTTCAAACTCTCCTGCAACATAGCCAGGAGGAGAATTGCTGAATCCTAGGCTGACTATTTTTAGTGTTTGGAGGAACGCTGTGTTGTTTTCTAGAGCAGTGATACAAAGTTTCATCCCTTCTAGCAGGGTAGGGCAAAGGCTCTGCTCTCTGGCTGTCTCTGTTCTCATTAGAGCTTCTCTTTATCTCCGCCCCCTCCTTTCCTTTCCTTTCCTTTCCTTTCCTTTCCTTTCCTTTCCTTTGAGCCTTCCTAAGGCCGTGGGGTAATAGGCCATTGTAGCTTGGCTTTGTCTTTCCTTGGTGTTTAGTGAGGCTAGGAGTCCTCCCACTTGCCATTTCTCCTCCTTCTGTGACAGTATTTTGTTATTATTAATCTAAGTCAGATTATCCTGTCCAAGAGCAAGTGCTTCAGGCAAGGAAATTTTGGTTTCGGAACACTCGCATCCCACAGCTTTGCCTGTCACCAGCTAGTTAAAATGTCCGGGGGGGCGGGGGGGGGGAGGAGGGAAGGGGATGACGTCTGTTGGGGCTTGAAGGTCCTATGTCCTCCGCAGGCTCATGCGGTTGAGCACTTGGTCCCCGAGTGGCTGGCCTTGCTTTGGAAGGTTGGGGAACTCCGCTAAGGAAAGGGAGGCAGTGTGAGGTGGGCCTTGAGGCTTATGATCGGATTTCAGTTCCTGCCGGTCGGTCGCTGCTCTCTGACAGCAGGCAGTGCGCCCAGCTGTCTCATCTTCATGTGACTGTCCGTGCCTCCTCTGCTGTTGTTGTGGGTTGTATTCCGCCTTCTCTAAACTAATGCTTCGCAGCTTGTGGATCCCGACCCCCTGGGCGGCAGAGCTCTATCTCCAAAAATATTGACATTCCTAACAGTAGCAAAATGACAGTCATGAAGCAACAGCAAAAATAATTTATGGTTGGGGGGGGGGGTCTCCACAACACGAGGAGCCGTATTAAAGGGTTGCAGCATTAGGAAGATTGAAAACTACTTTTTCCTTATTTGCTCCAAGCCAAATCAGCTCACTCTTGATGAAGTTGCTTGTCGGGTATTTGGTTCTAGCCAGAGGCGAAGGAAAAGCAAACAGTCAGACTGTTTGCAAATATTTTTTTAAAAGGTATTCATAATGCTCACCTAACAAGCTGGTCTGGAGGAAGGGACTAGGCCCTGGCCTTCTTGCGTTCTTCTCTGTCTTCCTTGCTAACCCACGATTTTGATATAATCCCACAAATGGCGAGAACACCGGTTCTTCCTTGGCCTTTCTGCATAAGCAAGTGTGTCTACTGAGCACATGCTTTATGTTAGACTGTATACCAGGGTGAGGTGACGCGGATGGAGGGTGTGCAACACATCTGCCCTGAGCAGGCAAAGTCTGGGGAGGGACAGACCTGAATGCCAGGTCAGAACAAGGAGGGGACATCTGTAGCCTTGGAAACGGGAGGGAAACCTCCACTGACAGGTCCGGGGTCTCCCACACAATGGTGGCCTTAGGGTTTGAGCGAGGCTGTGTGAGATTCATAAGTACCTTTGGGAATGTTTGAAGGGAACAGAGCCTCTGCACGAAGAGAAAGTCCTCCCTGGGAGCTACAAACAGTCCCTTTGTTGCAACTGAAGTTTGTTTTCTCTTCTTCAGTCTCCAGGGAAGGAAGGAGAAATGCTAATTACCCTCCTCCATTACCTGTCATTGATTTGGAGTAGAGGAGCTAGGCCTTGTTGAGGTTTCCTCCCTCTCCAGTGTACTTCCTCTTGGGTGTGCTAATTACTTCTTAACCAGAGTCCAGTCAGCTCCGGGGTAGCCTTAGCTTACAATGCTTCTCAAACGTTCCTCTGTCTGTTCCTCCCTCCTGCTCCCTCCTTCCCCCTCCCTCTTCACTGTTTGCCCTTGGGGGGCTCTTGGCAGAGTTCACCCTCTTGGGAAAGATGATTCCGTAAAGCCTGCCCCTGTGGACTCCACTTTGCTACTCCTTGAGTAGCCAGTAGGTAGGTAGCCTGGAAGCTTCTGGGGAGGCAGGTCAAGTGTCGATGATGTTGGAACAGGAGCCTGGGGAAGCTGGTGTCCACCAGGGAGGTGATTAGCTTCCCTGTGCCTCTCATAATAATCTGTGAGGTTAACAAACAGCACAGAACAGAGGCCTGCGGGGGTGTGGGCTCTGCTCTTCCTATCTTTGCTAAGGTAAGGGAGGGGAGCGGCCCTTCTTAATTGCTAAGGTCTGATTATTTCTACAGGCCTTCAGCTCACCAGCTGTAGGAGGCAGCACCAAGGATCTATCGGGAAGCTCGAGGGCCGAGGGACTGCTATTGCCTCTGGACCGTGGGACTCAACTTGTGAAAAAACTCTGGAACTTAAAAACTCAGCTTATTCATCGATCGGTATTGATTGCCTACAATGTGGCCTAAAGAACATTCATGGCGGTCCTGCATTCTCATCTTTGGAAAGATATGAAATGAGCTGAAAAAAAAAATAAAAGAAAATAAGAAAGCTCCCAAACAACCCCTTCTTATTTATCTCATCATAGCACCCCCCCCATACAGACACATGCATGTGCACACACTTGTTTCTGAGCTCCATTCCCTAAGTTGACACTGAAAATATTTTTCTTACTGAACTAAATGGAAATTAGAGAGAGGGAACAGGGTTGTTCTCATTCCGGCTGTCTTAGCCCTTCTGGTGATTTGTCTCGTGCTTGCCTTGAAAGTGGGGGGCGGGGGGGCAGAGGTCAGTCTAAAGGGGACCTAGGCAGATGCAAAGTCTGATCCGGGCTTGGGAGAGCTTGCATGGGTCACTGAAGGCAGAGAGAAAGCTTTGGGGAGATGCTGGAGCAAGGACCCTGGTTAACATAAAACACAAAAGACCAAGCTCTGTGAGGGAATAGGAACCCAGTGGAAGGGTGGGAAGACTGTGACTGGGCATGAAGGTCACTGTCAATGGAAATCTCCAACCCTCCTTTCTCCGAGTGTACCCTTCATGGACTATGAGAAGAGTTTTCCTGTGGATGATAATGTAAAGACCTCAAGGGGCCTAGAAATGAGTATCTGGGTGAGGAAGGCTGGAAAGGGGTTTGAAATGTCCTTCCTAACAGGTGGAAATGTGACTCACACAGACCCTCTCAGCTACGCTCAGCCTAATTGTCCCTTCCGTCCAGCAGGGCATGGGGACAGCAGTCTTGGCTGACTGGCCACGGGCCTTACACTGGCTCTGATCTGCCTCAGTTCTGCAGCTCCTCAGAATTCCTTCATATCTTCCTCCCCACCCACTGCCCCCACTTTTGTTGACCCTTGCTGTCTGCAATGCGTGGAACCCTCTCCCCCTTCCCTAAATTCTCAAGCCTAACACCTGCTGAGAGCTACTCCTTGGCAGTGGCCTAGTAATGGTTCCATAAAATAATAATGATAATAATGAATAAATGAGTTATTGTCTATTGCATTCCTAGTATAAGCCAGGGCCCCTGAACTAAGCACTTCACAATAGTTTTATTATTTACTAATCTCATGAAGGATAGCTTAATGATTTTTCTAAGACTTGATTATAAGCAAGGAAACTAAGGCTCAGAATGACAGCACCATTTGTCACCTCAATGGCAAGTGGCTTGTGTGTGTGTGTGTGTGTGTGTGTGTGATGATGTTGGAACTCATCCTCATCCATCCAGTCCAGATACTGCGGGGAGCTGGGATAGTTAAATACTCAGCTGCTTCCCAAAGACTTCAGGATGTTCAGCATGGGTTCATGTTCTCTGAACCCTCTCTCCAGCCCCTGGACTCCACCCTAAGGTGGTAACCAAAGACCCACCTTCTGTACGAGTGTGAGTCTGTTTCTATCTCTCTACTTCTTTGTCATAGTTTCATTATAGAAAGGGACATCAGAGGAAGTCTTATTTATTATCCTTATTGGAGAAAGAGAGATTTTCAGAAGCAATTCTAAGGCTTTCAGAAAGCTGTGTTTCTTCTACAACTGACCCCAAAATGACAAGTCTAGAAAGGTCTCTTGTCCACAAGGCTGGGTTTGAAGCCATACCTCAGACACAGTCATGAGGAGCCCCAAAAACCTTGAGGCCATGACTAGTACTCTTACCTGTCATTACTAGAAACTGGAGACATTTAGAGGACAGAGAGAGAGAGAGAGAGAGAGAGAGAGAGAGAGAGAGGGAGAGAGAGAGAGAGAGAAAGAGAGAAAGGGAGAGAGAGATATTTGCATTTATTTATTTATTTATTTATTTATTTATTTATTTATTTATCTATTTATTTATTTTCTGGCAAGCTGGCCTAGGACAAGTTCCTACCCTGAATAGCAGAGTTCTATAATCCAAGTTGCAAACAGCTGATCTATTAATGAGCGTAGCTGGGACCTGCCTGCTTTACGTCCACCTTAGCACCTGAACAAAAGCCACGCTCCCTGATTGCTGGGTGGGTGGCTGATTGATTGATTTCTTCTTGGCTGCAGGGAGCTCTGCTGGCTTCTCCAAGCTCCGAGGTTGGAGAAAGGAAGGAGGGGCCGTGCTGTGTATGAGAGGATGACTCCCTCCCATGGGTACCTCAGTCCCGCTGTGTATGCCATGCCTGCGCTTTGGGTAGACTCCTCAGGTAGGCACTATGGGAGCCTGGGCTCTACCTGGTGGACTCTTCCTTCTTCTCTTTGGCCAGGAAGCTGGCAGCTCCAGGCAGGAGTAGGTGTGAAGGACAGCAGAACTGTCTTAGGGCTGGTCAGTTGTTCTTCCCCATCTTTCAGGCCTGGTGTGAGCTGGTGCTCAGGGACCCTCAGAGATGGAAGGAGCAAGGAGCAAATCGCAGGAGACTTGACTTCTGTGGCCAATGGGAAGGCTGACCTGGCTGTGCAGAGAGACACAAGTCCACTCTAACAGGCCTTTGGGACTAAGGAACCCAGAAAGTGCAGTACCTGTCCAAGTACTCTGTGTCCTAGATGCTCCACAGGGTGGGGGTGGGGGGGAGACAGCCCATGAGGGGAAGGGTGGGGAGGGGAGGAGGGAGACCCTCAAGAAGAGGGGAAGGTGCGGTGTACCGAACGGAGGCGTGCCGGGAAATAAAGGATCTATTTTTCTCCCATTTGTTCTCAGCAAACATTTGTCATTTAATTTCTTCCTAATTACACAATTACGTAATTATGTAGTATTAGTAAAATAAAGCCTAAAGACGTTTGAGTAAAGAATTACTTAAGTAAATAATGTCTGACTGAAGTAATTATTTCCTGGGTTTTCTATTTTAAAGAAGAATTGAATGAAATTAGCTCTAGCATTGTTGCTGGAACTAAGTTGGGGGGTAGGCACTGCACAGTTAGGGGGCCATGCATGAGGCCCCTTATAGAGGCTCCTGTGGCCTTTAGCATTGGGGTACCTTTTTCACCTTGTTGAAAATAATGGGCAGAGCCCTGTTATGGGTCATGTAGCTTGGGGATTGGAATCTCTTCTGAGCCACTTGGTCCCTCAGAAAGAGCAGGTCTTGTTTCTGGGGAGGATGAGAAAAGCATTGGTTGGAAAGGAATGCCCAGTTTGCAAGGGCTGCAGCATCCCTACTGTACTAGGTTATACAGCAGCAGCTGTATGACGCCATCAGGTCCAGGAAGAGCTCGCTTCTCAACATGCAACCAGGGGTCTGGGGCGGTGGGGGGTGGGGCGGGGGGAGGGGGGTGGGAGTGGGGGGTGGGGAGGGTAATGACACAAAGATAGGCAGTCAGGAAGAAGGACCTCAGGGTTTTGTTCTGCAGTCAGGTTTGGGCTGTTTCCTCCTGGACTGGTGTGCTGGGGAGAAGGAAGGCTTCCTTGAGGTTAGCATAACCCACGAAGTCATTAGGGGATGAGCTAGGAGCCTGGACTCCCTAGATCTCTTGAACCTGACTGTGATAGACTGGAAGGGCCACCCTTCCCAGCATGCTCTGACCAGCCTGGGATTTCAGGACCCTTGCAAGGGGGCTGCCATTACTGCCACTATATTGTTGACTCAGCAAGCAGGAGTCCTTCCTCACACATGCTGAGTTAACTTAGTGGTGTTTTATAGAGGGTGTCCTACAGAATCAGCCCAATCTCTAAATAATTCCACGACTTCTCCGTGGGTCTGTGATCCTCCTTCTTCCCCTCTTCTTCTCCTATCTAAAGCTTCTCTTTCTGTCTCTCTCTCTCTGTTTCTCTCTCTCTGCGTCTCTCTCTCTCTCTCTCTCTCTCTCTCTCTCTCTGCTTCTTTCTCTGTCTCTGTCTCTGTCTCTCTCTCGCTGTGTGAAATCCCTCCGTGTAGCTCAAGCCAGGATGTGTCTAGTCAGCTTACCTCTTGGTATAGCGAAGGGATCTGTTTTTACCCAAAGGCTGGCTTGAGTTTCCTGAGGCGTTGGCCTCCCTGCTTGGTCCTGTGGTGCTATCGTTCTTTTGTTTGTTTGTTTGTTTTTGTTTTCATTTTTTTGTCCTGTGATAAAACATCAACCACAAGCAACTTGGGGAAAGAAAAGGGTTTATTTCAATCTGCAGCTTACGGATTATAGTCCAGCAAGGGAAGTCATAGGCAGTAACCTGAGGCCGGAACTGAAGCAGAGACCATAGAGGGCTTCTATGGCTCCCTAAGCTTGCTTTCTTATACATCTCAGAACCATCTCCTCTGGGGTGGCACTTCTCATGGCCGGCTAGACCCACCTTCTATTAGCAAGAATGTGTCTCACAGACAAACTCCCACAGGGAAGTTTGATGGAGACAATTTTCCAATTGAGGATCCCTCTTCCCAGGTGTCTTTAGTTTGTGTCAAGCTGATAAAAGCTGACCAGCCTATGGGGAATCTTCAGCCAAGTCTCTGATCCTTGGTAGTCACAGTGGCACTGGGCAGGGCTGCCGGGCTCTGAGGGTCAGGTGAGAGGGAGCCAGTACAGGCAGGCTGTCTGAGAAGCGAGTAAATTCAGTCTCTTCCCTGTGGGTATGGCTTTGGATACTCTTTGAACCCAGGATCCTTTGGGTCTAAGTAGGAAGGTCCTGGAAGTTCACTGGGGTCCTGGGAGAAAGTTGAAAGGAATTCTGCTAACATGGCTTTCAAACCACCAGGCATGGTAAAACAGTCAACTCTTCTTGTGTGATTTATCTCTTCTTTCTGAACTAACAACACATTGACAATACTTAGTAAAGCCAAAGATACAATTTCCTGAAACCGTTATATTGCACTCTCCTTAGGAAATACTCAGGTATAGGGGACTCTCCTAAAGATGCGCAGAGTGACATGGGGTCAGAGCCGTGAGGTTTGTAAGAGCAACAACAAACAACCTCAATGTCCATCTAGAGGAAAAGGAATTTCAGAAATTATGTCATATTCATTCACGGAATTCTTTCCTAATATCTATATATTTTATTTTATGTGTATGAGTGCTTTGTCTGCATGTAAGTTTATGCAACCTATGTGTGTCTGGTGCTCAGGGAGGCTATGGGAGGGTGCCACATGCCCTGGAACTGGAGTTACAGATGGTTCTGATTCCTGTGTGGAAGCTGGGATTGAACCTGTGTCCTCTGAAAGAGGAGCACATGCTTTTAACCTCTGAGCCATCTCCCCAGCCCCAATGGAACTCTTGATAGTAATAAAAATAAATGAGGTATAGTGTATTTCTATAGATAACAACCTGTGAGAATCTGTCAAAAGCAATAGGGAACTGGAAAGCAAATTGCAGAAGAATAGAGTCTGTGCCACTGATTCTGCCCTTCGGCTGGTGAGATGGCTCAGTGGGTAGTAGTGCTTGTTTCCAGGCCTGGTGACTTGAGTGGAGTCCTTGAGACCTACAAGGCACAAGGACAGAACTGACTCCTGCAAATTGTCCTCTGAACCCAACACATGTACCATGCATGCATGGTACACATATACACATGTGCATGCACACATATATACACACAATATAAAATTCAAACGTTTCATAGTATTTTTTTTTGAAAACTGTGCACCATGAAAAAAATACCATGGAGAATTTATGACTAATACACAAGAATATAAGCACTGAATTCAAGACAATCATATTCGAAAAGATGAAAGAATATACCAGAGGTGGAGTTTGGAAGGGGAGGATATGCAAGATCTGGGCATTGGAGTTTATACATAATGGTTTATTTCTCAATACACATACACAAATACACACACATGCACACACACATACACACATGCGCACACACAGACACACACACAGACACATATAGACACACACAGACATACACACAGACACACACATACACACACAAACACACACACACATGTGTTATGTGGTAGATGTGAGGATAATTGTCATGTTGCTTAATTTTTTGAATTATTGAAGTGTTTTATAAGAAATTAAAGTACAAAACACCAAATGACAATTAAGGATTCCTTTTGTATTTCCTAGAAGGGTCATAATGTAGTGTGTGTGTGTGTGTGTGTGTGTGTTTGTGTGTGTATGTGTGTGTCTGTGTGTATGTCTGTGTGTGTCTATATGTGTCTGTGTGTGTGTCTGTGTGTGCGCATGTGTGTATGTGTGTGTGCATGTGTGTGTATTTGTGTATGTGTGTGTCTGTGTGTGTCTGTGTGTATGTGTGTGTATCTGTGTGTGTCTTTGTATATGTGTGTCTGTTTATATGTGTGTGTATGTGTCTGTGTGTGTATGTGCATGTGTGTGTATGTGTGTGTGTGTCTGTGTGTGTCTGTGTGTGTGTGTGTGTACTTACAGGCACCATGATGGGGTAGGGATGGCGAATGAAGCAAGGGGTGCTGGAGAAGATGTCAAACAGACAGGCAGGAGCTGGCACCTAGGAAGTTTTCTGGGTTGAATACTTACTCAATGAAATTCCTCTCTTCACATACTATTTGCCTACACAAGAAGCTAAATATTCATTGAGCAATTAGCCAGTTCAGATCTGTGGTATGAAAAGACAATTCCTTCTAATTATAGGATGTCAGTTAAAAGATGCCACACTAGGATGCCATTCACTGCCAAGAGAACTTTAATAAATTCTTGCTGTGATTTGGATTCACAAAGGTAAAAATATAAAAGGACACCATTATTTTTTTTATAATTAAATATTTACTGGAGATGAGAAGATAAGTCACACTAATGTTTTAGGCTAATCAAAAGCTCTGCTTTTAAAAGGTCCCACTAAACATATTGTTCTCTCGGCTCGGCTGCCAGTAAGGGAGCTCTTCTGGGCTGATGCCAGCATCGTGGGAAACTTCCCTGAATGACAGCGTCCTCTTTGACCAGTCCTGACTTCAGAGCACCATCCCTCCTGTAGGGTCACTAAGTTCACAGTGCCTTTCATGCTTTGCAATCGTACATAGTTCTGTTGTGGATTTTATCTCTTTCCCTGTATTCTCCACATCCTAAGTACAGAGCTGGGTCTATTTTGCTGGGTGAGATGGAAGCCTTGGAAGTATATGGAAAGGTCATCTCAGCAGCATCTTTGGGTGCAAGGGGTGTGTAGAATCTACATTTTGCCTTGAGGCCAATTACGATCCTTCACAGTGAGACTCTGACCAACTTATTTTCTCCTCATCAATTCTGCTAGTGTTCACTGCATGAGAACTGCCCTGCCTCCCCATTCCTCTTAAATTTTCTTATGATACACCCCTGAATCACAGATGCTTTAGTTCGTATTTCATGAAAGCTATATAGATCTAAGAATTTCTCTCAAATTTAAAAAGCCAGAACTAAGAAACCCAGGTAGATTCCTTTATGGTTAAGACTCCTATAGAACAGGGCTGTCCAACGTTTGGATTTTGCAATGACACTGTCATCCACAAATGTGGGTGGCATCCATTATTATTCCAGGATGTGGGCAACTGCCTTGCCTCAAGATAATGCATAGAATAAGGTCTTGAGAAATTTCCAGATTCTGCTGCATTTGACCCTCCTGCCTTTGCCCCCATGTTCGTACCTAAACACTTGAACAGAAAATTGTAGCTTACGAATGACAGGACACAAAATAGAATACATATGCAGTAGAAGAATAGAGGTTACTACGTGAGACTGAGCAGGAGTCCGTGACTTCTGACCTGTTGCTTCTCCATCCACAATGCACAGTTCCCACCCTCAGCTATCCCATGCACCAAGACTTCATCCATGATTTCTTTGCATACTAGGCAGCTAGAAGCACAAAAGAAAGTAAAAGGCTCTGTTTTAGCTGAATCTGCTTATATCTCATTGGCCGAAGCTTGGTCAGGTGGCTATGTATCACTGCACGGAAAGCTGGGAAATGTAGTCTTTGAGCTGGGAACCATTGCTGCCCTGAATAAAATGGATATTGTCTTTAGGATAAAAAAGAAAAAACAAATACAAGATACATTTACTAGTAATCTCTGGGGTGTGTGCTAAGCCATCTGCAGAGAAACTGTTGGTCTCTCGTGGAATCCTTGCAATTTTTTTGTTTGGCTGTAGAAAATAATACGAATTCCATTAATCAATTTTTCTTCGTTTTTGTTAAAAGAAGAGCCTGTTGTTTACAATTAACAGTTGCCCTGCTTTTCCTCATACACATTGAGAGCTTTATGCCGTCCTGGGCTTAGCAAATAGACTTTCTGGCTTCCTGTCATCTTTGCCAGCATCCTCAGTGCTCATAGAATGACATTAGGACCAGAGTGGTGCCCTACCAGATCAGTGGGCTAACTGGAGGCTTTAAACCGGCCACAGTCTTCATAGGGGTTCACGCTCGTGGTGTCCTTTTGCCCTCTGATTTACATTAGCAGCTCCTCCTTCAGCTGCGAACCTGAGGCTCTCTGGCTCTGTCCCTGGGTTTAGAGCACTGCAGAGGACTTGGAGTTAGTTTCTGTCTCCTTGCTTGTTCAGTCCTGTCTGAAATCGTTGCCTTTTCTGTCCTTTGCTCTGAGATGCTGGGAGAAGAACTGAACTTCAGAGTTAAACTGTAAAACTGCTTTCTCCTCTCTTGCCTGCTGGGCCCTCGGAAGTGTCTCCAGGTCAACAGACTGTCCAGAGAGTGCCAAAGAACCACATACTCTTTCAGTTTCCCAGAGAATGAGGAGGGAATAATGGGTGGGGTGCAGAATTGTTTGGATTCTTCCTGCATAGTTACCTATACTAATGGCATCCTGTCTTGGGTTTCAGATGACCGTGGAGTCTGGAGAGGAGAGTTGGCCATCTCTATTACTATTTTTTTGGTAAATGCAGTATTTCAGTCCATAGACAGGGTGACTTACAAACACCAGAAATGCATTGCTCATAATTCTTCAGGCTGAGACGTTGAAGACTAATTCAGTGATTAGGGAGGATTGCTTCTTGGTTCACACACAACTCTCTTCTCATTGTGCCCTCATAGAGGGAGACCCCTGGGGCTTCTTTGATAAAGACACTAATACCATTTGTGAGGGCTTTGATCTCATGACCTAATCAGCTCCCAGAGACCCTACCTCTGAATATATTGCCCTAGGGGTTAAGGATTTCAACTGACAGATTTTGAATGAAAAGAACAAATTCAGTTCAGCATCTAGTAGCTGCCTAGAAGCAGTTTCGAGTCCCACATTCCAGCCTAGGCAAGTTAGAGGATATCAGAGCCGGTCACAGAAAACATACAAGGGCAGGTCATTGTGGTTAGTTGACGGACATTTGAGAAGCATTTCATGCTGAGTCTATGGGCAAAAATACTTCTCTATGAGCTAATTTTATTGCTACAATGAACCTCATCTCTCCAAGTCAGAAGGTCATCTTCTGCAGCCGCGTGGCTGGGAACCCGAGAGATGCTGAATCAATGGGCCTCCAGAGGTAATTTTATATACCTCTTGCCTCGATTCCATTAAATCCAATTGATTAATAGCTAACAATTATTGAGCACTCATTATCTGCAAGCACCATTTTAAGAGTATTATTTGCAAAATTCTCCCAACCACCCTTCATGTTTGTTTTTATTCTGTTTTAACTGATGGAAAAACTAAGGCTCAAAGTCAACTGTTAAGTTGACAGAGCTGAAATACAAATTTAGTTTCAGATTGAACACTAAGGCCAGCTTCTTATTCTGCATCACCGATGGCCTTCTGTGCTGTGCTGGAGGCCCACAGGAGCCTGGAGTCACAACAGGCTGTTGGATGCCACTGCACACTGTCTCAGCTTCGGCATGTGTGTGTGTGAGAGAGTATTTTGTGTGCCTGAGTGTTCTGCATGCATATGTATGTAAGTACATAGATAGCCTGTGTGCATGAACACACACACACAGGTCAGAGGTCAATCCAGGTGTCATTCCACCAGAGCCATCCAGCCATCAACTTTGATTTTGACTTAGGGTCACTCACAGAACCAAGGGCTCAGCAATCTGACTAGACTGGCTGGCCTGCAGAGTCCAGGGATCTCTGCCTGTCTCTTCCTCGGGGCTGGGATTACTGGTGCCTACCTGGCTTTTCATGTGAGCGCTGAGGGTTGAACTCAGGTCCTCATGCTTGCTCAGTAAACTCTTTCCTGGCTGAACCGTCCCCCTAGCTCCCCAACTTGGTCTTGCAGGTGGTCCTGACCATCTCTTAGGAACCTGTTTCATGCTTCCTATATTAATGAGCCCCAGTGTGTCATCACCCGGAGGTAACAGGCTGATAGCATGGAAATATAATGCAAGCTACATTTAGATTGTACATATTCTAGTAGACCCATTAAAAATAAAAAGAAACAGGTATTGTAACAAGGCTATCTACATAAAATATTTAAAGAATCACATCACACTAGTACATTGGCGCTTAGAACAAAATGACTCCAACTAAGCCAATCCATTGACACCAATGTGGTCAGTGACTTTTGATCCGCTTTTCATATTAGAAGTGACTCTCACTTCTGACACATATATTACCGCACAACAATATCTTACTACACCAAGCTCTACTTAAAGTAAAATGTAGTACTAACTAGCTAAGCAATGAAGTGTCTACTATGAAAAGCAGGTATATGCTCCTTTCATTTTCAAATTGGAATAAAATGAAATAAAATTTGGATCCTTGATAGCTTTGGCCACTTAAGGTGCTTGGTGTCTGTCTGTGATTGGCAGCTGCTGTATCCCAAAGTTAAGAATCTTTGTGACGGAAATTTGTTTTACGTGTACTATGCAGAGAGAGGAGAAGCTAAGCTGAGAGGAGGGTCTATGTAAAGGAGGCAGGGAGACCGAGGCAGAGTGGAGCAGGTCATGGACAAGGAAAATGGAGCCTCATTCAGGACAGTGAGGCTCCAAGGAGCTCCGCTTGAACTATCTGACAGAATGGGTGGCCATGAAATGGATCAGAGGCAGGAGGACCCCATTCTTTGGTGAGAGCAGTCAAAGCTCTGAATTGTAGTGAGGGTGGAGAACAAAGGAAAGGACTTCATAGCAGAACCCTACGGAAGATGTCTGAGAATCAGGGTGGGTGTGTGGGCGTGAGAGGCTGCAGGAAGGGACCTGCGAGAGAAGGTTGAGCTTGATGCTACATTTAAACCCTAGAGCCCAGGTGGAAAGGGTGGGGGGTGTGAGGGTGGGGAACACAATAGTGGAGGGAGGAAGTTAGTGGGGAGCATGAGGGGAGGGGAGGAGTGGGGAGCACCGGAGCAGGGGAAGGGTGGTCAGGAGAGCAGGGATTGGCTTCATGGTGAACTCTTCCTTGGCCTTCCCTCTGCCCCATGACTTTGATCTCTTTCCCTCCTCCTCCCCCTTCTCCTCCTCCTCCTCCAAATCCTCCTCCTCCAAATCCTCCTCCTCCAAATCCTCCTCCTCCAAATCCTCCTTTTCCTATTCCCCTGAGGAAAACCACATGAATTGATGTGTTGCCTGCCCTGCAACAGACACCTGTAAGGTAATGGGCATTTTCCAGGCCCAGGCAAGCATCAAAGAACAGTCATGGGTCTGTCTCCATCAAAGGCATATGTTGTTTTGCAGTATCTGGTGTTCCTGTAGGGATTTGGCACCACCTGGGAAGAGCAGGCCTCTGGAGGGGACAACAGTAGCTACAGTTCACACTGTTGACAGTATGAACCAGGTTTGAGACTTGAGACAAACATCTCATGTGTGACCATCACTTTCCATCCCAGAGTGAGGAAAGTGTGGCTCCCAGCAACAGAGCAACTTGTCACTCACACAAATGGAGGGGCAGGACTAGACTTACACAGGTGCACTGAACACGGCTAGGTAAAGCATGGCCTGACCTTCCCTTTCAGGAGGGTACCTCACCTCTCCAGATCTCCTTGAAGGGGCAGGCTCTGGCCAGAACTCTCAAGAGATGTTTTAGAGCAGCGGTTCTCAACCTGTGATCGTGACCCCTTCAGGAAAGTTGACCCCTTTCACAGGGGTCACTTAAGACAACAGAAAACACAGATATTTATGTTATGACTCATAAGAGTAGCAAGATTGCAGTTACAAAGTAGCAACAAAAATAATCTTATGGTTGGGGGTCACCACAACATGAGGAACTGTGTTAAAGGGTCGCAGCGTTAGGAAGGCTGAGAACCACTGCCTTGGAGGATTTCCTTCCTCAGGAGGGCACGGTAACCTTACCCAGTGCTATTGGTGGATCAATGCAACTGACAAGCATGTAGGAGACAAAGGGACCTGACCTCCTCTCTCACCCCCTCTCCGCTCGCCTCTCCTCATTGGTCCATTTGAGCCACTGCTTGGGGATCCACTTCACACTCTGAATTCCATGCCCCGAGGGTAGTATTCTAGCACAGGTACCCACGCAAGTACCTTCCAGAGAAAGGTCCTCACAGGGACTAGGAGCTGGGCAGGGAGGGGGTTGGTGGAGAGGAGATGGGAAATACCGCAGCGCTCTGTACTGCAGCTCGGGGGATTTACTCCAGGCTCAGAAAGCCAAGTGAATATTGCTTATTCCTGTGCAATCTAATCCCCCTCTCATGGGCCGGAGGCTGAGGGCAGCAGGAGGAACTGGTTGTAGGGGGTAAGGTGAGGCTTTGTCCCTGAACAGGAGCTTCCTATGTTCTGTTAGAAATAAAACTGTTGAAGATCTTTTACCAATTAGTTGGTTGCCGATTTGTCCTTTTGATGGTGTCCTTTGCTTTACAGAAACTTTGTAATTTTATGAGGTCCCATTTGTCAATTCTTGATTTTAGAGCATACGCTATTGGTGTTCTGTTCAGGAACTTTCCCCCTGTACGGATGTCCTCAAGGGTCTTCCCCAGTTTCTTTTCTATTAGTTTCAGTGTGTCTGGCTTTATGTGGAGGTCCTCGATCCATTTGGAGTTGAGCTTAGTACAAGGAGACAAGGATGGATCAATTCACATTCTCCTGCATGCTGACCTCCAGTTGAACCAGCACCATTTGTTGAAAAGGCTATCTTTTTTCCATTGGATGTTTTCAGCCCCTTTGTCGAGGATCAAGTGGCCATAGGTGTGTGGGTTCATTTCTGGATCTTCAATCCTGTTCCATTGATCCGCCTGCCTGTCACTGTACCAATACCATGCAGTTTTTAACACTATTGCTCTGTAGTATTGCTTGAGGTCAGGGATACTGATTCCCCCAGAATTTCTTTTGTTGTTGAGAATAGTTTTAGCTATCCTGGGTTTTTTGTTATTCCAGATGAATTTGAGAATTGCTCTTTCTAACTCTATGAAGAATTGAGTTGGGATTTTGATGGGTATTGCGTTGAATTTGTATATTGCTTTTGGCAAAATGGCCATTTTAACTATATTAATCCTGCCGATCTATGAGCATGGGAGGTTTTTCCAATTTTTGAGGTCTTTTTCCATTTCCTTCTTCAGAGTCTTGAAGTTCTTGTCATATAGATCTTTCACATGTTTGGAAAGAGTCACCCCAAGGTACTTTATACCGTTTGTGGCTATTGTGAAGGGTGTCAGCTCCCTAACTTCTTTCTCAGCCTGCTTATCATTTGAGTATAGGAAGGCTACTGATTTGCTTGAGTTGATTTTATAACCAGCCACTTTGCTGAAGTTGTTTATTAGCTGTAGGAGTCCTCTAGTGGAGTTTTTTGGGTCACTTAGGTGGACTAGAGGGCTAATATCCAATATATACAAAGAACTCAAGAAGTTAGACCCCAGAAAACCAAATAACCCTATTAAAAATGGGGTACAGAGTTAAACAAAGAATTCTCACCTGAAGAACTTCGGATGTCGGAGAAACATCTTAAAAAATGCTCAACTTCATTAGTCATCAGGGAAATGCAAATCAAAACAACCTTGAGATTTCACCTTACACCAGTCAGAATGGCTAAGATTAAAAACTCAGGAGACAGCAGGTGTTGGTGAAGATGTGGAGAAAGAGGAACATTCCTCCACTGCTGGTGGGGTTGCAAATTGGTACAAACACTCTGGAAATCAGTCTGGCAGTTCCTCAGAAAACTGGGCACGTCACTTCCAAAAGATCCTGCTATACCACTCCTGCACATATACCCAGAGGATTCCCCAGCATGTAATAAGGATATAAGCTCCACTATGTTCATAGCAGCCCTATTTATAATAGCCAGAAGCTGGAAAGAACCCAGGTATCCCTCAACAGAAGAATGGATGCAAAAAATGTGGTATATATATACAATGGAGTACTATTCAGCCATTAGAAACAATGAATTCATGAAATTCTTAGGCAAATGGATGAAGCTGGAGAACATCATACTAAGTGAGGTAACCCAGTCTCAAAAGATCAATCATGGTATGCACTCACTAATAAGTGGATATTAGCCTGGAAAACGGGAATACCCAAAACATAATCCACACATCAAATGAGGTACAAGAAGAACGGCAGAGTGGCCCCTTGTTCTGGAAAGACTTAGTGTAGCAGTATAGGGCAAAACCAGAACAGGGAAGTGGGAAGGGGTGGGTGGGAGAACAGGGGGAGGGAAGGGGGCTTACGTGACTTTCAGGGAGTGGGGGGCCAGAAGAGGGGAAATCATTTGAAATGTAAATAAAAAATATATCGAATGAAATAAAAAAAAATTAATAAAAAAGAAATAAAACTGTTTCCTCATATGGACTGGTGTGAGAGTCAGTGACAGGGAGGGGGTAAGTCTTGAGAGGGGGTCGGCTGGGGCTAGGGCACAGAATTCCTTGGTGGACTGGAGAAGTGGTTCCTGGTATGTAGCCCCAGAGGCCTTTGTCTCATGTCCCTTTGAGATGACACAGAGCTGCAGATGGTTTCACACTCCCAGGCTGAGAACATCTTAATAACCCGCTCCTTGGGTGATGGATTGTCAGAGGAGGAGCAATAGAGTTACCACGGCTTGACCACCCCAAAGCTTCCCCTCGCTAACATGATAATTCATGGAGGGGTATGGGAAGGTTTCCCAGCTGCAGCTAACCGATGTTGAAGACCCGAAAACAGCCACTTGGGACTACTTTTTATGTTCCACTCTCGGCTTAGAAGCAAATGGCTAAGAGACCTGGACACGGATCAAACAAATGTGCTAGGAACCGAATGCCAGGCACAGATCTGCTGCTACTTCCCATGGAGGGCCCAGCTTGCTCCCCTCCAGCCACACAGGAGGAGGACATCAGAGAAGGCTGCAGCTGGCCTGGGTCTGGGGAACAGTTCCAGTACACAGACACCATGGAGTGGCAGGCTGTCACCTCTGTAGGACACAGTGATTAAGCAAGAGACAACAAGTGATCTACTCTTTGACCCTACTGAAGCTAGGGGCTGGTGGCCAGAGGCTTGCTCTGTCCCCACAGGGGCCATTAATAGTATAGGTACAGTGAGCCCTGTTTCCTTTTTGAGGAGAGGGAAGGACCCCCTAGAATCACGGAGCGAATGACAAGGTACCTCTCACCACTAGTTATTTTTCTACATTTCCAGCCAAAGGATTAGCAGACAGTGGTTTTGTTTAAATCAAAGGCCACTCATTTGGGGTTGGGGAGATGGCTCAGTTGGTAAAGGGCTTGCTGTGCAATCACAAGGAGCAGAGTTCAACCCGCAGAACCCGTGTTAAAGAGAGCTAGGCAGGCATCCGGGCCCATGCCTGTCATCTAAACACTGAGAAAAAAAATACCTTGAGGTCTGTTAACCAGCCAGCCTAGCCTAACTGGTGAGTTCTAGGTAAAAGTAAGAGACCTTGTTGTTTCAAAAATCAAGATGGATTGCCTCCTGAGGAGAAACACCCAAGCTTGACCTGTGGTCTCTGCACGCACATGAACATGTATTCATGTGTACAAGAGTACCTCACATACATGTGGTCCCAACCCTCCTTCCTGCATACACACACACACACACAGACACACACACAGAGCTGGTGCAGTGCTGGCTTCCTGTGGTTATCTAACTACAGAAGAGGTAAGTTGCCACTTTTTTTTCCAGATCAGAAGGAGTAATATCCATGTCTATGCTCATTGCTTAAGAGAGCATGGGTCACATTCAGTCTCCCAACAGTCCTGAACTCAGCGATCCAAGAGTCATAGTATAGACTCTGAGAGACAGAGAGGGCCTTGAAGGATATGTTGTTCAAGCCCCTTCTTTTGCACAGGAGGAAGTCTAGAAAGAGGTATTGGGCTGTCCCAGACCACTTAGCTCTCACATGTAGCTAGTGCATAGCTAATCCCGGTCGTCAGGATCTCTGACTCTAGGCCTCGGCTCTTTCTCTTGCTGTGTGTACTAACTGTTCTGGTCTCAGTCCTGTCCATAAAAACAGTGCCCAGGATCAAAGACTCCTGGCAGCTCTTGCTCAAAATAAACCCAGGTCATTTCCCAGCAGCTCTGTGGTACTTAGGGTCATTTCTGGGTGAATTATTAATTTGCTGATGACTTTATTGGCTGACTGAGCTGAATAGTTTTAAGTCAACTTGACACAGGCTGTAGTCATCAGAGAGGAGGGAGCCTCAATTGATAAAATGCCTCTGTAAGATCAGGCTGTAGGCAAGCCTGTAGGGCATTTTCTTAATTGGTGATTTATGGGGGAGGGCCCAGCCCATGCCCATTGTGGGTGGTGCCATCCCTGGGCTGGTGGTCCTGGGTTCTATAACAAAGCAGGCTGAGCAATTCATGGGGAGGAGAGGCACTCCTCCTTGGCCTCTGCATCGGGTTCTGCCTCTAGATTCCTGCCCTGTTTGAGTTCCTGTCCTGACTTCCTTCAGTGATGAACAGTGATGTGAAAGCAAAAGCTGAATAACACACAGACACACAGACAGACAGATACACACAGACAGACAGACACACAGACACACACCACATATGTACATACACGCACACACACAGAGTTGCTGTAGGGATGGTATCCTGTGGTTATCTAACTATGGTTCCTCCCAGGTTGCTTTAGACACAGCAACGGTCAAGCTAACTGAGACACTTGCTCATGCTGGTGAGCATGAAATAAGCAGTAAGGTGACCATGTAGGTGAGAAGCTAGGGGACACCTGACAACATGGTTTAAGTCCCGTAACAACACCATGCAGTTTACAAGCGGTAAATTGTCCTAGAACATTCTAGGCTGGTAAAAATTACACGAGGAAGGGAAACATTCTTAGGTTCATTTTATATGTAAGGCAACTAAAGAGAGGTGCAAGAACTTTCCCTTCTCTCTCAGTGATTTGCTCTGTAGCTTCTTGCACAGAGCAAGTCACTGAGAGAGATGGGATTTGAATCTGGCTTGTCTGACACCCAGACAACACATCTCTAGCTCCAGGCTAATCCCCAGCTCAGAGGAAGGCATTAGCGATTCTATCCTGATCAGGAAAGAGACATCCAGTTCAGAAGAATGTATTTCTTCCCATACTGGGGGCAAATACTAACAGGCCGTCTGGTGGTTTCAATGAGAATGCCCCTTATAGGTTCATATGTTTGGGTGCTTGGTTCTCAGTTGGTGAACTGTTTAGGAAAGATCAGGAGGTGAGGCCTACTTAGAGAAGGTGTGTGACTGGAGTTGGGTTTTGAGGTAAAGAATCCCACACTATTCCTGGTTATTTCCCTCTGCCTCCTTGCTTGTGGATTAAGAGTTAAGCTCTTTGCCACAGCTAAAGTTCCTTGCCTGCCTTCCAGCCGCCATGCTCCTCCCCATGGTGGTCATGATTGCTAGCCTTCTGGAACCCTGAACCTCAAATTAAAGGCCTTCACTTATAGTTGCCTTAGTTGCAACATTTGATCACAGTAGCAGAAAAGCAGTTAAGACATCCTGCAAGCGTAAAATGCTTCTATTTTAATAGAGGGCCATTCCATAAACAACTGCTCTTCTTGGCTGAGAGTCGCATTGTAGACTCTTTGAGACAGAAGAGCTGGGGATGGGAATGTAGTTCTAGCCCTTCTCTTTATGCAAGAAGAGGTATACAAAGAGGAATCAGGCTGCTCCGGTCACTCAGCTGTCACTGTCACACACTGAGTGCAGCTGATGATGTGTACCTTAGGCTTCTTCTTGTCATGACAACGTAGAGCAGCTTCCAATCTCACTTGGTCTAAAGAGGGAACCCTTGTCACCCTGGTTCTTCTCACCACTTCTCACCCACTGGCCGGGCACCTAATATAGCTATGTTGGAGCAAGGAAGGTGCCAATGCAGTGACTCTCAACCTTCCTCATGATGTGACCCTTTAACACAGTTCTTCATGTTGTCGCATCGCCCAACCCTAAAATTATTTTCATCGCTACTTTAGAACTGTAATTTTGCTACTGTTATGACATGTAATATAATTATGTCCATTTTCTGATGATCTTAGGTGATCCCTGGAAAAGGGTCATTTGACACGCTCCCCACCCCCAGGTGTGGAGACCCACTTGTTGAGAACCACTGTGCTATGGTCTGGGTAGGGTTTAGTTAAACTTCTAGAATGTATCGTGTAGTTAAAGGCTTAATCAGCAGAGTCATGATCTTGGGAGATGGTGAAGTACTTATGAGGTGGAGCCTAGAGCGGAGGTCTTTGGGGGTAGGGTTCTCATGCTCTCATCTCTAACTCCGTGCATTCTCAACAGGGGATGCTGTAAAATAAGCAAGTCCAGCCCTATCCAGTTCTTTCTGCTTTCTGCTTGAGGTATGATTGCATGTGGAACCCTAACTCCATTGGTGTCAGAGGCAATGTCAACCCTTGCCACAGTATATCAGTCACTTCCCCATCATTCCTGTGACTAAACACCTGACAGGGAACAATTTAGGTGAGGAGAGGCTTGCTTTTTTGTCTCATGGTTTGAGGGAATCATCCATCCGTCATAGTGGGAAAGGTGTGAGGAAGGAATAGCTCAGGAACGGAAGGGCAAGGGAATGAGGCTGCTTGTTCACATCATCAAGAGGAATCAGAGGCAGGAGAGGAAGCAAAAAGAGGCTATAACCCCAAGGCCTGCTCCTCCGGCTTCTACCTCCTCCAGCTAAGCTTCGCCTCTTAAAGGTTCCACAGCTTCCCAAAACAGCACAGCCATCTGGAGATAAGTGTTGGCACACACGAGCCTGTGGCGTTGGCTTCACATTCAAACCACAACTAACATTTGGACTTGCAAGTCCATCAGCTAAGTCAGCTTCTTCCTAGGTAGTTTATACCAGGTTTTCTGTTAGCCAAACAAAATGCTGACTAATATAAAATGAAACATTTTCTTACTTTCTGGATTTGGAAGACATTAATATTTCCTTAAAAACACCCTCAAGACTTAGAAAAACTACAAAAAAAATCTGATCGTCATGAAGAGATAAGACAGAAATAGATCAAGTGAGCAGAGTATAGTCTAAAACCAGACCCAGACATCTGATCAGCTCAATCATAAAAGTAACACAAAACCCTAGGATGAATTTTTCAATAATTGATGCCAGTCCAATAGGACGTTATTTTATTTATTTTAGTGTTTGAGACAAGATCTTGCTGTGAAGCCCAGTTTGGCCTGGAATTCACTATGTTACCCTGAGGGTTGAGGGGCTCATATTTGTGGCAATTTTTCTACCTCAGCTTCCTAAATGCTGGGGTTACAGACATGAAACCCATGTTTCAGATTAGCCATGTATAAGTGGCTAATAGGACTGGAGGCAGAGGAATTTTATCCATCCCTCACACCAAAATAAATTATATTCCTAAATAAGAGATAAAAAATCATTTGGAAAAAGCCGGAAGATATTTTCATGATTGAATGGAGGTGAATATTTCATGTATAGGTTACCAAAGATCACAATGGAAAAGTGAATTAATTTCATTGCATTAAAATTAAGAACGTAAATGAGTAAAAAACCTTAAAGAGCAAAACATTAAACTCACAGAATAGATAAACCTATCTACAAAGCATCTATCAAAAGAGTCACACTCAGAGCATGTAAATAGTCTTAGTTGGTAGAAAATGTGCTAAAAGACTTGAATAAGGCCCTTTAAAGGGAGACTTCCAAGTAACCAAAACCACATGAAAAAAATACTCAAACCTTTTGATCATCATAGGTCTGTGAATTAAACCACAGTGAGATATTACATTTTCAGCAAAATGGTTACAGTGAAAGGAACAGGTATTGAGAACACAGGAAAATCAGAGTTCTCAAACACAAGGTACAAATATAAATGGCATCAGTATATATATATGCTAGCTAGTGATATGATAAATACCACATGTATCCCTAAGAAATACACATAGTGATATATACACATATATATCACTAGCAAATACCACCAAACCATTTTGCATATAGTGTACATATATTTTGCACTACATATCTTGTAATATATATCATGTATATATCTTATAAGCCAGCAATTTTTATGATCATCATAGAAAAAGTATATGCATACTTATTACCACACATATACACACTGACACACACACACACACACAGATGTTCAGAACAGCATGTTTTGTACAGGGTAAATCATAGAAGCCACCACTAGTTGTCATGAATAGTAAAGTGGATAAGTAAGTTGAGTCAGTCACAAAGGGGACTCCGGGGATAGTGAGTGAGCTAGAGCCGCCTCAGCTACATGGATGTGTCGCCGCCTCCTAAGCTGTGTGAAACCAGGCTACAACAGGAGCAAACAACACAACCCACACAACAGTCAGAAGCAGGCATCATCATTCAGCCACTAGGACAGAGGTTATCCATGCAGGAACATGGTGGCAGGAGAGGGACCGGAGGTGACCACTGGAGGTGCTGATTGAGTCTTGTTTCCTGGTCTAGTTTCTGGGCCCATGGATGAGAGCACAGATGGCGATATTTGCTGATTGGAGCATTTCTATCAGCTTTTCACGTCTACCTTGATTTTTTTTTCCTTCTTGTAAAAATATAGAAAGTAAGTGGAGAGACTGAGGAGACAGGTTAGTGGGTAAGAGCGCTTGCAGTGCAAGCATGAGGACACGAGTTCAAATCTCCAGCATCCATGTAAGAAATGGCTACAACATGTATGCCTATAACCCCAGAGCTGTGGAGCATGGAGACAGGGCCACTGGGGCATGCAAGCCACCAGCCTACGTCCAGGTTCAGAGAGAAAACCTGTTCCACAGGAGGAAAATGGGGAGAGACAGAGCAGCACACTGGGTATATTCTTCTGGCCTGTGCATATGAGCCTGCAGGATCATAAGCCTGCAAACATGCTTATGCATAGAACATACATACACGCACACACACACATACACACACACATACACACACATGCAAAGAAACAGAGACAGAGACACACACAGAGAAAGACAGACAGAGAGAGAGACATACACATATACATACACACAGAAACAGAAACACAGAAAGAGATAAAGAAACAGACAGACACACACACAGAGACACAGAGAAATAGAGATATAGACAGAAACAGAGAGATAGAGATAGAGAGAGACAGGCACACAGAGAAAGACAGACACACACACAGACACACATAGACTGATAGAGACAGGCACACAGGCACACAGACTGATAGACATAGACACACAGACACACAGACTAATAGAGACAGACAGATACACACACACACACACAGAGGCACGAATGATGAGAAATAGAGCAGACATCTGTTTGTGTATTCCCCTTTCAGGTCTGTTACAGCCAGCTATCTGTCATCCTCCTAGCCACCCTACCACACAGATCCTCCACCACAGCGGAGGAAGCTGACATACAGAAAGGAGCCTTGTCTGAGGCCTCATCTGCTTGTGCTGACATGGGAGTCACTCAGACCCTGCGCGCATCTTCCCTCCACATCCTGTTGCTTTTAAGGCACAAGCTCTAACGTCAGAGCTCAGAAATCTTGCTTTGAGTCCTTGTTCTGTCATTCACGCTCTATGATCTTGTGGAAAGCGCTCTTCTAGGTAGTTCTTCGTCTTTTGACTTATATATAATTCAAGGGATTTTAGTGAGAGTAGCAAGGGTGACCGTGGTAGCGGGACTGATAGTGTACATAGCACATGTGACCTGAGGCCTTGTTTTCAACAAATGCCGTGTGCCGGTTCTCCATTTAAAGCAGACTAGCCACAAACGCCCTTCTGAGCAGGGAGCTGGAGAGGAGGGCAGAATTTACCACACTCCCTGCCGCGTGTCACTCTTCCAGGAGAATCGAATGAAAACAAACATTGAGGGCATCTTTGGTGGAAAAGGGACGATGTTCAGGCAGGTTGTGTGCAGGTTGCCATGAAGCCTAACTCTGGGATTGAGGGAGTTTGCTAGGGATCTTACGCAAATCAATTCTAGCTTGGTAATTTTCACATCAGTTAGTAAAGTTGAGTCCATTTTGTTCTTGGCAGGAGGTGGTGGAAATGTGTTTGTGTGTGTGTGTGTGTTTGTGTATGTGTACGCGCACGCGCTCTCGCTGGGGTGGGGCTCCCAAAGGCTGTGAGAGCTACTCTTTTTAAGAGAGAGAGTTCTGCAGTCCTTTTCCACATCAGAACTGAGATCAACTTTCTGTTAGTCCTCCAAGAATAGTCGGGAAAGTAGCTAGAAGGTAAATAGCATTTGTATTTGTTCAACACTGAGTCGCCTCTCCCCAAGTTTGTCAGTATATCTGCCAAGGAGCTGTTAGCTCCCTGGGGTAAGGGGAGTGGTGCAGGACACTGGTGCTGTAGGTGTGCCCTTCAGGGCAGGACACAGCTGGTGTTTTCTGTGAACATACGGTATCACTATCTTCTGAACGTGAGGGCCATGAGAAACTAGCTAACAGTCACTCTCTTTGCTGGGATTAACTTGAGAGGGCTGTCTTCTCTGTGCCCACAGCTAGAAAGACCCCATTCCTTCAGAAAGCTCGGTGGTCCATGCTATGGGACCATTGGGAGAAAAGGGGGAGCTTCAGGAAAGCGGCTGAGGAGGTGGGTAATGAGCAGACACTAGGCCCCAGTCTCTCTCCCTCCACAAGTCTTTGCTGTGTTCCTAAACTGTACACATTGATCTACTGTGTATAGGGTTGCACAGTGAGTTGGCACATTGATCTGCTGTCTATAGGGTTGCACAGTGGGTTGGCATGTTGATCTGCTGTCTATAGGGTTGCATGGAGAGTTGGCACGAGCACTCAAGTGTAGCATGGGAATACCCATACGTGGGCATAAATGGGCTGGGAGCTGGGTAATGACCTGATAGCCCTGGGGCACCCAAATGTCCAGTCCCCTTCCAACAAGTCCCTTTGGAGATTGGAGCTGTCAGTCAAGAGTGCCCAGGTGTCCCCACCCATGCAGTTGTCCTGCCCTCGAGGACAGGAGGGACAGGAGGGAGTGAAGCAGGTAGCCTGGCTGATTGGTATGAAGGGGAAGTGCTTTCTATATAGTGCAGCTCTATGGCAGCTCAGGGTCATGAACCATTTAACCCCAAAGAAAAGATCCTGACTCAGGGCTCTAAAGTCAACCAGGTATGGCGTATCTCCTTTTTGCTTTTTCATATATTAATATCTCGATTAATTACAGAGCAATTGGTTGGTTGTTTCCTTTTAGATTGCTTAGCCTCTACCATGCCACCCACTCTTCCCAGAGAGTGACTTTGAGTGATGTCTGAAGTTTTAAGGGTCAGCTGTTTCCTAGTGACATGTTATTAGAAAATGCAGCATTTCCCCTAAATAAGAAGGTCCTTCCCTCCTCCCTGTTCCTCTTCCCCCATCTCCTTCCACCTCTCCTGGTGTTCCAGAACTCTAAAAAAGCCTGCAAGAAACAGTTATTTATTCTTCTCTATTCTTCTCTCGACTTAATTTTGGGCTGAAGCCAACACTTAAGTGAAACAAAGAAGCGGCCATGGAATGTTCTTCAGAGCTCAAGTGCTTGTTTTTGGGGCAGCTGCCCAGCCCTTGACATTGGGGGCTGGGAGTGGAGTGAGGGATAGGGCGATGAGGTAGACAAAGGCACACTCAGAACTCCAAACCCATGGCCCAGAAACTCAGCAGTTATGAAAGACCCCCTTGTGATGGGTGGAAGGCGAGCAGTCCAGAGGGAGCCTCCTTCAAGGTAATTGCTTCCTTCCCCGGTTAGCCTTGGTGAAATATACAGTCCGCTCAATAAAGCTATTGTGCCTCTCCTCAGGAAGCCATGGAGGAGGATGATTGCTTGGGAGCCTGAAGACGAGGAACCCAAGTGGGCTAGGGACCCCCACGGGGCAGGCATAGGCAGAGAAGTCTGGCAGCAGGTGTCCCTCCTTCTCCCTTCTCCTCCAGGCTGGGCCTCTTTACAGAAGGAGGCCAGATACCTGGGTCCCTTCGAGAATGATGAGCAACTTGACTCTGGTCTTTCATCTTACAGCAAAGTGGGACAGGATAGCCCTGGCAAGGAAGGACTTAGCTAGCTGAGTGAGGGTACAGGATTCTGCTCCTTAAAAGAGGGCAGATCTCCTAGGCCAACTATATTTTGTTAATGAGTCAAGGCAGATTTTTTCCCCAATATTCTGCTACTGTTTTGTTTTATGTTCTCTATTTTGACTTATTTCTATTCAGGGATAGAAACACACACACATGCACACGTACATGCACATATACATGCATACACACATACACACTCAGACATATGCACACATACATAAATACATACACATAATACTCACACACATACATATACACATATACACACTCACAATTACTACACATACATACATACACACATATGTACATATATACACACATACATATACAAGTATACCAACTTGCTCACATATGCACACATACTCACACATATACACACATACAATGTTTATATATACATATACATGCTCACTCATACACATATACATACACACATATAAACACATACACACATACACACATATGCACATATATATATACATATACACATATATACACATGCTCCCATAATACATACTCTGACATATACTTTCACATATATGTACATGTTCATGCACATACTTATGCATGCACACATGCACACACACATATACACATGTACACATACTCACACACATGCTCACATGTTCATGCTCTCACATATACACACAAGCAACTCAAAAGCATAATGAAAAAAGATTGGTTCAGACTGCTGAAGAGGTCAGTGTCCACCACGCCCACAATCTAATCTGACAATTCCCTTCAGAGCAGATTAAACCCAAGGCCCAAGGCAGAGATACCCCAGTTTGCCTCACCAGGCCTTCAGCTCTCCTCAATTCTGCTCTGGTCTTCTTAGGAGAACAGGGCTAAGTTAGGAGGCTTCCTCCAGGAACAAGCAACTGAAAGGCAGCTCAGGCCTGTGCAGACAAGTTGGATGGAACTCAGCACAGTCCAAAGCTGGAGAGGGGAGACAGGGGATGGCAGGGAGGGAACATCCAGGCTAACTTGTAAGAAGAGGGAACTCTAAGTAGAAGGAATAAAAAAGGGGTTCAGTGTCAGTTGGGGGCATCTGTCTGTCAGCTGAGCTGCCTGATATGCAGAAGAGTCCCTGGAAGGGGGTTTGGAGGGTGGAAGGGCCCATGGGAGTCTAGACCTATGTGTGTCTGGGTGGCCTGGACATGGAGCTGGCAGGAGCTCAACCCTCCAGTGACTTCCCATATTGTTTATCCTTTGCTTCGCTTCAGTGGGGCTCTAATTCACCACTTCTGCTTCAAAATTAAAAAAAAAAATGGAGAAACTCTAAACACTACCCCCATTGATGTGTGAGAATCCACACACACATGCTGCTTCCCTGAGGAAGACATGAGGCCTTTCAGTTGGGAGTTCAGAAGAAGTGGGCCATGAGGGTAAACACCCCATCCTATGGTCTGTTCTGCTGTTGGAAGGGGTATATTTGTTAAATCCTAGTCAATATCCAAGGGTCTCTGTGTTTACTCCATTAGGAAACTAGATAGTGCTGATCAATGCTAGAAGGACTTCAGTTAACTCTCAAGAGGAGGCAATTATAGATAGCAGAATACAAATCGATGTAAAATTCCCCCTACCACACAGGGTGAGGGTGGATGCCAGCAGGCTGGAGAGTGGGAGTTAAGCTCCTCCTTGGAGAACCACTGTGGACAAAGGATGACTTCAAAGACTTCTCCTACCCCTAGATGCCAAAGCTGGCTCAGAGTCCGCTGTACTTGTGGGCTGTGAGCAAGTCAGAGGACCTCCCTTGGTCCCTTCTTGAAAGTGGCATCACCAGCATGGAGAGACACTCATGATCCACCAAGGGATTTCATGACTTCACTTGATAACCACCATCTTTATCATTATGTCTATTTCTCAGATCAGGGAGATGAAGCTCAAAGCATTGAAATGAATGAACCAAGACCACATAACAGTTAGAACAACAATGTCCTAATCTCTGTCCTCTGATCTTACATCCCCCATGCTTTTCTTTAGGTCACATTTTGAAGCATTTAGACAGTTAATACCATCTATCTAACACTGTGAGGCAGATATTATTGTCACTACAATTTTGCCAGTTAGTTAGATTCTGAGCTTCAAAGATGTTAAGAGACTAGTCTGAGGTCATATGTGTTATTCTATACCTTGAGAGTCAGATGCCCTTACTTGGTCATAGATTGGCTCATGGGAAGGAACATTATTAGAAAGTTGTGGCCTTATTGGAGGAGGCCTAGCCTTATTGGAGGAAGTGTGTCACTGTGGGGTGGGCTTTGGAGGTCTCCTCCTATGTTTGGGCTCCACCCAGTGTGGAAGAGAGTCTCCTGCTACTTCCTTTGGATCAAGATGTAGAACCCTAAGTTTCTTCTCCAGCACTTTGTCTGACTGGATGCTGTCATGCTTCCCACCATGATGATAATGGACTGAACCTTGGACACTGTAAGCCAGCCCCAATGGATGCAGTGATGGCATTCTACGCATTTCTCTATTGCTGTGAAGAGATGCTATGGTCACAACAACTCATGTAAAAGAAAGCATCTGATTGGGGCTGGCTTAGAGTTTAGAGTTTTGGTCTGGTTTTGTTTGTTTTTTAGTTTTTTGTTTTTTCTGCCATGTCAAAATGCATGGTGGCATACATATACAGGCCGACATGGTGCTGGAGAAGTAGCTGAGAGTTCTACATTTGGATCCACTGCCTGAGAAAGAGAGACTCTAGGCTTGGCATGGGCTTTGAAATATCAAAGCCTGCCCCCAGACACAATTCCTTCAACAAGGTCACACCTCCAAATTCTTTCAAATAGTGCTACTCCTTGGTGACTATTCAAATCTGTGTTATCCTTTCTCATTCAAACTACCATGGATGGGCTCATCTGCCTTCCCAACAAATCATCCTGTAGAATCTCTTTCTTTCCACACTTCTACTGTCAAAAACCCAAATACCTCTAGTGGGGCTGCTTAGAGGAAGCATTTCCTTTTGGCTGTTTCTCTGCTTCACCTGAACAGTCCTCCCTTGTCTCAGGATTTCTGTTTGGGGGACAATAATTCAAGAGTGGCCATGGTGATCCCTTTAACTGATGGTTCCTCTACAGAGATCATCTGCAGATCTCCTTAACAGGGCCTATGTTGCCCTTCAGGTTACCTGAGGTTGGGGTTCCCCACTTCACCAGTATCCAAAAGCTGTCCCCTAAAGTGTGGAGTTAAATGCTGAGGGAGGATGAATAGTCATCGCTGAGGCTCAGCCCTTCCCTGTGCACCTGTAGTTAGCTTGACCCAAGTCTTAAGGGAAAAGTTCTCCTAAGATTTACTTGATGGAGATTTCTTTCTTTGCTTTGAAAGCGGGGGGGGGGGTGGGGGGCATTCAATAGAGATCACATCTTCCTCAACCCCATTTCCTAAAATTCCATTTTATACCCTGAATGGGTAAGACTGAAAGAATTCTAGAATTCTCAGATTATCATTAACTTTTTTTTTTCTTAACATGAACTTCTTAAGACAGCTTCACAGTGGGTTAATAGACAGTATCAGCTCACGGCATCTCACCAGATATTCAGAATCAACACGAAGCAGGCTACCTTTAATTCTATCTTACTGTTGAAGAAAATGGACCTGAAGCTTTCAGGCTTGAAACTGCAAAGCAATAGACCAAGATCTGCAGGAGGTGGCAAGTCTGGGCTCTGTGGGACAAGAGCTTTTCTGTGCAGAGCAGAGCTCTTCTGTGATTTTATTGGGAATGTTGTCAGAGTACATCTTAAGAGTGTTTGGGTTACCTACTTCCCCAGTAGCCAAAGATTTGCTAGTGTGAGCTGTTTGGGGGGGGGGGGTCCATGGTGTTCTGAAAGAACCCTCTCTGAAAGAACCGTCTCTGGCTTAAAGGTCGGGGGATTTGAGGGTCCCCCCCTTTCCTGGGTGTAGATCAGTGCTATGCATATAGAAGGCTCTAGAAAGGTTGAGATGAATGAATGCATAATTCAATGATGAAAGCCAAGCTCTCCATTTTCTGGGCAAACCTGCCCCCCACCCCACTCCCCAGTGCACCATTCTGCTTCCTGTGCATTCTTTGACCCTGAAATTCTAAAACCAGTTTCCAGATCTTAACAAAACAGATCAGTGGCCTTTTGCTGAGCAGAATCAGGAAATGAAAGCTTGGGAGGAAGGAGATGCCCAGGTGGAGAAATCAAGGCAGAAACTTGCTGTGCACTGCTGTTGAAGGAGACCCAGCCAGAGGAGAGGAAGCATCCTTGGTTACTGCCCTGACTTGCAGATCTCTGGGGAGGAGATGTTCCAGCCAATCCAGTCCTTTTTTACCAGGGCTGTTGAACACGAGGGACTCTGGCCTCCAGCCAGAACTCCTGCTTCAGAACGGAGGACTGATAAGCAGAAAACGTGGCTGACTGGTGCAGAGCCTCTCCTGGATTTCATTTGTGACAAACTACTCTTTATAAACCCCAGAATTGTCCATCGTAGCTGGGGCGAGCAAAGCAACAGGGCTGAAAGGGAAAAAACAATTAGAAATACAATTACTGTTGTAAAAGCTGGTCATAAATATTTGAGTTCTCTCTCTGGAGAGGAGGGACAAGATGACAGCTCACAATTCCTTGTATTGACAAAAGAGGAAACAGTCCATGAAACTGGTCATTTGCCTGGGTGTTTTTATCTATCAGATCCAAGAGTGGGAACGAGGGAAGCATGAATGATTGGATTAGCTGGTTGGCCTCGATTCGATTTTGCAGTATCAGCAATGTGCAGTTGCTGCAGCCCTGCCTCGGACCCGGGCATGCACAGGGATACCCAGACATGCTCGTTCACAGGCTGGGAAGGAGACCCTTCCATGCCATTCAGCAGAGAGGGCCACAGACTCATAGACAAGAGGAGTGCTTCACCAAGGCTGGACACAGACAGAGGTGAGAGTCTGTCCCTCTCCAATGCTTGTCCTCATTGTTAGAGACTGACAGAGAAAAGCCATGGTGGGTAGCTCCACTGCACTGTCAAGGGCCCAGACCCTTTGCAATGCCCTTTGAGTTGATATTATTTGTGCCCCAGACTTTCCTTCCAAGAGTCCATTTGGCCGTGCCTTGGGTGGTCTTGGCTCTATCACAGGCTCAATGTGGCAGGGCCTGTTCATCTGGCAGTGCCAGTTCTCTAGTGCCTGCCTTCTCTGACTCCATCCTCCACAGCTCCAGGGCACCTCCATACTCTCTGGTGGGAGTGGGGTTGATGAACATGGCAGGGGATGGGCATGGGAACTGTGAGTGCCCTCTGATGCTCCGGACAGAAGCCCCCTCTGCAGACATATGCAACCACCTGGCACCTATGCCCACCAGCAGGAAGAGAGCTCCCCTTGCTGGGGCACTGTGCCAGCATGGCAGATGGGCATGTGTGTCAGCTGCCAAGGGACCTCAGAGAGGATCTAAATAGGTCTGCATTTTTGGAGGGCAGGACATTCTCTCCTTTCCCCCCTCTAACTAAATTCAGAACCACTAGATAAGACCATCTATTAAATATCACTTTGGTTTCCTGGGTTCATCTGACACTGCTCACCCCTGCGATATAACCTCTTACCTTTTACCTGTGAGGAGGATGAAAGATGTGTGGGACACACTGGCCTCTTTCAACCTTCCCACACACCTACATACATTCTGAACATGTATGCCCATCTCCTGAGAAATGCAGGACCCCTGAAACCTGCTTGCTGGGGCTTGTCTTACGTCTTCTTGACAAATGACTGTGGAGTTCGAGTTTGATTACTGGGAAGAGGTGGAAACCAACTGCCTCATGGGTAACTCTTGCTTTTCTGGCTAATAGAAGTTGCGGGACAAATTTATTCCATAATAACAAAATCTGCATCCAGCTTAATTCCAGCTCTGCCCTGAAGCAACTGAGAACAAATCTAACTTCCTTTCCCTTATGACAGCTCTTCAAATATTTGAAACCAATGCTCACATCCCTGAAGAGCCTTCGCATCTCCAGGCTAAGCATTGCCTGTCCTTTCAATTCCTATAGTCATGCTTTGAGTGGCATGGGATCCAAGTCACTTGTTAGTTGTGTCATTGTTAATTTTTCTTGGGGAGGGGGCCCTTTGCTGTGTTCAGACAGATCTGAGTTTGACTTACCTTCAGTGCAGTGGGGTTGACTAAATGGGAAGGAGGCTTGGTGGTCACAGTCTGGGCTGCCATCTACAGCAACTCAATTACACACACCTTAGGACTAAAGAGTATTATTACATGTTTAGGGTCTGTCCTTGTTCAAATAGGCATCATTATTTATATTCTGGAATTTTATTTTTTTTTAAAAATGGCACATAGTGGTGACTTCACTTCCTTTGGATCATGCAGTTAGTCTATGATAAAGCAAGTGTAGTAACCTATGGCTTTGGATTCTACATGATGTACTACTGTCCATGACCAGGACCCCAGCCTCTAAACTGGTCATTGTAAAGGCAAGTCATGTGCCTATGTAACTATATACCTGCAGGGCAAAGATAGTGGACATGAACTAACAACTGTGAGCAAGCTTACCTTGGGGGCGTAGCAATGGAGTTTATTGGTAAAGTGCTGGATTTGCACGTGTCAGGTTGGGTTTCAGCCTTAGCAACACACACACACACACACACACACACACACACACACACACACACACCATGGGGGCAGGAGAGAAGGGGCTTTTGTTCTTCCATCTTGATTGAATGGCTTTAAAGACACATTATGTTTCAGTATCACTGATGTGTCTGAAACACAAAATTGGTGCTGTATGATTTGGACTAGACCTTTGGTTTGGTTTCAATCCCATGGATGCTCCGAAATATGCTCAGAATATAGAATAATTCTGAACATGGGTGGCAGTGTGGTATCCAAAATCACAAACTGTGGGGGACTTGGCTGATTCCTGTTACAGCTTTGTTTCTTACTCCCCATTGACCCATTAGCAGATCTTGTTCGTTCTCCATTCCCGTGTCCATAAAATATGGATAGCACTTTTAAAATATATCTTACTATATATAATGTAAGTTACATTATATAGAACATAGGTTACTCTTCCAAAACCTAAGAACGTTTTCAATTTTAAAAATGTAGATAACATTTATAATCAGTAACATCAACTCTAGTTTTACAGTTATAAGTCATGTGACCATGCTCACAGTGAAGATTTAGGGTCTTTCCATCAATCTGCTACCCTACCTTGCTACTTGTTTCTTTAACAACGCTCTGCTCCGCTCTGCAGACCCTGGTAACCATGGATCTGTTTGCCTTTCACAGAATGTCTTCTAAATCGAATATATATGTAGTCTCTCAAGTCTGGCTCTTTTAACTTAGCGTAATCAGTTTGAGATTTATTCGTGTTGTTGAGTATGTCAGGATTTCGTTTATCTTTGGGTAGGATCCTACTTTATGATATACATGTTTTGCCCAACCTAGTTGTTTTCAGGCGATCATGAATATATGAGCTATCCGTATTTTACCGATGGAGGAATCAAGAATGAAGAGGATCTGCTAACTGCTCAGTGGTTAGTGAGAAGTAGAACTGTGACAGGAATCAGCAAGTACCCCAGAGTTTGTGATTGTAGACATCACACTGAAATCACTGCCTCTCATGTCCAGAATTACTCTATGTTCTGAGCATGTTTCTATAGACATGCAGGTTTTACCTGAACCTAAGTTCATTCCATGTGGTAAACACTTAGGCACACACACTGTTACATCATATGACACATATGAATTTAACTTTACAAGGATCTTCCAAGCTATGTCCCCAAATTGCACATCATTTTGCATTCTTTCTGCTGTGCAAAAGTTTCCAGTTGCCTCATAGGCAACCCAGAGCTTTGTTGTAGTTGACTATTACTTATTTTTAGTGTTTATTTATTCACATATTTTAAAGATTTATTTTTAGTTTTGTGTGTCTGTGCGTGAGTGTATGCACATGAGTGCAAGAGCCTGCAGAAGCCAGAAGAGGTATCAGATCCCTCAGAGCTGGAGCGACAGGCAGGTGTGAGCCGCCCATGTGAGTGCTGGAAACTGAACTGCAGGTCTTCTTCAAACACAGCAAGCACACGTCATCACTGAGCCATTTTTCTCGCCCCTGTTTTTTAATTTCAGCTGCACCGACTCTTGGGCACCATCTCTCACTGTAATCTGAATTCCTATTTGTTTGGGTCCTAGCGGTGCTGACCAGCTTCCATGTTTGCTATGTGTGTGGCTGCTTTGGTAAAGTGTTTCCTGTTCATGGTGTTGTTTTTGTTTTTTAAAGCCCAATTGCTTTATGAGTACTAAGCTTTAGGGATTATTCTTGTGTCCTGGATTCGAGTTCTTTGTTAGATGCTGATTTAGGAAATACTTCTTACCACTCCTTAAGTTATCTGCTAATTCTTCCAATCAGAGTTTGTTAAGAGGCTTTTCTAGGTGTTGACAAAATGCATTTTGTCATTTTTTTTCCTTTTAGAGGTTATGATTTTGGTGTGACATCTAAGAAATCTTTAACCTGGGATCATGAGGCTTTGTTTGTATTTTCTCCTACAGTACTAGCATCTCGGGGCTAGTACATGTTTAGGTTTGTGTATGTGGTATGGGGTGAGGTAGAGGCCCCTGCTGGCATTAGTACAGCTGAGCTTCTGTGTCTCCTACCTTGCTCCAGAACAGCTGTTCACGTCCACTGAAGACCTCTCACCTAATGTCTGTGATGCTAATATTTACATCCCTAGTTAGCTAGTCTGGCCTCTGCTGCCCTGGGCATTCGTCAACTCATATAGGATGGTGTCTTAGTCTTTAGGGCCACACCGTTCCCAGTCTGAGTGCCAGAGAAAAGCATGTTAGGAGCTGGAAGTGGCTTCATGAGAATCACTTCCGGGCCTTGATTGGGACAAGTCCAGTGAAAGATATGCTGGGGTTAGCTTCGTTGTATAAGACCTGTGGCTGGAGTTTTAAGAACTTATTGGTCACAGTAGATACTGGGTTGGAGACAGGATGGCACTTTCCTGGCTATGGGTGTGTCCATTAGAAGAGGGACCACTGATCTCAAACAGTGCTTCTGAGAGACACAGGGGTAAAATGGGTGAAAGTAGATGGTGGATGTTAGTGGAAGCAAACCATAGAGGCCCTAGTCACAGCCTGTTTGCATTCCCCCCTTTCCTGACTCTAAAGATCAATGCTGTTCTTACAGAACTTGGAAGATGGCAGTGGCCTCACTGTTTTCTCCACCAACTTGACATGTTGTCCCCTAAGTCCTAGTGTCCAGGGCCAGGGAATTGGAGGGAGGGATATAAAGAAAGAGGAGGTTTATGCTGGTGTGTAAGGAAAAGCTCCAAGATAGTGAAGAATGGGCTTAACACCATTATCAGAACAAATCTAGATGCCTACACTGGGGCACAGAGGAACTAGACTCATTAGAGACAGTAGCCTGAACGGTTATGTGGAAATTTTCTAGTGGGGGTTGGAATTATGTAGCTCCACAGACTTGAAGGAGTTAAGCTTGGTCAAGAAACTGAATCCATCTCTTTGCATCTGATAAGAATCTCATGTGAGATGCCTAGGGAGAAGAGCCCAGAAGAGGTGGCTCAGCTTTTTCTGGTTATTAACTCATGTATCCAGCTCTGTTTTGGCATTGGCTGAAGTACTGGTGCCTATGTTATCTATGAAGTGAAGTGGAAAGTAGCTAGTTGATGGGCAGAAGCAGGTTGAGGGCAGAATTGACAGGAGGCTAAAGACTGGGGAACCCGGGATGGAGTGGGTGGAAAGGTTAAGCATCCAAGAAATTTAGCCCTCCAGTGATTTCAGGTGCTGAGGGCACAGATTTCACAGTACATAGATTAGACTGTACTGCATTTTCTTGGCCGTATTTTAATATTTCTTTGGGCTACTGTTTCTCATCTACGAAATGGGAGCTAGAGCAGCCATCATCGCCAGTCATGTGGTGATCATTTAATGCTAGCCTTGTCTTCATACACATTTTCTCATTTAATACCCATAACACATCCTTAGCGTGTCTATTTTTCCAGGAGAAGTGAAGACTCAGTAAATTTAAGGATTGCACCCACTCTTGCCTAACCCTGAACAACTTCCTGAACAGAATGACTAACACAAAAGGAAGTCCCACCTCCCTCTTGTCTGTGTTGATTAATTCACTAATTGTGAGTTAAGGTTTTACTCTGTAGCTGGGAATGGCCTGGAACTCACTATGTAGCCTGTGATGGTCTCGAACTCATGACAATCCTCTTACCTCAGCCTCTCTAGTGAGTACTGACATGATTGTCATGCGCCACCACTTAGGATACCTTCCCTCTGTTTTGCTTATGGACATGGATGCAGATGTAAGCCTAGAGTAAGGCAACGGCCACAGTTACCATCACGGAACATGGCAACCAGCCCAGACTTGCAGGAGACTAGAGCCATTGGGCTCTCCATCCAGATATTTTCCTAAGTGGCCCAGAATTTAGATTACCTTTGTCTGGGTCTTCACGTTTTTTTTTTTTTTTGTTTTTTGTTTTTTTTTTAATTATTAAGGTAGAGAATCTGATGGAACGATTTCTCAGATTGATCTAGGTGTATGTCTTCTACTGTGTTATAATTCAGATTTTCTCATGGTGTCTTTAAATTCATGAAGAGATTTTGAGCAGGGTAAGGCTACCTGTGACAGATGTGGAGAGAACGAGAAGATGAGACGATTACAGTGCCAGGGATAGGAGTCTGCAGAACTTCGGTTCTCCTTTCAGTTCCGCCATATTCATAATTCTTAGCTCGAGGTGCATGTTGTCTTGGGGGCCTCCTGGCTCTGGCATGGCAGATGCCCTCCTTTGAAAATGTACTCTCTCTGTGCAGCACAGTCTAAGTAGTGGTAATTAAGTCATTAATGCACTTAACTTCTACACAACTCGTGCCAAACCGCCACGGTGGTAGCTTACCCTGATATGTATTATCCTGAGCAGTGACATGCGTATATTATAAACAAGTGGGAAAAGCAATCAGAAGAACCACAGGAACTCCATAGAAAATATGGAATAAGGCTGAGCCTGGGATGTAGGGCTTAAAGCAGGCCTACCATTTAGAATTTAAAATTCTGGTAGCAAACCTTGAAAACACAACTCAGCCAGTCTCAAAGTTCACAGTAGATATAAGAGGAGAAGAAGAAGAAAAAAAGAGGTATCTGGGAGATGGATAGAAGGAAAAAGGAAGAACAGAAAAGGAAGAGGACATGAAAGGAAAGACAGGAGGAAGAAGAGAGAATCCTGGAGGTGCTGAGGCATTGTCCAGCTTCCTCTGTTCCTCAGCTAGGAAAATTCTTTCCTGGGAACTTCCTAAAGATAGCACCTTATGGCGGATGCTGTTGTTCCCTACAGCTTCAAACCCTGTCCAACTTCATCTCAGACAAACAGCTGTGTGGAGACCACAGGGATGTATGGTCCAGTGGACAGCTCTCTGCTGACCTGGCTGAGTCCCAGAGCGGGTGTTAATCTTTGTATAGGGATGGATGAACCACATGCCCTTTGGGCTGTCTTTCATCTGTTTTGTTTTTCTCAGCTGGGTTTTTGATGGACACTGTGTGGCACAGACTTCTGGACCACATTCCCTGCCAAATACCTGAAGTGACATCCTTGGGTTGCCAATTAAATACAGACCCATATGCCTTACAAACACGCTCTGTTGAGCTCTGTCCACCCTGAGGTAGGGCTGTCATTTTTCTGTGAATACTGGCAGACCTCACAGGGACGGGGCTGGATCAGGAGTGTCCCTATCACTTCAGCTCAGTGGAGCTGGAGGACTTTGCAGGGTATTTGGTTCCTGCTAGCCTACAAGTGTCTGTCTTATAGACAGAGTGGCTGTTCTTGTACCTAGTAGAGGTCCCATCATTCCTGTGTGAGATTTTTTTGTCTATGGAATTTCCAAGTTTCCTTCAAGCTCAATATCACTAATCCCAGAAGAAAATGCTCTATTGGGGGAGGGCTGTTAAACACTAGAAAAGCCTTCCAGTAGAATGGTAAAATTGCCTGTTGTGAAGATGCAGAGACCCATGCTGGCTACGGTAAATTGGAACCCATCTGCCTGGAGGCAGGAGGCTCTACAGGATGGTCTAGAATGCTCTTTGGGATATGCCAGGTGGCCTATGTGGAGCCTGCTTACCCCTCTGTCTGGTGTGTAAGCTTAATTTGGCTGTAGTTGTGTGCTCCTGCGGATGTGCACATGACAGGCATGTCATGTGCAAACATGCCTGTGTAGACATGAATGGGGACATGCCTCAGCATTGATTTTCCTCGTCCCTAGCAGAAACTGTGGTGCCAGGAGCCCCTTATAGAGGCTTTCCTGGGAAATGTATTCGGCAGCACTGCATTCTTCTCATAAAAATACAATAAACAGCCCTGCAAGTGGTCGGCAAAGAAATAACTCCAATCCTGTGGTGTTCTTGGAAGGGCCTCTTCAAAGCAAAGCTGAGAAGACCAAACAGAAATCTTTGGAGTAATTAGGTTTCTGGAGTGCAGATACCTCTTAAATCTGAGCACAGAAAGGACCACATCAGCTGGGCTGAGCTCCTATGCCTGCTCTGCTGTTCCTCCTATCCCTAGTCAGAGGTTGTCCGCAAAGGGAAACCCCTTCTTGATACTTCCATAGGATTATTGGAAGATTTACTGGAGACCCACAGATTACTTGGAGACCCACCCTGACCCCATGAATACATTTATCCACCAGGTCTGTGAATGGATCAGTTGGTAGATTGCTTATCTAGTGCACACACACACACACAGCACTGCCTTCAATCCCTAGCACTGAGTGATCTGGGTATTGTGGTACACACCTGTAATCCCAGTACTGGGAAGGTAGAGGAAGGAGGATCAGAAGTTCAAGATCAACCTTGGCTACATAAGGAGTTTGAGGCCAGCCTGGGATATATGACATTGTGTCTTGAAGAATAAGATTAGAAAGGAGAGGAAGAGAAAAAGGAAGGAATAGGCATAGAAAAGAAGAGGAGAAGAGGAGGAAGAAGAAGAGGAAGAGGAAAAAGGAGAGGAGGAGGGGAGGAGAAGGAGAAAAGGAGGAAGAGGAGGAGAAGGAGAAAGAGGGGAGGAGGAGGAAAAGGAGGAGAAGGAGGAGAAGGGGAAGGGGAAGGAGAAGGAGAAGAGGAGGAGGAGGAGGAGGAGGAGGAGGAGGAGGAGGAGGAGGAGGAGGAGGAGGAGACAAGCAACCACAAATAGTGGGGCAACGGGATGAGAATCTGAGAGTCCTGAGACAATGGAACACAAATTTCCTTCTTGTAATTCCTTCCCTTTGCTTGCTTCTCCACCTGCCCCTTCCCTCACCCCTGACCATTCTGGGGACTCGAGAGAGGTGCAGAGTCTGGTGGAGTGAGTGAGGTGCACCAGAGAAATAATAGAAGACAGGGCAGCAGGTTTGCTTTCCCCTTTGAACCTTCCTGCTTGCTCTCTGGAGAAGAGAAGTGGAACTTCCTCAATTCCTCCGGATTCTTCATAGCCGCAGGCCCTGTTCCTCGGCTTTTCCCTCGGAGACTCGGTGGGGCACCTTGAGCTAAAAACTGATCCCTTTAAGGGCTGCCAGTGAGCTGGGTGAGGTGGCAGGAGTAAGGGAACACCAGCAACCAGGGAGTTCTGGAACTGCGGAGCACCCACACCTGCAGGGCATTTAGGGAAAGTAGATTAAGAAATCTTTTGCCAGATAAGAGAGGCCTGTAAAGAGGCCAGAGAAAGGAAAAACACGCCCCTTTGCCCTCAAGGGATTGTAATTACTAAGATATTGATTGGGATAATAAGTTTGCCAAAACTCCAGAGGGGGAGATATATTCCTCCGGGTATTTTGCTTTTGCGGCATTTGCTGAGTTCTCTTGTGAAGTCAGGTCAATTTGGAAGTCCAGGTCTGGCTCTGAAGTCTGCAAACAACCAGGATGTGGAGAAGCTGTTTCCTCCCTAGAGAAGGAAGCACAGTGCATCCTGGCTCACTGTGCTTCCCGGCTTTCCTGTGATCATTATTAGCTTGATCTTTGCTACTATTAATAACCCTTGGGGCCTGATGGGGTTAGTCTGAAGTCAGGAGAACTGGCCTCCTAGAAGAGTTAACAGGCTTTAGATTTCTCTTCATCAGTTTTCCATAAGTCTTCTCTGATTTCCCCTGAGCTATCTGCCCCTGTATTGAACATGTATGAACTCAGGTGAAATCTCACACACACACATACACACACACACACACACACACACACACACACTTGTATGTGTGCTACTTATAAACCAGCCCCACTGGTTTTTTCTTTTCTTTTTTTTTTTTTTTTCTAGAACCATACTCATCTCTACCTGGGACCTAAATTAGGGTGATTAAGAGTTCTGGTTTTGCAGATGGAGAAAACTGCACTCAAGACTTATTTGCTGGACGATCCTGAGCAAATCGTTTCTTCTCTTCCTCAGTGTCACAGAATGAGAATTTCTAGTCTGGTTGGTGATGAGAAGATGAAATAGGACAGTCCCTCCGACATTCTGCACGAATGATTGTGTTCTCAAAGCTTTCCCTCGTCAAAGCCAACAACCAAGGTTCTTTTCAAACTCCAGGCCTGAATCTGAGCTCGAGCCTGTCCCTTCTAGAACTGCCTTCTGAGCACCCAACCCCCACCCTCCACAACATCTTCATCTCTTCTAGTGCTTATCATAGTTTGCTCTGAGTTTTGATTTTGAACTTGAAGAGGGAAGAGATTCATCTTTTTCTTCTTTTGATGTGCTTTGCTCTAATTCTGGAAGTTAGCACTGCAATAGTAGGCATAGGATACTGTTTAATAATTTTTGTAGTTGATACCACTGAGCATTTATCATGTGCCCTTCTTTATCTGTACATTGTCATATTTAATCTTTATATAATCCTATGAAATAATATTATTGTCTTCTTATTAAGAGTTAAATATTTGGGTTCTTTGATGGCCTGAGGCTGTGCACCACATGCATGCCTGCTGAGAATGTTGGATCCCCTGAGCTGGAGTTACAGATGGTTGTGAGACACTGTGTGGGTGTAGAGAATTGACCCCCAGTTCCCTGGAAAAGCAGCCAGTGTTCTTACCCACTCAGACATCTCTCCATCCCCTTTATATGCTTTTGGTATGTGTGGAAACCAAGTCTCTAGAGAGAATTAATCATGTCCTAGACATACAGCTGATCAGTGGCCAAGTGTAGCCACAAATGGTGGGGTTTACCCAAAGCCCATGGTCTGTCTGTACCAGGTGCATCTCAGACTTTGCTATTTGTGACCTGTTTTACCTCAGAAAACTTTAAATAGCCTACAGTATATAGGCACACAAGCCAAGCATTTACTGATGGTAAACCATAACAAGAATTATTTTAAAGTTATTCTTTGGCATACATATACTTTTACCACTTATTAAAAATGAAGACAGATTTGCATCCTAATGAGACAGATTTGCTTGTTTGTCTAATGTATTCTGATCCGAGGGTACATTAATTTGGTGCATGCAAAGAATGATGGTAGGGAAAACATTAAAAGTCTTTGTTTTCTGTAATTAAACCTTATGTTTCTATAAGAACAGAAAAGGCTATACGTATCCTGAAAACTAAAAGCACAGCACACAATAGTCTGGCATCTGAGCCACGGGGCTTTCAGGTAACATCCTTTGGCATTGTGAGGTAGGGCAGCATGCAGTATGCAGACTGCACATGTTATCTGTTCAGAACCCAGGCTGCGGTGAAGTCACTTGAAGCTATATGGGTGATGGATCCAGAAACACCTTGGATCCATCATAGCTCTGAATTTCAAATACATTTTTAGCTGCTGTACATTCTGACATTCTTTCGATGCTGCCACATTTTTCACAACCCCAAATTTCATCAGACCTTCCCCATGATTCTACACAGGGTGCTGACTGACCCCCTGCAGTTTATAAATCTTCATCCCATCAAAGTACTCTAAACCCAGCACATCTTTCACTGGATGAATCCCAACCCTCAGGCAGGCTGTACAATAAGCGACTTCCAGTTCTTAGCACGTTTTGGTGACATAGCAACTGAGTAGCTTGGAAAGATTGCAGCTCCCTCTTGCTTGAGTGGAAGAAATGCCCAGGGCAGCTGAGGCCAGCCTAGTTAAGCAGAGATGTAAATATTAGCACAGATACTATGTGAAAGGTCTTTAAAGACTAGCCAGGGTCTGGCCAAGGGGTGGGTAGAGGATCCAAGAAGTCTTGCAGCAGTTGGAGTATCAGAGGCACCTCAAGGGACATGGTGAGACATGCCAGGATGTCTTGTCTGTCAAGGAAGGCCTTCCCAAGTACGCCCAGGCAGACAGAAGGCAGGGAGACAGGAGACAGTTGGGTTGAATAGAAGAAAATGCTATTGGGAACTGAGGCTGAATAAATAGTAGAGAATTGGAGAATTGGCGTTGGTGTTGCCAAAGCCTGGGGAAGCACAGTGAAAGGACACACCAAAATAAATGACTGATAATGTGAATAATTCATAACAATAAGAACAATGGTTGACTGTGTGTTTATCACAAGCCTAGTAGGAAATACCTATTCCTAGCCACATAGAACTCATCATCTTAGAGTTCAAAGTCTTACTCCTTCTTAATACTTGACTGTTGACATCCACACGGGCTTCCAACCCCTTATGTTCTTTCAGCAAGCACTTATCTCATACTTACTGTGTATATGACACTGGAAAGGGTGGATCCAACCTGAACAGATTTTTACTGTGGTCTTGGCCAAGATTCATTTATGAGGGTGACACAGTAGGGTTGTGGTGTTATACAGGTGCACACAGGAGGGAGGTTATGGATGAGAGGCAGTAAGTGGAGGACTGTGTTAAAGGTAGGAGGCTTAGATAGGTGGGGGCAAGAGAAGAACATACTGAACAGAGATGATGGATTCATGACAATTTAACTGTTCAAAGCTAAATAGAGACCCCTGTAGATGTCTAGAATGGGCTCTTTGGGGAGATGCAACAGGCTAAGCCTAAAATATGTGCTGGGGCAAGATGACAAAAAGCCTTTAAAAGACTTAGAAGAACATGAATGGCCTGGCAAGGGGAAGATGGAGGGCCCACAGATTCCTGCGTAGCCACGGCTCACTTATTTATCCAGTGTTTGTTATATGGTGGGTATGGAATGTGGTACCAAGACTAATGATGAGCAACCTAGAACTGGTGCCTACTTCCTGAATAGGTTAACCCTTGCTCCAGTTATTTTCTTGTTATAATTGCTGATAGCATCTGGTTTTACTCTAAAACGTGTCCCTGGCATGGGGGTTGTAGATAGAGTGCTTGCTTAGTATGCAAAAAGTCATGGTTACCATCCCCAGAGCTGTACCAAATCTAAGCATGGTGGTGCCAGCCTACCATCCCAGCAGTCAGCAGGAGGATGAGAATTTCAAAGTCACCCTTGGCTACATAAGGTGTTAAAAGGCCAGCCTGAGCTACATGAGATGTGGTCCTATTTATACACTATGTTAAATAGTCATGCTGTTTTTCAGTCGCATTCAGAAAAAGGCCACTCATCAAACACTGATGGTATAAGTTCACGTTGGTGGGTGCTAAGAAGCAGAAGCAGGAAGTGCTAGCGAAGCACACACTGGAGAGAGGCCCCAGACTCCTAAGGTATTTACACTGCTCTTCAGTCATTATTAAGACACACGTTTCCAAGTCGGAGCTCAGAGCTCAGCTTTAGAAGTCAAAGGATTTTTGTATTTGTCAACGGGTTATGTCATTCTTTTTTCATGCCTTCTAGTTATTAGTAATACGAGTTGGGGGAAAAGGTGATCCTCTTCAGTTGCATTTCACGACATCTGTGAATACTCCCAGCTGTACTTTCTCATCAGAGTGGAAAGGGCAAGGCCAGTATGTCAGGTGGAGGGAGTGCTCCATCCTGACTCTGCCTTGTCCTAACTGCCTGATGTAGATGAGTCACTTCCAGCTGGGCTGCACCTCTTTCATCTTTAAGTGGAAATGGTTACAATGACATGGCAATTCTGAACATTGCAAATGATGTGAGTCTAGCAACTAGCACAGTACTATGCATTCAAAAATAGAACTCATTCGTGTACACCTATGACCCAGGGCGATTGTCTAAGAATGGGCATTGCAACTGGTGAGAAATGGCTTCTGATGGGAAGTTCAGCGAGACTAGGCATAGAATGGAGAGCAGGAGACAATGAAGGAAAGGCAAAGGGCTGATGCTCTTCAACCACTGAAAGGAAACTGGATTGGAAACGAATACCCTTGTTGGTTCAACTTCATGGCCCTTAAAATCCAGAGCTGGATGGAGACAGGAGTGATGGCTCAAATGGTGAGTGTTTGCCAAGCATGGGACCAGAATTTGGATCTCTAATGTCTACACCAAAAGATGATATATTGGTGTGTGGCTGTAGTCCTAGAACCGGGGAAACAGAGTCAGGAGCATTCCTGGAGTCCACTGGCCAGCCAGTCTAGCTGAATTGGTGAGTTTTCCCAGTAATGGGAAACAGATGGAGCAAGAAGGTTGATGTGGACATCTGACCTTCATACATACATGTGTACATTATAAAGGCACAATATACACACATGTTTGAGTTCAGGAACTAGAATCGGTAAGCATGGTGTGACCAGGCTGGGTAGAAATGTGTCATTGAATAGGGGAACAGGGATGGTGCAGTAGGTAAAGTACTTGATTTTTCGAACCTGGATTCAGATTCTTAGAACCCAAAAGCCAAAGACAGACACTGAAAGACATGCATCTACAATCCCTGTATTTCTACAGAAAGATGGGAGTCAGAGATCAGAGAATTCAGAAGCTAGAAGACCATGTACCCTATCGTGAGAGACCCCCATCTCAAACAAGGACCAATGTCTGAAGTTATCCTCTGACCTGCACAGCTATGCCATGAGACATGCATGCCCACATGGACATAGATACATTCTCTTTCTCTCTCACACACACACACAAGAATTCACTTTACACTATCCTACCTTCTGTCTTCTTCCTCACTCCTCTGATTTGTAAATACCTTTCTCTGTGAGCAGAGGGTAGATCCTCATAGTAGTGAGAAAAGTAGATAGTTTACCCTGCACCCCAAGAAGATGTAGACAGAGCAGGGTAGCTGGAGATGAAGACAAAAAAGGAGCCTCGGGACTGCCTGGGAGGGTGAGGCTGGGGACTATCACTGCAGTCCAGTTGGTATTTCTGAGCTGACATGTTTGACCACCTCTACACATATTTAGCTGGTCTGTTGACTGGTACAGACCTGGCATGCCCAATTCACATTCTTCCTGACTTAGCAGGGGTGTTCTGCCTTATGCTGGTAATGTACTGCTAGCCTTGAAGTCATTGGATACTTCCCCCTGCCACCTACAGCTTCCTTTAGGATTCAGACTTTGCTTTTGTGTCTCTGGTCTGGGAGTAGGTGTCTATTCTAAAATTTTCTCTCACCTGAGATTGCTCCAATGCATGTGTCTTTTGCAGACATTGTTTTACAAGGAAGGAGCCAGCCCTGAGGTCTGGTGCAGAGCTCACACAAAGTGCCAGAAGCCAGGGCCCAGGAAGTTGCTGTTTTTCTTCCCGCCTATCAAATTCCCCCTCAGTGAGGGAAGAGGCAGGAGACCACACCTGTGTTTGTGATATCCTAGGCATGCTGAGATCTGCAAATATGTCATTAGCCCACCAGGTCGGCACAGAACATCTGCTTCCAAAGGTGAATTAACACAGGTAGGATCCTACTTAGGGATGGGCAGTGTTCCAAACATTTGCTCATAAGTTACTTTTATGAATGGGGAATGTTTTCTACATTGCAGAAGCATTGATGTGGGTGGGAGTTTCCCCCCGGGAACTCAAGTCTATTCAATCTACATGTAACTAGCTGAACGTTGGATCACTTTAATCAGACACCCAAGAGCTACCTATGACATTAGTTAGGGGAGAACATAGGTGGTGTTAACTGTGTATTGAGACCACAGTTTCTTCCTCATCTACATAGTTCTCTTGACAGTGGCTTGTGAAACAAAAAACAAAAAATAAGGTTTTGTGGGAGGGAAGGGGGTGAAGAAGAGGGTAATAAGGGGGTCAGATATTTCTGAATAGCTATAAAACAATATGTAAAGAGAAGTTAAGTTTTAAACATATAAATGTAGGCTCACCTTATTGTTTCCATCTGTGTCTCTTGTGTTTTCATGATTGTGAAGAATTCTGTGAGATTCTGTGAGAACAAGTGGAAGGGATTAACTATTGGCTTCTGCTCATGGTTTAAGGAGTTTTCAATGGACTCGCCCTACTCCTTTGCTGTGGGCCTGTGGTACAGCACAGCAAGGAGATGGGTGGAATTACATTGCTTACTTCACGGCAGTGTGGAAGCAGAGAAACCACAGAAAGGAAGGGATGGGAGATAAGATTTGTCTTTCAAAGGCATTTTCCCAAAACCTAATTCCTCCAAGGTCGCATCTTCCAACATTTCCATGAGTTCTCAATAAGTTTTGAATCCATCAGTGGATTAGTCTATCCTGAAAGCTTTGATTCCTCAATCCCCACTTGGCACACTGCTTGAATAGGGGACAGAACCTTCAATACACGAGCCTTATGAAAGACGCTGCCTATTTAAGCTCCAAGAGTATTGTCAAGTAATCCTGCAAGATAAAGGGTTCTAGCTTTGTCCAAGAGAAACGTGGTCTGAGACTTAGAGGTGTCAAATGGATTTTCCAGGATCGCACAGTGTACTGGCTGGTTTTGTGTCAACTTGACACAGGCTGGAGTTATCACATTGAAAGAAGCTTCAGGTGAGGAAATGCCTCCATGAGATCCAGCTGTAAGGCATTTTCTCAATTAGTGATTAAGTGGAGAAGGCCCATGGTGGGTAGTGCCATCCCTGGGCTGGTAGTCTTGGGTTCTGTAAGAAAGCAAGCTGAGCAAGCCAGGGGAAGCAAGCCAGTGAGTAACATCTCTCCATGGCCTCTGCATCAGCTCCTGTTTCTTGACCTGCTTGAGTTCTGGTCCTGACTTCCTTTGGTGATGAACAGCAATGTGGAAGGTGTAAGCTGAATAAACCCTTACCTCCCCAACTTGCTTTTTGGTCATGATGCTTGTGCAGGAATAGAAACCTTGACTGAGACATACAGGAAAGTATTACTCCTCTCAGAATGTCACGTAGCTCATTCTTATAGACCTGTGGCCTACTTATAAACCATCTCCTCTCTAGTGGTGGTCTTCTAGACTAACCTCCTCTCTCCAGGTTGGAGAGAAGAAAGATGATAGAGAAAGTTGTGGGGACCAACTGGGCAAAAGGCCTGGAGGTGGAGTGGATACAATTTTGGGGTTTACGTTGGCATTTTATCCCCAAATGGCTCACCTCAGATGAGAGAGCTACTATTCTCTATAGATACCATAATCCTGAGAAAGACACCAGGGAGTTCCTGCTGCTGTTAGAGGGCCAGACAAAGGTTTGAAGACCATGGCAGGTCTTGCAGATTGCCAAGGTTTAAGAATAAATGGCCACTTTCCTCCTTGGTGATTTCCCAAGGCCACTGAGGCCTGACAATTCTGGCAGGGAAACCAAATTTAAATGAGTCCCTTTTCCAGTCTGCCCAGGGGGTAGCATTAGTCAGAGAGCTAAAGACCTCTCCTTCCTGTTTCCTGCATTTAGAATATGGTGTGGGGAGGTGCAGAAAGAAACATAGCCATCATTTCAAAGGCATTTTGCATCTGCTTGGGACAAAACAAACAAATGCTCCTGGCACCAGCCTGGAGCAACCCATGCAGAAATTTAGAAGCAGTATGGGTGGACTCAGCTACAAAGTAGCTGTAGTCCTTAAACCTGTGAGTGGATCCTCTGGAGAAGGATGCTTCTGAGAAATGTTACAGACTGGGACAACTCAGAAGTATTCCCACAGTTGGTGCAACTACTAAGTTCTTCTCAGGTTGGGAATTTGGGACTGGGATGGTGGTGGTGAATATCTGGCTGAGGTTTCTAGCTATGGAATGGAAGATCCCAGATGAGGATCATTTCTCGCTGTGTGTTCAGTTGCTTTTATGCTTATATCATCAGGGCTAGAAAGCGGAAACTGAAAAATATGTTGGAGGGAAGGATCCAGGTTGGAGAGAAGAAAGATAGATGATAGAGAAAGTTGTGGGGACCAACTGGGCAAAAGGCCTGGAGGTCAAGTGGATACAATTTTGGGGTTTACGTTGGCAATAAGGGCAATGTATGAGAGGCTGCTGTGCTGTATGAGGCCTGGGGATCAGTTGATACTATTAAAAGGAAGGGGTTACTTGAGCTTGCCAAGATGTTGCATCTGATAAGGGAACTTGCTGCCAAACCTGATGGCCTGAGTTCAATCTCGGGACCCACATGGTAGAAAGAAAACTAGTTCCTGAGAAGTTGTCCTTGACCTCTACCCTTGAGCTCTGGCGTGCACAGTTGTGCACATAAATAGACACATGCTACTAAAGGATTTTCCAAGGGTTAATCTTCCAGCCTTCCTCTTGGTATCACCTCCTAGGGCATCTAACGCCTGGTATTCACCCAGTGTGGTGATCTGGGGCAAGAACTCAACGTTTTCTCTGCAATGGAAGACAAAATAAAGTCTCAAACCCAGTAGACCTTGCAGGGGGGTCTCTTAGTAGCCAGATCAGAAATTATGACTTTTGGTGCAGAGTTGAATTTGAATTGGCCAAGAAGCAGATATTCTTTCCCTATACCCAGCAGTCTTGGGAAGGACAGCTCCTTAAAGAAGCAGCCTTGTCTCTTGGGATGCTGAGGAGGCCAGAATGGAAGCAGAGGGGTGAGCAGCCTGCTGGGGAGGCCAGGAAGACACAAGGATTGGGGCTGGTGCTCTGCTTGCTGCCATCGGTTTGTTGGTATTATAGGGTCATGGCTCTGCCACCAAGGGGGGCAAGTGAGGTTCAAGAAGGTCAAATTGTAAACAGAATGGAGTGAAATTAATCAATCTGTGCTGACCTAAGAGACAGGAGAACAGCCTGCTGATAGAGACCTACAAAAGACTCACACAAGTGCAGGGTTGCTGGGGATGGTGGCCAGGAAGCTTTGCCTATCTGCACAGCCAGACTTGGTCAGGAATGAGCAGGTGCTGTCAAGGAGTGACCAGTATAAGGTGAGCTGGCAGGGAAGCCTTTCCCCTGCAGTACTAAGGCCCTGTGAGGCTAACGTTGAAGCATCTCCTGGAGTGAGCCTGCTTATTCTAACTATGGTCTAGGGCCCCGGAGAGGAAAGAAGCACATTTATTTGCTCAGGTTGTCTTTCTTGGGTTGTGTTTGTAGTAAAATAGGTGAGAGACCTACAGAAAACTGTAAATCTCGTGTGTAGCTATGCTACTGAAGGGAACCGCCGTAGATACTCCAGGAATTGCCACCAGCCCATTTCTTCTATGTGTGTACATTCTAATACAAGATTCATGTTTTGTCATGCTTATATGTGATGGTCTCATTTCACCTAAGAGTATAGTATGAGCCTACTTTTACCCTTCAATGTATTTCTACAGCATCTTTAAACAGGAGTCTCGTACTCTTCAGTTCTATGGGTGTCTGTCTGTGCACATCGAAGTGATTTTCTATTGCATATTTTGATCAGTTGCAAATTTGGACCATTAATGTGGCCATTGTATCCAGACATCGTTGTTTAATAATAATCTCTAAAAACAGTTTAAATTGTTTTATTAATGTGTTTTTGTTCTTCCTTTATTTCTTTCCTTCTTTATTTTTTCTTTTCTTTCTTTTTGAGAAAAGGGTCTTGCTAAGTGTCTTAGTTAGGGTTTCTATCACAGTGAAGAGACACCATGACCACGGCAACTCTTATAAAGGAAAACAATTTAATTGGGTCCTGCTTACAGTTTCAGAGGTTCAGTCCATTGTCATCATGATGAAAAGCATGGCAGTGTGCAGGTAGATGTGGGGTTGGAGGAGCTGGGAGTTCTACATCTTGATCCTCAGGCAGCAGAAGAAGATGGTGTGCCACAGTGGACTTGAGCACAGGAGACCTCAAAGCCCACCCCAGTGACACACTTTCTCTAACAAGGCCACACCTCCTAATACTACTCCCTATGGGCCAAGCATTCACGCACATAAGGTTATGGGATACCATTCTAGGCTATCTCAGAATTCACAGTTCTTCCTGTCTTAGCCTCTGAGTGCTGAGACTCTACGAATCCACCACCCCCCTTAGCATTTTAAGGTACTTTCTTAGATATGGAACCATTGTTCTATGGGTTCTTGCTGCACACTGGTCAAATCCCTCCCCCAACTTTCTTCTGCATTTCATTTGCCCTGCTGCCAGAATGCTAGGCTAATGTACACCTCTGTTAATCAGTGACTTCATCCGTCCTACACTTTTGCCAATGCTGTGTTATATATTCTTTCAAGGCAGGAAGACCGCCTTATCGGATTTAGGCTCAGCTCTCTGACGACATAAACTTCAAACACGGAGGCTAATTTATTTGTGTATATTGAAAGGGCTTAGTAGATTCACCCATAGGGAGAGCCAGAGCCTGGACAAAGAAAGTTGAATTTGATCCGGCAGCCATAGATACCAGGCAGGGCGAGAGGGACCTATGTGGTAGAAGGTGTTTACTTCATCATTTTCCAGAACTCAGCATAGCAAGCTGCCAGGCAAAACCCCTCCTCCCAGAGCTCTTGCTTAGGAATGCTTCCTGGCTGATCAGGAAATGAGAGAACAAAGTGAGACCACACAAAGGCAGGCTTAGTGCAGTGGAAGGCCAGCCATGTGCAAAGTCCCTGACGCTAAGCAGAAATGAAAACCTTAATGGCGAGACACCCAAAGAAAATGTATTCCATATGCACCGCTTGCCGCCGCCGACGGAAGAATGCAAATGTAGTTGGGGATTATCCAGAAGGAACAGGCACATGCTATCAGACACTTGGGGCTGGCTTTCCACATCTTGGTGCTAGTTTTGGCTGAAGGTGCTGGAGGCATTGAGTATGACCTTGCCTGGAATTCAGAATGAGATGGACTTACCCACAGTACAGCCATTTAAAATAATGGTAAGAGCCACACTGCATTGATCAAAGACCTCTAGGGCTGAAGGTCTACTAACCATGCGATGAAGTAAGCACCATGCTGTCCCTACTTCTCCTCAAGGAGATAATGGATGTGTTGTGAGATTTAATAAAATGTCTGCTTATTCGGACCAGGAGATCTAGTTCTTACATCAGTCCCGTCTGGTCCAGGACCTGCATTTTCTCCACACCAATGTCTCTGTGGGGCCTGATGTCCCGATCTTTGGAGGCTGAGAAAGAGGTGAGGAATACTTAAAATCCCGGGGCCTGAATGACCCAGCTGTCCAGCGGTCATACTGAAGTCAGCTACCCTGGCTGGTAGACTTCTTACACTGTTCATTGTATGCTTCCACAGTCTTGGTGACACAGCCAGCAAACAAGTGAGGCTGGCTCAGGGTGAAAAAATGGCCACCAGGGCTCGCTATGCTCCTCCTTGTGGCTGGTGATCTTAATCTTTTTTGGATAGGACATTCCCAGAAATCATACTGTTGGTCGTGGGTGGATGGTGATGTAACCCTTATTTTCTCTGCCATGGAAGTCAGATAACAAGGTCTTGGGAGGTAACGTCTCAAAGATACAGCACAGCTTCTATCAGAGTGTCCATGAGACTCCTGGTTATGGCTAGCATCAACCTTCCTTCCTTCCTTCCTTCCTTCCTTCCTTCCTTCCTTCCTTCCTTCCTTCCTCCTTCCTTCTTCCCTTTCTTCCTCCCTCCCTCTCTCTTCCTCCTTCCTTCCTTCCTTCCTTCCTTCCTTTCTTTCTTTCTTTCTTTCTTTCTTTCTTTCTTTCTTTCTTTCTTTCTTTCTTTCTTTCTTTCTTTCTTTCTTTCTTTCTTTCTTTCTTTCTTTCTTTGTGCATGTGTATGCTTGTAAGCCTCAGGTGGGGGTGGGTATTATTCCTCAGGAGTCATCCACCTTGGTTTCTTTCTTTGTTTGTTTTTTATTCTTGTTATTTTTATTATTTTATTTTATTTTAGTTTAGTTTAGTTTTTTTTGAGACAGGGTTTCTCTGTGTAGCCCTGGCTGTCCTGGAACTCACTCTGTAGACCAGGCTGACCTCGAACTCAGAAATCCACCTGCCTCTGCCTCCCAAGTGCTGCGATTAAATGCATGCGCCACCACCGCCCGGCTGTTATTCTTATTTTGATCTCTCATAAATATCTGGGGTTCACTGGTAAGGCTAGGCCGGCTGGTCAGCATGCCTTAAGCACAGTCCAGCCTTCCAGTGCTAGGGCCACAGTTCATGCTGCCATCCCCAGCTCTTCCAACTTCAAGGCTAGGGACTGAATTAGGGTCCCTATCCGAGTGTAACAAGAGTGTTACTGATGGAGCTATCTCCCTGTCCTGTTTTTTCCATTTTTGAATATTTTGTTTTAATTTTCAGGTTTGCATACACAGTAATGGATTTCATTAAGCCCTCTTCCTACATGTGCATCCTTTTCTGGTCTCCTGGAGATGTTTGGCTTGCCTTTAAGGAGGTGACAGGGTTGTGGGGAGGAAGAAGAAGGAACACAGAAGGGAAGAAATTTATCCAGCATCTCTGGGCAACCTAGAAAGTTGACAGCACCCAGGCAAACCCTCACTTCCCCTCTTGTTAGCGTCTCCTCAAGTCCCTTACTTTCTCCCACTGAAACAGGCATTTTGCTGACCACGGAGAATCTTACTGCTGACTTGCTGTTTTGCTGGAAAAACACTGGACAGACAAGAATAGGATTTTTTTTTTCTATTTAAAAAACAAAACAAGACAAAAACCGGAGGCACAAAGCTTTTAACTTAAGTGCTGGGATTGACTGCTCCGAGCAAAATGGAGAAGGACTACCTAAGAAACTCCAGCTTCTCTAGTCTGGGGACTAGAAAGTGATTCATCTCGATCTGTCCCCAGACTCTGAGGCTCCAAGGGCATGGCATGCAAGGAGGGTGATGATGCAGCTTTTACTGAGTCCATTTATGTGGGAGGTGTGAGTGTGATTAAGTGCTGGGTGACCATTCCACTTAGTTCTCTGGACATTGGAGTACCATGCCCATTTTGTAGATGGGAACACTAAAACTTAATGAGATGTGGTACATATATGAGACCACACACTTCACAAGGGACAGGTAGAGCTGGGGCTCACTCCAGATCAGGGTCCATATTCTCCACCTCTACTGTCCATCATCCCAATTCTCATGGATCAAAGGCTTATTGCTTGCTGAGATGCAGCACCGAGGAAGTCGGGGCAGGTGGTTCAGGAACATTCAAGGTCATTCGTCTTTTTCTATGTATTGAATTTGGGGTAGCTTACACTAACTCAATGAATAAAATAAAAAATTTAAAGGCTGTATGCTCCAGGGAGGGAATATATATATATGAATATGATATATGAATATATGATAATATATACCCTTTCATTAAGAATTGCAAATAAATGCTGATGACAGGGCCTCTGGGAGTGTTTCCAAGTCAGCCTTGTATGATTACAAAGGATCAATAGGACCAAACCAAATGGCCTGTTTATTTTCTAGCCTGTCCCTGAGTAAGAAGAAGCAGGCTAGAGAGAGATCTGTGGTCAAAGGTATGGGCTTGCCTGCTACCACTCCCTGCTACAGCCATTCTTTGTTCTTAAAACAAAAACAAAAACAACCCCCCCCCAAAAAAAAAACAGTCTCAAGGGAGGTTCCTCAGTGGAGACAGCACCCCACCCCACCCCACCCCCATTAGCCTGTAAGTAGAGTTGAGAGGAAAAATCCTTACTTGGCTGATGGAAGAAGAACCATGAAAACACACTGGGCTTTAGAAAGGTAAATATCCATGTGGTTAGATGGATGAGGATGGTGGAGAGATGCCAGGGGAAGCCTGGATGTGAGAATTGGGCAGACAGAGAAGGCTGTGGAGGACACAGAGAGTGGAGGAACAGATGAGACAAAAAGCCACAGGCCTGGAGGGAAGAGAAGCTTTGGAGTGGCCGAGCCTGACTCACATTCAGTGGGAATGGGGGATCCCTCTGCACCGGGGATAAGGAGATCATCACCACCTCAGTAGCCCTGGGTGTGTAACACAGAAGAATGCTTGCAAGCGTGCTCGCTCAAAAGCTTCCTGGAGTAGACATGACTCCTGCCAGGGAGTGAGTTTCCTCCTCACTTGGGAATCTGTTAGGAAAACACAGTCTTAGGTCCTTCCGAAGACCCCCTGAGTCAACAGCTCTGGTCCTAGGCCAACATTTTGCTTCTACAAACCCTTAGACAGTTTGAGTGCATGCCATGGTTTAAGAACCACCAAAACAGAGGACTGGGGAGTCAAATCAAGGAGAGGGGGGTCAAATCAAGATGGTGGAGAATTCTAGAGTCTAGCTTACTTATAATGGTGAGGAGATAAAAAGACAAAGGACTCAGATTTTGTTCTAATGTGAAGAGATCATAATATACAGAGTCTGGAGGTCTACCAGATGGCCTAAAATCCTGGATGGGACAAGGCAGAATGTGTAGGAAGCAAGAACAGTTTACCTGAGATCCAGTGAGCCAGCCCAAGCACTAAACATCTAGTGAAAGGGTTTATGAATGCTGTTGATGGCACTGGAGCTCTGGGCATGACAGAGAGTGGGGAGTCAATGGACTTGGACATAGATCCCTTCTCCCCATCCCCTTCTCACCAAGCAAATTCTACAGAGGCTAACATGTGCAGAGTATCTTCTAGTTGTCAAGCTCTTAGCAGGTAAGCTTGGGCACCATGCAGAATGTCCAAGCATGGAGTGATACACCATAAACACAAATCTACACTGTTTACCCATGAGAGACTCTGAGTCTGCTGGAGGTGAGGTGCTTTATTTACTGCTTGAGCCTAGAAAGAGATGGAGGGACTGAGAGCTGAACCCTGGCACTTTGACTGTCTTTCTTGAGCTGATAAATGCCCAGACAACCTAACACAGGCAGACTCTGAACACCCCACTCTCAGCCATTCTCAGCAGCGGAGGGCCTGGGCTCCAGGTATTACACACCTACAGACTCTTGTCTGTACAAACACCTTAAAATCATCTCAGGAAACTTCTGCAAATGTAAAAATAACCATTAAGGTGCTTATAGTTTTGAAAATGTTCAATTCGGGCCTTTTTAATGCAGATTCAAATCTGCTCTGGGGATCTGCTTGAAGAAAAAGCACTTTGTATAACTTTCCATTTGGCTTAGCACACGGACCACCTGCAGGCCTCTTAGGGGACCACACTTGGAGACCCACTGTGTTAGCAGCCAGCCTGGGTAGACAGAAATAGCTGCTGTTCTTCTCACTGCTTCGGGAGGAGCTGGCTAATGAATTGAAGGGGGATTAAAACACCCTACACCCAGTTGAAAGCAATCTCCATTAGTGTAGCACGCGCAACACAACCATGAATTATTGTGTTGATTGGAGGAGACAAGCCATAAATTTCTCCTATTAAACTCCTTGACTCAGAATATCAGGCAGAGACTAATGACTTAAAAATAATACATGCAAATGTCACCGGCATACAGATGACCTGGGTTCTGGTCCCAGCAGAGGAAATCAAACTTATGACTTAGAGCAGAGAATACATTTAGCAACTGGGGCAGAATGCATAGCCCCTGTGTAGATAACAGGAATATTTTTTATGTTTTCTCAAAGAGTGGGAACTCTAAGAGATGTGAGGGTGGGTGAGGAAAAGGACATCAAGAACCTACCTGCCTCCAGTAAAGAACACTGATGTTGTCTGCTCTGGATTCATGAGTCTGGATTCATGTCTGCTCAAACCTTCATGAAAGTTTTCCCTACGCAAACCCAGGGATGACGGGTTTGTGAGCCCAAAATCTCCCCATTGCCTGGTGCCTAAATACTTCTCCTTTGTCTTTCTGCATTGGCAGCTGAGAGTAATTGCTTCCACTTGACCTATCCAGATCCTTTCCCAGCATCAAACTCTAGAGAGGCCTTCTTTCCAACTCAGCCTCCAGCCAATCCACTGGCACAATTCCTCCTGTGTGGAGCCATGTTGACTCCAGAATCCTGTCAGGTGTGCCTTTGTGGAAACGAAAGCTGAGTATTGGTAGAGCTACCTATTCTCTTCGACAGCATAGACTTTATTTTCCTGGTAGGAATCCTGACTGTTTTTTAAGTCTCTTTTGGCTCTCTCCCATACCTTCCTCAGCATCTGAGATCCCTACTGCCCCTAGTGACTCATGTAGGATCTACATTGAATCCATCAGTGAGGGAGGGCCCCTGGTTATCCTTGGCACTACCTGCTAGAGATAGGAATGGACAAAGGGACTTTGGGTTCAGGGTAGAGAGAAAAGCAATTCTTTGTAGTCACTCCTGTATGAATGACATCTGGCTCTTGGAGGATGGGGTCCTGTTTCCTGGATCATTCTTTTGCCATTTGTCATGCTACTGGAGTCATTCCATCCCAGAACACCCTCCAGAGTGCAGTACCAAGTTTACTTTAGAGGACAACCATCAAATGGCAGGATGTCAGCGGAAACTCACCATGGTTTATACTTACCTAGGTTTATGCCAATGCCCTCAGGATGAAGCTGGGTTCTCCAATGGTCCAACACCCATCTCCAAGGGACCCGGGCCCGAATCCTGACCCAGAAAAAGACATTCCTACTCCATAAGCCCTGCTGCTCCGAGGCCTCATGCTGGAGAGCAGAGCATCAAACACAGTCCGGGAGGTGCTGGAGGGATCATTGCTTCTCTTTCCTTCCTCTCCACTCCCTCCCCAATTTTTATTATTATTTTTTTATTAACAAGGATGAAAGTAAATGTGAACTCGAAACAATAAGGCATGGAAAATCACAGAAATAACTTAATTAAGTTTTTAAAGATTTCCATGCTTGAATAAATTAGCCTTCCTGCAAATGTCACAACATTCAGAAAAAAAAATTGTAATCAATGGAGCACAATGCTCCCCTGCTCTTTATTTAAACGAAGGCTCCATTGGTGCGGTTCCTTTTCCCCCTGCTCCTCCCCAGCAGCTGTGGTTCCTTGGCCCCCTGGCTTCAGGCAAGGGCACCAGATTCTCGAATCAGCATATTCCATACTGGCTGCTGGGAAAGAAAAAAAGATGGAGGATGGGGGGGTGGGGCCGAGAGGAGCTGGCAGAGAGACTTTCCTTGGTATATGTTTGTCATAGTCCTGGCTATCCTGATGTTAGTTAGCTATCTCCAGAAGGTAGCAAAGGCAAATCCCTCTTTAGAGTTTGAGAGTGTCTCCTAGACTCAGGAAGATCTAAGCCTCAGAGCCAAAGAGGGAGAGTGATGAAAATTAGAAACAGCTCTGAAAGGCCAGGGGGTAAGGACTGGTCACCGGTCGTATTTTCTTCCTTTGTCCCCCTTTCCAGGCCTTTCCTCATAACTGGGGCTGCCAGAGACTGGAAGGTCTCAGGAATAGTCAGGAGAGGATGATGGGAAAGGAAGAGGGCTCTGATGTCCAGCACAGCCCTCCTGCCTGCTGCTTCATGGATAGGTCTTCATGGCCTTTAAGGCAAGAGGGCAGCTTGCTAGGCTAATGAGTCCAGCCGCTGCTGATCTGAACAGCAAGTGATGTCATGCTGGCTGCCAGGCCCTGCTATAATGCAGCTGTCAGGGCCCCATGGGGAAAACTTGGGGAGAAATCCGAGAAGCCTAAAAAGCAGCAAAAGGCCCAGTCAAGTGAAGGGAAATGGAATTACAGTAATGCTGAAAGCCAGCACACTGGAGAATTAAAACGCTTTGTTTTGGAACCAGATTCTACTCGACCCAAGTTATTAAATTATTTATTGTTTGCCTCTCCAGTAATGGGAGAGATTGATGGTGTGTGCGTGGGATCAGGCAGGGCAGAGATTGCTTTAATTATCAGATACATTTGGGGGGCCAACCTGGGTCTAGGCTGGTGCTCCTAGTGCTTGGGGGCAAGTGATAATGTGATGGCCAGAGCTTAATTAGATCCCTCTGATGCATTCATGGGTGTAACCTGAGAGGAGCCCTGTCATGACTCTCTGGACTTGCTGTGATAGACTATTTCTCTAGGATGTTTCATGACTGTAGATAGTTTTGCTTGTATGGCATGGTTTGATGTTAGTTAGCTATCTCCAGAAACCCCGGAGCTCACAGGCTGCCATCACACTGGGTTTGGGAAAGAAGATGATTAAGGATCATGATAGAAGATGAGGTAGGGTCAAAATATGGATGAGTCCCACACAGCCCATTCATCTTGGCCACTGCTCATCCTTTGGCACTGTTGGGAAAGCAGGGCAAAGATGACGACACATTTCACAGAAGGGGGATGGAGGCTTGGAACTTTGCCTGAGCCTTCCAGTGGGTGAGTGGCAGGTTCTACTTGGCTTGGCTCCCAAGCCTAACCTTAACGTCTTTGCTATTGTACTTCATGGCTTCAGGGATAAAGCAAGACAGAAGGTGGGGAAGTGAGGCTAAGACTTGGCTCTCCTCTGACAGTTAGCAGAAGTCTAGTCTTTCTCTAGGGGTGGACGGGCTCCCAGTCAGCTGGACTCGGCTGGGAAGGAGCAGTTCGAAGTTGCCTGTTGATAGATGGATTAATTCAAGGTGGCATAAGGAGAAGGACCACCCTCTTAATCCCGTGCCTCAGGATGAGCTGGTTTATGATCCAGATCCAGGGGGCTCTCAAAAACCAAGATCCTCGCCCTGGCTCTTCCTAAAGTCTAATGAGTTGTCAGTGCAAGGGACCAGTGATCTGACCCTTTGTCTCTGCCCTGACTTCACAAGAAATGACAATAAGGAGATCACCTTCAAGTCAGCTTAGTACCCTGCCCGTGAAGTCCTGAGGCTCACAAGGCCAGAGGCAATCCACAGTATTAGTGGCTGTGTGTCCACCAGCCAGGAGTTCTAGGGAAACAGACTGCCATTGCCACGGTGACTGGAAGCAAAGGTCTGGGTGGAGCACTTTGCCTCCTCAATTACTGCTACTCTTCCTTTTCCTGCAGATTTGGGGACTCTTCTGTTAATAATGACCTTTTTGGATTTATGCCCAGGACTTAGAGATATTATCTTCAGATCCAGGTAATGAGGTCGCAACCGATCCTGAACAAATGGAGGAAGTTATTTAATAATTACACTGAGCTGTCTGAGGGGGACCTGTCATTTGTCAAGATGAGAGGCATCTGTTTATCCTCACTCTCATGCGGAAGATTGTGATATTTCGGGGTTAATTCTGGGTGGAATCCATTTTGCTTTCCGCTTTTGTTGTTTTGTCTTGGCTTTGACTTTGAAGGCCCTGCTGCGTTTGCCATGAGAGGTTGCTACAGAGGAAGGAACATTAGTGGAAACCAGGTCAGAATGCTGGAAATACCCCTTTCTCTTAGTCTGAGGTATATAATCATCTTCCAGGACCCATAGACAGTGCTAGCAAGGGAGGTTGGTAGTGGCTGGAGACCTAACTTTTGTTTTTTGAGACAGGATCTCAGAAGATAGACCAAGCTAGCCCAAACTAGTCATTCTCCAGATGTTTCATGTACTTACTTACTCAATTATTTATTTATATTTGACCCTACTATATGCCCCAGGTTGGCCTGAAACCTCTAATTCTTCTGCTTGAAACACAGAGTGCTGGGATACAGGCGTGTGTCATCATAGACTGTGGAAGCAGAACACTTTTATATTAATATTTCATACAACATATTTTGATCACATTTTTTGTTCCTCCAAATCCTTCCAGATCCTCCCCCAATTTAGAGGGGCAATTGGCAAATTCCATGTAGATTACACAAAGGATGTACAGAGGAATTCAACTGGCTTTCTTCTCTCTCTCTCTCTCTCTCTCTCTCTCTCTCTCTCTCTCTCCTTTTCTTCCCTCTCTCCCTCCCTTCCTTCCTCCCTCTCTCCCTCCTTCCCCCCTTCCTTATTTCCTTCCCTCCTTCTCTCCTTCCCTCCCTCCCTCCCTCCTTTTCTCCTTCTTTCCTTCCCTCCCTCCCTCCTTCACTCCTTTCCTCCCTCCCTCTTTACTTCCTTTCTCTCTTTCCTTCCTTTTGCTTCTTTCCTTCCTTTCTTCTTTCCTCCCTCCCTCCCTCCCTCTTTCTTTCCTTCCTTCCTCCCTTCCCTCCCTCCCTCTTTACTTTCTTTCTCTCTTCCCTTCCCTTCCTTTTCCTTCCTCCCTTCCTTCCTTCCTTCCTCCCTTTCTTCCTTCCTCCCTTCCTTCCTTCCCTCCTTCCTCCCTTCTTGAGTTCAACAAGATAGAAGCATATAGGACCCATCCTCAGAGAAGACACTGCAGCCCTCACCATGAAGAGCATGAGGCTCATGGGGTGGAGGGGGCAGAACAGTCTAGGGCTTACTCAGGGAAGTTCTTGACTATTCCCTGGAGAGGCCCTACTACTCCTTAGTCTTGAGGGTTTGGGAGAGAGGAATGGTAAGACTCAAGGCATGGAAGAGAAGGCAACATGATTTGAGTTACACAGAAAACCCTGCATTGTCAGGGGCAGGACCCCAAGCTAACTCTTTAATCTGTTTCTGTGTACTCTTAAAAACACCCCTGATCTGTGGCCATTGTGTCTCTGCTTATATATCAGGGGACAATGATGTGACAGAAGGGGGAGGGAAGAAAGGTGAAGGTGAGAAAGGGTGGGGGAATATATTCAACATGCAATATTTACTTGTATGAAGATGTTCTTATATAACAGGGTACTATTACAATGAATAGACACAGTAAAAACAAATTAATTTACTAGTATATTAATTATTATATGTTAGTTATACATATTAATCGATTGACTAACATACATATGGTCCTTTAACTTTTGTTTTCTGGTTGTCCTTTGCTGTCCTTGTCATGGATTTGTATCTGTCCTCTTTCTGTTCTTAGGATTTGGAATAGAGTTGCCACAGCCGTCCTGGGTCTTCTGGGGGAATGTTCTGATTGCTTATGTGTGTTTTGGAGACTGTCCACCCAGATTCTTTGTCTTCTCCCCTCATCCTTCCTCTTTTCAGTAAGTTTTGTTTTCTAGATCCTGAAGAGAGGATTATGGTACCCAATAATACTCAAGTCTAGTTGATGACTGAAGACTTAGTCTGATCCAACTTCTTTTTTCTTCCAGTATGCATTGTTTCACCAGTGTGACCTCAGTAAGGAAATTATTATTCTTGTTATTTATTTAGTTTTGAAGAGTATGTAATTGGCAGGAGACCAGAGACGTCTGACAGAAGAGATATAAAAGAAGATGTAGCCCTCATGGCCGGAGAGGCTCTCCTGGCAGGGCCAACCCCACTCTTTGGAGCCTTTTCTTCCTCTGGGATGAGCAGAGAAATCAGAGCTGTGGGCTCCGGGCTGGTCTGAGAGCACAGCTGCTCTGGGTTGGAAGGGAGATATGAGTTGGCACAGTCCTTTGAAAGTCATCCTGTTGGCCCCAGAGCCATGTCAGGAGGGGAAGGCCCTGTGCATCATGCTAAGTGTCTCTGAGTTATGGTCCCAGAGAGTTCTTCATACTTTTATAACATGAATCATGTGTGTAGCCACTTTGTCACCTGACTTTCTTAGGAGGCCACAAGGGTGCAGCTCCCTCTCTGTGGAATGATTTTTGAAACCATAGTGCCTAGCACTGTATGGAGACTCAAGGAAACTCTGCTGGGAAAAGACAAATCCACAGTGCCTCAGCACCATGACTCTGGGCTTCTGTTAACAGATGTCACCATCAGTCTCTTTGGGAGCTTCTGTTATAGAGAGGCTTAGGTACAACTGGCTTTCCAACCGCTGTCTCAAGCCTTATCCAGCCAAGTTAGAGAGAGAGAGAGAGAGAGAGAGAGAGAGAGAGAGAGAGAGAGAGAGAGAGAGAGAGAATATAATCTGATTAAGACTGAAGAGACTTGGGAAATCTGCCTTGGTTTTCTGAGAGAAAAGATTAACTCCCTCTCTATTCCACTGAATCCCCCACCCCCACCCCTTTGTTCCTTTCCGGGTCAACAAAGCAATTTCATTGCAACCCCCCTTAGTTTTCCACCCCAATATCTCTTCTGTCTCCATCTGGAAAAGCTCAGGTAGGTGGACAAAATAATCTCTTCTTGAAGCAGAGAAATCACAGCTCAGGACCCATCATGCACTGGTCTCCACTCTATGCCCCACGGGAGTCCATATTTCTGCTGGCCATTTTAATTGGCTCCTTGATAACTTCACTCAGGAGACTTATCTGCCCATCTTCCCTTCTGGGCTTGGAATGGACCTTAGGCATCTTTAGTCTTTGGTGAGGACATCCCTTTACCTGTGTGCGCAGAGCCCTAAGTGGAGCTGCTCCTGGAGAGTGGTCCTGAGGGACTAGCAATTTTTTTTTTGGCTCACCCTTCATCATGTCTCCCACAGTGCTTGAGGTTGCAGAGGGATTGGGGATCACTGGTTTGTCCCCAGAATGTCATTATCTAGTAGAGGAGACGCAGCAGTGAAAAGTCTCTGTATAAGATCACCAAGTAGACTCCAGGGTATCTAATGGGAAATCCTTTCCCCTCAAGAGTACAATGCTCTTCTCCCAACACTGTGATCTTTGGGCTCCCTAATCTGACTGTTGGTGAGCTGAGGTGACCACCTCTGGACCCCATAACCAACCTTCTTGGTGAATTGAGTAGCCTTCCTGGCACCCCACACCTGTGCACACAGGCGCTGCCCAACTTTGAACTCCCCTCCTGTCTGGGGACTGAAGCCAAAGCCTCTTACAAAACTGTCTTCTGAGGGCCCCTTGGCTGTCCTGTTTGTAAAGCCCTTCACAGTCAGCCTTGCCTTTCATTTCCTTAATCTTAAATTGCATCAAAAAGGGAGAGATTAGAGGTAAAACCTCAATAAAGGGCTGAACAAAAGCCCGCTCCCCCATTGGATTCTCACACCTAGCTTTGCCTTTTTCCCTCCCTCTTGTCTGACAGACCCAGTGTAGGAACCTCTTTCCCCTTTTTTTTTCTTTCTAAAACTTAGATTAAAACACTATTTAGAAAAGACCCACAAGTTTGAAGTCACCTCTGGTTCATACATTAAACATCAAATGTACATTAACTGTGAATTATGGTCATGAAAAGTAAATCCTTTAATGCCGTTTCCTGTGTTCCACTGCTGCAGCTTAGCATTAATGGCCTCTTTGCCACTCAGGGAAGGGTGGGCTCCTCTTGCCACCATGGAGGCTCCCCCTAGGTGCAACTGTAAACACACAGCCATGTGAAAAGATTGCAGGGGTGTTTAAGCTAAGCACATCCACCTAAGTGGGGCCAGCCATTTACCAGCAAGGACTGGGGGTCATGCCTTGGACAGGAACCCCCCCCCCATAAGCTCTTTTTAACTGAGAAAGCTCAGTTGATTGTTGGCAATAGTGGGTCCGGAGGAACCTTAGTTGTTAGGAAAGTGCCTAACTGGTATCTAGACTGAGCTGTTGATCACAAGACCTGATGACAGAGAAGCAAGCTGGCTGGCTGGCCATGGATGGATGCTGAGTTCTTGCATAGCACAGGCATCTCTCTCTCTTCACACTGCTCCAGTGCGAGGGACAGCCAGCGGGCAAGGATGATAAGCACTCAGAACATAAAACCTCTGAGAAGAGCCCTTTCTTTAATGTGGTGGGAGCTCCCGCTTGGTGGAGCCAAGATGCAAAACTACTACATACAAAGGCTTTAGCTACAACCTGATCTGAAGTCTGGGGTGTCAGAAGCACAGAAGGGTACTGTGGGACAAGCCACAGCAGGCTTGGAGACAAAACTCAGGAAGTTAGAGTGAATTACTTCTTCCAGGTGGGTTAAGAGACCACAGTAGATAGAGCACACAGATGATGAGGGGCAAGCAGTGTAAAAGGCCTGGTATTACACTGCAGCACCTTTAATGCTTGCAGTAAATTACACAAGTTATTTAAATACATTCTTTAATATTTATGCTTTGTTGTTTTAATAAAGACTTCTATTTTTAAATAAAAATGCATAATTAAGTGGAACAGAATATTTCTCCTCTTTGACGTGCTTAATCATGCCTCTGGGAGGCTACAGTTGTTTAGATGAAGAAGTTCAGACCTACCCTCCACTGTGCAGCACCCAGTAGGTGTCTCGTAGATGTCCAGTGAGTAACAGTTATGTACCTGGCCCTGTGTTATGTTCTGTTTGGGTGAGGTGGAGGGAAGGTAAAAGGGGGAGGGGGTAGAAGAAAGGAGTGGAGGGAACCTTTGCTCTAATGGACCTTATAACACAATAAAGGAGGCAGACATTTGTTAGGGAAATGAGGGAAATGAGTGTGGCTTCCCGGGGAGATCAGGAGACTTGGGAGTATTGCTGATGAGAGAGGATGACAAAGGAAGTTAAGCAGGGTGGAAACCTAGGAAGAGAAAGGAAGCCGGGCATCCCTGAGGATGCCATGATTGCATTTGGATCTAAGAGCTATGTAGGAAATTGCTGGAAGGAAGAGGACTACAGGGGCCCAGGCTGAGTATTCCATGTAAACCAAAACCAAATGGTAGGAGGAAGTCCTGTGCATGTAGATGACTTTGAAGAAGGCAGGTGACTTGCCTGGTGACTGTGCAGATCCTGCTAAGGTTGGGCTGGGGCAGCAAGTAGGAGCCTCGATCCTGTACTGTTCCTCTCCTTCAGCCAGGGTCCACGAGACACTGCATCAGAATAAAGGCAGGCTCACCTTTTCCCAGTTGGGCTGTCCAGAAAGGAGGGACAGGCCTATCAAGTCCCTTTAAAGCTGCCTAAGTGCTCCTGTGACACTGGGCCTCAAGGATGCCAAGGCAGGGGGTAGGTGAGGGCTGGCCAGGCTGGGGTGTTTCCAGGGCCAGACACTCAGGACTGGGAGCCAGTGGTAATGGCTCAGGCCTTTATCCCAAGAAGAATGAGAAGCTACTGAGCTCTAAGTGTTTTCCTGCACCACAAACGGATTTACCTTTTGAGAAAGCTCACCCTGGTTGCAGGGTGGAAAATTGATTATTGGGGCATTAGGGTAAAAGCAGATGTAGTTGGGGGGGGGGAGATTGAGTTTGGTTTTGGGCTATAGTCTGATGTATCTTTCCTAATAGAATGTCAAATTACCTCGGATCAAGCTGGTGTATAAGAGGTGGCTTTCTATGTATGTGCAGTTTATGTGTGTGTGTCCATATGTATGGATGTATGCGCACATATATGCTTGTGAATGTGTAGGCCAGAGATTGATTGACCTGGGTATCTTCCTCAATCACTTACTACCTTATTTTCTGAGGCAGGGTCTCTCTCACTGACCTTGGAGCTCACTGATTGGCTAGACTGGCCGGTATGTAGTGATGTCATCAATGGGTAGATAGGGAAATAAAAGGACATAAATGGGGTACACTCTGGACCATGGTTGGCTCGCAAGTGACATGTCCTCTGGCCGGCCAATTTATCTGATTTAGCTCAGCATGGGGAGATACCTGTGAAGGCCACTGTCACAGAAGGTTGTGCTGCCATATTGCTTCTCCTGTCGTAGGTGGTTTTAGGGTTTTAGACATTTAGAAATAATCCTATCCAGGAACCAAGGACGACATGAATATTACTATAGTGTTCTGTCTATATCGGAAAGACAGACGTGATAGATGCCTTAGGAGGTTCTAAAATGATCAGGTATTTCAGACAGAGTGATAATACAGGAATGGACTTGAGGAGGAGTCTAAGACTGACAGCGTCTCACCATGATCACTGGAAGACAGTGAGCAAGGTGAGAAAGACAGAGTGGGCCTCTGTGAGACTCTGGGCTTCAGCCTTTGGCCCACTGGCTGCTCAGCTTAAAGAACAAAACCAATTATGGGGCCTCAACGACATGTGGGTTTGGACTTCCACTAAATGCAGAGATTTGATGGGGACAAGATTGGGAAAAACATGAGTTTAAGTCTGTGGGCTGACATTCTTTGTTCCCTGTGAATACTCTAGGACTGAAGACAGGAGAGGTTCACAACAATAAAACCTGGAGTTGACTACAAAGTCATATGTTAGAAGGAATACTGTAATGTCTCTCAGGCTAGTAAACTTGGTGATGTAGTGTAGTGGTTCTCAGCCTGTGGGTCATGACCCCCTTTTGATAGTCAAATGACCCTTTCACAGGGGTTACCTAAGATCATTAGAAACATAGATATTTGCATTACAATTCATAACAGTAGCAAAATGACAGTAATAAATAGCAACAAAAATAATTTTATAGTTGGAGGTCATTGCATGAGGAAATGCATTAAAGACTCGCAATGATAGGAAGGTCTAGAACCACTTCTCTAGTGGCTCTGCTGCACTGTATGAAGGAGGAAAGGGAAGGCTCCTTCCTTCCTTCCTTCCTTCCTTCCTTCCTTCCTTCCTTCCTTCCTTCCTTCCTTCCTTCCTTCCTTCCTTCCTTCCTTCTTCCCTCCCTCCCTTTCTCCCTCTCCCCCTTCCTCCCTTTCTCTTTTTTTATCACTTTCATTCCCTCCCTCTCTTCTCTTTCTCTTTCTTTGACCAAGCTAAGATACATTCTACCTCAGTAAAGAAAACTTAAGGGTCATCTAATATTAAGTAGAAAATGCCAAGAAGTAGAGGCTTCATGTAGTTGGTCCGACTTCTCATCAGGTAGAGCTTATAAACCAAGCTTGTTACTGTTGATAATACTGTTGGATCCTCTCCTACACATTTGAAAATGGGTCAGCAAATTTAATCATCATCATCATAAAATCGCAGTACCTCTGGGATTCTGGTTTTTTTTTTTTTTTTTTTTTCAGGAAAGAAACTGACATACAGCTGAGAAGTAAAATAACTTACCTAAGCCTATAAGAGTCAACTCCAGTCTACCCTAGACGGTCATGCTGAACGTTTTATATTACTAAAAGACAATGAGGAATCTTTGAGTTCCCAAGAGTTCATTTATCCAGATCCCATTTCTTGGAATTCAGAAGAATCAACTCTATCTTTCTCTCTTACTAGGAAAACTTGCAGGACCTGTGAAGGATAGCTGAAGCTGCAAAGTGTGGCAGAGATCTTTGTCCTGCTGTTTAAGAAGTGAGCCTCCGAGGGTCTGGAGCCTTGCCACGCAGAGGAGAGCCGCCTGCCCATCATAGAGTTCCTTGGGCCACATCTTACAGTAAGTATTGGGCATATGATAGCTTCCAAGATGACTTTCTCACTGTGAGCCTTCCTACCCCCCAAACAGATGTGATTGTGACATCTGTATTCATCACCGAAGAGGTGCGCTTGCTTTGCTTTACATTTAAATGATAACCTTGGACCTGATGCTCTGCCTCTGTTCTTTCCAGAAATCTCTTTTGATAGTAGATTCAGGCTTCTAACTCTGAGTTGTTGAGAGAGAATGAGTGAATGACTTGGTGTAACGTCAACTACCTGTCAGTTTAGAGTTCTAGAATATAGGTTCAACATCGATTGCTTCTTGCTTAACACCCAGCTCTGTCCTTTAAGATCCATCAGGCAAATGAGATAACTAGGTTGTCCATTTAAGTTCTGGAAAGAAGCTGAGATCTTTTTGGTTAGGTGTGCTGCCTTAGGGTTAGCCTGTTGGGCACACAGGCTGCTGCAATTACTTAGGTGATGTTTCTTCCCATGCATCCTAGACTGGCATTTTCTGCATGCATATTTCCTCTCCTTAGTTATTCATGGACAGCATCATCTCTAAATCTTGTCTTTACCTGAAGACCTCAGATTTCATTTCTTTAATCCAGAGCAAACAGTCCTGCATTTGTGACCAGCACAGAAATGGAAGAGAGATCACTTTCTCTCAGTCCGTGTGTGTGTGTGTGTGTGTGGGGGGGGGGATCCATTGCCAAATTTCTTTCAAATTCAAAATAAAGATTGTGTTGGATCAAAAAAAGAAAAAAGAAATACTTCTGACTGTACCCACCTAATGAGATGCATTCTAAAGAGAGATAAAATCTGCCTAGCTACCTAGGAGTTGTCTGTTGGAAGCAAAGATAAGAGTACCGAGCTGGAAAACAGGATCTAGGGTCAACCTGAATCTCTTAGGCCAGGAACACCCAGTTATGCAGGGAACATGGATGACTGTTCTCCTTCCAAAGTCAACTCCATTGCCATTTTACTCTCTGTCCATTTCTCTTTGGATGAACAGAGTCAAGCAAAGGATTGGAAGAACTGTGCTGAGATCTAATACAATTTGGGAAGTGGCTGGGGTGTGTGGTACTGCTGACTCTCTTTACTCCAGAGGATGTGGGAGTGGGCGGGGACAACCATGAGGAATCCCATGGACTGGGAAAGGACTCATCTGTCCTATAAATAAACAACACAGGAAGTACTGCAGGGAATGTGGGAATGAGTGCTCTGTTGAGATGATGTCCTCACCAGGGACCATACCTATAGCATTCAAAACATTTCTTCTAAGATCTCCCTTTATTCCTGTCACATCTGCTGCCCAACAGTCCAGGAAGTCTCCTGAAAGAAACAAAGAGAATCTCTCTTTCCTTCTTTTCTCCTTTCCCAGAGGAAAACTTTTACCTCATTAAAATAACTATTCTAAAACTGAAGAAAGTTAAAATGGAAATGAAGAAAGTGAAAACATGCAATGCTTCTACAGACTTAAACTACAGGTCTTTGTGCAATAAATGATACTAATTGCAGAACAGTTTATTCCATGTCTGCTCTTGGGATCTCTCCATGTTGGATCTGGTGTTCTAACATGTTGAGCTCATCAGGTAAATGATAGTCCACTGTAGCTGCTAGCAGAGAGCTCTAGGGAACACGACACTCTCAAATTCCCCCAAGACGCCATTTGTGAGGAGCAGGTGTGCACGCTCACTGTGGGTCTTCCTCTTCCTAGAGGCCTCCCACTTATCTGACAAAGTGTCCATACTTCTTTAATATAAAACAGAAGTTCAGTGCCGTGCGGCTAGTCCAGTTTATTTCAGCACCTCCTTTTCTGCAGGCATCAGGTACATTACAGACAAGAAAATTGGGTTTCAGAAATAGCACCTGTCGGAGAACGGCAGGCAGTGCCCCCCACTCTCGTCAGCACCAAATGGTCTTAATTAACTTTGGACACTTCTGTGCCTCACACTTTATTTCTGAATGTTATTGAAAGTTGTCAGAACTTGTCTCACTTTTTTTCCCTTTTATTATTAATGTGTAAATACAATGCCTCAGGAGTGTTACTAAAACACAGAATCTAATCCCAGGAGATTAATTTATAAACGCAGCATAGGGTGAAGTTACATCCTGGTGACTGCAAATTGATGTTTGTAAGAGCCACAAGCATCAGCCTCTTCAAACTCGTAGGGATTCAGAAGGCCAAGGGGGCTGATGGGAAAGAGCCAGGACTAGCCAGCTGGATTCTACCCCAGGACATAGCACCTTGGGTTCCTCCAGGTGAGTTGGAGGAGACTAAGGTTGCCTTCTCTTCCTGATGAGGCAGGGCCCCTGCAAGGCTGTCCATCCATTAGCCAAATCCATGAGCATTTATTGAGCACTTACCCCACATCAATCTATGCTCAGCTCAGCGGGAATCAAAACAAGCAAAGCAGTACTTACTGCTTGCCATGACCTTATCCTCATGGAGAGAATCAGATGTACACATTTGAAATAGCTGCTGCTTCCAGCAAGTCTAGGACTGTGGGCCTTGGATTTTAAGTTTCCATAGAGAGGAGAGTTGGTGTGGACTGTAGTGATCAGGGAATTCCAGAGAGGTGGGTTGGGGGTAGATTGCTTGGATGGGGTACACTAATCTTAAGTGCAAGGCAGGAGAATTAAGGGTGAGGTGCCCAAGGATCATCTAGAAGAACAGGGAAGACCCGTCTGTGGTCACTGCCATGACCTTTATGTCCTCTGGAGAGCCCTCAATGATGAGGAGAAATCAATGGCTCAGAAGCTACGCCCTATGCATACTTGAGACAACATTTTTCCAAGACCTGTAGCTAAAGTACTCCTGTCCCAGGGTCACCTACCTGTGTCCATGGGAGCTCTGAGCACAGAGGAGTTCAGCTCTTCAGATAAAGTAGTAAAGGCACCCAAGTCAAAGGGAGTAGGGGTGGAGCAGAGATACCTGTGGCTTGGGGTTTATCTGAACAGGGGAAGGGGAGCAGGGCCTTCCATTTTGAGGTTCTTGATATCCCCTGTAGTGACCAGGGACTTGTGGTTCATGGGAACAACTGTTGTCCAGCCAGGGTGTATTTAGCTCCTGTGGGCTGAGTATGCTGTGGGTCTCACTCTTCCTACTCTTGCCTCCTACCTGCCGGTCAGCTCTTGTGCCACTGCAGACCCTTCCAGGCCTCCTACCTAAGTGGGTTTGGAATAGGAGAGTGGTACAGACTCAGCAGGCACATCTGAGCTCATCCTAGGCCAGTGGAAAGTCAGCAGTTGGATGAAGAAGGAAGAGATCCTGACCGGGATCTGCACCTAAGGAAAAGAGCAACTAGGGCAAGGTGTGGCAGACAGAGTGGAGCAGAGTATTTCCTTGGCCTTTCTTTCTCCAAAATGGTGGCTGCTCCAGGGAACTCTCATTATGGCTGGACCTGACACCCCAGTCCAAGGGTCTTCGGAACCAGGCCAACATGTGCCAGGAAAGAATAGGTTTTCAAGGAGGTCAGTGATGAGCAGCCCTACCTAGCATCCCATGGATGTGGAGGGACAGGCCACCTGCCGCCTTCTCCCTGGTTCTGCCTGTACAGCGATTTTCCTTCCCTCCTTGAGTCCTTGGGTACAGGGTCCTCCAATTTTACTTTTAAATCCACGTCAGTCACCTCATCTGCCACACCACATCTGCGCCACTTTCTGGACTGAGATGGCCTAATGGACAATTTACTTGGTCCTCCCAGGGGCCCCTGGAGAAGAATGAAGGATAGGACTGGAGAGGTCCAACTGAGAAGAGAGAGAAATGTTGCCACTTCTCTTCCTAGGAATTCAGAGTCCAAAGAAACCCAACCCTGCACTTTAGCAAAAAGGGCAAGTCATCCTCAATTTCCTCCCTGGGAGTTTGAGTGGAGCTGAGGGAAAGGGGAGAGGATCTGGCAAGTGGGGACCAGACCCAAATCCTATCTGAACCTTTCTCTTGGGCAGGATCTCATGTCCTAGGGATACAGAAGGCCAGACCATGACCCCTCTCTTTCTCTTTCCTCAACCTCTGGTCAGTCATGTCCTAGCTCCCTGTTCCTTAGCCCCAACAATACATAGATACTATAATCCAGTCCTTGACCAGTGAAGGGCCAACTGAGCATGCTGGCAGAGGAGTGGGTGATGAGAGGAGTAAGAGGTGTGAGGAAGGGCACTTACCTAGCAGGTATTAGATGAGCATGCACCTAACTAGGTCTTGTCATCTGTCCTTGCTTCCTGCAGAAGTGAGACCCAGAGCAACAGACCATGGGCCTGGTACACAGAGGCCGTGGTCCCAGCAGCTCAGCTCTATTAGCTAGGCTGGCGGGAGGCAGCCACTGCTTTTGAGAACCCAGACAACTGAGCCGATTGAGGGGCTGCTCTTTGGAGTTGCTGCCAAACAAACCTCAGGCCGGCAGCCTCGTGGTTTTCCCTTGGTCTCAGTCGACTTGCTGGAACTGCCCTTCAGAGGAGGCTCACAGCCTCCTCATGGGGCTACGGATTAACCCCTAAAATCTGAGTCTTGTTTGCAGAATTCTCTCTGAAGCTGAGGGAGCCTCTGGAGTCTGTTGTTCCTGCTGCTGGTTGGCTAGGGAGACCCATGAGGTCATATGTGGCTGGCAGTGGCTCAGCCTCTGGCCTTGGATACATATAGCAAGCCTGGAAATCCGCCAGGAAACAGTGCTCGCGTGGCCCAGCCTGTCAGTCCTCCCTTCCGCAGGCAGCCCCATGTGATTGCAGAGCCTGCCTTAACTGGGCATTGAGGGCACCAATGTGTCCTTCTGTGTAGGGAGAATGCTGCACTTGAGTGTCTGTCTACAGACTCAGAGACAAGACTACAGGACATCCCGTCCTTTAATCTGTCCTGAACTGGTCTTGGTTTCATTCACAGTACTGGACCCTCTGTCTTGTATCCTGTATTAACTCCTCAATTCCAAAACTGATTGACATGGCTAGCCTCTTCCCTGGTCCTTCCCTCTTCCATTCTAGATTCCTGAACCTGCTCTCTTAGTTTCCTGAAGCTATTGAGGTCACATTCTGCTGTGCATTATTGTCCAGAGTATGCCCATACTGTCAGTCAGCCTTTGAGGGTATCTCTGTCAAATTCTACTAATATTGCCTCCATGAGTATTGACTACAGTCTGGACCAAGCCCATCCTCATCTGTTAGGTCAGTCTACCTTCTGTAGACTACCAGCCAATCTTTCTATTGCTGTACCATCTCTATGTATGTGCTAACTTTCAGCAAGCTTCATGGTCCATTCCATCTAACAGGTGTGCACACACACGGCCCTCTGAATTTCAAACCCCTTACATGGGCTGGGACCTTCCCTTCCTCTATCTCCTGTGGATGAGACTCTTCTTTAGAACTCTGGGAATAATGAGAGTGAGACCTAGGGCAGGCCTCTTCACTTAACTGAGAGCTTCTCTTGAGACCTTCTAGCATCAAGAAGAATAAAGACGGTTTCTAGAGATTGTCCTCAAGGAGGGAAGCCAGTGAGGAGACACAACATGGGCATATCTGTAACAGAGGCCGTAGAAGTGAACCTCCTGGAACACCACACTTAACTGCTCTCGACTCCACTGGTCTCTCAGTCTTACTCTAAGTAGGTGAAACTGTCAGGAGACAACATGGGAAGAACAGAAACAGAAGTGACATGGGCACCTTGTCACGTTGTATCAATGTCTAGTTTAGGACCCGGCTGATGCGGCAGGAATGAGCAGTCCCTTCTCTATTGGACCCCAGACGGTGGTGGTGTTGGAGAATTATCCTGATGCAGCTTCAGAAAATTGTGCCCAGGTCTTGTATGACATGGATTCAGGACTTAAACCCAGCCAAGGAACAATGAGAGAAGAACTTGTTTCTGAGGACAGTTTTATGTGCCACTTCCAGGCATCTAAAGTCAAGCCTACTGTGAAATTTGCAGATCACACAGTGTAGGAGACCTTATGTCCTTTGGCTCTTGGGTTGAAATTTCTTTTTTTTTTCTTTTTTCTTTTTAAATTTGATACATTCTTTATTTACATTTCAAGTGATTTTTCCCTTTCCTGGATGCCCCCTCCCTGAAAATCCCACAAGCCCTCTTCCCTCCCCCTGTTCCCCAATCCACCCCTTCCAGCTTCCCTGTCCTGGTATTCCCCTACACTGCTGTACTACACCTTTCCAGGATCAGAGGCCTCTCCTTCCTTCTTCTTGGGCATCATTTGATATGTGAATTGGATATCAAATTCAGAATTTGATCTAGAAGCTTCAATATTCCAAGCTCCTAGGCTAATATCTGTTTATCAGTGAGTGCATATCATGAATATTCTTTTGAGACTGGGTTACCTCACTTAGGATGATATTTTCCAGTTCCTTCCATTTGTCTAAGAATTTCATGAATTCATTGTTTCTAATGGCTTAATAGTACTCCATTGTGTGTATATATACCACATTTTCTGTATCCATTCCGCCATTGAGGGACATCTGGGTTCTTTCCAGCTTCTGGCTATTACAAATATGGCTGCTATGAACATAGTGGAGCATGTATACTTATTACATGCTGGGGAATCCTCTGGGTATATGCCCAGGAGTGGTATGGGGGGGAGGGAGTCCTCCAGAAGTATTATTCCCAGTTTTCTGAGGAACCACCAGATTGATTTCCAGAGTGGTAGTACCAGCTTGCAACCCCACCAGCAGTGGAGGAGTGTTCCTCTTTTTCCACATTATCACCAGCACATTTTCTCCTGTTTTTGATCTTAGACATTCTGACTGGTATGAGGTGAAATCTTAGGGTTGTTTTGATTTGCATTTCCCTGATGACTAAGGATGTTGAACATTTCTTTAGGCCCTTCTCAGCCATTCGATATTCCTCAGGTGAAAATTCTTTGTTTAGCTCTGTACCCCATTTTTAAGGGGGATATTTGGCTCTCTGGAGTCTACCTTCTTGAGTTCTTGGTATATCTTGGATATAAGCCCTCTGTCATAAGTAGTGTTGGTAAAGATCTTTTCCCAATTTGTTGGTTGCCATTTTGTCCTTTTGACAATGTCCTTTGCCTTATAGAAACTTTGTAGTTTTATGAGGTCTCATTTGTCAATTCTTGATCTTAGAGCATAAGCTATTGGTGTTCTGTTGAGGAAATTTTCCCCTGTGCCCATGTCCTCAAGGGTCTTCCCCAGTTTCTTTTCTATTAGTTTCAGTGTGTCTGGTTTTATGTGGAGGCTCTTGATCCACTTGGACTTGAGCTTAGTACAAGGAGATAAGAATGGATCAATTCGAATTCTTCTGCATGCTGACCTCCAATTGAACCATGACCATTTGTTGAAAAGGCTGTCTTTTTTCCACTGGATGGTTGTAGCACCTTTGTCAAAGATCAAGTGACCATAATGCTGTGGGTTCATTTCCGGATCTTCAATTCTATTCCATTGATCTACCTGCCTGTCACTGTACCATTACCATGCAGTTTTTAACACAGTTGTTCTGTAGTACTGCTTGAGGTCAGGTATACTGACTCCCCCAGTAGTTCTATTATTGTTGAGGATAGTTTTAGCTATCCTGGGTTTTTTGCTATTCCAGATGAATTTGAGAATTGCTCTTTCTAAGTGTATGAAGAATTGAGTTGGGATTTTGATGGGGATTGCATTGAATCTGTATATTGTTTTTGGCAAGATGGCCATTTTTTACTATATTAATCCTGTTGATTCAAGAGCATGGATGATTTTTCCATCTTCTGAGGTTTTCTTCGATTTCTTTCCTCAAAGACTTGAAGTTCCTGTCATACAGATCTTTCACTTGTTTGGTTAAAGTCACACCAAGATACTTTATATTATTTGTGGCTATTGTGAAGGGTGTCATTTCCCTAATTTCTTTCTCAGCCTCTTTGTCCTTTGAGTGTAGGAAGGCTACTGATTTGCTTGAGTTAATTTTATATCCAGCCACTTTGATGAAGTTATCAGCTGTAGGAGTTCTCTGGTGGAGTTTTTTGTGTCCCTTAAGTATACTATCATATCATCTGTAAATAGTGATAGTTTGACTTCTTCCTTTCCAATTTGTATCCCTTTGACCTCCTTTTGTTGTCTAATTGCTCTGACTAGAACTTCAAGTACTATATTGAATAAGTATGGAGAGAGAAGGCAGCCTTGTCTAGTCCCTGATTTTAGTGGGATTGCTTCAAGTTTCTCTCCATTTAGTTTGATTTTGGCTACTGGTTTTTATTGTTTTTATTATGTTTAGGTATGGGCCTTGAATTTCTCTTCTTTTCAAGACCTTTAACATGAAAGGATGCTGAATTTTATCAAATGCTTTTTCAGCATCTAATGAAATGACCATGTGGCTTTTTTCTTTGAGTTTGTTTATGTAGTGGATTACATTGATGGATTTCCATATATTGAACCATCCCTGCATCCGTGGGATGAAGCCTACTTGATCATGGTGAATGATCATTTTGATGTGTTCTTGGCTTCAGTTGGCAAGAATTTTATTGAGTATTTTTGCATCGATATTCATAAGGGAAATTGGTATAAGGTTCTCTTTTTTTGTTGGATCTTTGAGTGGTTTTGGTATCAGCGAAATTGTGGCTTCATAGAACTAGTTGGGTAATGTTCCTTCTGTTTCTATTTTGTGGAACAGTTTGAAGAGTATTGGCATTAGGTCTCCTTCGAATGTCTGATAGAATTCTGTACTAAAGGCATCTGGTCCTGTGCTTTTTTTGGTTGGGAGACTGTCAATGACCACTTCTATTTCTTTGGGGGTTATGGGACCATTTATATGGTCTATCTGATTCCCATTAAATTTTGGCAGTTGGTATCTGTTTAGGAAATTGCCCATTTCATCCAGATTTTCCACTTTTGCTGAGTATAGGCTTTTGTAGTAGGATATGATAATTTTTTGGATTTCCTAAGTTTCTGTTGTTATTTCACCCTTTTCATTTCTGATTTTGTTAATTTGGGTACTGTCTCTGTGCCCTCTGGTTAGTCTGGTTTATCTATCTTGTTGATTTTCTCAAAGAACCAGCTCCTGTTTTCATTGATTCTTTGTATAGTTCTTTTTGTTTCAACTTGGTTGATTTCAGCCCTGAGTTTCATGATTTCCTGCCTTCTACTCCTCTTGGGTGTATTAGCTTCTTTTTGTTCTAAGGCTTTCAGGTGTTCTGTTAAACTGCTGTGTATGCTCTCTCCAGCTTCTTTTTGGAGGCACTCAGAATTATGAGTTTTCCTCTTAGCACTGCTTTCATTGTGTCCCATAAATTTGGGTATGTTGTACCTTAGTTTCCAATAAATTCTAAAAAAGTCTTTGATTTCTTTCCTTATTTTTTCCTTGACCAAGTTATCATTGAGTAGAGAATTGTTCAGCTTCCATGTGTGTGTGGGCTTTTTGTTGTTTTTGTTGCTATTGAAGAGGACCCTTATTCCATAGTGATCTGATAGGAGGCATGGAATTCCCCATGCCATGGAAGTTTGATCATCTTATATCTGTTGAGGTGTGTTTTGTGACCAATTATATGGTCAATTTTGGAGAAGGTACCATGAGATGCTGAGAAGAAGGTATATTCTTTTGATTTAGGATGATTTTGGTCTATAGATATCTATTAAATTCATTTGGTCCAAAACTTCTGTTAGTTTTCACTGTGACTCATTTAGTTTGTGTTTCCCTGATCTGTCCATTGAAGAGAGTGGGGTGTTTAAGTCCCACACAATTATTGTGTGGGGTGCGATGTGTGCTTTAAGCTTTAGTAAGGTTTCCTTTATGAATACAGGTGTCCTTGTATTTGGGGCATAGATGTTCAAAATTGAGAGTTCTTCCTGGTAGATTTTTCCTTTGATGAGTATAAAGTGGCCTTCTGTATCTTTTTTGATGACTTTTGGTTGAAAGTCTATTTTATCTGATATTAGAATGGCTACTACAGCTTGTTTCCTGGGACCATTTGCTTGGAGAACTGTTTTCCATTCTTTTACTCTTAGGTAGTGTTTGTCTTTGACACCGAGATGAGTTCCTGTATGCAGCAAAATGTTGGATCTTGTTTATGAATCCCGTCTGTTAGTCTATGTCTTTTAATTTGGGGAATTGAGTCCATTGATGTTAAGAGATATTAAGGAATAGTGATTGTTGCTTCCTGCTGTTTTTGATGTAATTTTTATGTTTGTGTGGTTATCTTCTTTTGGCTTTGTTGAAAGAAGATTACTTTATCTTATGTGTAGTGTCCTTCCTTTTGTTGGTGTTTTCCATTCATTATCCTTTGAATGGCTGGATTTGTGGAAAGATACTGTGTAAATTTGTTTTTGTCATGAAAAATCTTGGTTTCTCCATTTATGGTAATTGAAAGATTTGTTGGATATAGCAGTTTGGGTTGGCATTTGTGTTCCCTTAGGGTCTGCATGACGTCTACCAGGCTCTTCTGGCTTTCATAGTCTCTGGTAAGAAATCCGGTGTAATTCTAATAGGTCTACCTTTATATGTTACTTGATCCTTTTCCCTGACTGCTTTTAATATTCTTTCTTTGTTTAGTACATTTGCTGTTTTAATTATTATGTGACAGGATGAATTCCTTTTCTAGTCAAATCTATTTGGTGTTCTGTAGGCCTTTTGTATGTTCATGGGCATCTCTTTCTTTAGGTTAGAGATGTTTTCTTCTATTATTTTGTTGAAGACATTTACTGGCCCTTTAATTTGGAAATCTTCACTAGAAGATTTCCTTAGGTTTGGTCTTCTCATTTTGTCCTGGATTTTCTGGATATTTTGGGTCAGGAGCTTTTTGCATTTTGCATTTTCTTTGATTATTATATCAATGCTTTCTATGGTATCTTCTGCATCTGAGATTTTCTCTTCTATCTCTTGTATTCTGTTGTTGATGCTTGGATCCATGACTCTTGACTTCTTTCCTGGGTTTTCTTTCTTTCTTTCTTTCTTTCTTTCTTTCTTTCTTTCTTTCTTTCTTTCTTTCTTTCTTTCTTTCTTTCTTTCTTTCTTTCTTGAGCCTTTAGGAACTTTATTTTCCTTCCATCCTTTTTCCCTTTGTTCAGCTGTCTGCAGAGCAGCTCAGGACCACTCAGTGGTGGCTCCGACCCACTCGGTGGCCTGCGCTGTGGGAGCTGCTGACCAGTCCTCAGTGGCTGGCTGTGCACTCCAGTCTTCCGTGGGGAACTGCTGGATGGGCACAGAGGGCGCCTGCACACCCTCAGACCAATCAGCCACCTCAGGCTGAGCAGCAGTGAACTCAGGAGCTGGTGCGGTCCATTCTCCCTGGAATTCCCCCCTGGTCACAGCCTTCTCGGCAGCAGCCTGCTCCTCCTCCTCAGTCTCCTCTGGGTCTCGGTAGACGTAAAGATCAGGCATAACCTCCCATGGGTGCTCACGCGAGATAGTACCTCACATGCGGAGTACTTCCCGGGCCAGCGTCCACCACATCAACCCCACTGAGTGAGCTCCCTTGTTGTTGCATGGGATGGCAATGTCCACATAGCGCAGGGGAAAATCTGTGTTACACAGAGCAATGGTGGGCAGGTTGACGTAAGAGGCCTCTGTGAGCAGCTGGTGGTCAGCCCTGGGATCAGTCACCACTAGAAGCCCTGGCTCCATGAAGGCAGCTTGGATCTGGTTAGTGAAGGTCCTGGGTGTGAAGCGGCCAGCAATTGGAGTAGCTCCTGTGGCAGCAGCAAACTTCAACACAGCTCGCTGGCCAGTGTTCCTGGAGGAGATGACGCTGACGTCAGCAGGGTTCTCAATGGTAACAATAGCTCGAGCCGCCAGCAACAGCTTCTCCCGGGTCCTCTTCAGATTTATAATGTGGATACCCTCACTTTTCCTTTTGTAGATGTACTGCTCAATCTGAAAGTCGAGGTTTGTGCCACCTAAGTGGGTTCCTGCAGCAAGGAATTTGAGGACATACTCCTCCTTCATCTGCAGGACGTCGGGGGCTCCAGACATTGTGTAAGTTTCCCTTTAAGTTACGATGGGAATCAAGAACAACGCCTTATGGACCCGTCCCCTGGAAGCTCGGAAAAAGCTTTCCTAGGTTTTCTATGTCCTGAGTTGTCTCCCTTTGTGATTTCATTTTTGTTTTTACCTCCTTCTTTAGATCCTGGATGGTTTTGTTTAATTCCTTCACCTGTTTTGCTGTGTTTTCCCTTAGTTCTTCAAGGGTTTCTCCCTGTTTACTTGTGTTCTTTTGTATTTCTTTAAAGGAGTTATTTAGGTCCTTCTTGAAGCCCTCCATGATGCCCTCCATCAGCATCATGACCTGTGATTTTAAATCCAAATCTTGCTTTCCTGGTGTGTTGGGGTATCCAGGACTTGCTGTTGTGGAAGAATTGGGTTCGGATGGTGACATATTGCCTTGATTTCTGTTAGCAACATCCCACATTTGCCTTTTGCCATCTGGTTATCTCTGATGTTAGTTGGGCCTGCTGTTACTGGCTGGAGTTTGCCCCTCCTGTGTGCCTGCAGGTCTATCTCAGCAACCCTGGATGAGCTGCTTTCCCCTGGCACAAATTGCTGTGTGCTGCAGAGTTCCTGGGTGCAGGTGGAGTCCTGGTGTGTTGTGTCCCAAGTGATCGTCTACCAATCTGTTGCACAGTCACAGAAGCAAAGGTGGCGGCCGAGACCTACTCTCTTGTAGTTGTATTTGGGTATGTACCTCTGTGGCCCCGATCAGCTCTGGATGCAGGCTATGCTGACTGTCTCCTCCTTGCTGGCTGCTGGGTGTATAGCTGGCTTTCCGCACTGCTTGGAGATGGTGTAGTGTGGCCGATGGTGTTTCCAATCCAGAGGCGGAAACCAGAAGGCTCTTGCCAGAGGCCTCCAGACTGTAGGGCTGGTCTCACCTGTGCAGGTTGCCTCCTCTCTGGCTGCTGGTTGTATAGCTGGCTTCCTGCACTGCTTAGAGATGGCCTGCTGTGACTGAGAGTGTTCTGGATCCCTGAAGTTTCTTCCAATTGTTACTTGTGACTCAGAAAGGTGTGACTGATCTGTGTTGACAGCACCCTTCCCATATACAAAGCTCTGGGTTCAATAGATGTGCAGCTAAACTTTCTTACATTGATAGGTAGAGATGTTGAGACAATCACATGCTGACCTTGGGATGAAGATCTAAGGAGCTCAAACAAGGTCTTATAGGGTCCCAGCCTTCAAGGGGAACAAAAAAAGAAATGAAGTGTCAATCAAATCAACAAGTTTTAATAAAACCCTAAACTCCTTTTCTGGGATCATAGTCCTCTTCTTCCCACTCCTGTAGGTGTGGCTGTTGGCCTTCTGAAAACAAGGGGGAAAAGCAGGACTTTATTGTTAGCAGATGTACAAATTCATGGGCTGGTTAATTTATGTTTATGCTTCTGGTATATTTGTTACTTTTCTATCTCTATTATAAAAACACCACGATCAAAGCAACTCATAGAAGAAACAATTCAGTTGGCCTTATGGCTCCCAAAGATTAGAAGTCTCTCATGATGGGGAAACATGGCAAACAGTAGGCATGGTGACTGGAGCTCAAGCAAAGACCTCCCATCTTACCTGAAAGCTGGAAATAAGAGAGTGCCCTTGAAATGGCACAAGTCTTCAATCTCTCCAAATCATCATTCCTCCAGCAAGGCCACATCTAAGCCTCCCCAAACACCACCACCCACTGGCCACCAAGTGTTCAAGTGCTTGAGACCAGGCAGATGACATTCTTATTCAAACTATTACACTAGTTATTTATGTAAGTCCTTGGGGTAAGAAGAGAGCAGGTCCCTACAGCAGGGCAAGGGACAATCCAGGAGACAGGAAGATGCTTTGAGACAACACACTAGCCTGATGATGCTTATGCAGCCTCTGGTTGACAAAGAGATTTTTGGTTCAGCTCCAGACCTACCCTATTCATGTCAAAGGATGCTCTGGGCATGGGAGAGTTAATGACCAACCTCCTCCAGAAAAGAAAAAGGCTTCAATAACAAAACCCAATAGCACGGAGGGAAGAGACACACGTTACCAGCCACAGAAGGCTTAAAAAGGAACCCACCCACAGCTCCCGCTACAAATGCTTTTAGCCCTACGTTAAATCTTCCCTCTAATGGCACCCCTGTTAAACGAGATATGTCACCCGACCTGAGGAGGCTGACTTGAAAGGCAAATAGTTGGAAGTGATTCCACACGTTATTAGTGAGAGCTGTTCTCACATTTCCGGCAAAAATAATGGAGCCGAGGTCTGAAGAGATGACTAATACCTCCCCATTACTGACCCGAGGCCGGGCATTACATTGTCATCCTGGTCACTCAGCTGGCCCTGTGAGCATATATTTCTGTGCTTGTCCTTTGGGTTCTTTGAGCTAGACAGCTAGGTTCATGTTAACCTAGGCTGCCTGGCTTACTGAGAAGAGGGGGCATTCTACCATTGAGATTGAGCAGGCAGGACAGGGCCACCCTGGGCAGAAATGCTCTGCTCTGATAATTGGGGTGGTACTCTACGCCCAGGAAGGGCAGCCTCAATCCTGTTCCTGGGATGTAGGGATCTGTCCTGATTCTGCTTATATCTCTGGCTTGCTCTCATCTCTGGCAGTTCTCATGGACATTCTGCAGACTTCTTTCTGGAAAATTCTCTGGATTTAATCTTAATCTCTCTTGTTAAAATATTGACCCTCACCAGGCAATGGTGGTACAAGCCTGTAATCCCAGCACTTAGAAGGTAGAGGCAGTCGGATATCTGTGAGTTTGAGGCCAGCCTGGTCTACAGAGTGAGTTCCAGGACAGCCAAGGATACTCAGAGTAACTCCAAAAACCAAAAAGAAAGAAAGAAAGAAACAAACAAACAAAAAAACGAAAACCATTATCATTCTCCTTTTTCTTTCCATAGGATAGGAGAATATCGCTCTCACTGATTATTTATGGCCCTTTTTTCTTTCTTCTTTTTGAGACAAGGATTTACATAACCTTGGCTGGCTTCCAACTGGCTACATAGCCAAAGATGGCTTCGAATTCCTGATCCCCCTGCCTCTGCTTTCTTCTAGGATTACAGGCATCCACCTGACAGACTTTAAGGAAGAACTTACTGCTTGTCAACATTTGCTCAGAGGGGAAGATGTGCCAGTCTGTCTCTGTGGCTTGGGACAGTGGTGACCTTGGTGTTGATGTTTCTAATGAACACCTTACATTCTCGTCTCTCCCAACTTCTCAGTAATATTTCACCTCACTGACCATGACTTCTATTGAAATATCTTCCATTTGTCTGCTGCAATCCTCTTTCCATTCCTTCTTTCTGCCTGGAGACATCTTCCCAGGCTCCTTTGTGGGTTCTTCCTCTACTGTTAAACATCTGTGTTCTGGGGGTTCCCCAGGACTAGTCACCCATCTTTTTGTTATTCTATTGTTCTTCCAAAGGTGGTCTCCCGCATGTGATTGACCCTGAAATAGCATCCATATGCCAATGGCGTTTTCATTGCCTCATCTAGATATGTCCTTGGAATCTAGGGCCACATTCACAGCCAATCACATGACACCTCTGCTGTGAAGACTATACACTGCCTCCAGCACATCGGTTACAAACTTAAATCTACTGTTCTCTCACACAGTCTTGACTCTCTTCCTCTGTTTCTTTTCTCCAAGTACAGAAAGGGCTAAACTTTCATTTGCCAAAGCTAGAAATCCAGAATTGTTCTTCTCTGTTCCCCTTATTCTAACTGAGCAAGTCTCTTGTCCATTTTGCTTCCCGTTGATTTCTTGGCTCTCTCTTCCTTAGCCTTTCATCCTTGCCACCATCATAGCTAAAGTGCCATGGATTTCTGATGACATATCCTTAGCTTACTGAGCACATGGGAGTCCTGCAGTTGTTCACACCAAAGAGGGCTGTGTGTGTGTGTGTGTATGTGTGTGTATGCAACCCACACTGGGTCATGATGTCTTTCTGAAAGTGCATTGGTTTTCAAGGGCTCCTAAGTGTCTTAGTCAGCGTTTCTATTCCTGCACAAACATCATGACCAAGAAGCAAGTTGGGGAGGAAAGGGTTTATTGAGCTTACACTTCCATGTTGCAGTTCATCACTGGAACTCAAGCAGGTCAAGAAGCAGGAGCTGATGCAGAGGCCATGGAGGGATGTTTCTTACTGGCTTGCTTCCCCTGGCTTGCTCAGCCTGCTCTCTTATCGAACCCAAGAATACAAGTCCAGGGATGGTACCACCCACAAGGGGCCCTCCCCCCTTGATCACTAATTGAGAAAATGCCCCACAGTTGAATCTCATGGAGGCACTTCCCCAACTGACACTCCTTTCTCTGTGATAACTCCAGCCTGTGTCAAGTTGACACACAAAACTAGCCAGTACACTAAGTAAACAAGGCTCTTCATCAACTGCCATTTCCTTGTCCTTAAAATACATACACATACACACACACATACACATACACACACACATACACATACACATATATACACACATACACATACACACACACACATACACACACTCATACACATACACATACACATACACATATACATACACACACACACACACACATACACATATACACACACATACACACACACACATACACACACATACACATACACATACACATACACATACACATATACATACACACACACACACACACATACACATACACATACATACACATATACATATACTATATATAGCCCAGGCTGGCCTCATGGTCTTTATATGGTTCGGGATAGGCTCAGGCTCACGGTCCTCCTATCCCAGCCTTCTGAGTGCTGGGATTGCGAGCACATGCTACCACACCTGGCTTTCTTTGGCCTCGTCCTATGTTCTCCTTTCCTAGTTTTCTGAGCTCTAGCATATGGCTCTCCCTTGGTTCATTAAGCCACACTCTGAGTTGCCCCAGGACTTTTGCACGCATTTCTGTTTCTGTAAAATGCTCTTCACGTCCCCTTTGCCAGGCAGGTTAACCGTCAGCTAGCTCATCCCCAGCATGCACGTTGCTGTGCTCTGCATGCACTGAACACCCATGTGGGACGAGTCTCCTGGGACCCACAGTTGACTTCCTGCAGGTATTTAGAACAATGCCTTACTGTTGTTCCTGTGCCAGGCATCTTATCTATGCAAGCTTGGGTCCCTTCTTCATTTCTATTAGTGTGTTACAGATGGTCTCTGCAAGAGTTCTTGAAGCGCTCGGTGCAAATTTCCAGGCTCATCTGATTGGTGAGGGAAAGCTCAGATGGTTGGCCTGGTGTGGGACAGGAAGAGAGAGGTCTGATCCCTGCTGCTGGGGTATTATTTTGCCTCACTTGTATTCTCTAAATTGCCACGGAGAGTCTATAATGCAGAGAAAGCTTTGGTGTCTCTCCCCCTTGCCTCCCCATTAGGCAGATGTGAAGCCCAGAAGCCGTCAGAACAACAGGCCACATATGTGCCTTATGTCCTCTCTCCCCACCCGCGTATGCTGGCTCACGGGTTCTCCAAGGACAACACTGGCTGCCAAATTCTCTTTTATAGTGAATCCCCTGCACCTTCTGTAAGGTCTACCCTGATTTATTTTTTTCTCTTTAGAGCACTTACCTTCTCGTACATAAATATTGGGCAGTGGGAAACGAGCGTGTGTCCCCTGACTGGAAGCGGTGACAACCACAGCAGCGGGTTTATTTTTAAATAAAGATTGGAAAGTTACGAGGCTCTTGAGGTTTTCTGCATTTTTATTTTTCATTCAGTGGCTGGGGCGGTGGAAGGGTGGGGGGTGGCAAAGGAGACCAAAAAAAAAAAAAGGATGGGAGAAACTATAGCTCTGTTCTTGCTTCCGTTTTTCATAACTCTGTGTTTCAATCTCCTGCTACTGCTTTTCCTCTCTCCAGCATCTGGTGTCCCTGTAAAGAAAGGGAAGAAGTGATTACCTCTGTGAAGGGAGAGGGGGGCTGTTCACGCTACACATTAAGCGTGCAGCCCCCGAGCAAGTCACATGCATGGTAAAATATTACCTTAATAACGAACGCACAGAGAGCCACGTGTAAACGGTAACAGCTGCTTTTGTGATGACCATGTTGTAAACGACTGCGGCCTCACTCGTTAATAATGTATTTGAACAATAACAACTTGATTCGAAAGAAGAAGCATGGCCTTTCAGTTTTTCCTGGCATGCAAATCCACTCTTGCTGTAGTTGCTGTAGTGTGAAGAATGGAGGTCTCACGCCGGGTCTTTAGAAATGCGGGATGACATTGAGACTGAACCCGGCATCTGCTGCCTACCCCAGAGTCTGTCCTGTGCCCTGTGTTAACCTTTCAGCTGTCCTACAGTGTTCGAGCCTTATTTCTTTCCTGGGAACTAAAGAAAAAGAAGCTGGTCTCTCTGATGGGAGTTTGAAGACGGAGCCCCATTTGACATCAGGATCCCAGAAATTTCCCAGTGGTTGATATTAATTGTCTTGAAGTCCAAAGTCTACTCTCTCTCTCTCTCTCTCTCTCTCTCTCTCTCTCTGTGTGTGTGTGTGTGTGTGTGTGTCTCTGTCTCTTTCCTTCTTTCCCTCCCTCCCTCTCTCCCTTTCTTTTCCTCTCCCTCTCCCTCTTCCTCCCCCTCTCCTTTTCCCTCTCTCCCTCCCCATCCTCCTCTCCCTCTCCCTGTCCCTCTCCCCCTTCCTCTCCCCATTCCCCTTTCCCCCTCCCCCTCCTCCTCCCCTCCCCTTATCTCTCTCTCTGTCTCTCTCTCTCTCTGTGTCCAGAACACACGAGGACATCAGGTGTCCTGCTCTGTCACTCTCTATTTTATTACCTAGTGACAAGGTCTCTCACAGATCTGAAGCAAGCAGCAGCATTTTCCTGTGTCTGTATAGCCACAACTGATTTTTTCATGTGGTTGTCCGGGGTTCCAACTCAGGTCCTCATGCTTGCATAGCAAGTGCTCTTGCCTTGTGAGCCATCTCTCCAGCCGCAGCACTACATTTCTTTAACTTTTTTGAAGTTTATAGCCCTGTTCGAGGGCCAAAGATGCCCTATTAGGAGTCTCCCCAGCCTTGCCCCAAACATTTGGCTGTGTTTCTTGTGTCCTGTGCCTTTTCTTTTCACCGCCCCCAAACTTCTCAGGGTTGCAAAGGTGTACCCTGTTATTTAAGGCCTGGGCTGTTCTGCCCGGGGAACTCCTACTCATCCTTCTGTGTCCTGGTCCATTATGCGGAGTTCATTGTTGCATCTCGGGAACCTGTTTTGACTGCCTCCTTTTGCGCTGGCCTTAACTGTAGCATTACTCATGCCTCCAACTCTAATGCTTCACTCACGTATCGATTTCCTCCCTGGCCTTGGATATCTTTAAGGACGATAAGTATGTGCTCGTTATCTTTGTGTCCCCATCCCCCAGCACGGTGCTCAGAAATCATTAAATATTCAGTAAGTGTTGGATGGGCAAGTGAGGCGCCACCCAATAAACACCTTTCTGATCACTTACGTTCTGTGATAGCTATCGCAGGGCCCTGGGTCCTGTTGTGAAAGTTCACTCCTGTCCACGGGTGTGCCCTCTGAAGCCCTGCTGTTGTCTACAGTCATGTCATCCTGAAGGTGTTAAGACTTACAGGGGTCAGTGGGAACACAGCTATTGGCCCAGCCACTTCCTATGTCACTTCAGTGATTGTCCACTGCCACCTCCCTTTCGGAGGCAGACTTCCTCTTCAATCACTGCCCTGCCCATCTCCATCTCTCCGCCAGTGCTTACACTGCAGGTGTTTTTACATAGAGGAGGCCTTGATGTAACCGTGATGTGCACTTAGTGAGACCCAGGGCTGCAGGCTCACTCCACTCTACTCATTTGGTGTGGATGCCTCTGCGTGTTCAGGGAGCCCCATCTCAGCTGCTCGTGCTTTCGACTCTAAGTCAGCTTTGACTTTGTTTCACTTTGCCAAAGAAAAGTAGGCCTCTTTCTCTCTGCTCCCCAAATTCAGTCCTCCATCAAACCACCTGAACCCCACTTGGCTCCTTTGCACAGAGACCTCAGAGCTACAATGAGACCCTCTGTTCCCTGGGTATGAAGACCGCGGAGTCACCTTCCAGTGCTGCCCTGTTGGAACTTGTCTTAAAGCTTTTTCAAGCTTTCTGTCTTGTCAAACTTCTCTCATCTCTACAAGTTCTAAAACTTCATCATGTTTCCCGAGTCTCTGTTTTCTCCACAAGTCCTAATTTTTCTTACAGCTCTGACCTTAGAGCATCACCTGCGCCATCTGCTCTTCTGGGCTCTGCCTCAGGACCACAGATCCAGGAATTTATTTTCTTCACTGTTCTCTCTCATCAGGATAAAATGAAACACTTTGTTGGGTGGCATCTTTATTTTACTTATTGATAATGTTCTTCCCTAAAAGACAAAGATTTAAAACCATGTGTAAAGTTGTAAATCATATAACTGAAGAGAGTCAATCAAAAATAAATGAAAACAAACAATAAAGTAGAAACAATAGAACATCAGAGCTAAGAGGTGCTGGCATTACCCTGGGTGGATTAAAAACTACCAGGGTATCATGGAGACCTAGCTCCCTGCTAGTGATAGCCACAGACTTTGCTATGAGCCATTCACAGTCAACGCCATGGTCAAATGAGCTCAGCTACAAAGACCAATAAGCTGAAGACAAAAAAAAAAGTTTAAATCTCTCATAAAAAAAAAAAAACATCAGTGTTTAGTATCAAGAGTAAAGGAAAGGTGCTGGAGAGATGGCTCATTGGTTAAGAGCACTGCATGCTCTTCCAGAGGTCCTGAGTTCAATTCCCAGCAACGACACAGTGGCTCACAACCATCTGTAATGGGATCAGATGCCCTCTTCTGGTGTGTCTGAAGACAGCTACAGTATACTCATATACATAAAATAAATAAATAGATAAATAAATAAATAAATAAATAAATAAATAAATAAATAAATAAATCCGTAAAAAAAGAGTAAAGGAAAGTTTCTGCTTTGACTCTTGAGTGTAGATTCAATCCTAATGGGTCTCTCCACACATCCTCCTAATGAGAAACAGGAGCAAATCTCAACCTCTTGGAGATGGTGAGAGAATGAATGAAACTTGACTGTACAAATCCTAGAGTTCCCTCAAACTTGCTTTCCTAGGCATGGTCTGAAGACATGTGAGATGAGAACCCCCAAACTACAGAACTTCCCCTCTCACAGGTGGCTGCTCTCAGGTCAGAATCCAAAGGCTATCACCCACAATACACGCACACAGGCTGAAAGTGCTGTGCCCCTCCCCGTCTTTTCAAAAGTATCCTTAGAAAACAGATGCAGGAAGTATGGTGGAGTCTTAGCCTGGGCCATCCTTCGATCTGCAGGACAAAGCATCGTTGCTCAGTGTCTCATGAATGCCCCCAAACAAAGGAGTACAGGAGTCTAAAGCAATAGCAATTACGTCTGGCAGTTCTATCAAGAAAAGGTGGTGGGGACGTTTGAGCTGGACTCAGTTTAAGTCAGGGGCTCTTTCACGTAGAGGAAAGAGACTAGGCAAAACTCAGTTGTGGAAAAGCAGTGCTTGTTCAAGAAAAAGCAAATAGATCAGATCATTTGGAGTGTTCTCTGTGTCAAGAAAATAGTAGGAGTAAGGCCAGAAAGGTAGGTTGGGGACAAATTATGGAGGGCTTTGAATACCAGACTGATGAGAGTGAGCTATGTTCAGTAGGCAGTGGGGAGCCGTTGAAGACTTTAGAACCCCAGAATGATGTGATCAAAGGAGTACTTGAGGAAGATTAATTTGGTTGTGGTGTGTAGAATGGATTAGAGAATAGGAAGACGGCAGAGTTCAGTGCATAAAGGACACCTTATAAATGCCTGTTGAATAAAATGTTTGAACAGAGCAAAGGAGAGGCCATTGCAAATATCTCCTCACAAGAGGGAAAAGGTCTTAAGACCGTGACAAGGAGTACTGGAGGGTAGGAGATGAATGCCTGTGACTGGCAGAGGAGGCTCTAGCCAGTGGGAGAGCCTGCTGTGCACATGAAAGCCGTGATTGCTCTTGAGTAAAGCCTGAGCTAGTGAGGAAGTTGTGGGCCCTCTCCTATAAGAAGCGGGTCAGAGGAGGTCAAAAGCACACTCAACACTTATGACATCATTTGCCAAGTGCTTGGAGTGTGATAGGACACTGGTAGCTTTGAGTTGACCCCCACCATATCACCTACCCCATCCTTCCTCTCTTTAGAGACATGCTTCTCTGTCACGTCAACTGTGGGATTCTAATTATCTTTCCACCATCTTTTCCTTGTAGCAGCAGACTCCAGCCCCTGGTCATAGCAATTGGTCCAAGGATGGTCATAGCACCCTACCTGATAGATAGGAGTTCTCTTCTGAGATTCCTGAGGGATTGGGCCTGGTAGGCTGGTTTTGGAACATGGGGCCTCTGCAGGAATGCAGTCTGGAATGGGGTATGGGATATGCTGTACATTATCTCCAGCAGCGTCTACACTTCAGTGCTGGGGGAGGAGTGACCCATAGACCCATAGCAGAGGAGTGGACAGAGTGACTTAGGATAGGGCCTGGAGTAAAAAAGAGAAGCCAGATCAGGAGGGTCCTGAGAACTGAGCCTTGTGTTACAGACAGGTGGAGCACAAGGCTCAGAACATACAGCATGACTTGGGGTTATTTTCTCACAGCCGATTAAGAGAGGAGTGTGTGTGTGTGTGTGTGTGTGTGTGTGTGTGTGTATGTGTGTGTGAGATGTTGCATGTGTGGATATGGTGGTGTATGTATGGTGTAATGTATTTACATGGGTGTGTATATGTATGGCATGTGTGTGTATTGTGAGTCTGGTATAGTGTGTGGGTCATGTGTGAATGTGTGGTGTGTATCTATGTTGTATGTATATTATGTGGTATATATGTATGTGGTGTGTCTGGTATGAGTCTGGTATAGTGTGTGTGTCATGTGTATATATGGTGTGTATCTATGTTGTGTGTATTTTTGTGGTGTGTATGTGAGTATGTAGTGTGTATCTATGTTGTATGTATTGTGTGTGGGGTATGTGTATGTGAGTCTGTGATGTGTGTCTGTATTGTATCAATTATATATGGTGTGTATGGTATAGTGTGTGTGTGTGTGTGTATTGTATGTGGTATATGTATATGTGTGCACATGCATATGTTACTCATGCCTGTGCACATATGGGGGTTATAGAAAGATTTTGATGCCCCTGACCTATCCCCCATGGCCTTATCCTCTTGAGACAAGGTTTTCTCATTGAACCTGGTACTAGTTGCCAACCAGCAAAGCCCAGCGACCCTCCTATCTCTGTTTCCCACAATGCTTTGTTTGCAGGTGCATGTAGCCATTTCTGGATAATCTATGTGGTACTGAAATTCATACTCAAATTCTCATGCTTGCAAAACAGGTTCTTTGATTCACTAAACCATCTCTCTAAGCCCTGGAGAGAATCCTTAAGATGAGAGCTATAGTTTGGAGAAATGTCCTCTATGGGCTTACATATTAACGCTTGGTCTCACAGTTGTGACCCTAGAAGGTGGACATGGTATCAATTGGGATGGTCCTAGGTCATTGGAGAAATATTCTTGATGGGAATTTGGGGACTCCTGTCTCTACTAGTCTTTTTCGTCCTTCTTGGTTCCTACGATGGCTGACTTTGCCATGGTCTCATGCTGTGGTGTGCTGTTTTGCTAGAGGTTCAAAACAACGAATTGAAGTCACCGAACATTGGTCTACAACCTTCAAGATTTCAAGGCAAAATAAACCTTTTCTTTTTATAAGTCAATTGTCCCAGGTATTTTGTTACAGTAATGGAAACCTGAGCTAATGCAATGAATAGTGCGAATATTGTTTCCATTCCTCTTCTCAGACTCCACATTAGATGAGGAGTCCCCAATCCCTGTCCAGGTTGGCTTCCTCTTGTAGTGATAAATATCATGGCCAAAAGCAACTCAGGGAAGAAAGGGTTAATCTGCCTCACACTTCCATCTCACAGTCCATCACCAGGGAAGCCAAGACATCAACGCTGGAGGCAGGAACTGAAGCAGAGGCCATGGAGGAGTGCTGTTTACTAGTTTGATCCTTCTCACTTGCTTGGCCTGCTTTCTTGTATGACTCAGACCCACCTGTGCAGGTCAGTCACCACCCACAGTGAACTGGGCCCTCCAGTGCCACTCATTAATCAAATAAACGTCCCACGCACTTGCCCACAGGACAATCTTGTAGAGGCGTTTTCTCTAGAGAGCTTCCTCTTCCCCTACAGCCCTAGCTTGTGTCAACTTGACAGAAAACAAACCAGGACTGTCCATTTGCACATTTTTGCTCTTTTACTTTCTTTCTTTCTTTCTTTCTTTCTTTCTTTCTTTCTTTCTTTCTTTCTTTCTTTCTTTCTTTCTTTCTTTCTTTCTTTCTTTCTTTCTTTCTTTCTTTCTTCCTTTCTTTCTTTCTTTCTTTCTTTCTTTCTTTCTTTTTTCTTGTCTTTCTTTCCCTTCTCCTTCCCCTTCCCCTTCCCCTTCCCCTTCTCCTTCCCCCTCCCCCTCCTCCTCCTCCTCCTCCTCCTCCTCTTCTTCTTCCTCCTCCTCCTTCTCCTTCTTCTTCTTCATTTGTCTTAACTTTACCTGTTTTCTCCATCGCTGGCTCTCAGGCTAAACCTGCCTGTGTCCTCTCCCTCTTCCATGTGGCAGCAAAGGATATTTAGGGACTAATTGGCCTTTGGTTAAACATCAAAGACCATGAAATCCCATCACCCAACTAAGGGAAGCATGCAGCCCAGAATTCGCTTCCTCGAGGGCAGCTGCCTGCTGTCCTTCTGGCCTGATTCCCTTTATATCTGTGCCCTGAGTCCAATGCCAGTTTAAACAGTTCGTTTTATGTCTGAGAGTTGTTGCTATAGCTATCCCTCGATGTTTATCAGGCTATCTAGTTGCAAGTAACAGAAACTTAATTTGAGCTCTGTTTTGCAAAATAGAGCGTATGTCAGCAGATATTACAGGGAAATCTCACTTCTGTTGCATTAGGGACTTGAGTGTGCATGTGCACAGGTGTTGTGTATATATGTGTGTGTGTGTGTGTAGGTGGATGTATGTGAACTCATATAATGTATATGGAGGTGAGAATGTTTGTGAGTGTATGTGTTTATTTATGAGTATGTGAGAATGTATATGAGGTTTTTATTGGTATTTGTATGTGTGTGTGATTATGTATAAATGTTTTAAAATGTCTGTGTGAATGTGTATGTAACATGACAGTTTGTGGAAGTTTGAAGGGGAGTGTGTGAAAGTGTATGTGTGAGTGTATGTACATATATGTACACATGTGTGTATGTCTCTGTGTGTGCAGATGTGTGCCACAGTGGGTACACGCAGCTCAGAGGACAATGCTAGATGTGGGTCCTCACCTTCTACCTTGCTTTGATGTACAGCCATCTGTTCTGTGGTGTGCCCAGGCTGTCCTGTGAGTGTGGGGTGATGCCTTTGTGTTCACTGCCCACTTTTTTGAGGGATCCACTGCTTTCGTGGACCCCTACGTTACTGCATCCGGTTTGTCACATGGGTTGTGAGAACCCAGGCTTAGTTGTCTAGCTTGAGCATCAAGTGCTTTGCCTTCTGATGCATCTCTTCAGCTGACCATCAGGGTCCATTGTCCCCAAGTGCACAGTCTGTACATTTCTGCAGGGCTTCATCAGGTCTGTGTGCGTAGAGACTTTCTCCAGATGGCAGCGTTATGTTGATAGCCTCCCTCAACACCAGAAAACAAGAAATATCCCAGCAAAGAGTCTCTGATTGTTTAGACATGTTCCCATAACTATCTTTGGACTTACTGCTATGGCCAGGGGACCTGAGAAGCAATGACAGGCTGGACCTGGCTGTCACATGCCTTCCGGTGTTACTTGGAATGATTAGCATCTCATTAGAATCATGCGACTGACATGACAGAGAATCAATACTTCAAAGGAAAGGAGGACAGAGTAGGTGGTAGTGATGGGGGTTAGTCCAGAACTGTAGATATGTAACCACACTCCTTTGGCATGGCTAACCACCTCTGTCAGCCCAGGGAGACATTATGCATAGCTGTCACTCAGAATTTCCTCTCGGAATTAGTGGGCTGGCAGATGAGCTGAACGCTGAGGCTCTCCTCTCCTCCTCTCTGGCTGCACTTTGTGACAGCCATCATTCCCCTTGTGCAGGTAGCTCCTGATCTCCGGAGGCCCCGGGCTGGGGTGGCAGAGGAGGCTTAGATCAGGACAGCGATGTGTGTGGGAGGAGAGGAAGAGCCAGCCAGGCTGCTGAGCGGAGAGAGAGATGAAGGGGCATTGAGGCAGGAGCCCGAGGGCAGCCTGCCCGCTTGCTGTCTGCGTGTGCCAGGCGGACTTGGTGCTTTCTGGGGCCTGTGCTGACTTGCTCTGTGACCCTAGGCTACACACTTGATTGCTCAGGGCCTCTTCCCTTCACTCTCATCTGGAAAGTAGGGGTAGTGACATGACCGAGCTAGCCAAAGCTGTGCCTTCCAAGGGGGAGAAGCTAATTTGAAACTTGGTGCTCAAATGTAAATGGCTCCCTAGTCCTCTAGGTATTCCAGGAGCCCATGGCCTAAAACCCTTAAAGCCCTATGGGTAGAAAGCAGGACTCTCTCGATCTTGATTTAGAATTTTGTGATTTTTTTTTTAAGTGTACAGAATCATGGTGTTCTTCTAGCTGGGCTGGAAAATGAATGATCCTTTGTGCACTGATAGTTACAAGTGGGTGTGTGGTTTCCCAGATGTTACAAACACTGGCTCTAAAGCTGGGGTTTATAATACCACAGGAGCTCTAGGGAAGTGCAGGAGGTTTAAAGTTGTCAATTTTAAACATCTGTGTGTGTGTGTGTGTGTGTGTGTCTGTGTGTGAAGAGGCCTGAAGAGTCCAGAAGAAGGCATCAGATCCCCTGGTGCTGGAGTTAGAGGGATTTGTGAGCTGCCTGGTGTGAGTACTGAGAACTGAAGTTGGATCCTCCGTGAGAGGAGAACAAACCCCTAACCACTGAGCGTCTTTCCTGCCCCAGGAGGTAGGCATTTATAACCCATGTTCCACCTAGCCTCCTCTTACCAGGTTAAGTGTGAGGAGTGACCATGTGGTGTGCACACGGAGCAGGCAGACTGTGTGTCAGGGAGACAGCAAGGCAGGTGGGCCAAGTGGAAGATCACAGCCGGCTTCACACTGTACCTGCCAGGCTCCAGAGCCATGGCTTATGAAACTCAGGTAATTCAAGGGGATGAGACTCAGGGTTCTTCACCTAGATACAGTTAGAATGGCTTGGTCATTAATAAGATTTTCCTATTGGGAGCTAGGTCTGATGGTCTGAAACCACCCAACAAACCAATCTAATTCTCTGGATAAATGTGAAGTATCCAACCTCCACCTCCAACTCTGCCCACCCCTTCTCTTCCACCTCCCTCTTCATCATGATTTATTTGCTTGCATGTATGTATGTATGTACACCATGTGCGTGCAATTCCCATGGCAGCCAGAAGAGGGAGATAGATCCCTTGAACTGGAGTTACAGTTGTGAGCCACTGCCTAGGTTCTGGAACCCAAACTGTGGTTCTCTGCAGAAGCAGTAAATGCTCTTCACTGCTGAGCCAGCCATCTCTGCAGCCACAGAATCCAGTTTTCTCTCATCACAGTTAAGGTTTCTCATAGCCCTAGACTATCAGACTTAGACTCCCAGTGGCTTTCACCCAGTAGTTGTCACCTACTCTGGATCTCTGACAGGATCCCACATCTCCATCTCTTATCTTTCTGATTTACTCCTGTGAGGAAAATGATTCTTTTATTTTCCCCTGGGGCCTTCCAAAATTCCTCTGGCCTTCAAAATTTGTACTGAGTCCTCCTCTTCCATATAGCCTTCCAAGATTTTCCCAGATAGGCAGGGAGAAGGGAGGAGTGCAAAGTATACTCTCAGAGCACATTTGACCTTTGTGTTACCTTCCTATGCAATGGGCTTCTTTACCTTAACAAGGTAGGACTAAGAATATGACACAGGAAAGTGGAATACAGTGAAATTGGAAGTCACAAGGCAGAAAGACTTCTCCCTACCCCACAACCTTCCCAGAGCTTTGACCCCTCTGTTTTAGAACCCCATGACAGCGCTTGGATGGCCTGGTCCAACCCCACAAGAGGGCAGAGCAGACAGAGCCTCCACCAAACATTTTTAGTATCCCACTTGTTAAGAGTCGGGGCTTGGCATGTTGGCTTCTGTCCCTGAGATGATCTGTGCTGGCCAGGGCATGGATGAGATCCGAGAGGCTCACCTTGCCCTAAGGCACTTTCCTTGTGTTAGGGGAGGAGGAGGTTTAGGGAGCAGTGAGCACAAGTCTCTCTCATCCTCATCTCTGAATCTGTCAGCCTGACCAGAACGGGCGGGCATTCATTCTCAGAATAAGTAATCAACTAAAAAAAATATACCAAATTCATTTTCAAATTGGCTTGTCAGACACACGCTTGCCCAGGACAAGTTTGTTGAATAAAATGTATCTTGGGGAGCAAGGGGAGCCAGCCTGTCTCATTCCCTCAGGGACATCCTGTAAATAAGGGCCATTCTGGAGGCCGGAAGCACAGAATTCCCCAGCATAGATTGAATTCTGGCTTTGTCTTAATGAACGTCAATATTTATTACCAAAGGCGTTGTGCTCCTCAGAGTGATAGAGCGTTTCCACATGTCAGCTCCTGCCTGTTGCCTTCCCAGGTACCAAATGCTATGTAATTGCTGCTCATAAAGGTGGCAGACGATATTGCCAAGGAAACTCTCTCCTGGCTGCAAATCTCTATTGTCAAACACGGTAGGCTTTGCTTCGGGTTTGGACCCAAGTGTTTCTGATGCAGATTTTCTGGAGGCCCTGTTATGGCAGGGAGATCCTCAGATACTGTTGGCTTAGGAAAATGAGGGGGTATGTGTGGTCTTTCTAGCACCTTGAGTCTTTATGGGATGCTGACAGGGCCATCAAACATTAAGGCCTGGGAAACTTGAATGTAGGGGGTTACAGGTCCTACCCAGACACCTGATGGCTAGAGAGAACTGGTCACTCGTTGTCTATTTGAGAGGGGCTTCAACTTAACCCATCCCCACCACTCTTAATGCAAAAGAAGGCCCCAAGGCTGAGAGAGAGCTTTGTCAAAGTTACAGAGTCTCCGAGCTGATGCCCTTCCTACATCTTTAGAGTCAAACCAGGATTTCAGAAGGACTCTGGACTGGCTTTGGGCTCTGAGATTGGTGGCTCCCAATGGTCACTGTCCCCTAACTTTTCATAGCTCTAGGTTCCTTTGAGCACCAGATCAGGTCTCGCTTCCTAATGTGTGTCTAGAAAGGTTGCTCTCCCCAGCTAAAGCAAACAAATAACCCACCCTGACCTTTCCTGGGGGAAAAACTCTAGAAAGCAACTCAGATTCCACTGCCAAACCAAACATCCTGGGAATAGCCATCCTGAATGGACAGTTTTCACACAGAAATGGAGAACTCCAGGAAACGGCCCACTTGCTGGTACTAGGCCCTTTGCTCTGGGTGCAGCAGAGAAGGCTTTGGGAGGGTGAGTGAAGGAAAGTCAGTCATGCCTGAATACTGGCTTCTGGTTCAGCTTCCTCTCTGCCAACTAGCTAAGGACAGAGATGGCCCTGGGGCAGAGGCACAAAATGGGTTTTTGAGAGTGATGTCATATGGTTCTCAGACACCAGATTGCTCTTGCAGAAACTGCTGGCTGCTGTTCTGGGAGCTCTGCCGAGGAGAATTATAACTTTTGACAATGGACATCTCATCTTGCCCAGATGCGTTCTTTATAGAATCTGCCAGCAAGATTACAGCAGCATCAGGGTGTAATGGGCAGAGGAGTCAATAATTCTGGGGTTATTGATTGTAACCAGACCCATTCTTCTTTTTTAATTTATATTTTATCCACTTTTTCAAGCTGTTTTTTTTTTAAAAACCTGTCCTGACAAAAGGACCTGCTAGATCAAATACAGTTGATTACATTTTTAAAAAAATGATAGGAGTAATTTGCTGCCTTTAGGGGAGGCTGGGGCAAGGCTGTACAAGTGTGTGTGTGCTCCCTCGTGTGCGTGTGTGTGTGTGTGTGTGTGTGTACATGCTCATGTGTGTGCATGCTCATGTGCAGGCAGAAAGGAGAGAGGAAGGTATAGGTCACGAGAAGACACTGAGAAAAGCAGGGTCTTGGGTAGGAATCCCCTGGCTGACCCAGAAGCATAGCCTTTTCTTCCTCTTAAGGTTAGAAAAGGACTTATCAGAGATTCAAATTTCACTGCCTTGCTGGGTGCCCCTCCCCCAGGCCTGATTTCATCTAGGAGATCTTTCCCATAATACAAATAGAGACACTAAGTGGATCAGAACAGGTGAAGGTACACAGAATCACAAACACACACACACACACACACACACACACACACACACACACACACGCACGCGCGCTAAATTGTTGGACTAGACTATGTGGAATGGGATGGTAGCTTGTAAGTTCACAAAGAATGGATTACACAGTTTTGATGCTCCCAATACCCTTCTGTCACCAAGCTCCTCTGTAGCATGGCGTGATAAGTCCAGTGGGCAGCTGCTGGGTTGCCCTTGGTGATTACCATGCTGGTTGGTTCCTCTCTGTCCTTGTGACGAAGTAACCGGGGACTTCTCAAGGCATGGCTTCAGTATCCAATGCAGTGTCTGAATTGCCCTGTAGCTTCTGCTCCATTTCTTCCTCTTTCACTCAAGAAGAACCCCTAGACTGAGTTTCTCATTATCGTCGATGATGAAGGAGATCAGGGCATACCCGAGTTCAGAGGGAGGGGAGCTTAGAGATTATATTGTCTGAATCTCTCCTCTCCTAGAAAAAAGATCTTAATGAAAGATTAAAATGACCCACTCCAGGAGCACAGCTGGGTCAAACTAAGGAACAGCGAGCGAGCCCAGTGGGCTCTGCTGAGGCACACCAACTCTCTTTCTCTTCTTGTCACATGCTGCTCTGTGGACAATGGAAGAGCCTGATCACCTACCTCTTCCCCAGACACAATCCCTTTTTCCCAAACTTCCAGGATATATTTCAGGAAATTATCCCTGTTTAGTTCTTCTTCGGATCTGGACAGATCTGAAAGGACCAGGGGATTGACAGATGTTGGAGAGGCAGAAGTAGATCCAGAGGTAATCTCCTCTTCACCCACTGACTCATTGTGTGTGGACCTCCTTCTCCCATGCTGAGTAGAGTTGACATTCCAGGGGGTCACATTTGAAGGTAAGATACAGAGAGAAAGTGAAACTTTCTCCCTTTGTGCTTTTCTGGGCAGGCAAATATATTTCAAACGAATTTTGTATCTGCTTCCCACATTTAAGAAGTAGGGGAGATTTTGGAAATCCCCACCCCAAGAGAAAGGGAAACATTTATTGTCTCATGCTAAGGCGTGAGGGTCTTGTGACTGACCTTGACCAAGATCTTAGCCATTTCCATTCCAAGTTCATCCCTGCAAGTGCCCTGGCTATTAGCCTGAGTCCTCACAGGCCTGTTTATGTCTTCAGCACTGGCCTAGTGACACAAGTGGTCTCTGACTCCTGCTCTTGGCAGGAGTGACTTGGCTTAATTACCATCTTAGACTTTAGTTATTTCATGTATGAAGCAGGTCTAATGATGGGATCTGTTCTCACCTCATCAAACATCCACACGGACAGCTTGTGTAATAGCATGGTATCAGTGGGAACATGCCACGGTCACAGAAAAGACTTTCATTTTTAAAGAAAAATTAAACCACTTTAGAACCGGGTTGAATTTACAGGAAATCAAGACTCAAAATCACGATTCTGAGAGTTCCCATGTGGAGGGCACTGAGCTCCCTCTGTTATTAACATCTTACACTAGCTCACTGCATTTGTTACAGTTAATGAGCCAATATTGATTAATTGTTGCTACGATGACCATCCTTTCTTTGTTTAGGATTCCTTTTTCTTTCCCCCCTTTTATTAAAAATAGATTTTTCCTTACATAATGTATCCTGATTATGGTTTCCCTTCCCTCTGCCTCCCCAAGATCCCCCCTACTTCCCCTCCCACTTGGGGCCCCTCCTTTTCTGTCTCTCATTAGAAAACAAACAGGCTTCTAAGGGATAATAATAAAATAAAGCAAAATAGACTAAAACAAAGCTAACATATCTGAATTGGACCGAACAAATGAAGGGAGGGAAAAGAGCTCAGGGGAAGGCCCAAGAACCAGAGACCTGCCCACGAGCTCACTCAAGAATCCCATAAAAACCCTAAACTGAAAGGTTTCCTTATTTTTATCAGGATCCTTCTTCTGTCCTGGGATTCCTGCAGGGTCCACTTCACAGTCACACCTAAAATCAAGCTCTCCTTAGGTCTGTCTGGCCTGACGATTCTTCAGTTCTTACTTTGATGACCTTTTCAGTATTGAGGTTATACATGGATCAACTATGCTGTGGTATGACCCTCCATGATAATCTGTCACCTGTCTTTCTCCTGATAGACTCTTGTCAGGGTCGGGGTGAGAGATTGTACCAACAAAGTGCTGGCTGGTCACATTATATCAAAGATCCACAATTTCTAAGACTTGCAGAAATTTGTTGATAGTATATTAGAGTTGTGCTTTGTTATTATAAAAGACTGGTGACTTCTGGTGTGTGTGTGTTCATGTATGTGGTGTGTATGAGTGTGTGGTGTCTTCTGAATGGTGTATCTGTGTATCTGTGTATGGAGTATGTATGTATGTGGTTTCTGGTTACTGGCTCCTTCCTAGCTCTAGAGTAAGAGTCTTGGATATTCATCCTCAAATATGAGTCTCTTCCCTTTCTTGGTCTGACTTCAATGAACTGTTAGTAACTGATGATCACCCTTGCAAATGAAAGGAACCAGGCTGAGAGAGAGGCCCCTAAGGTGGCAGCCCACTCCCCTTAGTTGCTAAGTAACAAATCATATTGCTGTAGTTATTAACCAGCTTATCCGAGGAGCCTCCCTAGCTGACCCAGTAGTCTCTTTGTGTCAATAACAGTCCAAGTCAGATCTATAACAGGCAGCAGCACATCCAGGGGCAGGGATAAAGTCGAGTTGTCCATCTGGCTTCTGACTCCTACGTGTTCTTGAGTTGATTTCTCACCATCCCTGTCTCTCAGTTTCTTGTTTCATACATAGAATAGATATGCTGACTTAGTCTCCTCTCTGGCCGAGTTATGCTCTGGGCAACTGTGGAGCAATGTCTTGCTGTGTCTGTTGAGATTCAGATTTTTTTAGGAACAGGGTAGTAGATTGATATTTGCCTTCCCATAAAGCACTGCACAGAGACTGGTGGCAAAAAGGAAGAGGATGAGGAGGCTTACAGGTGGCAGAGCACATATACACCCCATGTACCCTAGGATTACCCCTTCAGTACTGGCTGGTTTTGTGTTCAACTTGACACAGGTTGGAGTTATCACAGAGAAAGGAGCTTCAGTTGGGGAAGTGCCTCCATGAGATCCAGCTTGTGGAGCATTTTCTCAATTAGTGATCAAGTGGGGAGGGCCCCTTGTGGGTGGTACCATCCCTGGGCTGGTATTCTTGGGTTCTATAAGAAGCAGGCTGAGAAAGCCAGGGGAAGCAAGACAGTAAGAAACATCCCTCCATGGCCTCTGCATCAGCTCCTGCTTCCTGACCTGCTTGAATTCCAGTCCTGACTTCCTTTAGTGATGAACTGCAACATGGAAGTGTAAGCTCAATAAACCCTTTCCTCCCCAACTTGCTTCTTGGTCATGATGTTTGTGCAGGAATAGATACCCTGACTAAGCTGAGGAGGCTTACAGGTGGCAGAGCACATATACACCCTATGTACCCCAGGATTACCCCTTTGTAGGAAGAGCTGGGGTGTCTCTGGTGGCAGACTATGGAAAGAAGGCTTCTTATATTAGAGGGCATGCTGCAGATGAGAAGGTTCCATTCGAAGACCAAGGCAAGGCTGAGAAAGCCCCCCCCCCACCTCCAGCCTTCAAGGGCCCTGCCCACTTAAGCATATTCCCTCGTATACTCAAAACAGGTCTCATGGAATAGCTTCCAATTTCCTTCAATGTGCAAATTGTTAGATCATGGAGATTCCTCCACTGGTGACCAACTGAGAATGGCCTTACCTCATGGGTACCTCACATACTTTGAAGCCCACAGAGGGTGTAGTTTGGTTAACCACACTTTCCTCTCATCATTCTGAAGCAAGAAATTGAATAGAAGTCAGAACCTATGCAGTGGATGGCGAAAGCAGGTAGACAAATAAGTCTTGCCAATGTGGACTTTCTCTGCCTGCCTCTTGGGCAGAAACCTACCATTTGCTTATGTCAGTGGAATGGGCTGACTATTGGCCCTACTGGGTGAGCTTGCTAAATGAAGGTGCTAAGACTACTGAGGCCTGAGCATTGGCAGGTGAGAAAGACCAGAAGAGAGTCCAGAGGATACTAAACCTTCCTGGTTTGATGGACAACTGTAAGTCCCCGTGGCAGACATTCCAAGGACCCTCATGATTCCCACCTCCAGTCTCATAACCCCTTAAACAAACACTCCTTGAATTATGAGCAGGGTGGTGACATGTTTCTAGTCAGCAGATAATGATAATGGTGAAGGGATGTGGCAGAGATAATAAATGGTTGATTTGGAGATAATCAAGAGGGGTATTATCCTTGGCAGTGTTTGATCTAGTAAAGGCCTCCCCAAAGAGGGATGGAGCAATTCCTGAGAGAGGTCCACCTAGGAGCTTGATGGCTCAAGTTGAGACAGCCCACATGCTAGTGCAGTTACTTCCAAGTTCCATGACCCATGACTTCACACAACCATAAAGACATGAACTTCACTGCCAACTGGATGAGCATGGAAACAGATTCCTGGTGAACAACCAGAAGAGAATGACTATAGTCAGTGCCTTAGCCACGGCTAGGAATGAGATACAGAGGACCCAGGACCTACCTGTCTTGACTCTTGACCTGCAGGAAGTTGTCAGGTAACAAATGCATTTTTTTAATTGCTCAGATTCTGATATTTTGATATTCAAGAATAGACAATGAAAACTGTGCTCCCTCCTGAGATAGGGAAGGGGACAGCAGTGGATGGTGGAAAAGCAGGCACATCTACAGAGAAAATGGTTCTGCTTGTGTGGTCTAGGGATGCACGGGAGTAGGAGAATGCCATCTTCCCATCCACACACAGTTGTAGGGCTCTGCTAACCTCTCTATCCTCACCACGGTGGCCTCAAGCCATTCCTATTACTTCTTTTTCTGATTGGATTTTTTGAAAGGGAGACTTGATTGGAAATCAGAGACATGCCACATTAGTGTCTGCACCTCCGAGGGAGGTTTCATCATGTCTAAGGTCGAGAAGGCTTACTTTCCTGGTTTTTCACTTTTCAGTTCTCCCTTCTGTTCCATGAGATGTGTAAGCATTATTTCAGCTTTATAAGTCAGGTTATAACAAGCTATCCAGAACAGATCTCCATAACGTAGATATTTTAAAGTATGCCATGTTTCCCCACCAGCCTAATTATGTCTAAGTTGGCCCTAACACACTGCCCATCTCGTTTCTCCAGTCTTCCATTCCTTTCCCCATGGTTAACAGTCCTGCAGAGAAATGGGTCATCAGGCCAAAACATTTTACATGAAAGTTACCGCTGATTACCCTAAAACTGACTAAAAGAGAATGAATGAGTGTGTGTACAAGTGTATTGTGGGTGTGGGTATGAATGTGTACATATCTTTAAGTGCAGGTGAGCGTGACTATATAAATGTGAGTAGGTATATGTATGCGATAGAAAGATTAAATGTGTGTGTATAAATGCATGTGTGTGTATGTGTGAGTGTGAATAAATGCATGTAGGTGTGTGTTTGTGTGTATGCTGAAACTACGGGCCATAGTTAAGCAGCCTTGTCTAACCAATTAGAGGAACAGTGACAAGGCTGGACCTAGGCAACAGCAGAGGAAATGAAGACGGGGCAACAGATGTGACAAATGATTGTGTTAGACAACAGAACACACTCAAAGGCAAATTGGTTGTTGGAGGCAGTAAAGAAAGGGGAGGCGTTTGGGGCTATAATGATGAGGTCTCTAGTTAAAGGACTTGGGAGAATGATGTACTGTTAACATAGCTAAGACACAGGGAGAATGATGAGGGCGGTTTTGATGCACTGGAGAAGGTATGCTTGCTGGGGATGGAGGCAGCTGTTTTCTGAAGCTCCTAACGTGGAGGAAGGACATTGCAGTGACCAAAAGAGAAAGAGGGTATCCTGGGCCAGGGTCAAGACCCATGATGATGCTCCCAGGCAAAGAGTTACAGCTTAGGTTGGAACAGTCCCAGCTCCATCTGCAGGGCTGGCCCTGGTTCCCGGCTCTCCTGTCACATTGACACCCTCTCTGCTTGTCACAAGTCAGGCACTGACAGCCTCAATGGTGCTGGCGATTTATCAGAGAGTGGAAAAAGATAATTGACCATCATCTCGCCTCACCTCACCTCGCCTCGGCTGATAGAGAAAAATTTAACTGCTTCATTCCACTATAATTTCATATAATGCTCCATCTTTCTCTCCCACGTTTTTACATGGGAAGTTTACAAAAGTGATTGATGATTTGCTATCAAATATAAAAAAAAAGAAGCTAAAATATCACTGGACAGTTTAACAACCTTTAAAATATAATGGTTTCTCTGGCTGGACATCCAGAGTTGCCATAGAATCTCAGAAGGTCAGGCTTTAATGAACTGGTAAGAATTAGAGAGGTAAAGTAAATGATCAGTGCTCACCCGGGCTGGCTTAAGCCACTGACGTGTGTGTGTGTGTGTGTGTGTGTGTGTGTGTGTGTGTGTGTGTGTGTGTGTGTGTGTGTTGGCCTGAAAAGGGGAGCCTAGGATCCCTAGTGACAGCTTGGCCTTAGCTTGCACTCAGTTTAGCATTGAGGCTCAGCCCGTTACATGTGTGTTTGTGTGTGTGTGCCTCTATGTAAGTGTGAGTGTGAAGGCCAGAGGTTGACACCGGGCGTCCTTCTCCATTGCTCTATACCTCATCTTTTGAGACAGGCTCCCTCACTGGACCTGAGACTCACTGATTTGGCTAGACTCAGGGAGCTTCAGGGATCCTCTGGCTTCTGAGCAACGGGATTACGGGCGTTTGCCGACCCTGCTTTTGTACAAGGTTCTGGGGATCTAAGCTGAGATCCTGAGGATTGTGTAGCAGGCACGGTACCCACCGAGCCATCTCTCCAGTCCCTCTTAATCAGACACACCTAAGCTAGAGTCCCAGGGAGGTGCTGCCCTTTATGGCCAGAGAAACCAAGTTCTCCATTGCCATTATCTTTGGTCCCTGACTTGGTTCCTTGACTTTTTTTTTTTTTTTTTGACAGTGAAGAATAGCTCCATAGCTTCCTTTGCATACAAACCTCCCACCTTATTTGTGTTTAGGAGGAGGACCCCCACTTAGCCTCTGTATGTCACCCACTCTATTCCGTGCTCTGTGCGTGGTCTCGATGAGGTTTTTCTTTAATTCTTGAGGCTGTTATTGTAATACTCACATATGATTGAAGAATGTAAACTTCAGAAATCATTGCAAGTGGCTAAAAAGGTTCTCAGTGATCCTTGCTTCTCAGTGTGTGTGGCCTTGTCTAACTGCCCTCTTTGGAGGGTGGGCAGGGTGCTTTGACTTGCTTCTAATCTGCAGAATATGGTAAGTGATGGGATGTCACTTCCAGGATTAGGTTATGAAATGACTGTCCCTTGCAAGCCTCGCTTTACTGCTTCATGCTTATGGGAGCTTGCTGCCGTGACGCGGGCTGCCTGGCAGAAGGGCCTAGGTGGCATGGGACCAAGGAAGGCACCCAGCCAGCATCCTGGGCTGACCAGAATGACTGCACCAGCTCCATGACAGACCTCAGTTGAGCCTTGAGTGAGACTGCAGTTTAAGCTGTCACCTAGATTGCCACCTGTGACACCCTGAGAAGACACTCCTGGATCCATGACCCACAGAAACTATACAATGGAATGTGCATGCTGTTTGACAAGGCCATGTTTTATTGTCCTTTGATGTTAATGTATCATGATATTTATAATAACACCATTTTGATTTAAAAAAAAAAAGAATCAGAGGGACTGGAGAGATAGATCCATGGGGAAAAGTGTTTGTTCTATAGTATAAGTACTTGAGTTGAATCCCCAGTGTGAAAGGCCACTTGTGTGTGTGCAGCACCCTTCCCCCCCCCCAGACTGTCATGTACTTGTAGCTCTAAAAGGTGAGTGCTCATTGGCTGGCAGGGTTCTGAGAAGTGCAGAGGGTCAGGGTCTCATATGTCACATGGTCTTCTCTCTGCTGTTGAGCCTTTGGGTGTAGTTGCAGCCTGGAGAATGGTGATTGCTTCTCCACAAAGCTCTTTCCCATTAGATAGACGGTTTTGGAACATCTGCCCAGAAGTAGTCCAGTTGATTTAAGGATCTTTGCTTTTAATTTTTGGTGCCTTTCAAAGGAAAGAGAAAAATAAGGTTAGTTTCCTGAAGTGTAATTGTTTCGGGCAGTTATTTATTAATGAAAAGGAACAACATGTCAACAAGGCCCAGGCTTGCTTTAGAACTAATGTTAGCTGAGGTGCAGGCTGTGAGAAAGGTAAGCCTGCTGTCACTCTGCATTTGTCCAGTTCCGTGGCCACCTATTAATTATCTGTGCACTGGGCTCTGGCAGGGGGACAGTCCTCACCTCACAGTCCTCCCTACTGAGGGTTACTGAGCTCTGGGGGACATGAGAAGCAACTTCTTTGACACAGGCCTCCTGGAGGAGTTTCTGAACCTGAAAAATCCTCTCACAATTCTGCTCCCTGCCCCAGGATGAAGAGAGGAAGAGATGGGTGTCTAGGGGTATTTTATTGAAGATATGGGGTGCATAGCACTCTGATCTCTCTCTCTCTCTCTTTCTCTCTCTCTCTCTCTGTGTATGTGTGTGTGTGTATGTTTGTGTGTGTGTGTGTATGTGCTTGCACATACACATTCCTGTGAGTTTACTCATCTGGGGTCAGGCTCAGGGAATAATACAAACTATCTAATGAACACTTGACCAGAATATGCAAAGTACCTGTCAGAGGTTCTGTGAACTGCAGTGAATAAAATTCCTGCTGACTGTAGTTTTAGTCCACAAAGATGCTCGTGGTTCCTTGGCTTGGGTGGCCCTGCGGCTCTCTGTTGTGACTCAGCAGTCAGGCATAGTGCCATGCTTGGCACATGAACTTTGACCTGATGTACCCCACTATACCACATACAAGTACACCATTAGTTATAGTCCATGTTATTGGGAAAGACAATTATTGTGCAGAAGACCCTGAGCAGAATCACTATAGCTGTTCAGAACTGGTCCTACTGACATGCTTCTTGTGTAGAGTCTTGAGGAAGTATCTTTCCTTTGTTTGTTTTTCCATCATCAATGGAAAGAAATAAGCAAGAACATCTACAAAAATCACATGGATGTTAGAATAGGAAGGAAACTTATAGATGATCTGAATTAGCCTGATAAAAAGACAGGAAAAGCCCAGAGGATTCACTAGCTTATTCAAATTCACCAAGTGTATAGGTAGTACTATATAGTACTCTGTATTTAGAAGGAGACTTAACATTGGCATATTTCACATGGGTTAAAAGGCATTTGAACCAAAGATATATCTGCTTAGGACTTCCAGATCCATCTGTTGATTCTTTCTGCATAGTTGTGGTTTTTTTCCCCTTTAGTTTTATTTCCCCCACTTTTTTTTGGAAAATAAAAGCAAATTAATTTGCAGAAGGAATGCTGTAAATATTGTCCTCTTGGGGTTGCCTATAGACTTAGGGTGACAAATTCAGAAAACCCATACATTTCTTTATTCCATAATCTGAAATGTTAACTTAACATGAAGGAACTAAGGGGTTAATTCAGAATCTCCTGTAGATGCTTGGTAATTGTCCAGGTCTTGCTCATTCCTCGATTTAGGTCCTATGAGAGGTAGGAAATGAACACACTTCTCCTCAACCTAGCTTGACCTAACAAACATATAGATTGTGTGTGTGCTCCTGACATGATCAATCTATAGGGGTCCATAAATACTGCTTCCCCTCCAAGTGCTCATAGATAATCCGGAGGTTAAGTGATAACAACATGGTTTCTCCAATGGTGCCCTGGAAGGTAGCTGAACCTTTAGGAGGTGTGGCCTGAAAGAGGTCTTAAGATTATTGTTGGTATTGCCTTGATAATGCCCTTGAATGATATCATAGGACCTCAGTGCTTCCCTTTTTCATTTGTCCTTCCTGGGGCCAAAAGGTAAGTACGTGCTTATCTTCACTGTACTCTCCTGCCATGACACATTTCTTTGTCACAGGCCCAAAGTGAGGTTCTTAGAGTATCATGGATATCAGCCTCACAAACCACAGGCTAAAACAAACTCCTTCTATTTACAAGTTAACCATATTAGGTATTGTGTCATACACTACATAGATACCAGTATAACTAATGCACTAAGACATTGTACATTAATAGTCACATGAACAAACGGTAAAAGGTCAGTGGAGATCATCAGAGAAGCACTTCTTTTGAATATGTATTTTCATGTCTATGCACACATTTGGAGACCAACGGCAATAGTGGGTATCATCCTGAGGAACGCTGACCACCTTTTTAAAGATGGCCTCTTTATGAGCCTTTTGGAGCTCATCAATTAGACTAGCTTGTCAGTAAAATCCAAGGATCCTCCAGTGTCTGCCTCCCCAGCACTTGGATTACATGGCATGCCACCATGCTGGAAGATCAAACTCAGGTCCTCTGATTTATTTGATCCATCCTTCCAACTTTTAAAGGCACATATTGACACCTCTACAGGCTACAGAACAGGAAGACATAGTATCAAAATAAGTGATACTTATTTTGTCAAACTTTCTGGGATAAAGAAATAGACCGGACAATCCAGGGCAATCCAATATATGATATATCTAACACTACAATTATGGCAGTTAAGAGAAACAAGTCTCCAAAGGGCTGGCCTCACTCACAGAAGACATCTCGGGGTGGTAGACCTGGTCCTGGCCCCGGGAAGATGCGAGAGGAGCAGGAGAAGGGATATCTGACATGCAGAACTGAGAAGAGTCAGTCGGTTTCTACCTCTTTCCTACCCCCTTGTGTCTCCAAAGATCTCTATGTTGGTTTGCTTATTTGTTTGTCTGTTTTGGTTCTTGTTGGAATATGTTATGTGTATATATGTGTTTGCATGTGTATGGGTACATCTGTGTATGGAAGTGCACTTGTATATGTGTGGGAATGGATGCAGGCTGAGGGCTGAGATGCAGATAGGGAGCCTTCCGTGACTGCTCTCTGCCTTATGATGTTTCTCAGTTGGACCTGGAGCTTACTGATACAGCAAGCCTCGCTAGCCTTCTAAGGGCAAGAACTACAGGTGGACTCCTGTGCTGGTCAGGTATTGATGTAGGTTCTGGTGTCAGAATTCTTGTCCTCATGCTTGGGTAGCACACACTTTAACCACTGAGCAATCTCCCCAACCCAGGAATCTCCCTAGCCCATGGTTTTCTTTGTTTTAAGTTTTATTATTTATTTTTTATTGTATTTTACTTTCTCTGTCTCTCTCTGTCTCTGTCTCTGTCTCTGTCTCTGTCTCTCTCTCTCTCTCTCTCTCTCTCTCTCTCTCTCTGTGTGTGTGTGTGTGTGTGCGTGCACACATGTGCCTGCCTCAACACATGTGTGTAGTTCATGCTATGACTTGAGTTTGTTCTTTCCTTTTACCATCTGGATGGTTCTAGACATCAAAATCAGCTTATTCAGCTTGGTGACAAGCACCCTTATGCACTGAGTTATTTCCTTGGCCCCAGAATATTCTTCCACGGTCCTAACCCAACACTGCTCCTAATCTTGGCACCAAGAATTTTGTCTGTTGTGACCATTCCTAAAAGAGAGAACTTCTCAATGCCCCATAAAGAGCTATAACTCCAAGAATTATTTTCCACTGGAACCCCAGTCTTAAGTCTAGAAAGTAGGTAAAATACTTAATTTTCTCCAGTCCCTAAAAATGTATATTAAAACCAGAGAGATAAGAGTTACTAAATAGGAATAAATGCATTTGTCACCCAATGTGTCATTTTCCATCCCAAGAATGATCGGCCGGAGATGCTCCTGTCTCCTCTACATTATCTCTAAACATCCCTTTCAACACATTTTAAGGTATTGAGAACTCATGGGAAGTTCCCAATAAAGATGCAAGGTGCTGAAGGATCGATGCCATTTATTGAGTGCCGATAAACGCCAGGTACCATTTTAAACACTTTGCCTTAAATGTATAACTCAGGTAACAAGGAACAGGCCCAGCTGCAGCGATATTGAACTTCACTCACTATAGCAAGTGGGTAGTGGTCTGGAGAAATGCCGAGAGGTGCTGTGTAAAACACAGAATTTTATTGTGGTCAGGAAGAGACTGAACCACTAGACCCTTTTAAATTTCTTCTTTATTCTCCCTGACTACCTCCCGGCAGCCATTTGACAATTCTTTCCCCTTCTAGCTGGGTTTTCCTGATGTCTCTGTATGAATTCTTTGTGGGCTAAGAGTTAATGAAGCATCACTCATACCCATTTTCTGGAAGCCTCTCCTTGGGCGTGTGGCTCGATTCCTTGAGTTTCGGAGCAGAGCTGTTACTGGGGTCATGATACGGCCCGAGGAAGAGCCCACCGACAAGAGTAGAATGCAAACTCTCCGGAACAATGTCTGGTTGTCTTGATGGCATGTTGGAAAATTGATCACCTTACTCTGCCTAAAGAGAAACCTCCGCATGTCACCACCAATCATGCAAACTAGACTCTCAAAATGAGATTAGACCGGAGCGCCACCAATCAGAGCTGGAGTCCCAATTGGTCTATGACTTCATTTAAAGGTCCAGTGCCAGCAGGAAGAAAAAAGAAATCAATAGTACATTTTCTCTGACATCAATTTTGCTTTTTGCTAAATGAAAATGCTTATATTCCCTTCCTTGTTCCCTCTGCCACAGAGGATGTTACTTCTCCCTACCCCATCCCGACCCCCCTTCCCCCAATCCTGTGGTGACAGGTGAACTCATGCAGGGAACCTCCTGCAGGGAAGCTTTTCAAAACATTGCAATGGAGGACACCTCAGCCAAATATTTGCAGCAGCCACAAGCTTCCCCCAGCAGGCCTCCCTGCTTCAGTGCCAGGGTCTATCCATGCTCTCTGCCACTGCTGGTCACTGAAGTTGTTAGTGACATTAGTCCAATAGACTCAGGACCTCTCTAGTGTACCCCAGCTCCAAGCATTAAACTCAGGACCCCTCTAGTGTACCCCAACTCCAGGTGCTGTCTCAAGCTGGAGCTGCAGACCTCATGAACAGGTGTCTGAGAGGACAGGTTGATCCGTGTAAACTCACTCTCAATCTCTGGCTACAGAAGTAGCAAAGAGACTTCGATATAAACTATCCTGACTGTATCAGGGTGGTGGAGATGGCTCAGGCCTCAGTGCTTGCCTTGTAAGCTTGAGGACCTGATTTCATTCCCTAGGAACCCAGGACAAAAAGCTCGGCATGGTAACAGGAGTTTGTCATCCCTGTGGTGGGGAGGGAGAGACAGGAGGATTCCTGTGGCTTCCTGGTCAAGCAATCTTCTTGAATCAGAGAGATCCAAGTTCACTGAGAGGCCCTGTTTCAAAAGATAAGGTACAAAATGAGTGAGACCATGCATTGTTATCTGATCCCTACACAAATACCATACTCTCCTGTGCACGCGCGCGCGCGCACACACACACACACACAAACACACACACACACGGTTGTTCTTACCTTCTGGACAACAGAAGTACAGAAGGGGGGTGACGTCCTGGGATTCCCTTGGTGGTAACCCTCTGAGCTTCTGCTAATACTGGCTTCAGGGTGGCCTTAACACAAGATTTGACTCACTTCACCATATTTGGAAAGAAAGAAAAAGAAATTGCACATGAGGGAAGGAAAAGCAGTTCTTTGGGCTGGGAACTCATTTCCTGAGGAGCAGGTTCCTGTGGCCCTGCTCCCCGGGACTTAGGGAGCTCCAGGAAGCTCGACCAGTCAGTTAATAAGTCATTGAGGACGGGTGGTTTAATTAACTTGCCCAAAATTCCTCCTTTCCCTTTCTCACTTTTGCTATTAATATTTTTCGATATCTGATAATGCAGTGTAGTTAATTCTTTCTGGCTTTATAATGAACACTGCCATAATGAAAAAGGTTAGCTGTGCTTCAGGCAGCTTTTAATTATCCAGCCGAGCAGGTAAAAGCACTTTATTCTTCTCCTTTTCCCCCCTTACTTAGCAATTAATGGAGGAGCTCCGCGGCACTTACTGTACCTTTTTTTGTTTTCTAATGGACGATGCTGCACAGAGCAGGGAGGCCTTACTGTACCCCACAACTACCAACTGAAGCCATCTGTGTTAGTGCCTTTCAGGCCTTTGGCTTCAGGGGTAGAAGTGCCCCTGTGCTGGCCACAGGTTTATATAATTAAAAAGCTGAGTTACCAAAAGCATTTTGCTACCGATTCCCTGCCTTGCATTTTTCCCGTCTTCGGATCTGTGTCCAGAGGCCCACCAAACGCCTTTAGAGCTGAGCTGGTCTCACTTTATTGTAGACCTTTTCCTGGCTCTACTTAATAGAGCTATCTTCCTTCTGTTCTCCTTACTAACAGCAGCCATGGGCTTGTTCCCTCTTTACAGGGAGGGAAATTGAGGCCCAGAGTGATTGTCTGCCTGGCACAAAGCCCTTAAGTCATAGCTGCCGGTGTAAAGCTTGACGTATCAAAATAATTATAAGGCCACCTTATGGGAGGAGGGCGGAGGAGTTTAAAGATTATGGGAGTCACTTCCAAATCTAGTCACCACTGAAGTCACAGGGCGAATCTGTTTGCCACAGCTGGTATTGTTACAGGGTCCTCTTCACTCTGCAATATGCTACAGAAATTATTCTAGCAGTGTAAAGCATCTGCGTGCTTGTGGCTTTATTAAGCTAAAGGTTTTCAGATTCTGCGTGCAGATCTCCCAGGAGGGGCTGAACCTATGTGTTTTTGTAGGCATCCTAAATACTCATTTTTATAGAAGCCTGGTGTCTTTAGGGGAGGGTGAGAGGTACAGTCTGGGCTAGAGGGTAAGGTGAACGTTGTCTCCAGGTGTGTGGAACAATCCTGGAAAATTCTACCTGAAATTAAAAATGTTGAAAGTGCAAGAAAGGAACAGCCTGGGAAGGGGGCAGTGGAATCCAGTGACATGGGCTCCTCGGTTCCTAATCGGGCCAGGTATTCTCCTTGCCTAGTGATTCCTGTTCTGAGAATGAGGACTCTGAATCTAAGGATAAACTACAAGAGTTGACTGTTGGAATGGAAGCCCTTCTAGAAATCAATCACGATGCGAGGCTACCTACCAAGAGATACTCGTCCAGATGTGTCTGACTTTTAATGTCTTCTTGTTGGAGCTTCATGGAATTAGGAGATCATGAGCAAATACTATGTGGCCAAACATGTAGAGCCACCTCTCCACACACTAGGCTCCTGAACACTTGGCCGAATGTCTCCAGTGCCTTTGGGTTAAATAGCACAGACATAGCGGGCTCTTGATGATCTCTTGGAAGTTTTAGTTGTCTGAGGCCCCTGGAAAGTTGAAATTAAAAGACCAACTTTGCTTTCTGTTTTTGCCAGCTCACAGACTTGAACTGTAAAAATGGTGATATTGAATTTGCAAAGCTATAAGAGCTCCTTGGCTCTTTAAATCTGTCTGTCAAAGTTTTAGGGAACATCTTATAACATTCCTTTTGGATATCACTACAGTCTCATGTCCACAGGACTATGTGACCCTGGTCTTCTGTGGTACCCACTAGGAAACCAGTACCATAATGGTGCTAGGTTGAGTAATTTCAAACTCCACTGTCTCATAGGCCTTTGCAAACAGGACTGTTTCCATAGCCCATGTGCCTACCAGGATTTGCGGCCATTAGAGAAGGGTGGTGGCACCTGGGTGACATACAAGTTTTTATGTAAAGAAGTTGAGTTTTGCCTGTCAAAACAGTTACCCAAATCTGGACAGTAGTTAGACAGTTCAAAACAATGGCACATCCATTATGATACCCCAATCAAATACTGCATTCGAGTGTCAGCCAGAAAAAACATTTTGTTCTTCCTGTTTTACCAATCTAACATGTTTACCCTCTAATATGGCAAGATCCTCAGCTGGAGACAGTTTTGACCCTAGGGGACATCTGGCCACATCTGGAGACATTTGTGTAGTTCCTTGGGAGAGGAGAGACACTACTGATTGACAAGTAAGAGGGGTCTGGGTGAGGGCTGAGCCTCTTAGAATGCAGAGCACAACAAGGCACCTACCTGCCCCAGAGTCATCTCAACCAAAGTGTCCATCATGCAGATGCTGACGTATAGTATAGAAGGGTACATAGCTGATTAGTGGGCTTGCTGGTAACCTTTAGGCATGGTGTTTCATGGACCACAGTGGTCTAATGTTCACAGTTCTGAGGCCTCAGCTAGTGTAAGTATACTGGGTTCTGAAACCTTTAGGAGGTGTGATCTGGCTAGAAGAAGTAGATTCATAGACAGACAGAATTTTTTGTTTGGCCGGTTATGTTTTGTTGTTGCTGCTGTTTGGTTTGGTTGTTTGTTGTTTTGTATTTATAGGTATCTTGCCTATGGTTCTTTCTGGTCTTCCTTTTCTGTGTTGTTTTTTCTTCCCTGTCAGGTTGGAAGGAAACCTTGGAAGCCCTGCAATAAAGTAAACAATTTCTCCCTTAACTGGTTCTCTTTGACATTTCATTATATCAACACAAAAGTGAAGACCCAATACCTGCAGTTTGTTAAATATTTTTCACCGATCCAGGTATTTCTTTCCCATCAACTCATCCCTTGATCCCAGATGACCTCACTTCCAAATTCCCAAAGGGTGTGTGACAGAATTAGTGATAGACTATATGTCATCTTTCCCTGAGTGACAGGGATCCTATTGTTACCTCTGTATATGGCACCCCACATACTAACAGCAAACAAATGCTAGGTTTGGCTAGCATATGCACTGCACACAAGAGTGTCTCTGATATTATAGGGAACTGGTTAATTGTGCATGTGTGTGTGGGGGGTATGTAGGTATTATATAGATTTGTGTGTGCATATGGAACTAAGAGGTATCAAGTATCTTCTTTAAAATATTCCATCCTATTTTTTGAGATAAGGGTTCTCACTGAATCTGGGGTGCTCTGATTTGGCCAGGTTAACCAGCCAGTGAGCTCTAGGGAATCTTCCTGTCCCTATCCCTCTCTCAGCAAAGGGGTTTACAAATCACTTCTGTCATGTTTGACTATTTTACACTGATTCTGGCAGTCTGAACTCAGGTCCTCAAGTTTATGTAGCGGGGACTTTACCTACTGAGCCATCTTCTCAGCCCTAATGCTGAGTTTTCAGGTGATATGAAGTTCAAAGACTCAGGATATTTTTCATGAATACTGTTCCCTTTTTATTCCTGTCAGGGTACAAATTAAAGATTCTTTGAGACCAATGGCCTCAAATTTTCCTCTTCATTTCTAGTCTTTAACAAACAAAGTGAGCATAAACATTTTATTTGTTCATTTAAACACTCCCCCACCAAAAATACTTTTATAAACAATTGGCAATGCAAAAAGGGAAGAAATACATACTAATTCCCAAGTTGCCAACAGTCTATTGGTTCAAACAGCCTTTAAAAATATCAACACATTTCAATGCATACAGCAGACTGATCTCTGGAAGCGGGGTGAAGAATCAGACGGGGCTCCTGAGAGGGCTCACGCAGTGTAGGTTGATCTGAAACTTATCAAATAGAAAAGGAAGAGAGATAAGTTGAAAGCAGAGAGATTCATAGACTTAGATACATAGATTCATAGATTCTCTGTAGTAACTTATGAGAAGGACAGGGGGTTCTGTGTCGCTGGAGTAGAGACTGCAGTTGTGGAGTGATGAGCAGTGAGGAGACACTGGCAGAAGCTTCCAAGGAGGGTTTGTGAGTAACTGGGATACTGGGAAAGAGACAGAGTTTAGTATTTAAGATGCAAAATCTTAGGCAGAGTCCCTTTACATTTTCATATATGTGTATATGTATGTGTATGTGTGTGTATAGGAAATATGTGTGTTTATGTTCATGTGCATGTATATATTTACACCTGTGTAAAGACTAGAGTTGAACCCAAGTCTCCCCAATTTTATTTTTGAGATAAGGTCTCTTACTGAAGTTGAGGTCAGGTCTGCAATCCCCAGGAGTCCTCCTGTCTCCATGTCCCCAGATGGGGGTTTCAGATGTATGCTGCTATGCTGGTTTTTAAGGTTAGCAACAGGGATGCAAACCCTCATACTTACATGACAAGCACTTTACCAGCTAAGTTATCTTCCTGGGCCCTACATGTCAGGTTAGATGATGCTAAATCCATATGAAAGACAAAGTGTGGGATTGGCTGGGAGGGAATCTGAGCCAGGAGTGTAAACATGAGACATGTGTTGAGGAAGGCATTTGGGAGGTAAAGCCTACAGGACAAGTTGTCCAGCTTGCATAGGTAAAAGGCAAGGATGAATGACCTTTGGATCTGTTGTATGAACTATGTGTGTGGTGTACACACAACTCTGCCCAATGGTCAACTAGATAGGAAATCTTAACCCACAGGGGGAGAGACAGTCAGAAGATAGGATTTGAGGGATCATTATGACTAAGAGGTGGGAATTACAAGGGAAATCAGTGGGGCAAACCCATGTGGATGTCTACCCCATTCCAGTTATATGTGATGGAATTCTGGGGAGTTGTGCAAACACTGCTGTTAGGAACCCATCCAAAGAGATGGCGGGAGGCAGCTAAAGAAGCTGAGTGGAGCAGTTAAACCTTGGTCACTGAGCCCACCGCTTTGGGTCAGCACCATTTAGAAAATAGACAGGAAGTAGCTTTCATCCTCCCTTTATGAAGGGAATGCTCTTCTTTGGGCCATATGGTCAGCTCTACCATCTTCAGTGGCTTAGACTTGAATAGTCCTGCTCTGAACAATGACTGTAGCATGGGAAATGCTATCGGAACTCTAGACTCCTGCCTTGGCTTGAAGGTCGCTGGATTCCCCTATTGTTCCTTTTTCTACCATGCCACAGCCATCCCCAAGTCACAGAAATTGAATGTGTATGTAGTCACATGATGTGGACATATAAACAGATGTACACAGCCCCTGCTCCCCAAGCCCCTGCACATGCTTTGAGTCAGAACAAAACGTGTCCCTCTGTATTAACACCTGGCACCTGTTATAAAATGAACCCAGCCTTAGTAATTATTCTAGAGCAGTACAGCAGCTCTCTTCTGACCAGTGTTGAAGGCTTGTGCCAGTCACCATAACTAGGTGTGAATTAACACAACAGCATTCGAGCCGCGCAGCCTCCTGGGCTTGTGTTTGAAACACAGGGCTGTGTTTTAGAGCCGCAGATAAAGTTCATTAATAGGTGCGAGCACAGTTCTCAAAGGGCAGTTCTGCCATATTTCCAGTCACTGTACAGAATTCTCATTAGTCAATTACCTTGCTCCCATCCGCCTGATTCCTGCGGTAATGTGTATTTTAAAGCCGCTGATAAGACACAGCATGTTTTAAATATACCTTAATGTATTGGAAATGCATGAGCCCCCTCGGGTTTATATATCTTAACCACTGGCCAATTTTGCAAAGTTATAAATAAATGTTACAGGCCTCGGCTGCAGTTGTACAGAATCAGCTGGGGATATTTAAAAGGCAGTCTACAGTCTAACTTACCTTTAAATCTGAGATATCAAGCATGGGGAGCAGGGCAGGTAGGAATATGCAGATGATTTCCTGGTAATAAAATCAACAACCTTGACATATGAAGTGAGATTGAGTGGGAACAGAACTGGTGGGGGAAGCAGCTTGGTTGAATTAACAAGTATTTATGTGAAAGTGACTGCTGGGCATCATGGGGAAACTGAGTTGGGCAGGCTGTCAAGGAGATTATGAACATGCTCAAGGCAATGAGAGAGGAGACAAGGATGGATTGAGGGGAGGACCACTGAAGAAGGAAAGCAAGTGAAGGGGCCGGGAGGGAGGGGGCCAAACATGTTTCCTTAGGAGATGGCCATTGAGGTGAGAGCTGAATCCTACTTTATACAGAGAAAGAAAGGGTAGGGTGAGAAACATGGTTCACTGAAAGGTACACAGATAGCTCACTGGGCAGGAGGGTTAATTTGATACAGGGTACATAAGGGATAAGGATGGGTACTTCCAGGAAGTGAGACAAGTTGCTACTCTGGTTTGAATGTGTTCCCCATACCCATGTGTTGGAATTTGATTCCCACTACAGCCATCTTGGAAGGTAGGACCTCTGAGGAGGTGTTGGCATCACTGAGCACTGAGAAAAGTTGAATGGATCAACTCTATTATCTTTGTGACAGGAGTGGGTTCCTTATAAAAAGAACAAGTTTCTACTCATAACTCTAGATCACTGGCACTCAACTTGAGGGTTGTGACCCCTTTCGGGGTTGAATGACCCTTTCACAGCCTTGCCTAAGACAACCAGAAAACTGATTGTTACATTATGATTCATAACAGTAGCAAACTTTCAGCCTCAAAGTAGCAACAAAAATATTTTTTATAGTTGGGGGTCACCACAACCTGAAGAATTGTATCAAGGGTCACAGTAATAGGGAGGTCTAGAACCACTGTGTTAGAACTTTTTCTTTCTTCCATTTGATGCCTTCTGCTACACTGTTGTATCAAGAAATCCCTCACTGATGTTGGCATCTTGACCCTGGCCATTTTTGGTTCCCATAATTATAAAGAAATAAATTTCTGTTCTTTGCAAATGACTCAGTCTCAGAGTTATCATGGCACAAAACAAAGATTATCAGCCACAAACAGAAACTCAAACTGGAAGAGAGGGATAACGGGGAGGGTATGAACAGCGAATTGGAAGAAGTTCTGAGAGCTGAATCAGAAGGGAGACAGGAGATGAACAGGAGCCGTCTGCGCATGTTCTACCTACAGCTGTGCCAAACATGGGCCGTCTGCGCATGCTCTACCTACAGCTGTGCCGAACATGGGCTGCCTGCGTATGCTCTACCTGATGGTCTCTACCCACCACACTCTCTTTTCCGTGTTTGTTTTCGGCACAATTCCAAAGGGAAGATATCATTATGGCCATCTTACAGAAAGGGAAACTGAGGCTTAGTGAGGCCTGCAATGGGTTCAAGGCCACACAGCCAGAAAGCAGCCAGCCTATGTTTGTGCTTCAGCTAATCTGAGTCCAAAATGTTTCTTCTAATCACTGCTACATGTAAAATATCCCAGATACCAGAAGAAGGTCTGGAGGATGATGGGCCTTTAGAAAGTTAAATAATGGATTCATCGTTGAATGGGGAATGGATAGAAGGAGAGTGGGCAGACACTGGACAGATGAATGAATGAATGAATGAATGAATGAATGAATGAATGGTAGAACTGGGGTATCTCAGGGAAACCAGGCTTTGTGGGAGGCAGGGTCAGGATAGCACAAGTGACACACAGGCAGAGCTGACATTATGCTGACCCTCAATGTGTAGGCTGGAGAATCAAAACAATACTGTCTGAGTGCTGAGTCTGGCTTTCTTGTGCCAGTGAATTAGTCTGTTGGCTTTTCTGTGGAAAGCTACAGTTTCCATGGATCATCATTTGTGTTATTTGCTGGGCCCGTGTAAGCAGTAAACCAAAAGTCAGGGACCTGATACTTAATTCTGCCTTCACAAGCAACTTGCTCATGAGCGTGGCTGGTTATCTATTGCACCTCTGCAGTGAGCACGCTTAGCAGGGTGTTTTGCAGAATCTCTCTCTTTTAGAGAACCATGTCTGAGGTTCTGTGGGAGGAAAATGAACTCAGGTCTTTGCTCCTTGGTTAACTCGGTTTGGTCAGTGCCCAATGCTGAAGTTTCACCTCTTAGGAACAGGAGCAGTTCCCCTCCTTGGTTGTCTCTGGAAATGTGACCAGGCCATTGGCTGCAGGGCTGGCAACTCCTCCTTGGCAGCCAGTCCTCACTGGTGGGAGATGATGTTCCTCAGAGACAGCTTGTCTGCTGTTTCTTCAAAGCTTCCTGTATATGGGAAATGAAAAGCTTCTCTCCACATCCTGCCTGCTCCTTGGCAGGCTGATCCCTGCCCTTCCTAGGAGGTTCCAGGCGTCTGTGACATTATCTGCCAACTCCCAGGAAAGACTCTGGACTATGGCTTGGAGCCCTGGAGATGATGAATATGTAGCAAGAGGTGCTGTGCCAGGTAGGGAAGCTGCAGTGCCGCTGTGATTGGATGAGTTGGGCCAGCTATGCAGGCCAGACAGTGCCAAGACCTGGCAGGGATGTGTAAAGTTGATTCTGAGCAACCTTGGTGACGGCCTGGCACAGACAGGCCTCTTTCCCACCCTCAGGAGCTAGGAGCCTCCATATGTAGCCTGAATTCTCCAAAGTTGAGGATTCAAGAGTTGTACATCCCCATGGTGTCTGATCATTCTCAATAGCTACAGTAAAACTATCCAATGTGGCCATTAACTCTGCCTATCTTCAGTACAGACAGCTTGCAACCAGCTGTTCTGGTACTATGGCTCTGACCCACAGAGAATCTCACAAGCCCCTAGTGGCCAGAGGAAGTTGAGAGCAAATTATCTTTGCCTCACTGAACTCTGAGACTGAAGATGATATTTAGAGGTGCCTGGGCTGTTCATTTGCCTGCAGGCAGAACTGGGCATTAGCTAGCCCAGACCGATGAGAGTCTAAGTCTGTTTTCTATGGGACTTAGAAACCTTGATCACTGAAGACAGTCCATGCAGCTTCAGCATCTAATATTCTTCAACCTGGACACATTTCTCACCCATGTTCCTCCAGCTTCCATTGATTCTTTAATTGTAATTTGGGGATGGAGAGGTAGGAGCCCATCATGCTTTGCATGTAGCCTGATGCTGGGGCTTTCTCCGAGGGGCTTTTCAGAACTAAGTGTAGATCTCCCTTCCAAAGGTAGGCTCAGTGACATCACATGGCTATCTTACAGTGGGCTGTGGTGTGAATATTTACACTGGAGAAATAGGCAAACGCAGTCAACAAAGCTCCTCACCCGCAATGGTTAATATCAACTGTCAATTTGACAGGATTTAGAGTTTCCTGGGAGACGAAGTTGCAGCCACACCTGTGAACACTTATCTAGAGTATATTAAGTGAAGGAGACTGCTCTGAATGTGGCTGACACCATCCCACAAGCTGAGGTCCAGAACTGAATACACTGGAATCAGCAGGCCGAGCTCAGACATCCATCTCTCTCTGCTCCCTGACAGTGGGTGCACTGTGACCAACTGCCTCAAGTCCCTGCTTTATGACTTCCATGTCCTTGATGACTGTACCCTAAAACTGAACTGTGAACCAAAGCGCAGTATTCCTTCCACTGGCCTCTGGTCCTGTATTCTGCCACAGCATGAAGACAGTCCCTGCACCGAGATCTCTGTGTTCAGCTGGAACTGGCATAAAGCTGGTTATGCACAGCAATGGTCCCTCACAGAGCCTGGCTGAGCCGGACCCTTTGGGTGCTTCATTTAGGTGCCTTTAAGCAATGCTCACTCACTGACAGGTCTGTGATTCCTCAGAAAACAGAGGCAGTGGCATGAATCCTCCCCTGACACATACACATAGGGCTTCTTACAAAGCAACCACATGTAGAGCCCATGTTGATGGAGTGAGGGGCACATACTGAGCCACCAGGTTGAATGGCTCCAGGTTTTCCTTCTGAGTCTTGAATGCACTCTCACTATTTGAGTCAGATTCACCAGCCAGGAGATACAGTTATGTGATTTGACTTCAGGTTGTCTAATTCAATTCATAGAGGATTTACGATGTATGCACTTAGTGTGCACTCTGTTCTAGGCTCAGGAGCCAGTGGGGGGGGGGCTGTTATGAATAGTAGTATCGCACCATCACTTCTGATCCCAAATAAATATGATTTGACTTGGAAGATAAGCGTGTGTGTGGAGAGTTCAGGATCAATATGAATGCTGCAGCTGAGTCGTGCTTGAGGGAGTTTGAGTGACCATGAAACGTGGTGGTTATTATTCATGACTCTAGGGTCAGATCGCCTGAGTCCAAACTCCAGACAACCACTTAGTAGTTACGTGACCTGGGAAGGGTTGCTCTACACCCCCCAGCCTTCCCCACACCAGCTCAGATTTCTCCTTCTTAGGGGAATCAATCTCATAGAGCAGTTGTCGGATTCAATACGTCTTTGTGTGGATAAGGCACATTGACTGGAATATAGTGTGTGGAAAATATGGGTTTCTTTCCAGATCATCCAATGTCTGCATTTTTGAAAAGGACAAAACTGAGGTCCAGAAGTGGCAAGATGACTCTTTACCAATTAGTTCCAGGCCTGAGATTCACAGCTGAAGCTAATTTTATTGGTCAGTATAGATGAGGGGTTGGGTATGGTGCTAATTATATAAATATGTCACCAGCTCTCAGTGTGTTTACAAAAAATGTGACTTGCTGTTTATGCAAAGTTGGGTACAGATGAGGTAGCTTACTCCGTTCGGTAGTGACCTCATCTAGACTCCATGGTCTCTGAAGACACTGCAATTGGTCAGGTACAGGTAGAGGTCTAGACAGCCCCTGACTTCTTTGGTCTATTGATAAGCAGTGATGCTGCCTCTATACAGAGGGCATCTGGGAACATTGGCTGATACAAGGCTGTTTAGTGAGCAAAGTAACCACCACATGGATGGCATAGGAGATGTCACTGGGCAATACACGAGGAAGTGCTTAATAACGGGACAGATGCTATATACTACAACAGTTTGGGATAACGCGTCCCAGAGACAGATTTAGGCAAATGTGGTAGGAGATTAGAAAAGCAGAGGCCTTGGAAGGAAAAGGGGCTGAGCAACCCTTGCAGATGGGTAGTACTGGTTCAAGATGAACGAAATGAGGAGGGTCAGACAGGATGGGGGATGGGGAGAGATGGGAGAGAGCCTCTCTTTAAACAGCACCGATGGCTTCTGCCTGCAGAAAAGGTCCCGGGCATCCTAACGCCGGTGACCTTTTCCAGCCTTTTCCCAAGGGCTCAGGCAGGGTGCTGCTGTGATCTGTGGTGATTCCCAATAGCCCAAGCCTTGGCTCCTGCCTCTTCCCTTTGCCTCCATTTGAAACTTCCACCGAGGCCAATTCTCCTCTCCATTTTGAGACAAAGGCTCCACGGTGGATCTCACTGTAGTGGAAAGAGCACTGGATGCTGAATCATTAAATTAAATACAATTTCCTTCTCTTTCCTTGTCCATGACAACTGCTGTGACTTCGAGCAAGAATCTCCAGGTCTCTGGTCTGGAGTTCTCCTTGGTAAAATCAAATTTCCCTAAGCTCCCTTATGGACCTGAGCCTTTGTCCCTGGGCCTCAGGTAGCTATCTTTTATAGCACAGGGTAAAAGTCTATGGAGGGATAGTCTGGGACTGTCCTGTGGGTTCAGATCCAGGGATAGAGGATTAGACCAGCGAAAGAGCAGCTTAGAGGGGGAGCAGGATTGAAGATGGCATATGCAAATCTTTGGTGAGGGGCCAAGCTTACATCAGAGTGGAGACAGGATAAAGAGGCAGCTGGAAGCTGGGCCCAGCCTCATAAATCTCACAGTGACATATCAATCAGTCAGTTCAATCAGTTGCAACATTTTTTTTTTCCTTTAGAAATAAATAAAGATGAAGGCGGAAGATACCACACAAAGAGAAGTCTCAGAGCAGCGTGGAGAGTCACACTGCCACTGGGGCTGGAGCTGGCTTCTGATTTATGGAGAGGCTGAATTTGATAAATCAGGGACTGCGATCCAATGGGTTTAGGCTCTTGTTTCCTAAATGGGAACTTAATGTTGTTCGCTCATTCATAGGTAGGATGCCACACCGGCGAGCTAATATATAAATCTATTCTTTACAAGGGGTTCCATGTTTGTTTTTTTGGAAAGCAAACTTATAAATCATACTCATCTCAGATGGAAAGTTCTCTGATATAAATTGTCACCCTCGTACTATAAATTTCACATTAAGAATCCTGCCTGGCCCATCAGACCTCACATGTTTGGGGCAGGCAAGCTTGTAGTAAAAGGGCTGGCTCTGGATTGTGAAAGTTAGGGAAACGTAGGAGGAGATTGGGGACTTCAGAAAATCTGTTCCTCATTTAGCCTTGGACCCTCTTTTTTATATTTATTTATTTGTTTTATAGCCTATTGGTTTTGAGAGCACACTGATTAAAAAACAAACAAAGACTCCCTAGGGGAGTCCAGGAATCTTCATGACCAGTTACAGCAGCCAAGGCTAGAGCTAGGTGGGGCTTCCGCCCTACCTTCTGTTAACCCTCAGGGTACCTCAAGTTGCACAGCCTCTGGGGGCCTGGGCTCCTGACTCTCACTTTTGCTAAAGAGGACTAGCTCTTTCGTCCCAGGCCTGGGGGGGGGTGTCCTGCAGTCACCCCAAAAGAATCCTAGAAATGCACTTCTATTCCCAGAGTACACATGTTCATCTTCTTCCCCCCCCTCTTTACCTTTACCCATCATCTCCAGGAAGCCTTGGACCAATGACACACTGAGGTGGACACATATCTATTTTTATATGTAAATGTGAATGTAGAGGTGTGTGCATGCATGTGGAGGGGTGTGTGCATATATGTGGGGGGATGTGCATGAATGTGGAGGAGTGTGTGCATGCATGTGGAGGGGTGTGTGCATATATGTGGGGGGATATGTGCATGCATGTGGAGGGGTGTGTGCATATATGGGGGTGTGTGCATGCATGTGGAGGGGGATGTGCATATATGTGGGGGGGATATGTGCATTCATGTGGAGGGGTGTGTGCATGCATGTGGAGGGGTGTGTGCATATATGTGTGTGTGTGCATGCATGTGGAGGGGTGTGTGCATATATGGGGTGTGTGCATGCATGTGGAGGGGTGTGTGCATATATGTGGGGGATGTGCATGCATGTGGAGGGGTGTGTACATATATGTGGGGGGGTGTACATGCATGTGGAGGGGTGTGTACATATATGTGGGGGGATGTACATGCATATAGAAGGGTATGTGCATGCATGTGGGGGGGTGTATATATGTAGGAGTGTATGTGCATGCACGTGGAGAGGTGTGTGCATGCATGTGGAGGGGTGTGTGCATATATGTAGGGGTGTGTGTGCATGCATGTGGAGGGGTGTGTGCATGCATGTGTGAGGGCTTACACGCTCATGTGTTTGGAGGCCAGATGTCAACATGGCTTATCTTCCCCAGGCTCCACTTGACTTCTTTTTTTTTGAAACTCAGTTTCTCCTTTAACCTGGAGCTCACAGATTTCTCCAGAGTCTAGACTCTGGAAGATCTTGTCAGTGAGCTCAAGGGATCCTCCTGTCTCTATTTCCCTGGTGCTGAGATTATAGGTGTGTGCCACCACACACAGCTTTTCAGGTGAATGAGAGACTTGAACTCGGGGTTCATGTTGGTGAGGCAAACTTTTTACCAACAGAGCTACCTCAAGGTTCCTATGCCCCTTTTTAATTTTGTGGTCCTTGGTGTTGAACTTGAGACCTAATGTGCTCTAACCAAGTACTCAGCAACAACTGATCTATTCCCCACTCCCTTATTTTTCATTTTAGGATATGGTCTCATTACACAGCCTGGCTTACCTTGAATTCACTGCAAGGCTAGAAAGGCTTGGAACTTGTGATCCTCCTGCTGCAGCCTCCGGAGAATCCTGAGTAGGATTCCAGGCCTTCATACCAGACTCTGCTTTCATTCTCCTTCTCCTTCTCCTTTTCCCTCCCTGGCTCATCTCGAGTAGCCTATGCTGGCCTTGTTGTTGATGATGACTCTGAAGTTCTGATCCTCCCATGTGTTAAATTTTCAGGTGAGTACCCGTGCCCCATATCTACTAGATAATGGATCCAGAATACTGTGTGCATGCCGGGCAGAGATTCTAAAATCTGAGCTACAGCCCTGAATGTGGAATGAGCATTCCAAGACCTATTTGGAGTACAGAGTGAGGGGCAGCCAGGAAGGTGGAATTTTCTCTTGGGATGTGCTGCCCATTGGCTGCCCACAAGCATAGGCAGCTTCTTCTGTTGCCTTTCCCCACTCCGTCTTCAGCCACCAGTCCTGAGAAAGACACCCTCTGCCAGAGCCTTCTGAGCCCAAACTCACTTTTCCAAGAGGCATTTAGTCCCAAAGAATGTCTCCATTGAGGTGCTGAAGAGGTTTCATTTGAGCTACAGGGGTTCAAATCAAACCCCACTTAACACACTAAATGGGTTTCTGAAAGGTTGCAAGTGAAATGGTAAAATGGGGCCAAAAGAAAAAAAAACCCACTTTTAAAAGCACCAATAGAGTTTCCATTTAAAGCAATCTTAGGATAAATCCTTTCTCAAAGAATGGCCCCGGTCATGAGCAGCAGATGGGTTCTGCCTTTCTTTTGGGCATTTCCACATTGATAACAATGCCAGGCCAGGTATGAGTGTGTGTGTGTGTGTGTGTGTGCGTGCACATACATGTATGCATATATGACACATAATTTTCACATAACCATATGTTGTAGGTCCTGTGTTATCTCTGCCTAAGGGATGAAACTGAAGAACAGAGCAATAAGAGTTGACAGATAAGAGACAGCGAGATGGCTTACTAGGAGGGCAATACTCAAGCCTTAGTCTGTTTAGGATTGCTTTTTTCCTTTGCTTTGTGGTTAATGCCACACATGTTTTTTTGAGTTAGTGCACTCTTGTGCTAGCTAGTTTTATGTCGATTTGACATAAGCTAGAGACAGTCATTTTGGAAGAGGAAACCTCAACTGAGAAAATTTGCAAGCCAGTGGGGCCATTTTCTTGATTGATGATTGATGTGGGAGGGGCTCTCCCACTGTGGGCGGTGCCACCCCTGGGTATGTGGTCCTGGATGCTATCAGGAAACGTGCTAAGCAAGCTGGGAGAAAGAGGCCAGTAAGCAGCAGCCCTATATGATCTCTGCTTTAGTTCATGCCCCCACATTCTTGCCTGGCTTGAGTTCTTGCCCTGATTTCCCCTAGTGATGAACAGTTTATCTGCAAATATAAAATGAAATAACCTGCTTGCTTCCCGAGTCACTTTTGGTTATGGTGTTTTATCATGGCAGTAGGAACTCTAACTGAGACATCTCTATAACCTTAAAACTTTTCTTGCTGTGTACCTTTTGTCTAATCATGCTCAGTCAGTCTGTTGTCTGGTCCATGGATTTGTCCACAATTCCAATCTTTCAGCATCTTCTTCCTGTTTTGTCTCATTCCCTGCTATTACCTCCCAGTGTTGTCCTCACTTGGCCTCCCTGTGCTGTGTGCCACTCTTATTTACTTTTAAGGAGATAGTTAGAATGGCCTATGGCAAGAACAGCATTTGACAGAAGTCCAGTAGAAAGCAATGAAGCAAAGCCCAGAGACACTGGGGGGAAATTGCAGTTAAGCAGAAGAAATAGCTGTGCCTTTCCCCAGGTACCAGTTGACCTGGAACATTCAGGCCTCAGCTGCAGCTCCATCTCCTTCCACTGTTTGTCCCAGGCTTTGGGTTTGTCCTCAGCCTCCTCTGCTCCCTGATTCTGCTGCATTCTCTCCTGGGATGTCCCTCCGAGGATGCTCTTGCCTTGCCCTGCTTTATCTGCCTCACTCGTGTTTTATCGACTCTCTCTGAGGTGCTGCAGCCTGGTGCTCTCCCTCTCTGTTGTTGGCATTGTCCTTGACAGACCCAGCTTCAACTTTATTCATCTGAGTGTCCAGAGAACTCTCCAGCTTTCTGAAAAACGAATCTTTCTGTCCAGCATTATCAGCTTGATCAATGCTTTCTGTCCTCTTGCTAGCCACTTGGAGATGGAGCCCTAAGAACTGGAATCAACCTTGGGCTTTGTATACAGCACAGTGACTGTCAATTCTGGGTACCGTACTAGCTGGTTTTGTGTCAACTTGACACAAACTAGAGAAATCAGAGAGGAAGGAGCCTCCATTCAGGAAATCCCTCCATGAGATCCAGCTGTAAGGCATTTCTCAGTTAATGATCAATGGAGGAGAGTCCAACCTATTATGGGAGGTGCCATGCCTAGGCTGGTGGTCTTGGGTTTTATTGCAAAGCTGGCTGAGGAAACCAGGGGAAGAAAGCCAGTAAGCAGCTTGGCATTGCTTACTCTCCATGGCATCTCTATCAGCTGTGGCCTCCAGGTTCCTGCCCTGTTTGAGTTCTTGTCCTGACTTCTTTGACAATAAACAGCAATATGGAAGCATAATCCAAAGAAGCCCTTTCCTCCCATCCTGCGTTTTGGCCATGGTGTTTCATCATAGCCATAGTAGCCCTAATTAAGACATGGATACAGAAGCACACAGAGATTTTGCCTCTGCTTGGAAGGTGAAGGGATCACAGTGGGAAGAAAGTAAGCCAGGCATAAGTTCACCTCAGCAGCTGGCAAGGTTGTGGCATCTTCATGTAGAGTTAACAGAGCTGAGGAAGGAGGCTTCTATCGTCTTTTGTTTCTTTCTTATCCTAGAGTGTGGAGCAATGCGCATGCACTCAGTAGTGTTTCAGGGAATGTTTATTTGATTTGCATAGCACCTTAGTGGCTCTTGAGTTCAAAGATATCTAAAAATATTTGAATGGTTTGACCCAGCTTAGGTATATATCTATCAGGTGCTTTTGCATGTTCCATTGTGAGCTAATGGTTGGTTGTTGACATGGTACTCTGAAGACATTCTCAAGGTGATTGATGTGTCCCATGTACACATTCTGAACTCCTAAAGGATCTCTCTATCTTATTCCTTTATCCTCCAGAGAACAAGGGGCTGACTGTCAAACTAAAATCCTGCCCATGTTTATGCATCAGAATAAAGAAGCTAGTCTTTACTCTTATCATCCATGTGTTGACCACATCTAAAGTCAAAATCCTTCTGTGAAGAATAGAAGGATGGAGGGGGTAATAACTATTATTCTGTAAGATTTCTTGAAAATCAACAAGTAGATGATTGTTATCACTTATCTGTGGCCTTGGGCCCACTGAAGTCCCTCAGTCCAGTTTCCTACAGTATAAAATTCCACTTATCCTCAAAGGCAATGTGTGCTACACTGGCTATCCAGAACTTGGCACAGAACCAGCATCAAATGGCATATAGCCTTGTAACTGATTCCACAGTCACTGGACTAGGTTTCTAAGACAAAGCTAATTAGAACAATTTATTCATTTTTTGTTTTACTAAAAAGAATAGCTAGGCATGGTGACTCCAGCACATGATCTCAACTTGAGAGGCTAAGGCAGAAGGATTGCTATGAGTACAAGACCCACCTGAGGTATATAATTAGTTCCAGGCCAACCTGAAGATGGAGTCAGACCCTTTCTCAAATAACTAAACCAAGAAAACTTATAATCCAGTAAGGATACCCCCAGGTGAAAGATGATTCTTGAGCAAGGATAGGAGTCACTGAACAGAATAAATGGATAATATGAAGGCATACCTGGAAGCTTCCTTGGAGGAAATGATGTTTCTTCTGAGATTTGGAGAATAAATAGGTTATCCAATGACAATGGAAAGGACAAGATAGAGGAAGATGCTCGGGAACAAAAGGATGCCTGTTTTTCAACACATTACCATCCAGTGTAATATGAGAGAGTTAGATTGAATTGTGTATCAGAGCCATAAAGAAAAATTAAGACATTTCTTTCTTGAAGATGTTCAGTGAAGGCATGGGAACAGCAGATGGGCTTTGGCTCTGCAGTGAAGCAGTGGATTCAGGTGGGAAAGTTGCAACAGAAATACACAACTCAGTAGCTTTCCAACCTAAAAAAAATCCAGTGTAACAACCTCCAAGAGAAAACATTCACTGTAGCCCAAAGCATCAAGCAATGTTACTGCAGAAAAAACAGAGTCTTGGGGCAGATGTCCTTTCAGATGGGCACCTGAGAAGCCCCTGCTTATACAATGGCTGCTCTTCGGCTGCCTTTGATGATTCTTTGTATTCTAGGAGAGGACCCAGAAAACCTGTGTTAGAGCCCAAAGAGGTTGCTAGCCGGAGAGTGAAATGACTTTTCTGAAGGTTCTGTAGGTCTGTAGTAAAATGACTTCTGGGCCAATGCATTTTCCTGTGTTTTCTGACATGAGCTTGTCTGGCCTTCTTTCTAGTATGGTTGACTTAGTAATTTTCAATTAGTGTCCACCTGTCTTCACCACAACTGTACAGAAAACCAGATTGTTCAGATGTATTGGGGACAGAACTTCTCCTTAGGAGAAAAGTGGGCTTCTAACTTAGTTTCCATGGATGGGGCCCTCTTCTTCCAGAAGAACAAGTCTGCTTGCTATAAGGTCTCTAGTACTAATGGTTGGCACTTTCAAATAGCAGTCTTTACAGCTGGCATTACATACAGGATTCCTGGTACCTGGGCTCTTCTGCTTATATCTTGCCCCAGGCTCTTCTGATTCATGGTATCTATCCCTTATAGTGCAGAATCCATGCTGAGACACAGTAGTTTCACTCACAGGATCTACAAACAGCATTGTACTGTCTTTAATACTCAAAATTTCCCAATGAAGCTGGTTCTCCTCTCTCACCCCACTACAGTGGTTTCCTTCTTCAGTTTTGGTCTCTACCTTTAAGGTCTATCTTCTTGTCTTACTAATTGGCATTTCCAGTTCCTACTAGCAGTAAAATGGCAGGCCTCTTGGTAGGCAAGTCCTTGGGGTTGCAACAGAATCCTTTCTTGCTTCCTGTTTCCTCTTGTCTGCCTCTGACAGGACCCTTGGCTCCCAAGTAGCCTGCCACAGACCTATTTTCAAGTGCCAACTGCAGGTGACCAAAGCCCTCTGAGATCTTCCTGGGGAGAAGGTGGATTTAGCTAGCTTATTTTTCTCCTTATATCAACACCTTGCAAGAGGCAAGCATATCTCACTCCATTAGTCCACCCTTTATATCCCAATGTTAATGTCATATTAGTTCAAGATGAAGGGAGGGTTTGTTTGTTTGTCCACTGTTGTTCAATAGACCTAGAGTGAATAAAAGTGGCTGTAGAGTTCTACAGATACTTTCACCTTTTCTTCTGCACCATCCTTTCTGGTCTTACCTCCTTCTTCTCTTCCTCCAAGTTGTTTTCTGTTTCCAAGGCCCACCCCAGGCTCAAGACCTCTGTTCTGTTGTTCCATCTGCTCAGATGTCTTCCCTCAAAATGGCTCCAGGGTTTGCTGACCAGTTTTATATCCATTGTCAGTATAATGTCATCCCCAACCACCCACTTAAATAGATGACAAACATACTCCCTACTCCAGATTTAATGTATTTTAACCAGAGACAATTTTCATTGCTGACATAGTTTGTAGTTTATTGGTTTACTTATTTGGTGCCTTCTACTGGACTTCAAGCTCTATGAGAGCAGGGTTCAATGCTTTTTTTTCTTTTTTTTAATTATATATATTCTTTATTTACATTTCAAATTATTTCCCCTCTCCTGACCAACCCCCCCCCCCATGCTTTTATTTCTACTTGTAACTACTAACTCTGGATTCTGAGAACAGTGTCAGCCACAGGATGGTTATTGAATGAACAACTGCCAAATGAATGCAGCAGTCATATTGAGCGTTAACATAAACTCCAAGCTTCCTTCCTGTCAGGCTTCAGGTTTGTTCTTGTTAGGCTTCAGGCTTCCTTCCTGTCAGACTCCAAGCTTCCTTCCTGTCAGGCTTCGGACTTCCTTCCTGTCAGACTCCCAGCTTTCTTCCTTTCAGACTCCAAGCTTCCTTCTTGTCAGGTTTCAGGTTTCCTTCCTGTCAGATCCCAAGCTTACTTCCTGTTGAGCTTCTGGCTTCCTTCCTGTCAGACTCCAAGCTTCCTTCCTGTCAGGCTTCAGGTTTGTTCTTATTAGGCTTCAAGCTTCCTTCCTGTCAGACTCCAAGCTTTATTCCTGTCAGGCTTCGGACTTCCTTCCTGTCAGACTCCCAGCTTTCTTCCTTTCAGACTCCAAGCTTCCTTCCTGTCAGGTTTCAGGTTTCCTTCCTGTCAGATCCCAAGCTTACTTCCTGTTGAGCTTCTAGCTTCCTTCCTGTCAGACTCCAAGCTTCCTTCCTGTCAGGCTTCAGGTTTGTTCTTATAAGGCTTCAGGCTTCCTTCCTGTCAGACTCCAAGCTTTATTCCTGTCAGGCTTCAGACTTCCTTCCTGTCAGACTCCCAGCTTTCTTCCTTTCAGACTCCAAGCTTCCTTCCTGTCAGGTTTCAGGTTTTCTTCCTGTCAGATTCCAAGCTTACTTCCTGTTGAGCTTCTGGCTTCCTTCTTGTCAGACTCCAAGCTTCCTTCCTGTTAGGCTTCAGGTTTCCTTCATGTTGAGCTTCTGGCTTCCTTCCCTTTAAGCTGTAGGCTTCCTTCTTTTCAGGGTTCAGGTTTTCTTTCCCTCAGGCTCCAGGATTCCTTCTTATTGAACTCCAAGCCTCCTTCCTGTCAGTTTTTCTTCCTGTCAGGTTCTAGCTTTCCCTTCACTTAAATGTGAGCCTTCCTGTGATGCTCCCAGCTTTTTTCCTCTTAGACTTTAGTTTTCCTTCCTGTCAGGCTCTGGGTTTCAGTCTCGGCGGGTTCTAGTCTTCCTTTCTGTGGGGGCTCTTGGATTAATTTCTTCCTGTCAGATTCTAGCCAACATTCCCGTCAGTTTCCAGCTTTCTTTCATGTTTTTATTTTGCAGGGCTCCTGGGAACAAGACATATAAGATCTGGCATGGAAGTCCAGATTTGACATGTTTATTCTTTTTCACACTGGCTTCCTTTCATTTCTTACTAAACCACCTAAGCAGGCAGTGTGTTAAGAGTGCCTTCCTTCCCAGCATCACTTAGTGCAGAAAAATATTTATTAAGGTTTGATGTTGGCAATACATCAAAATCCAATAACCATGCCGTAGTGCAGACGCAGTGAAGGGTGTGAGACCCATAACGTAATCTGCACATCAGAATCACAGAGGCGAATCTATAATTTCATTTGATTTATTTTCCTAAAATGCAGCTATCCCACATGTTGCTTGAAATGATGGAAGCTGGGACAAACAGAAATGCAGGAGATTTATAAAGCTTGTCATCCAAGTCTTGGGGATCCCTACTCCATGCCTGAAAGATAGGCCTGAGTAATTTCCCCTTTTACTGCAGCAATATCTTGTCTGCATTCACCAGAAAGACCCCCGACCTGTAAACATATTAGCAGGCGTGTTCTCTTTACGAGTGTGTAAATTTCCCCACATTGTGTGCCTCCAGGGTCTCTAGGCTGTGTTTATTGGTGTGAGTAGCCCATTCGAGAGAAAGCTCTAGTGTGATCTAGATTTATGCCAAGTGGAAAATGGTGGGCAGCCTGGAAGAATTTTTGTTTGTTTGTTTTTGTTTGTTTGTTTTTGAAATGTAAGAGCAGATTTTTTTTTTTTGACTAGCAAGCAGGGATTCACTTAAATGAAATGATACACAGTGATCTCCAAGGTATGCAAGCTGTGGTTTACGTGTCAGGGTGGACAGGTTCAAACTCAGCAAAGCTGTCTGAAAGGGTCTTCAAGCCTGGGGGAAACATGACTTCCTCTTACTGTACTTGAAGGTGTCTCCCTCTCCTAGAGTTGCCTTGTCAACCTCTGGGCTTTGACATACCTTGATAGGTACCCTTCTCTTAAAGACAACAATCACCACTGGTTATCAAAAGCCTGCTGCCTGCCTGCTCAATAGTGAAGTATGTGAATCTCGCTGACCATCCAACAGGCAGGTATATTGTTCTCAGAGTTTTGTAGGACATCCTGAAGCTCTAAGAGGTCAATGACAGAGAAAGTTTTTAAGATGATAGGATGCAAAGTCCACACTCCTTCTATGTCACTGTGTTAGGGACACTAGACTTGACATTCTTAGTGATACCCTACTGGGACCATTACTCTAGGATCCATGTATAGAAGGTCCCAGAACTGGTATTTCTTGTGTCCTGACCTTCTCCATATTTTAGTGCCCATCGAGCATAACAAATTGAGTCTCAAACACCTCCTTCATGATTGAGTTCCAGGTAATTGGGCCTCCCATATTTCCTCTTTGTGATCCCATACCTACTTTCAGTGCCCGCTCAGCCCTCCTCCCAGGGTGTAACATTCCCTAGCCCCAGATTTGAAGGCTAGACAATGAATGGTATTTTGAATGTAGGATGAATGTATGGAGCTTAGATATGTGACACATGGGTACACATTTCATGTGCCCATTCAGGGCTTCTTCTTGGGCATGATGATATCAAGTATGAGAAGAGAAGGTGGTGGGCCCCTATCTGGGGGTCGCTCTTGTATCCTTTCTGCGGGGACACAAATGATGCACTCCCTGTTTATGTCTTTAGTATGTGTCCTCCACACAGTTGCTCCAATACTCAGAACTACACACAGATGGAAAAATCCAAGAATTCAGGAGAATTCACAAGTGGCCACATGACCAGATGGCATCACATAAGAACAGGATAGTTCTTCATCTCCCCCGCCCCATCCTTTCTTTACAAAGTATGAAGAAATTCCTTTGTATATTGGGGCAAAGCTCTTCAGAACTGGTCTCTACCCTGACACCTTCAATTTTGCCAAACTGTTAGCAAGTTCTGGGTTATGGAAGAAAGACTTCTGGGAGTCTTGCTTCACAACCTGGTGCACAGGATCTGCCACTCAGATCACAGGGAAGAGCAGTAGCAGAGGGGACACCTTCTGTAGGACCTGGATCCCACCCCCTTCTCACTGAGCTTCTCTCCCACTGTCCCTTCTACAGCCAAAAGAATTTGAGCTCTCATGTTCTTGTAGAATCTGGATTCAGGGGGCTCCTGAACACATGAAGAAAGAGATGGATTAAGCATGCGGTAGGGAGGTACAGTCAGGTTCATCCCAGCTGGCCATGTCCTCTTCCTGACTTTCATCTCTCTCTAATTATCCAGCAGACTGCCTTAGTTACACTAGTTTCTTTAAGAACTTTCTTTAAGTTACACTAGTTTCTTTAAGAACTTTCTTTAAGTTACACTAGTTTCTTTAAGAATAATTATTAGCATATAGCCATTATATAGTGATTGGTTTTAGAACAACATTTTCATTTAAATATACCATATACTTTAAACATATTCACCATATATTACCCATATCTATACCCCTGTTTTTCCCTTTATCTCATTGTGTGTGTGTTTGTGTATGTGTGTGTGCATGCCTATGTGTGTTTATGTGTATGTGTGTCTAAAATCCAGGTTTCACATGTGACAGAAATATTTGTGTTTCTGAGCCTGACTTCGTTTGCTAAATACAATGCTTTCCAGTTGCATCCATTTTCCTGTAAATGACATAATTTCATTCTTCTGTGAGGCTGACTAAACTCCATTATACAAACATACTGCATTTAATCCATTCATCTTTTGATGGACACCTAGGCCGATTGCATAATTAGGCTATTTGTGAATGTTGCAACAGTAAATGTAAATGTGCAGGTCTCTGTGGTGGACTGACTGGGATTCCTCTGTGAATGTCCCCAGGAGTCACACCTGGGTCACTCAGGCCTCTGTTGTCAGTTTTGCTGAGGAATCTCTACATTGATTCCTGTAATATCTGCACTCATTCCTGTCCCATCAACAGTGAACAAAGCCTCTCTTCTCCACACGTGCCATGTGCTCAGCCTTTATTGTCACTTATTTTCTGTATGAGATGGGATAGAAGTGTAGTTGTGACTTGCATTTTCTTCATGGTAAAAGAAGTTTAGACAATTTTTTCATGTAGCTATTAGCCATTGGTACTTTATTTTCGAGAACTATCTGTTCATTTCATTTGCCAATTTATTGGTTGAATTATTTTGTTTTTTTTTCTTTTGGTTATTTCTATATTTTAGTTACAAATCCTCTGTCCAGTGTATAGTAGGTAAAGACCCTGCCCCACTCCATAGGCTGTCTCCTCACTCTGTCAGCTCTCTGCTATGCAGAAGTTTTAGCATTTTGCATACTCTCACTTTTCAGTTCTTACTATCATTTCTTGACAGCCCCCTCTCCAGAGCCCCTTTAGAAAGGCCTTGCTTATGCCTGTGTCTTGAAGTGTCTCTCCCATGTCTTTCCCTAGAAAGCTAAGAAGTTCAGGTTATGCATTAAGATCTTTGATCCATTTAGAATTGATTTTAATGCAAGGTGAGAGATATGGATCTAGTTTCATTCTTCTATATGTAGATATGCCAGTTTCCCCAGCACAGTTTTTTGAGGAGGCCGTCTTTTATCCAATCTATTCTGTGAATACCTTTGTCAAAATTCAGGTGGCTGTAGCTATGCATGTTTACTTCTGATCCTCAGTTGTATCCCACTGGTCCCTATGTCTGTTTTTGTGACCCTGCTACACTGTGGTCATTATGACTCTGTGGCATAATTGGAAGTCAAGTATTGCTGGACTGGTTTCTTTATTGACAAGCCCACACAGTCACTTTCTAAGTCAATCTCATACTCAGACTATTTTCCCCATTGAGCAGGAATGTATGATTTCTTCCATTTTGTATGATTCATCTGTCCGTTTCCAAGCCATTTGTGGTTGGCAGTCATGACATCTGAAGTATGGCAAAGGAAATTGTAGTTACCTAATCTGAAAAGAAAGGCAAGACAGAGAAAGATATCAATGCTGACTTTTAGCACAAAGCACCACCATGTGGGAAGGTGGTACATATGTGACCCCAGAGAAACAACCCAGAGCCTACAGCTAAAGGTGAAGCTCATGATACCAGGAACCCATAGGGAACAAAAGAACCTCAAATGCTGGAAAATACCACTTGTCTGGTCAGAGACCTGCTATGTTCAGTGAGAGGTTACTTGGTGGGCTGATGATGAACCTCAAGCTCTTGCACAGGATGGACCTGATCGTTTCATATCATCTCTATCCCCTGCTGTCCTCACAGAGTTATTTCTCTGGGACGATTGAAACAGGGACCTTTATATTTAGTCTTCATTGTCATCGTATTTTCTTATCTTTTCTTTCTTTCTTTTTCTTTCTTTCCTTCTTTCTTTCTTTCTTTCTTTCTTTCTTTCTTTCTTTCTTTCTTTCTTTCTTCCTTCCCTCCCTCCCTCCTTCCCTCCCTCCCTCTCTCTCTCTCTCTCTCTCTCTCTCTCTCTCTCTCTCTTTCTTTCTTTCTTTCTTTTTTTTTTAATAGACAGGTTTCTCTGTGCATACGTAGCCTTGCTGTCCTGGAATTTGCTCTGTAGATCCAGCTGGTCTCAAACTCAGAGATCCTTCTGCTTCTGCTTCCCAAGTGCTGGAACTGAAAGTGTGAGTCACCACTGGCCAGCTGTTATTTTACTTTCTGTGGAGATGGAAATCTCTGTAATTTGACATCTACTATCATTTTTGCTACAATTAGGAAACATATCTTAGATAGTTTCCTTCTTTACTATAGTAAAAATGCATAATAAATCCACATTTAAAAATAATGACTTTTCTGATTATAGAACTTATTTATATTTTCTTAGGAGAACCCAGCAACTTCTATAAAGTATGAGAGTTAACATAAAAAAAAAAACACCCATAAGCCCATTATCCATGAATAACTATTGGTAAACATATCTGTGTATTTCCTTACTGCCATCAATAAATATTTATTTCTCTGAGGAGAGCATACCTGTAGGGAAAGTTTGTACTTTTCAAGCTTAGAAATAAATAGTAATGGGCTCAATGGCTTCCTGGGGAAGTCCTAACTTTATCCAGAACCTCTTTCTGTTACTGGAGGGTCTCTAGGAATAGGAGACAGGAGGAGCTGTCAAATTACCACAGGATCCCAGCTCTTTCAGTTGAGGCATCAAAGAATTGCTTAAGAAGGTATCCTTTGTGCTGGCTGTTTGTCCTTCAGCTTAAATGTTACTCGTGGTCATAGTCCTGCTCTCATCTCTACAATAGCCAAGGGGTCTCCATGGGGAAGATTGAGGAGGTTGGAGGTGTGTGTGTGTGTATGTGTGTGTGTGCGCACGCGCCTCTGTGTCTCTGTTTGCATGTATGTGTGTATGTCTGTGTATGTGTGTCTCTGTGTTTATGTATATATAGGTGTATGTATACATGTATATGCATATGTGTATATGTGTCTGGTTGTATGTGTATATATGTGTGTATATGTATGTGTGTCTGTATATATACATGTGTATGTGTGTTTCTGTCTGTGTGTGTGTTGTATACGGTGTGCATATGTGTGTATATGTTTGTATGTATGTATATGTATGTGTGTATGCATGTGTGTATGTGTATATGTGTGTTTGTGTGTGTTCCTTTCTCCCTCACTCACTGAGAGTTTGGCAAGTCCAGGAGAGAGGCAGCTGATTATTTTTAGCCCCTTGTGCATAACAAAAGAATGCAAATGCTCAGTGTCTTTATGAAAGCTCTCGAGTTCATCAGCTTTGCAAAGAAGTGAAATTAAATCAAGATTTAATTGGGATATGCATGTTTTATTCATGCTACTAACCACAGGAGAAGCCAGCAAGCTGAAGGTAAAAAAGAGGGGAAAAAAATCTTTTGAAAAGTTGTTTCTCTCTGATTAAATAGAGATAGTTTCCAACTTCAAAGGAAGCAGGGCTTTAATGTATTTTAAATGCTCAACTAGGCTTAGCTTGGCCAGCTCTGCTGTGGTTGGGCAACATAAACCAAGGATGCCCTGTCCCTAATGCCATATCCTAGGTTCGAAGGCCAGGGCCAGCTCCTGGTCCTAGCTTCTGTACTTCAATACGAAGCCTTGAGACAGTGTTCTGGGATCTGAGGAGCAGTGGGCACAGGCTGGAATACCTGTTGCTACCCTGTGAATCTGAGTCCCATCTATCACAAGCTGAAGGAACAATTGCTCAAAGGAACAATATTCCCCTGGAAAGGGACACTTATCAAGTATCCAGCAAACTATGTCCTGCCTGAGCTTCATGCACCGGACATGTTAGGACAAGAAATCAAAGACCCAGATTACAATGGAAATAGAGAATGAGAAGCCAATGTTGCAGGAAAGGTTAAGATACTCTGAGAGATCAAAAGAAGTAGTATGACAGGAGAGAGGGAGCCTAGGAGAGAAGATGGGAGAGTGTCTAGAATTTTCACATCTGTAAATTCCTGCAAGTGTTCCAAGCAGGGGCGTCGGAGTCCAACTGCTGGAGAAGCGGATGTGAAGGAGGCTTTGGTTGGCCAGGTCTGTGGTGGAGGTTATGGGAGAGTGTGGAATAGAAACTGGAACAAGGGCACTGAGAGCTTTAGACTCAGGATGAACACAGGGTTTGGAGGTTAAAGATACAATTTAAAGGTGTGCCAGTTAGTTTTAATGATAAACTTGACACACCACCCACTACCCTGAACCACCTGGGAAGAGAGTCTTCTGCACTCACTGATAAGTGGATATTAGCCTAGAAACTTTGAATACCCAGGACATAATCCACAAATTAAATGATGTCCAAAAAGAATGGAGGAGTGGCCCTTGGTTCTGGAAAGACAGTGCAAGAGTATAGGGGAATTCCAGAACAGGGAAGTGGGAAGGGGTGGATGGAAGAATAGGGGGATGGAAGAGGGCTTATGGGACTTGCGGGGAGTGGGGACCCAGAAAAGGGAAAATCATTTGCAATGTAAATAAAAAAAGTGTCTTTCAGGTTTGCTGGTGGGCACATCTGTAAGGGATTGTTTTGAATGTTAACTGATAGAGGAAGACACAACCTCATGAAGGTAGCGTGCTTCCCTACGCTGGGGGTCAGCAAGCAAGCAAGCAAGCAAGCAAGCAAGCATGCAAGCAAGCAAACAGACCCACAGACATTTCTTTCTCTCTGATCTTGACTGTGGGTGTGATGTAATTAGGTGCCCGAGTTTCTGCCTTGACTTCCCCTCAGTGATGGACTGTATACCACGACACTGTCAATTTGAATCAACTTTTTCTCTCTTAAGTTGTTTATGGTCAGGATGTTTTATCATAGCACCAGAAACAAAACTGTAGAATGAAGGAGAAGTGATTGTAGTTATAAATTTAGAAGCCCATAGAATTGGAAGAGATTGTTAACTCTTTGGTTCAGAAATTGCTGGCCCATGCCACAGCCGTTCTATGGCCGTGGTGCACACTGTTGGCACCCTGTTACTCTTTTCTGAGCCATATGGAAGATTTTAGTGCGTCAACAATTGAAAACAGCACATATTACCAGATCTGAGCTATCTGAATCCCCTTTTCTGTTATTCTTAAATAATTAAGACCTCGAAAGTATCCCTATGAGGAGAATGGAACAGAAGCAAATCATTTTATAAACTCAGTTTCCAAGGGAGATGGAGAAACAACCACATCTAGGTTTAATTTACTGACTAGAATTTGGCAATTTTGGAGAGTTGGAATGATGTAGATCCAGAGCCAGAATTATTCTGAGATGTGTTAAAAAAAAAAAATCAAATCTGTTTTTCCTTCTTCAGCCCCTGCTCCCGGAGTGATGACTCTGAGACAAATTATTTGTTATTATAGGCATTGGCCACAAGCTTTGGCTCATTCTCTGACTAGCACGTAGTAACATAGTTAACCCACTCAGACTATTCTATCTCTGCCACTTGGTTAGTTTCCGCTCCTTCAGTCCTGGTATGCTTCTTCCTTCATGTGTCTTCAGCGTCTCGCTGGAATCTCAGTCTCTCTCAGTCTCTGTTTCTCTGTCTTTCTTTGTCTGTCTGTCTGTCTCTCTCTCTTTCTCTCTCTCTCTCTCCTTTTAGTCTCTCACTATTTCCCAGAATCCTCTCTCTTCCTGTCAGGGTCCCGCCTCCTATTTCCTGCCTCGCTCATTGGCCATCAGCTTTTTTATTGACAGGTGATGCTTAAAAGAGATTTTCTCTCTCTCTACAGAGTTGTTTCTAGTCCTCCTAAAGCAGCCATATACTGCCCAAACCCTGTGTCTGACCTAACATTCTTTCACCAACCTAAAGCTAAGAATGTCATCAGATAGTATCTGAGACTTATAGCAGAGTTTCCTTGGCTTTACTGTAGCCTGCCTATCTGCTGTCCCCAGCAATGCTTGTAGTGAATGCATTGATTTATGACTGACATTTGTTCTGTGGCTACATAAATTCATATAACCACTTGCAGCATGGAATCTGTCCTTCAGATCAGGCCTGATTGTGTGTTGCCAGGTCATGGTCACTCATGTTTGGCTCAGTGATTAAAAGCACTGGCTGTCTTTCAGAAGAGCTGGGTTCAAGTCCAAGCTCCCACATGGTATATTATAAATATATCCAATTATTCTATCACCATTTGTTGAAATGACTGTTCTGTCTTTATTCTTTCTTCCTTGAATTGCCTTTGTACCTTTATGAACGTCTCCCCTACACTAGTGTGTGTGTGGTATGTGTGTGTTTATGTGTGTAGTATGTGTATAGTATGTGGGGTGTTTGTATGTGTGTCTGTTTGAGAGTGACTGTGTGTGGTGTGTGTGTGTGGTGTGTGTGTTTGTGTGTATATCAGAGTATGTGTGGTATATGTGGGGGATGAGTATGGTTTGTGGGTGGTATGCTTGTGAGTGTGTGTGTGTTTGGTATATGTTGGAGGTTAGTGTGGTGTGTGTGTATGTTTGTGTGTGTGTGAAAGTGGTCTGAGAATAGTCATGCTTCCTATGTGTATGTGTGAGTATGTGTGGTTTGTGTGAGTTTATGTGTGGTGTGTGTTTTTGTATGTGAGTGTGTGTGTTGTATGGTATGTGTGTTTGTGTGTGTGAGTGGTGTATGTGTTTGTGTATGTGTTTGAGTGTGTGTGTGTGTGTGTGTGTGTGTGTGTGGTTTTAGAGTCCTTATTATGTCCCATTGGTCTAGTCAATCTAATGCCTATTCTATGTATTTCCATGTGATATTTACAATCACCTTTTGTTTGTATCTACAACAAAAAGCCTTTGAAGTTTTAAAATATGGAATATATTGAATCTACTTGAATATAATTTTTAACATTGGTCTTGGATATCACAGTACTCAAAATCTTACTGATTAATTACATTTCCATAGATTCCAGTTATCTGCATAGATAATCATACTGTGTGTAAATGAAGATCATTGTAATATTTCTATAGAAACCTGGATACTTTTCTTTTTTTAATTTCCTTTCCCTTTTCTTGCTTTATCCTTCAGGCTAGAAATCCTTTGATGGAAGAGTAAAATGTGCACATATAATCTCACTGGGGAACTCTTTCGTTATTGTGAAAGAATACTTAAAGATGTCCTTTATCCACTGTTTGGAGCATCACATAAAGGTCCACGAGCCCAGAAATCTCCAGAGAAACCAGCAGTATTAAGCACACAGGATTGTCTTTCCATTCAGAAAGCTGAGAACTAGAGGTGAATAACAGCCTAGTGGTCTATGTTGTCTGTTGGGCCAGGCACATGAGGCTCCTATAACCAGGACCAGAGGCAGTTAGTAATCTAAATGACCCATATAGCCAAAGGCTTGCCCAACCAGGACCATTGATGGCTAATAACTCAAATGACCTCTATGCTATCTGTATGACTGAGACCAGGCCAGACCCTTAGGCTCTTAAGCCAGCACAGGTAGCCTACCTCTAGAACCTATCTTCTCAGAAGAAATGACATGTACCCTGAGTTGGCTTTCAATGTAATTATGCTTCCTTGTGCAATGGGGATTGTGTTACACCAGGAAACCTTTTTTTCCAATTACACTGGGCTTAAATGCATTGGGAATAAACCATCCTGTTATTAGATTCCCCGAAGTCTGATCCATGTTGGCAAAGTCCCCCTGCACTGGGTTTTCATCTTACCTCTTTGAAGAGTTTACATCCCTGCCTAGATACCTACAGGGATGCCCCTGCCCCCAATCCACTTGAAGAATTTACTTTTAACTAACTGTTTTCTAAGAGTTTTTAAGTAAAATTACATTAGTGAAATGCTTCTCTTTGAACCTAATTAAGTAAGCAGATAATTTTTCTTTATATAACAGTTTTAAGTGTATTTATTTTTATATATTTATTTACTATTATATATCATATATGATAAGAAATACAACAGATAAAATATTATATATAATAAATACATTTTATAATATGCATATAAAATATTATATTTTATATTTATTTACTTAGTATCATATGTGTCAGCATGGATGAAGAGATCAGAGTTCAAGCTGCCGGAGTCAGTTCCCTCCACCACGTGGGTGTTAGAAATTGAACTCAGGGTATCAAGCTTGGCAGCAAGTACCCTCACCAGCTATGCCTTCTTGCCAGCCATTTAAATTTTTTAATTATATTTTTTAACAGATGGGTTTGCTGTTTTAGTTTGTTGATACAGTGAATTATCTTGATTCCTTTAAAAATATTAAATTAACTGCACTTGTGAGATAAATCTTCTTTGGCTGGGGTAAATTATTGATTTGACTGCTAAACTGTTGTTGATAATTGTGACTCATATGTTTATGAGAGAAATCATTCTGTGGTTTTCATTTCTTGTGGTATTTTTGCCTTGTTTTTGTATCATCCTATTGTGCTTTCTAGGATGAGTTAGGAAGTATGCCTTCCTTTGTGTTTTTCTGAACCTTTGGATAGAATTCATCTGCATCTCCGCCAGTGTTTGCAGGAACATACACATGCAGATGTTTGGGCTGGAGTTTGCTTTGTTGGAAGAATATTATTTACAAATTCAATTTATTTTGCAGATGAAAGGTTATTCAGGTTATTTCTTCTTGAGTAAAGTTTGAGAGTCTGTAACTTTTGAAAGATAATTGTTTTTCGTCATCAAATTGATTATCACTAACCAGGTACCAATAGTCCCCTGTTGTCCTGTAATGTTTATAGACTGTGTTATGATGCCATGGGATGCAAAGTTTTTCATGTGCATGTTGGTAATTTATGTCTTCTATGATAAGTCTGATTTATTGGTTTAATTATTGCTACCTCTTATATGAAATTAATAAGAATAACTTCATTGTTAATTACTAATGATAATTAATAAAAATATTAAGACTAAGTATCATCAGTTACATAAAAATTAAAGATGTTGTTTCATTGATTTAAAAATATTCTATATTTGATTGATTTTGACAATCTTGATATTTTTCTTTGTCTTCCACTTTTTCTTTCTAAAAGTTCCTTAAAATTGATACTGTGGTCATGGATTTAAAATTCTTTTCTGACATCGGCATTTAGTAGTACTAATTTGCCTGTAAGTGTGCTGCCATTCTATATTTCAGTTTTGACATATTTTATTTTAATTTAGTTCAGAATGCTCTGGCTTTCTTTTGTGTCTCTTCTTTGACTCACAGGCTATTAAGAAGTATGGTATCTAGCTTCTTGATATTTTATAATTTTCTACATATTTTTTCTTTTGTTGATTTCAAATTTACTTCTAATTTGTTCAAGGAACATGCACTGCATAACTTTAATTCTTTAAAATCTTCCAGAGATGTGGTTTGAAAGATGATATATCATGATATATATGCTATGTGCATGTGGGGAAAAATCTGTATTTTCTTGTTGGGTAAAATAGCCTGCTTGTACTAGGTCAAATTGCTGGGCACTCTTAGTCAAGTCTTCTGTATCTTTTCTGATTTTCTGTTGTTTTATCAAGTATTAAAAGAAGGCTATTGAAACATACAAGTATTCTTGTGGATATTGCTATTTCTCATCCCAATTCTATCCATCTTTGCTTCATGGATTTTAACATTCTATTATTGGGTGCATAAATATTTAGCATTGTTATGTCCTATTGATAAATTGACCCCTTAATCATTATGACATAAAGGTCTTTAACCATGGCAATTGTCTCTACTATGAAATATGTTTTGTCTGATACTGATATAAGCACTTTAATTTTCTTCTGGGTAGTTTTTGCACAGCATATTTCTTTATTTTTTTAAAGTAAAATTTGTTATTCATTCATAATGGAGAATATTAAGGAGAATAGGAATATAAAGGAGCAAAGCAGCTGAAAGGGTTTGCAGCACCAGAGGAGGAACAACAATATGAGCCACCAAGAACTCCCAGAGCTCCCAGGGACAAAACCATCAACCAAAGAGTACACTTGGAGTTACCCATGGCCCCAGACATCAGCAGCAGAGGATGATCTTGTTGGACACCAAATGGAGAAGAGGCCCTTGGTCCTGGAAAGACTTCATACTGTAGAGTAGAAGACTTCATACCGTAGCACAGGGAAGTGGGGGTAGGTTGATTGGGGAAAGGGAGATGGCTTATGGGATTTTGGGGGGAGGGGGAAAACAGGAAAGGGAACAACATTTGAAGTGTAAATAAAGAATATACATAATTTAAAAAAACTACTATGAAGCGCATTTACCCAAACCTAGAGCAAGCATCACACTCCATGCTGACACTCTGGGAGCTGTCCTTTTCTTTTATGGTTCTGGGAATCAAATCTAGAGCCTCACATGTGCTACAGAAGCACTTTCCCAGCAGTTACACCCCAGCTCTTTGCTTTTGTGGTGTTTGGGGCTTTATTTTGTCACAGGGTCCCATGTGTTCCAGGCTGGATGCAAAATCACCCTGTAGCCAAGGATGATCCTGATCTCTTGCTTCTCCTGTCTCTGCCTCCTGAGTGCTGGGATCACAACCTAGACCATCATCCACGGCCAAAAGCATCCTTTGTAGTGGAAGGACTATGACACAAAGCTGTACTGCTCCATGTCTGTCACGTCATCACTATCCTGGAGATTTGGCTGGTGCAGAAAGGACTCTTTCTTCTCCCTCAAAAAAAAAAAAAAAGTTCAAACATGAAAGAAAGTGATTACTTAAAAGTGATATATCTGTATGTATGAAAAATTCAAAAATGATTCCACAGATACATTTTTAAACTTAATAAGAGATTTTAAACAGGTTTTCTGGATAAAAAAAGCAAATATAAAAAATGTGAATATTTGTATCATCATATAAACATTTACTATAAAACTGTGATAAATCAGTATTATATTGGTGCAGGGATAATATCATAGAGCAACTATAATAGAATAGCGAGCCAAGCAATAGACTCTTGATACAATACAGAGGTGAGCCCCGCAGAGCATTGGAGAAAAGGCAGACTTTTCAAAAACTGTGCCAAGACAATTTGATATCCATATGGGAAAAAAAGAAATTAGATTTCTGTCTCACATCATACAGCAGAATCAATTTCAGATGGATTAAAGACCTGATTGTGAAGTCAAAATTATATTGCTTTCTGGAATTTCAGTTCCAGAGCACGCTGGTGGAGATTCAGTTTCCACTGCTCCTGGTCTCTTAAATATAACTAAACACTCAATAGTTGTTAAAGAGATAGTGATGAGAAGACCCTGAAAGCTGAGGGGAAAGAGGCAAACTAGATACAGACCTCAGGAATTGAGAAATGAAGATATGAAGATGGATCTGATCTTCTTTTGTGTCATATGCTACTGTACAGAGCGCTGGAGAGCCTTATCAAGAATAAGCACATACCATAACAACAAGGACAAAGAACAGCCAAAGACCAGGGGAAGGGGACCAACAACAGGGACCTAGTAGGGAAACTCAGTCCCTTTCTATACTTGAAGACTGTGGTAGTGATATCAACTACAGTTCATTACAGTGACAGTGATGATTCAGCCACACCAACCGCTGATCTATGATCTTCTGATGGAAAAAGATTATCTGCTTGTGGTATTGTTGTTGTCATTGTCATCATCATCATCACTATCATCATCATCATCATCATCATCATCAGTGGCGGCAGCAGCAGCAGCAGCAAGAAAGCACTAGTGAAGAACACTTCCCAGCTGTATGGTTAACTCTTGGATGTTTGCCAACAGGGCTCCAAGTTAGTGGATCACAGAAACACTTGAGCATTAATGTTTCTGCTCACAAGCTCACAATAGCAAGACAGCACCCTAGATGTCCAATAACAGAGAAATAAATAAAGAAAATGTAGTTTATATACACTCTGTGTTTTTTTAATCCATAAAGAAGAGTGAAGTTATAGTATTTTTGTGAAAATTGATGGAACTAGAGAGTCATATGAACCAAATTACGCCAGTTTCAGAAAAACAAATATCATTACTTTTTAATTTGTGCTTTACATATTTTATAGAGGTTTTTAAAGTTGTATGTATATGACCTAGAAGTAGAAGAAGAGCTACTTAGAGGAACAAAGGGGACTAAGGAAAAGGAGAGATGGGACATGGGGGAGGTGCACAGGGTTGAAGATGCTCAGCATATAATGTCTACGTATATAAGAAAGTAAAAATAATAGCAGTCTCCAAAGAAACCACAATAAAGATTAAAAAGGAAAAACCCCAGACCTCTACCCTCTGCTTCATAAACCAGACCACATAAACCCACGGGCCAGGCTACATGAAACCCTTAGTTATCCAAGCTCCAACTATGCTGCTGAGCCCCTGCTGGGCCATCCCATGCACCCACAGCAGAAACAACAGCTCTTCTTCCACTCAACAGCTAAGGGAGTCCCAATCCAAGTGTCTCTTCTCAACTCTTCACCAAAGCTCTACCAGAGGCAGTGGTTGCCGTAGTAACGTCTACACTGTTGAGCGCCCTAGAGAGCAATGCACAAATTGCCCTACATCACTGAAGTCCAGAATAGGTCAGATAAACACCAGCATGGCTCAGAGCACTCAAGTTCCATTAGAATTAGAGACACAGAAGTAGGGCAGAGCTGACAAACTAACCTGAAAGGGGCGACTTCCTGCTGAAGTAGATTTAGGAGGAACCAAGAACTCTCCCAATAACCAAAAAGTCCAGGCTACAAGAAAAGACATCACCTTCCCTGCTCAGACCCAGAAATTCACCATTGGAAAGAGAAAAAGATGCCGATGGTAAGAGAAACCAGATGGTGGAGAGATCTGACTGGAATTTTAAAGTATCTCTTATGAAATGCTCCAATAATCAATTATAAATTCTCTTGAAATAATGAAAAGATAGAAAGCCTCAGAAAAGAGATAGAAATTACAAAAAAGAACCAAGCAGAAATTATAGAGCTCAAAAATACAATAACCTAAATAACAATAATAATAAAAAACCCTTGCTGGATAGAATTAACAGTACAGTAGAGACAACACTGCCTAGAATCCACGAGGTTGAAGAGAAATCAATGAAATGTATTCAGTCTGAACAACAGACAGAAAATAGACTGCGAAAATGAATAGTTCCCGAATTTATAGAACAAATATCTGGCATTCGCACTGGAGGCCTGGAATGGAGAGAAGTTGAAAACTTTATAAATTAGCAAAAGACAGATCTATAGATCTGAAAACCAATGAACCACAAATAGAATAAACCAAAAGAAATCCACACCAAGAGACATAATTAAATGCCTGAAAACTAATGTAAAAGGAGGAAAACTTAAAAAAAAAACAGTCAGAGAGAAATAAAATATTCTCTCTCTCTCTCTTTTTTTTTAATGAGTGACAGGTGATTTCTCATCTGAAGTCACATGCCTAAAATGAAAAACATTCTTTCCCGTTCTGGAAAGAATACAAGTGTCAACCCTGAATACTGCTGAAAGACATGGAAAAATTTTTAAAAAATCACTTTAGATATTAAGGGAGCATTAAGACACTGTCATATAAAAGAAGACCAGAAGTTTGCTGGTCAGTGACCTGTCTGGAAGAAAGGAGTCTCTTAAACATAAGAAAATAATAACAGAAGGCTTGGGTCTTCAGGAAATATGATTATGATTGGTGAAAATTGAAGTGGACACAATGTACCACTACCCATGATGCCTCTAGTCATATTTTAATAGATGGATCATGAAACTTAGCATCACCTACCATGGTACCCGGTAGACATAGAAGGAAGAAAGCTGTGTTCTTAAAAGTGAAGAGGGCTAAGGGATTTACCTTGACTTGAGATTTTTCTATATGAACTAGGCACCAGGAGATCATGGTGTCTACTTATTTATCTGTCTGCCTGTCATTTATTTATCTAACCCATTCACCCACCCATCTCTAGAGTTATACCAACAGCAAGCTCCTGTAAATTACCCATACAAAGTGCTGCACCTGACACTTAAAATGTTCAGCTAACTCACATGAAGGCAGAGGAATGGGAACAGAGGAGAGATCGAAACAGAGATCAGACAGAAAACAAACAGCAGAATGGCAGCCTAACACTCCCCCTCTTTTTTTTCTGTGTGTGCATGTAGGGTGCATGCGTACCCTGGCACACATGCAAAGATGCCAAGAGTATAGCTCGAGGTTCTCAGCTCTCTCTTCCCGCTATGCAGGCTCCAGAGATAAAATTCAGACCATCAGCCTTGGCTGTAGACACATTTATTGCCAGCCCTTCCTTTAGCATTTTTTTCAATGTAGTGTATTATCATTACTGTGCATATGTGGTGTGTATGTGTGTGTGTGTGTGTGTGTGTGTGTAAGTCAGAGGACAACTGCCAGGAGTTGGTTCTCTCCTTCCACTGTGGGTTCCCAGGATTAACCTCAGCTCATCAAGCTTGTGTGGCAAATGCTTTAAAAACAACAACAACCACAGCCCCACAACCAGAAAAACAAACAAACAAACAAACCAGCAACAACAACCAAACTTTTTTAAGTGTAAATGTTCTAAATATGCCAATTAAAAGACAGATATTGGTGGAGTGAACTAGACACTATGTGAGTATGAGTTTAAAAGCCTATGAGTTTAAAAACACAAACAAAACTTGCAGCATAACTAAATGCTGCCCATATAAATTTGCTTCAAAATGCTGACATCACTTAGTTGAAAGTCAAAGAAATTAACAAAGGTTGTTGAGGCCACACTGTAATGTTCTCCAGCGGCAAGAGAGTCCACATAGGAATCAATAATGGAAAGGTGATAACAAAAGATTCAAACAGTAGGAAATTAAATGGCACACTCTTAAATAATCCCTGCATCAAAGAGAAAAATTTCAAGAAAAAAATAATTTCATTGGGTTGGATGAAGAAGAAAAATCAAATATAATAAACACTGGGGTAGCATTTTAAATGTGTGAATAGGCTGGATAAAGACAATGTGACATATACACATGCCTATTCACATAAAATAGTATTCATATGCATGCTACAACATGGAAGAAACTTCAGGGTACTCTGTCAAGGAAACTACTCATAGAAAGAGACTAACCGTATCATTCCGTGTGCACCAAGTACCCAGAGCCTTCAGATCTGTGGTGACACAGATGGTTTCCAGGGCCTGGAAATGGGTATGGGGGGTGGTTAGATGGGAAGATGGCAGCATTCTGCCGATGGAGCCACAGTAGTGTGTTAGTGTGTGGTTGTGTGTCTATGTGAGTGTATATATGTGTGTGTTTGTGTGTATGTACTCCACACCACACAATCACACATGCAAAATAGTTAAAATGGCAAATTTCATATTACTCAACAAAAATAAGAACATAAATTAATTAGTAGTGATAGAGAAACCCAATATATAAAAAGCAAATTCCTCAAAACAATAAACAAAATTGAAACTCAAGCAAGAGTGCCCAAGATCAAACAAAAAACACAGTACTGGGCCTGAAATGATTGCCCAGTGTTTAAGAGCATGTACTCACTGCTTTGTAGAGGATCTGAGTTCAATTCCCAGCACCCACACCATAACTTCAGTTTCATGGAATCCAAAGGCCTCTGGATCCATTTCCTAGTGGTATCAGTACAGAGAAAAACTCATGCAGGCACATCCATATAAAGAAAAATAAAAAGTAGATCTTTAAAAAAAGTCACCAGTATTATGGATTGATAGTGAATATATTCAAGTTCCCATATTCATTCAAATATCAAAGGGTCCTAGGAAGATGACTCATTTAGGAATGTGCCTGTCATGTGAGGATCTGAGTTTGGATCAGAAAAGCAGTATGTGACCATGGACATGTTTATACCCCAGCATGGGTTGGGGGCAGAGGAAGATGGGTTTCTGGAGTTTCTTTATCAGCTAGCCTAGCCAAATTCATGAGCTTCAGGTCAGTAAGAGAACTTGTCTCAAAACATAAGGCCACGAGTGTTTGAAGCAGACACCAAGCACTGACCTCTGATCTCCACACACTCATGACCACAGACAGATGTGCATAGTCACAACACATATTTGCACACAACAACACATGTGTACATATAAACAACACATGTGCACATACAAACAACACATGTATATACAACACACACATAAATAAGTAAATGAATATTGCAAACAGCTTGACGCTCAGAAAGTTAACAGCCTGGAAGAAATAGATCAGTTTCTCAAAAATCAAATATTACCAAAACTCAGCCAAGTTAAAAAACTGACCTGAATAGGAAATAAGAAAAAAAATTGAACTAGTAATTTACAAACTGTTCAAAAAGAAATTTCTAGACCAGATGGTTTTATTGGAGAACTTTATGAATATTAAAAAAGGTTAATACCAATTTTACATAAAATCTTCCCAAAACTAAAAGAGAAAGAACCATCTTCAACTGAATTTTACGAATGTGGTATTACAGTGACACCAGAGCCACATAAAGATTGCTCAAAAAATTAGACATTGGTATTTTGGAATAGCTTCTCAAACTACTCTTGAACAAACACTGTCCATGAAATTCTAATAACTTGCATATGACAACATATAAAAATACACTTATTTTAGGTGTGGAACCCTAGTTGGCACTTGAAAATCAATGGAACCCCCCATATCAACAGGGTAGAGAAGAAACAGCATATAATTGGGTTGATTGATGTAAACTTTCCTTTACAAAATTCAACACCATTTTCAATACTTTTCAGTACACTCGGGGTAGAAAGGCATGTCCTCAGTGATGCAGAAAAGATCAAAGAAGAGTGTATCCTCAACGACAAGGAACATCTGTGAGGGGACCATCCTCAGTGGTGGAGAACAACTCTTGAAAGTATACACTTGCAATTATAGTCACAGTCGAAGACTGAATCTGCTCCTCTTCCCAGAACAGGGAAAGCTTTTCACTTTTTCCTTGTTAGGTAACAAAGTACTGAAAGTTCTCGCTGTGATAGACATAAAAGAGCTGAAATGAATTCAGGTCAGAAAGAAGCCATGATTATAGATGCATAAAACTCCCAAGCAACCTAACAATGCTAATAAAAAAGAAACGACAACCCTCATAAAATCCCAAAACTAGTGGGTGCTTTTCAGTGAGTGTCACAGGATGTAAGCTTAACAAAAAGAATTTCATTTCTTCCTGTTGGCAATTAGCAAGCAGAAACTACAACACAAAAGCAAATGCATTTAGAACAGCTCTAAAGCAAATGGGATACCTAGATCCAGTTCTCACAGAAGCTGTACATAATCTGCAAGATAAAAATTACAAAATGTTGATAGAAAAATTTCTTAAAGATGTAAGGACTTTAAAAGGCATACCATATTCATGAACTAAATGACTCAACATGGTAATAGCAGCAGGTTTCCTAACCTCATCTACAAGTTTAATGTAACTCCTGTCAAAACCGAAGCAAGAAGTTTTACATAAACACAGATAAGCTTACTTAAAATCATTCATGGAAAGAGAAAGATTTTATAGTAGTCAAAATAATTTTGAAGAAAAACAGAACGAAGTAGAAAATAATCACTCTTCCAGTGTGGTTGGTGTTAATTATCAACATGACAAAAATTAGAATCACCTTGGAGAGAGGGCTCTGAGGAGGCCTGTAGGGTATTAACTTGTGTTAATTGAGATAGGAAGAACTGCTCACTGTGGGTAGCATCATTCCCCAGGCTGAGGATTCTGGATGGAATTGTGGAGAAAGAGTTGAGCACTAGAGTGCAATGCATGCATTGTCTTTTTCTTCTGATTGCAGATGTAATATGCAATCAGAAGAACTAGTTGCTTAGGACTGAAACTTGGAACTGTGAGTTAAAAGAACCTCCTTTGCCTTTAAGTGTCCTTTGTTGGGGTTTTTATTACAGCAACAGGAAAAGAAACCAAGATAAATGGCTATTTATTCAATGGATATAAGCAATGCTGATATGACTAGGGAGTTTCAAAAGAGAGCTGCAACATGAAATCAAGAACGGATCCACACAGATACAACCAAAGAACAAAAGAAGTTCATACCCAGGGACAATCTTCTCAATAAATGGTGCCAGACTATCTGTAGACACAAATTATATCTCTTTCTAGGCCATACAAATTTTTAGTCAAATGGATCATGGGTCAAATTCTAGACAAAAAAACAAAACAAAACAAAAAAAAAAAACCAAAACATTAAAAAATACTTTTAGGTTCAAAGGCTAGACAGAGTTCTTGGATTTGACACCATCATCAATGATCCATAGAAGAGAAAACAATGAATTTTATTTTATTTTAATTTGAAACTTTTTACAAAATATTCTGTTCAGTAGATAAAAACATAGACAGGAAAATAACACCTGCAAACTATGATCCTAACAAAGGACCTGTATTTAGAACTCATGAAGAACTAGAGAAGTTCAACCCTAGAAATGAGTTCAGAGCTGGCATGGTGGTGTCTTTAATTCTAGCATTTGGGAGGTAAAGAAAGTTAGAACTCTGTGAGTTTGGGGCTAGCCTAGTCTACATAGTGAGTTCTAGGCCAGCCAAGGGGAGACCTTGCTGAGGAGCTGTTGGCAGTTGAGAGCTGCTAGAAGGGGACTAAGTCTTCTCTAATTTAAGAATGTGTCCCCAAGGCTGGTTCACAGTGCTCCAGTGCAAGACCACATATCTTAGAATATATGAGCAGCACAAACCAATAGGTTTATAGTCAACACAGAAAGGAAATAATGCTGAGTGGGTAGGAAAAAGGGTATGGATCTCAAGAGGGGTTGAGAAAGGAGGTAAAGGTTTGGAGTAGGAAGCAGTTTTAATAGGGAGCATGACAGAGGCCTGGGATGATGGTGCAGATATATTGTAGTGGTAGTTTTGAGAAGTTTTATATGAGATCAGACTGAATAAGTTTAGTTAAAGGTATACCTGTATATATATGCCAATGCATGTGTATGAGAACACATGTAACTGGTGAAATTTGACCCTGTTCTATGGTTTGTTGTGATGTCAACTTCTGATCCAGTATTGTACCAAGTCAAACGTAATGCAATCAGTGGGGTAGTTTGGGTAAAGGATATAGAGGCACTTCCTTGCACATTTTTTTTCAGATAGGATCTTTTATAGCCCAGGCTGATTTCCAACTTACTATGTAACTGGGTATGACTTTGAACTTCTGATCCTCCTGACTGTATATCCTGCTGAAATTACAGGCATGCATAGTCATACCTGCCTTATGTAGCACCAGGGATTGAGTGAGCCTAGGGTTTCCTGTATGCTAGGCAGGAACTTTACTGAGCCTTGTTCCCAGCCCCTCCTTGTACATTTTAAAAGTGTCTATAATTCTAACATTGTCTTAAGCTTAAAACATTCTTAAAATATTGCTTTTAGACAATAAAATGCATTATTCTGATGCTAAGGTAAGAAAAAAATAAGATACAGAAAATGCTAGATATTAAAACATTTCTTCAGGCATCAGTCCTACTCAAACCTCCTATAAGATTTAGGATTTATCCTCAACACTCCTTTTGAAATTCAAGTGTGGTTTCTCTAGTACCTACATACATTATCTCCCCTTCCCCCACTCCTCTCTTATTTCTGTGCTTATTAAGAAAAGAAATACTATTGAGCACCTGTGTATAAGCCCAGAGAGCTCTGAGGTAGTGGTTTAAGGTTCATTATAGTGAAGAAGATTTTTTTTTAATTTTTTAAATTTATTTTCTATATTCTCTGTTTACATTCTAGAAGCCTTCCCCTTTCCCAGTCCCCCCTCCCATATGTTCCATAAGTCCTCTTCCTTCCATCCATTCTCCTGTCTTTCCCCCTCCCTTTTCTCTGTCCTGGTACTCCCCTACAATGCTGGATCAAGCCTTTCCAGGATTAGGGCCCTCTTCTTCCTTCTTCATGGGAATCATTTGATATGCTAATTGTATCTTCAGTATTCAGAGCTTCGGGGCTAATTAATATCCACTTATCAATGACTGCATTCCATGTATATTCTTTTGTGATTGCGTTACCTCGCTTAGGATGATATTTTCCAGTTCCATCCATTTGCCTAAAAAATTCATGAATTCATTGTTTTTAATTGCTGACTAGTACTCCATTGTGTATATATACCACATTTTCTGTATCCATTCCTCCATTGGGGATATCTGGCTTCTTTCCAGCTTCTGGCTATTATAAATAAGGCTGCTATGAACATAGTGGGGCATGTGTCCTTATTGCATGCTGGGGAATCCTCTGGGTATATGTCCAGGAGAGGTATAGCAAGGTCCTCCGGAAGTGTCATGCCCAGTTTTCTTAGGAACCGCCAGACTGATTTTCCTAGTGGTTTTACCATCTTACAATCCCACCAGCAGTGAAGGAGTATTCCTCTTTCTCCACATCCTCGCCAATACCTGCTGTCTCCTGAGTTTTTAACCTTAGCCATTCTGACTGGTGTGAGGTGAAATCTCAGGGTTGTTTTGATCTGCATTTCCCTAATGGCTAATGATGTTGAGCATTTCTGTGAAGAAGATTTTTAAAAATGAGTAAATATGTAACATGCAGTAGGGCAGCAGCAGTTAGTTTGATGGCGAATGTTAAAGGAAAACTAAGTGATAAAAGAAGCATAAGGATGCTGGGGTGGAGCACGGTGATCAGGGGAGCCCTCTAACAAATCTGAGCAAAGGATTGAAGGAAGTCAAGAGTACGCCATGAAACTCTCAGAGGAGCAGCATTCATAAAAGAGAGATGAAGACGAAGAGGCCTGGATGGCAGGTATATTCTTCTCCTGTTCAGAGACAGGCAAGTAGCCAATGTGTCTGCAATTAAGCAAAGGGGCTAGTAATAGAAAAGTGATCAGTGGTCTTGAGGCAAGGTCTCCATGCTTCATAAAGACTGGAGGACCGTTGTTAAACTTTCTTTATACATCAATGGTCTAAACGGGTTGATTCCTGGCTCTCAGCATCTCCATATCCAGGATGCAGGTAGGGCATGCATGTCATCAAGGCCTGTCTCTAGGTTTCTTGGATGCACTAAATCTATAACATAGTGCTTTAAATAACATGGAGACCACCTGAAAACATCTTCCCAGTAGTAGAGGAAAGCTCTACCTTCTGACCACCCAGAGCTCTACAGTAAGACCCTGCTGAGGAGCAGCTGAAAAGGGAATAGTTTTCTTTAAGGGGGTGTGGCACTAGTAGACTGGCCATGCTCCAGTGGAATTCCATACATCCTGGTCATGATGTCTCATCCCAGTAACGGGAAAGCAGCCAAGACAAACACTCTCTATTCAACTCATTCTTTGATGTTTTGTAGAGAAATATCACCGTGGCTTTACCTAGTGAGAATGTGCACCAAGTCCTGTACTTACCACCTGTAATGTGGGATCACCTGCTCTGAAGAAGTTTAAAATGCCTGCTGGATTCCATCACCTCATGACCCATCAACCTCTTCTGCCCAGGGTCAGGTATGCCTGACTCCAAACGCCACTTTGAAATCTTTTATTGAGCTTGGAAGATAGTTCAGTCATCAAAGTGCCTGCCTTGCAAGTGCCAAGGATCTGAATTTTATCACTAGAACCCACATGAAAGCGTTGGGTCTGGTGGTATGCAATTGTAACCCCAGTGTTAGGGAAACAGAAATGGACAGCTCCCTGAGACTCATTTGCCAGGTGGCCAAGCTTTCTTGGTGACTTCCAGGTCAGTAAGAGGACCTGTCACAAAGCAACCAAACCAAACCAACCAAACAAACAAACACCAAAACCCAAAACCCAAAACCGAAAACAAAACAAAACCCAAGGTGAATGGCAGCTGAGTATTAACATTGAGGCTGTCCATTGACCTCCACATGAAGCTTCATACACACGAGCATGTACATACTACACACACACACACACACACAAACACACGCATACACACATTTTGTCATTTATTATCCCCAGAACGGATGGTTCAGCTAGAATGACAGGTCTGTCACTTTGCAATGGTGATGTGTGGCTTTCTCAACTTCCAGTGGGGCTGAGTTTTGTGGGATCAGTACAGCCAGTGAATTTGTGAGCCTCTAGCTGCTTCATTTGTTAATGATGACAGTGACAGGTGATGAGAGCGGAATGAATGTTTGTAAGAATTGCACGCGTCTCCATTTATTCGATTTGTTTGAAATTAATCTTAGAGTTACTACAACATGGAATGCTAAACACATGTCACTTATTTTGAACTTAATCCAGCCTATGGAAATATTTATAAGAATTAGAGTGCTCCAGACTCGGTCACAGAGATAGACTATTGACACAATCTGCCTACGCCTTCTGAAACCTGTGCTCGTCATGGACACGTGGTTGTTGTTCTTTCAAGAGCTCAATGACTAAAATCATTATAGTTGTGTCTGAGAAGAATGATATTGTTAATTGTGTTTACAATAAAACTGTGAATAAATAAATAAAGAACATTAATATTTTATCCTAAGTGTTAGGATTTGCTGGGACAGCATCCATCACATTGTACCACATTGTACCCATGTGCTATTGATTGTTAATGGCTGCCTAGAGTTCAGGCTGAGGCTGAGGATGGATTCTGAGACAAAAGGGGTCATGTTTGTTGGGAGCTGCCTACCATGGATGTGCGATTGGTGGGGAGTCAGGGCCCCCTAATGTCTGAGTCTTCCATAGAAGTGAGAGAGAGTGAGCTTCTTTGAGGTTCCCAGCAACCATTCAAAAATTCCAAGATTAGTGGCCTTGCTTAGTGACCATCTGAAGGTGCTAGCTAGCCTAGCTCTCCTTGGAACTTCTCTCAGAGCTCCATTGCCTTCTGGTTACTATTCTGTGTAGCGTAATTCTCCGATTTTTGATCCGTAGCCTCATGACATGTTCTATCCATGCCTCCCAGAGCATCCCCTTCTTCCAGGTTAGTCGTGTTTCTGTGTCCCTCCTGGAAATGGTGATCATTTTGTCTCTGAACATTTGCTTACATATGACAGTCCAATTCACATCATGCAAGCTTCTCATCCGCGTCTTTTCAGTCACTGTCCTACTTTCAAGATATTGCTCAGCCATTCCTAGGCTACTGAGTCCTTGTAGGTTTCCTTGATATTTCTCCTCAGACTTGCCAATTCTTCATTTCTTGCACATCTGGGCTAGTTTCGCATAAAGAGAAGCATATCGCTTCCACTGCAAACAAGACAAAACCCAAACCAGAGGAGATATAGAGAACTGAACACTAATGGAAAGTCTCATGGAGCTTGCTAAAGGATGCCCTTCTAGAAAAATGTGTACAACCCCATGAATTAATGTCTTGGACGCAGAAGAAGTAGAAAGATGGGGACTTGAAAGGAAAAACCCACCCTAAAATACTTGGTTTTAGGGATATACCATTTTAAGCAAAGTCCAGGGACCAAGGCATCCTGCCTTTTCTCAAGGACTACCTTGTCTCTGCTGGATCGCATTGGGGGAAAACATGGGTGTCTTTTGTTTCTTGGCAAGCAAAAAACCAGCAAGTGGATCCTTGAGAGCACGGCACGCCCTCATCGTTCAAGGTTATATCTGCCATCTGAACACAGCAGATGCCCAAAGGAGTGCCGTTTCTCTTCTAATTCTTGCACAAGTGGCATGGCTATCTAAACCTAAAACTTAACACCCAGTCCAACACAGTTTGAGAAAAGTGAGTTTTCTCATGTACCACCCCCCTCCCCCCGAAGCCTGTGCCGTGGGTAACCATGCTCTACCGTGTGTATGGCATGCATTTCATCATGCTGTGTCTCAGGATTGTGAGTTCATTCCTCCGACTACCCTGTCAGACTCATTGACACCCTCGTTGTCACCTGCTGCAAGGGTCTCTAACCTTGTGGCATGGCATACAACATTCCCTCCTGTGCAAGTATGCATGCATGTGTGGACACTTGAAGCAGCTTTTTGGGGGAGGGGCCAGGCTAGCATAGCTTTTCTCACTTGTAAGCACTGAAGTTCCCTTATCTGTTTTATAATGGGATTAAATCTTTGACTTTCTCATAGTTAATGTCCTAGTTAGGAGCATCGCTTTGCTTTTATCTGAAGTTTCTCCTGTTTGGGCTCCCTTTGATTTTGTCCTATCAACTTTTAGTAGCTTCTCCACAGGGTTTATCTTATAAATAAGATTTAACTAGTGCATTTTAAAAGGTTTCATGGTCTAGATTGGTTAAGAACCTTCTATCGTTACAGCCCACTGTCCTCTTGCACACAGCCACTTACTGAATTCCTTCCCATTTGAAGCAACTGTTCTCAGATTGGGCTTCCACATTTCTATTGGCATTTTGTGGGCTCCCATACTCTTGGGGACCTCCTTTCCCATATAGATGGTGGTTTGTACCTACATATCTGGGTGTTAATTAAGATACCAGGGCTTCTACTTTCACTGTGTTTCATGCAGCCTTGGTTCTGACATACCAATTGCCATGCCATTTTCCAAAAAATGGGAATGTTATCATCTTATGTGTAATAATCATATGAATAGGCTGAGGGAAATGGCTCAGCAAGTAGAGGGTTTGGTCCCCAGAAGTGCCATGAAAAGCTAGCTGTGACTGTACACACTTGTAATCTCCACATTCAGGAGAGACAAGAAACTCCTTGGAGTTCCTTGTCCAGAAAGCCTAACAGGAGGAATGAGTCCTAGACCAGTGAGGGACCTTGTCTCAAGGCCAAGATGGAGAGTGCCACAGAAATGACAGTGAAGCAATCAACTGGCCTTGACATGCACACACACACACACACACATGCATACACATATGCATACACATATGCACACACCTGCTATATGCACATGCCATAAAACCACATACACACACAAATCATAAAAATAAATAAGAAATCACTTATGACTTGGAATTAATTCCTAGTCTTGCTAGGAAAAGGAATGTTGACAGAATCTTAATGTCAGAACAGGTCCCCTCCAACAACAACCCAACACCCTCACTACACTGGCATTTTTGACTGTGCCTCACTCCTCCGAAGATCTCTAAATTAGGCAATACATAGCCTCTGGCCACCCACTGCCCTTTTGCTAGGGAAATAAATGTCACTCCAATTCTGTAGAGAAAAGAATAAGAGAATCTGCAGGTTGCAATGTGCAGGCCACTTTCTGGGCAGTGACATCAGTGATGCAAATGAGCTCTAAGCATCCTTCATCCTGTGCCACCCACTCCAGTCTTCCGGTCTGAGGAGGGGTGAGTCAGCCAACCCAGGGTTATTCTTGTGAGTTGTTTGCTTGGAAACAAGATGAAAGAAGCATAGAAGGTAATAGTAGAAGTCAGACTATAATGGGTACTTCTGCAATAATCGAAAGAGAACTCTGCTGTTGGAAAGGGTAAGGGAAGACATATTTCTACTGCAACAGATTCTTTGGCTTGGCCCAAAGCCAGGTCTAATCTCTTAAGTATAAATTTTAACCACTAGGAAGGAAGGAAGAAAAGAAGTAGGAAGGAAGGAGAAATGGATAGAAAGTTTCAGCCAAAGCAGTTGTCATTCACAGACTCATAACCACATCCACTCTGTCCCAGAGGTAGACAGCCTGAGATCTTGCTATTCTGAAATTCCCCCAGAGGACTTCTGGTGATGGTGTTTTACTGTTACATACAATTTACGTTGGAAGTTAGGTAGCACCCCAGTGCATCATATACAATCATGACAAAAATGAAAAGAAGATAGAAGAGAGATTCATGACTCCATAAAAAGAGAAATACAGAAATACCACAGTCATCCCCCAGAGCAATTCCATAGCCATCCCCCACAGTCATCCCCACAACCATCCCCACAACCATCCCCACAGCCATCCCTCACAGCTATCTCCATAGCCACACCCCACAGCCACACCCACAGCCATCCCTCACAGCCATCTCCACAGCCACACCCCACAGCCACACCCACAGCCATCCCTCACAGCTATCTCCACAGCCACACCCCACAGCCATCCCCACAGCCATCCCCCACAACCACACCCCACAGCTGTCCTCCACAGCCATCCCCCAGCCATTACTCACAGTCACACCCCACAGCCATCCCCCACAGTCATTCCCACAGCCGACCCCCACAGCCATCTCCACAGCTATTACCCACAGCCATCCCCACAGCCATTACCCACAACCATACCCCACAACCATACCCCACAGCCATCCCCACAGCCATCCCCACAGCCATCCCTACAGTCATTACTCACAGCCACACCCCACAACCATCTCCCACAGCCGACCCCCACAGGCATCCCTACAGCCATTAACCACAGCCACACCCCACAGCCATCCCCCACAACCACACTCCACAGCCACACCCCATAGTCATCCTCCATGGCTGACATGGTACTACAATTGGTTTTTATACAGAATATTTCATTGTTCTCACTTTATGCTTCTTTTGGCTTTATGTAGCTTATCAACCAGTTGGGTCCTCCCCCAAGGTCACAGCTGCAGTCTCAGATCTATGGGAACTGAGCTGTAGATGATGCTGCCTAGGTATTCATGGACATTAACCACTGTAAATGATGTTAAGAGGTTCCTTCAATTTATTTCTTTCTCTTTTCTCCTTTCACAGCAACAATCCTATGTCTCCTCTAATATGCTACAAAGTCACCTTTTGGTTTCTTCGTCCAGTTATATGAGAAGCTCCAGCCATCAAGGAGGCCATACTTATGGTGGAGTGGAATGCTTGCTGTATTTCTTCATGAAAATGCACCTCTGGTGAACAGGCAGGAAAGAACAGTGGTTATGGATATGAGTACTGAGCTTACACTGGGTGATTGGTGGGAATTACCATTTCTCTGAGCTCAGTAAAATATGGTCAGTGAAGGGCTTTTTAAAAATTGACTGTGTTTGCTGTTGTGGTGACTAAGTGAATTATTACATGTAATTCATTCAGAACTGCCTCTGACATCCCAGTGTTTGCTAAATATTAGCTATTAAAGTCAAGGGATAAGTAAGCAGAACACAGTGATAAAGACAGGAGACAAAATACAAAATACAGGAGAGCTACCAGTTACAACTGTGGGCCCTGAAGGGCCCCTCAGTACTCCACATGCGTGCACACAGACCCACACACCACTTTCATGCCTTCATTTCTGAACTTGAGAATTATATCAGTGGGTGCAAGAACACCCTATATTTGTTGTTCACTAAACACATACAGTATTCCCTACAAAATATCCTTTAATTGCACAGGATTTATCTAGCAGCAGCACTGACTTTTACAAAGGTCATATCCATGTTCTGTAAGTTCATTAAGAATGATGGGTGCATGATGGGACCAATGAATCCTGTGGACATTGGTCCACTCACTGTCTTATCTTCTGCAAAATGAATTATTTAATTGGAGATTATGTATGTGTTTTCAGGACAGGGCCAGGGGCATCTGTTTAGACCATGGATGACATGCGACAAAAAGATGTTAATAACAGAGAAAAATCCTAATCCAGAATGTACTTGTGCCTACTAATGGCTAGGGATCTGGAGGGGGCACCACTGATTCTGTGTAGAAGAGTCCTATGTAGTCAGCCTCCGCCAGAGGCTAGGGCCTCACGGTGAAAAGTGCAACTGCAGTAGACACAAGGGTTGTTAGCCACCACTCCTACACCTTGATGGGGGAGGGTGGTTATTCTTTATTACTTGACTTCTGTGTTCCATTTCTAAATTACATTTAGATTTTTTTCGCTTATTGGAACATGGAATCTGATCACCAACTTAGCTTTGGTTGTAGGAACTTTAAGTAATGTTATGTTTTTTAAATGATTAAACACACATGCACACAGAATGTACATGCACACTCATACATACACACACACATGTACATGGACACATTCATATGCTCATATGCACATGCACCAAAAATTTTCTGTGTTAAAAGAACAGGAATTGATTGCCATGCATATCTGAACAGCAGGAAATTGACCCAGGTATCTGATGGGGCTACATTTCTTTGCTGATGCTCTGGCAATATGTTTCGGTTTGTTTGTTTTTGTTTTTGTTTTGCTTTGTCAAAGTGCTGACAGAATTTTCATCTTTGAAAGTGGTGGTACAGAGAACTTAGCTTCTATGATGTATTGTTGGCTGATGACTTAAAGTTCCCTCCTGTGTTTTCAAAGCCAGCAATTGCAGGCTGCATGGCTCTCACACTATGAATCTTTCTGTCCACTCCCACCTTGTACCAGGTAAGAGTCTCCTCTTCTCAGGACCTATATGTTCATACCAGGCTTGCCAGGATAATCTTCTTGTTTCAAGATCCATCCACTCCATGCGAATAAAGTAGCTTTTGACAAGTAACATAACATTCACAGATCTAGGATTAGTCTTGGGATTAAGTATTGGGATAAGTAAAAAAACAAAGAAGGCTGTGAGTTTGTGGGCACACTCAAGGCAAGGAGAGTGGTAGCGTGTTTCCTGGTTCCTCAGTGGCTTTCAGGAAGGTGTGATTCTACAGGCCAACAGAGACCTTCATATCGCTTCTCGGCCTTTTGGTTAAGATCAAGTGCAGAGTCCTTCATGCTGTCCAGTAACTAGACAGGCTGCCACCAAACTGTGGGGATACTGAATTCCATTCAGTAAGACAAGTTGGCCATGAACTGGAAACAGAATTCTAGACACACTTGTTGGCATGAATGGTACTATGTTCGCCTGGTGGTGGCTTGCAATGCAGTGTGTCTGGGGTCCTATTTCCAGTTCACCAGCCAGTGGCCAACTCACTGCACTGAGTACAGCTCTGGAAGCTTGCTGTTCTGTGTGTCACAAATAAGCCATGTGAGTTTTGGAGCAGATTATTTCACAGCCCCAGTTCTCAGCAGTAGGAAACATTCACACAGACCTCAGAGCCTGCTTCTTCCAACTGCCTGACCATTTGGCTCAACTGTTAGGGCAAATCTTTAATTCAGTCCATCTTGCTCTGTGGTACAGAGGGAAGAGAGGGATACCAGTAAAAGGAGGGTTTCTCATCTCTGAGACCGCCATAAGGGTGTCCACTTGTTCCACCAAGTGGAAGACAATTGTATCTAGTGTTCCTCTGGTTGTTGGAAGTTGACAGGGAAAAAGCATCCACTGTGCTGAGAACTCCATACTCAATAGCGGGACTCTGCTGATCTGCTCTAATAAGGACACAGGAGAGGGAACCACTTGCCATTGGCCGCATACTCACTCAGCTCTCCTAACCCATTGCCGTCTTCAGGACTCATCTTTCCACAGCAGTAGCTAAACCAAAGAAGAGACTAGCCCTAGGATGGGTATTGCGACCCCTGCATTTTCCTAGGTATTTGATGGTGGCACCCATTTCTATGATATTCCTAGGCTGTAGCTGCTATTTTAGTTTGATGATGAAATCATAAAGTCATCCTGTCTTTGCTCACTATGCTCTCTTCGTTTCTGTTGAAGGTTTTCATGTGAATATTTATTTTATTAATTAAGATACTGGCCTAGGAGCATTAAGTGATAAGAATGAAAATTCTGTTTATCCATTCCTGCCATCAGCGCCCACATGAGTGCTCTATCACTCCGGTGGTCTGGGTATCCTAGATTTGGCATCACTTTAGAACTGATGTCCAATTTGCATTTATAATTAGTCATTGACCTTTGTGAAAAAGTAGATGCCAGAGGACCCTTAGGTTCTTTTTAGAAGGAATTTTTTTTCATGAGTTCGTACATACATGTAATGTACTTTGGTCATATCTCTCCCATCCCCACCCAGCTAACCTCTCCTCCTTCACAACAAGTCCACATCTTATGCCTAACTTTCATATCTTTTCCTGGTGGCCCACTGCATTTAATTAGGTTGCTTGCACAGCATGGATAGGGGTTCTTCATCAGGCAAGAACTTCAGTGACTCTACCACTGAAGAAGATGTCTCCCCTTCCCCCAGTGACTATCAACGGAGGAAAAGATGGCTTAGGGCCCCTCCTTCATTTTCATTCAAAATGGAATGTGGGTGGAGTCAGTCTTGTTCATATAGTCACTGCTGCTGTTCATGAGTTCATGGACACACCAGCCATGAAACATCCAGAAAGCAGATTTCCACTTCGTTGCATGCTCTAGTTCTTACGTTCTCTCTTGCCTCTTCCATGATGTTCTATAAGCCTTGAGGGGAGAGATACAGATATTCAAGTTAGGGTGTAGCACTCAGCAGTCCCTTATTTCCAGCCTGAGCAGTTTCCAGTTTCTGTGTTAATTGTTACCCACTACAGCTCTTCTAAGCAAGCTGAGAGCACCATGAATCTATGCATATAAGCACAGACATTTAGATGGCAATTAAGCATCATATTCATCAAGCAAAGTGACATATGGTCACTCTCCCCTGACGACCTATGGAGGTAACTTCGATTCCTGGTGAGTACTTGGGTACTTTGTATGGACTTTCTGCCAGTATATGCATCTTCTCTTCATTAAGTTTCTGGTTTTGAACTTTGGTCCAGAAGTTAAGTGTGGTACTATGATCTAGAACACTAGAACAGGGTGACCCTGGAAGTCGGATTTTTGCTCATTCACTCATGTGAGTCAATAGAGACCTTCCTAGGCACTGCAGGAAAAGTTATGTTTACCGGTGGCCACTTGACCCAGCCTTTTCTTGAGCCCCCTATAGTTAAATGGTGTTAGATGACTAGTTCTGTTCAGCAGGATATGGGAGTGGATAATGTGTCGTTTCTGGAATGAAGCCTCAGTTTCCAAGTCACAATATCGTTGATACTCCCTAGAGAGTCACTCAGTCCAGGACAGACTGTGAGATGAGAAGTAAAGTTTCAAGTGAGAAGTGTCTGAGACCCAGGGATCATTTTATTAGCACAATATAAAGCAGATGTTCCTGACTAATTCAGTGAATAAGCACATCTTTACAACCAAGGGGCCTTGGGAGCCATCTACTACCAACACTGATGTCATGGGTCCCACCATCTATCTGTCACTGTCAGATGTCTTTCCATAAATGTAGCCAAACTTGCTCTGCCTCAGCTACTTTATTTCCTTATTTTTCCCCATTCTAGAATCCTCTAACCCATGACATCATTGTTTGCAGTTGATGGATCCTGGGGTCCCTTGGCTGTAAAGATGGGTTATTCTCTGAATTAGTCAGGATAGGTTAGTTTATGTTGTGCTAATAAAATGATTCCCAAGTCTCAGACACTTCTCACTTAAACGGATCTTGCTCATACTTTTTTAAAGTGGCAAAATCTAGCGGTGGTACCTTATAGCTACAGCTGTGGACCACACTGGGCATTCATCAAAATGTTTTTCAAAGATGCTCCCACCTCCTCTACCACTGTCTGCTTTGAGGGTTTCCTGAACAGAGATCTTTATGGCCTTTCCTCAGGGTCTTATGGAGTAGATTAGAATATATAGCCAGAAGAGCTGTTTGTACTGGGCAACAGTTAGTGTGGAGACTCAGAGCTTCTCGAAAAACTGAAAATAAGGGACTGCTGAGTGCTACGCCCTAAACAGGATATCTACTTCTCTCCCCTCAAGGCTCAAAGAACATCATGGAAGATGGGGGAGAATGCAAGAACTAGAGAATGCAAAAAAGTGAAAAATCTGCTTTCTGGATGAGTCATGGCGGGTGTGACCATGAACTCATAAACAGTAGCAGTAGCTATTTGAACAAAACTGGGTCCATTCCATTTTGAATGAAAGTGAAAGAGGGGCCCACAGCCTATTTTTCCCTTGGTTAATAGACATAGGGGGAAAGGAAGTCATATTCTTTATTGGCAGAGTCACCAATAAGTTGTTCTTGCCTGGGTAAAGAACCTCCATCCACGCTGTGCAAACAATCTAATTAAATGCAGTGGGCCACGAAGAAAAAATGTGAAAGTAAGACATAAGATGTGGACTTGTGAAGGATGAGGGGGTTAGCTAGAAGGGGGAGGGAGAAATGTAGTCAAAATACATATGTACATATATATTATCTCCATTAAAATTCCTGTAACTGCATTATACTGAAATGTTTTTGATTTTATCACTTTGTTTGGTGAGAACTAGAACTGAACACAGACACATCATATAGCTCCTGAAGCTTCTGTAGATGTTAAGTAGGCCCAAACTGGGACCTCAGGCAAGTCTGCCTACATTGATAAGTTCATCCCAGACTAAAGCTGGATTTTGTCTGACTGGTAAGGACCACTATGTTACTTCTCATACGTATTCCAGGGGCTTCTGCTTAAATATATTTAAAGTTTTGCAAACATTTTGTGATAAAGTACCTTCCTTTTTGAGCTGACTGACTTCTTGTCTATTACTTGGAGTGTAATGGGGTCTAATTAAATTATGGGTTACAGAAAAGAAGGAACTGGGATAGAGAGTAGGTGGGCAGGGAAATTGAGTTGTTTTGTGGTACTCCCCTTAGACTCTGATGCTGGAAGGTTGTTTCTAAGAGTGTGAGTCGGTCAATGAAAGGTGCCTGGGACTCCTGCCCTAAAGCTAATCCTAGCTTTCATGTTCTTTTCATTCCTGAATGGAAGCCCACTGAAAAGACATCGCACATCGATTATTTTGACAGATGCCATGATTTGGCAATCTGCGGGAGAAAAGAATCTGGTAAATTTTGTTCTCAGCTATTTCAGTCCTAAAGATGAGCGATTATTTCATAAGAGTTCATAAAAACATCTGAGCATTAAAATGCTCAGTTTATCAGCTTTCTTCCAGAAGTTCTCCATCCTAAGCTAAGTTGCCTTACCATGACCAACTTGAAGCGTCAGCAGCAAGACTCTGAGCTCTGTTTCAATGGACACTATCCCACCGGACAAAGATAACAATCTGATCAACTACTTCATTACTGCTTCCCACAAAATGGAATTCTAAAGTAGACTATTAACAGGGTGCTCATTGACTTCTGCCTTGTCAAATCTAACTAATGTCAGGTTTTCCATAACCCGCCCTAATTCTGCTCATTTCTTAAGCTTATTGAATTCCATGAATGGTGATGAATGGCAAATACCTCCCTCCCCTCTCCTCTCCTCTCCTCTCCTCTCCTCTCCTCTCCTCCCCTCCCCTCCCCTCCCCTCCCCTCCCCTCCCCTCCCCTCCCCTCCCCTCTCCTCTCCTCTTCTCTCCTCTCCTCTGCCCTTCGCTCCCCGCCCCTCCCCTCTCCTCTCACTTCACCTCCCCTCCTCTCTCCTTTACCCTCCCCTCCTCTCCCCCCTCTCCTCTCCACTCTTCTCCCCTTTCCTCATCTCCCCATCCTCCTCTCCATTCTTCCCTCCTTCCCTCCTTTCTTCCCTCCCTCCTTTCTTCCCTCCCTCCCACCCTCCCTTATTTCTCTCTGTAAGTAAATGACCCCACAAGAATGAAACCATTATTTTCCATACTTGAAAATGTGAACTGATACACACAGAAGCTAGCTTACACATTTTAAGTGGCAAAGCTGGAGATCCAAGCCAATCTGGCTCCTGACTCCATGTTTTCAAATATTGTGTTATACAGCCTCTCACTTTGAGATAGAATCTCAGTCTATTGTTATGTTTTTGTTTGTTGCTCTCTTTGATAAAATGAGTGTTCTATCAGAATGCCCTTGGACAGTAGACAGGTCTCTGTGGTGGGCCAAGGAGACGGAATCACAGTGAACTTTGCATGGGGGAGACTCTGTCCAGGGTGTCTGTCGGTCTCATCACATCATGATGAGCTTCCCATCACTCCATCCTCACACTGCCACTCAAATGGAAGATTTAGCATTTTTGTTTCACTGCTTGGAGGGAAGTGAATTCCAGTTTCCTGTGAGACTAAATACAATGAAGGGGTGTCATAAAATAGCTCACAACAACGTACAAAAACCGAAAAGAACCATGACTCTAGAATCTCATTTGAGTCCATTAGGAAGAAAGTAAAAAAAAAAAAAATGAATATAATCCAGGCTTCTCACTCTCTGTAGTTCCCCCAATACCACAGTCTTGCCCCACCCCTGACAAGGGACCACATGTAAATTCTAGGCTATCCATCTGGTGAAGCTACATCCCATAATACTTGTACACTCAGGACACACCCTATACTATTCTAAGCGTATACTTATTTCTCACACCCTTTTGTGGCCTTGGCTACCCACAGTCACGGCAGTCTTAGCCCTTGGCTTAAACCACAGCAGTCAGCACATAGCTTTTAGATAAAATCTGATGTGTCCTAGTCAGTGACTGGCTCTTAAGAGATTCTGAGCTGTTGAAAAGGTCAAAATAGGCCAAGTGGCTATAATCCATGAACTCTCTTGCCATTACCCTATGAGTTACTATAAAAGGGAACATTAAGACAGAGTCAAGTGAGCCCGGAGAACATAAAACCCAGAAAGCAGCCCAGGAGCTCTGCGCATGTTTGTCCACGGTTGCTTTAAACAGCTCTCACCCAACCCCTGTGGATGCACATGGTCCTGGGCCAGCAGTCTTCAGAAGATTACAGAAACCTCACTTGTGAAGCACTGAGACAGACAGGTATAGACTCAAACCTTCAACTTTTGCTTATAATTTCTAGTCATAACATTTAGACTTGAATATAAACCAGAGTAAGTCATGGGTCTAAAGAAAGAGAAGTAGCTTCACCCCTGCATACTTTCTAGAGCAGAGCCGTCCAGAACCCCCCCCCCCCTCTCTGTTCTCCCACTTTCCAGCCCTTCCTTCCTCCTGTCTCCTGGAAAGCTTTGTTTTCCCCAGCACATCCACTTGCCTCTCCTTTATCCACATACTGTGAAGGAGCTGGAATGCACATCTAGTTGATTGGTTTTACTGACCTACTGGAGGTATGAAGACTGCTTTAATGATACCCAGACTAATTTGGTATGTTGACTGGAGAGACTTCCCATTGATAATTATTACAGGAATTGGGCACATGAGGAAAACCGCCAGTAGGTAGTGAAGGTGTCAAGTCAACTGGCAGAGCTGACCATGGATGAAATGGAGATGATACAGTGAATGGATCAGACCTATAAATACAAATGCAATCAGACCCTGGGGAGATGGCTAGGTGTCTCCAAGCATCTGCTGTCTTCCAAGAAGATCCAAGTCCCTTTCCTAGCTCCTGGCACCCAAGTCAGGTGGCTCAGAACTGCCTGTTACTGCAGCCCAGGAGATCTAATTCCCTCTTATGGTCTCTATGGGTATTTCATTAACATATGACATACATTCACAAAGGTACAGATCCACTCCAGTGAGTGCTGCCCATATGAGCCTGTAAGCAGGTTTATCCACTGGAGGATGGGCAACTTACAAGCGCTATATTTCCAAAGGAAAATTGTTCTGCTAAGGGTTGAATCACAAGTGTTATCTTGTCTGACTTGGTCTCATACAGAGACCATAACCTGCCATAGCCTCATGAGTGAAATGGTCGTGTCTCAAACACAGTGTTTTGCAGCACCAGCCCTGGCTATCTTCCAGGTCTTTCTACTCTCCCTCTGGGATGGCCATTGAGGCTTGTTAGTATAGTGGGATTGGTATAGATTTAGGGCTGAGCACTAACAGTTACTTGCTCTTGGCACCTTAACCAGCTCTGAGTCTCCGCAGAAACCTCTGCTCACTGCAGAACAAAGGCTTTCCTGAGAAGGTTTAAGAGGAGCATGCAGCTTATCAACATGGCCATTTAGCAGGGCAATAGCAGGTTCTCAGCTAGAGCCTGTGGCCTCATCAACCATGGGTTTTTGGTGAACTTTGCAGTACCAGACATAAATTGAACCTGTAGAGCAGGCTTCAAAACCAATCTGAAAGTGGTTGGGTCCTCTGCAACAACCATGGCACTATTGCACTAGTAGGTATGTCTTGCTTGGCAGGTGTTCTAATAGTCAGCATCCAGTACTGGATAAGATCATTGATGACGTTTTATCCTCCAGAAGGCTATATAGCTCATTATGGCTGGGAAAGCCAGATAGCAGGAACTTGGTTCTCTTTCCTCTTCTCTTCTCTTCTCTTCTCTTCTCTTCTCTTCTCTTCTCTTCTCTTCTCTTCTCTTCTCTTCTCTTCTCTTCTCTTCTCTTTTTATTATTTGTGCTTGTTTTTAAGACAGGATCTCACTATCTAACCTTGGCAGCCTTGAACTGATGACCCTCTTGCCTCCCATCTCAGCCTCCTGAATACTGCTGTTACAGGCATGCACAGTCACAACTGACTTCTTTTATCTTTTCATTTCTCTGATGTGACTTATTTTTGCTCTTCTGTTTTCTAATCTATGTTCCATCTGTGGTCTGTTCTGTTTCTTCCCTAAATAAGAGCAGAAAATGTTTTAGAAACCCATGCCTCCTGAGGAGGCTGACTTATATTCTTGTGATAAACAACTATAAAAACTAGATAAAAAATTGTAAATTGGAATGTGGGATTGGAGAGATGGTTAAGTGGGTAAAGCACTTGCTGAGCATGTGTGACTATTGAGTTTACATCCCGAGAAGCTATATAAAGTCAGGTGTGGTAGCATGCGTCTGTAATCCCAGTACCCCTGTGCTGAAGGGAGAAACAGAGAGACCCCAGAAGCTTGTAAAGCTTGATAAAGGGTGGAGTAGAGCTGAGGTAAAGCTTGGGAACAGGTAGAATTTTTGTGCTTGTCAGTCTCTTGGTTCACTAAACAAAGAAAGAATACTAAAGACAGTAAGAGAAAAAGGGCGAGTAACATAAAGGAAGACCTATCAGAATTACACCAGACTTCTCACCAGAGACCATGAAAGCTAGATCCTGAGCAGAGCTCATGCAGACTCTAAGAGAACACAAATGCCAGCCAAGACTACTCTAGCCAGCGAAACTCTCAATCACTATAGATGGAGAAACCAAGATATTCCATGACAAAACCAAGTTCACCCAATATCTTCCCACAAATCCAGCCCTACAAAGGATAATAGGGGGAAAACACCAATACAAGGAGGGAAACTATACCTTGGAAAAAGCAGGATAATAACCTTCTTTCATCAAACCCAAAAGAAAATAACCACACAAGCATAAAATTAACGTCAAAAATGATAGGAAGCAATAATCACTACTCCTTAATATCTCTTAACATCAGTGGACTCAATTCCCCCAATAAAAAGACATAGACTAACAGACTGGATACTGGTTAGTTAGGTGGTAAGTTGGGTGGAAGCCATTGGCATCACAGTGTTAGCTGTATTTCTTAGTATGGTGTTAGATAATCCCTTAAGCCTGGTTTTTCATATATGGTTTTAATATATTCATTTGTTAATATATTGACAATCTAATAACGTTACTGGTGGTTCCTTTTGTTTTTCATGGACAAATAATTATTTGTCTGTGACGTACGGGTGGATCTGGGCAGGTTCTGGACAAGTGGTGTTGTCTACGTGCATAGTGAGGTACAGAGTCCTTCTGTATGTACATTTGAACTCAAAATGGAGCCAAGTGCTGTTCATGAAATAAATTCACCCAAGGGACAGCCTGAAAGCCACTGTTGCATGCAATATAGACTAATTTAGAGCAGGGCAAGACTCTTTTCAACACTTTAAGTATTTGTTTTTATCATAAATACTGGGAATAATTTTTTATCCAAATTAATAGTCATTCCAACAACAACAACAACAACAACAACAAAAAAAACAACCATCTATAGTAACTTTAAATCCATGGGTTTTAAGAAATGTTTTGAATTGTCTGCTTGCCTCATCTTTTTTGTTATTTCTGAGTTATCCTGTTAACTAGATTGTTCTGATTGTAGATTGTATTATCCGGATTCTGGGTGTTAGATTTTGATCGGATGCTAGATACTGTGATTGCCACACCACTAAATACCTATATTTTTATTATTGTCCTTGAGGAGTAGCAGCTAAAAAACTTGTTGATTTGATTGATCTCTTTGAAGGTTCTTAAAAGATGGAGTATGTGTATGTCCACCATCGAATTTAATGCACTATATAGCAAGACCTTGTTTTCAACAATGGCTGGTCACAAACACCACTCCATTCTCAACATGAGCATTGCACATGTCTCTCAGCCCTCTGTGACTTCCTGAAGCTTTTAAGGCTTGCATTAGCCTACTTGTCATTTTCCAGTCTCATTGAATTTCATGTGATATGTGTGCAATTAGTATTCAGCTAAGAAATAAAGAACATTCCTTAGTAGATTTGTGAATCTCCTCCTCTGGGTTAGCTTTCTCTCCTCCCACACTATGACCTAGAAATTTGCTATGTTAGCCTCCTGGAAACCCAGTTTGTGTCATCCCAACTCTACAAAGACATCTTTATCTGTCCGAGTTTCTTTTCTTAGCTCATATGTCTGGAAGTTTCCTCTGGTAGAAGCCTGAGCTAAGCAGAGTATGAGGCATGGTCACGGCATGAAAGTGTATGTCTGACCTTGATGTCCCAGAATGAGGGCGTAATGGAACAGATGCTAAGTCTGAAAAAGAATCATAGGGGGAAACTTTTCTAATTCTAATAAGAAACATCACCTCACAATTTAAAAAAAAAATCAGTAAAAGGACATGCATCACAGGAATGGTGAGTTGAGATGAAAGTGTTTCTATAGCATAGAACTGCAACCAGTATAAAATATAAATGTAAACTAAAATTTTAAACTATGAATTCAGTTTAGCCACATGAAGGATATTTCAATAAAACATAAAAATAGTAAGAATAAAACTTAAAAAAAAAAAAAACATCCACATCTCAGAACATAGCACCGCACTGAAAATCAAGGACAAGGAAAGTATTGTAAAATATCTGGGAAAGAGCTCATGCCATCTTGAAGGAATACTAATATGGCTGCTGATATTTCAACATATGCTATAGAAGACGGTGGAATGCCTTACAAGCAGTTCTAAGTATGACGTCATTCAGATAACTATTTGGGCATTTAATGAAATAGCCTACGTCCTGAGACTCATTTAAATCCCGTTGAGCAGCCAAATACCTATCCTCTGGTTGTTGGAGTACTCAACCAGAAATCAGTAACGGGAAGAGAAACCTGTACGTGCTGGGGATGGTTTAGAACTGAACAATACAGTTGAAATCCCACTTAACTCAAAAAAGAATCACATAGAAATGGGAAGATCAGCAACTTTCAGGCCATCATGCCTTCACAGGTGAATTCTAACAGCAGTTACAGAAGAAACTGACCAAGCTTACACACCATTTCCCAGAAACAAAGAACGGACTGTTCCCAACTCATTTAATGTACAATCTTTATATAAAACCCCAGTAGGGTCATTGTGAGGATAATCAAGAATAGTTGAATATCTCTCAAAAACAGAGACAAACACCCAAAAATAGCAAATGCAACCCAAAACTAGATAAAGTGAAAATATACCCTGAGTAAGTAAACTGTATTTCAGGAATGCAAGGTTGGTTTAAGAGTGTAAATTAATAAGTGTAATTAATCTTATTTCATGAAAAGTATTTATATGATTCTGACAATGCCAGAGGAATAAATTAATAGAATTCAGTATTTGCCTGTTACATAGACAAACTTCTCAACAAACTAGGAATAGGAGGGAAATTCCTTACATAAAAAGTATTTATAGAAAGCCCTCGAGTTATCACCACACTGAAATAAAACTTTTAATTTAATCCTTTTCCCTGAGATAAGAAGAAGAGAAGTGTATTCAAGTTCCAGCTTTTCCTGACAGTGAACTTAACTATTCCTAACTATGTCATTGGCCATGACTTTCTGAACAGTCCTTTGGGTCAAAGAATAAGGCAGTAAATTATTAAACACCCAAAGAAGATTGACATTTATTAAAATTAAAGAATTATCTTTATTAAAAGAGAGCCATCTCACCAGTTCCATGTCTCTTAAGAATGTTAACATTAAAGAGTAATCTTCATTGTAAATGGGTTTCAATATTCTTCTTTTGTCTTGAGAGTGGGTCTTTTGATCCCTTCAAGGGCAACTGATACATCTTCCCTTATTACTGATGGGCATCAGCTGGGGTCCAACACCCAAACAGTTCCTTCTTTGTCAGCCTGGCTGTTTTGGACACTTCTTGATAACTCCACAAACCTGTCAGGAGCTTCAGGAACTACCACATCACTGTTCTTCAGAGGCCTTGCTTCAGTTATGACTACTCCAGGCAACTTCCTTCTGGGAAGACATCTTTCCCAGACAGCCTCCATGAACCCTAGCTGACTCTGCTCATCTACAACTGTCTTCTCAGGACAATGGGAGAATGTTTTCTGTAGTGAATCAGTGGAAGGCTTGTAATTGGTGCAATGTGAGGTTATGATTTGTCCTTGGGATTGGCGGAACTGCAACCTGTTAAAAGCTATTGATACAAATTACAATTCCTCATTTGCATGTCATAACATGGTTACATAACACGGTTACATGCCATGCCCTTTTCTGAATTCATGATTAATAAACTACTACATTTATTTATTATATTTGAGTGATAATATCTGGAGGTCCCAGGGACTGGACTCCAGTTATCAGTCCCCAAGGCAAGTGTTTCTACCCATTGAGCCATCTAGCCATCTTCTCATCTCGATTTCTGAGTCATTCGTCTGTGCTGTCCCATTGTGCTGTTACACTGGGTCCACAGATAGGCTTCTCCTGAGTGGGCTTTTCTTACCTGCTTATGATCTTTATTGTGGGTAGAGTAGGCTGAGCTGGAAACGCAGGAGGAAATAGCAGTTACCACATCAACAGTATCATAATAGCAGCAGAGAATACAGAGAATGATCAGGAGCAAAATCCCAGGGACAAGAGGTACCTGAAACCATGAAGGTCAGCAGGAGAAGGGAGGAGATGGTGGACATCCAAGACTGTGGAAGGCTGTAAAGAATTGAGGATGAAACACTGTAGGTAGGCCCAGACCTCTGGAAGAGTTCTAGGAAGTTGTTAATATGTTGAAGTCAAGGGTCCTGGCATGCATGGTCCAGGTATCTCCTGTTAAGAAATAAAGATCCTGGGAGGGCTTGCAAGCTATAGCATTGACCATGGAGTACTGCTGCTTCTCATCATGTGGATCTCCAGTCACTCAGAGCAGAGCCACTGCCAGTGAAGGCCCTGACCAGTGACACCTCCCCCCCAGACCTGAGCCCCAAGACCTCTAACACTGGTACCATAATTCAGACCCAGATCCAGAACCCCCCGCCTCTGGGTTTTCGTCTCATCAAGTTCAGTGCCTTGGCATTCGGGGGCACTGAGCTGTCTACCAGCACCCAAAGCAATATTCTTGGCCTAGTCATGACTTTTATCTGAAGGGAATCTCAGGCAGCTCATTGTCAGTAAGTGTTTACAGGGAAGTTCTGGGTGACTCAAGATGGAGGTAGCTTGCAGCATAGGGGCAGGGTGGGGGGAAGCTAGCTGAGACAGCAGGGCCAATTAGACAGACAGCAGGACTGTGCTGGGCCTTGGAGCAGGTCCTGGATATAGTCAGCTATGAGAGTCCCAAAGGATAGAAACTGGAGGACTGGAGATACTGTGTCTTCCCTGAGTGAAAAGGTTATGGGCGACCATTCTCAAAAAACCGAGGCTCATCCACAGGGTACAGAATCAGGGCCAGCCACAGCCAAAGACTCCATGATAATAGTGATGTCACAGGAGCCCCAGAGTACAGATGATGCTCAGAGAAATGGCCTCCAAAGGAAGAAACTCCAACTAACTGAACCATTAGCCTGAAGTAAGCTTGCTTAACGATTGACAAGATTATGACTTCTGTTACTAAACCAAATGGAAAACTGAAGTACAGGTTAATATGAGTCGGAAAAGAAGGAGCCACCATTTATTTTGCATCATCTAGACTATGGCCATGGAATCTGGACCACAATTACAAATCATAAAGAATGACATATTGATTCAACCAAAGAGTATACAATAGTCAATAGATTGAAATAGATGTATGGGTGCTACTACAGAATGATGTTGACAGCAAATACTTTTTATGGTAGGATGTGTTTCCACACTTGCTTTGCTTTTGTAATCTTCCTTCCTCTGTTTTCTAAGTACTAGGGTTATGGAGCTCAGCTGCCTTAGCCAGGTGGACATCAAGTTTTGAAGATCTTGCGGTATCTAGATACCAATGACCATGAAACACGTATGCATGTAAACAGACTTAGATGTATTTACAACATGTCTTTATACACACAGACATATGCATGTAGACACATAGTTAAATGGTTACATGGAATCTATGCTAGCATTATGCTACTTAATATTCTGCATTGCTAAAAGCATGCATATAGGGAAAATACTCTTATTTTTCTTTCATTTTTGAGACAGCATCTCACAAACCTGCTCAGGCTGGCCTTGAACTCGTTCTACTCTGTTGCTCAATCTGGCCTTGAAGTTGTGATCTTTCTGCCTCAGCCTCCCTAAGTTTCTGGGATTACAGTCCTGGCTGTGTGGCTTTGCTTTTTATTATATATTTCTTTCCTATCAGATGATATGGTAACAGAGCCTCTGATTCCTTTTTGCTGAGTGAGAGTTTAAGCCAGTTCGGAGGAGAGAAAAGGGGAAGGGAAGGAGACTGGAGCTGACACAGAGAATGGAATGAGCTTCAGAGATAATTCTGGGGTGTCTCTGACCCACTTCCCCCATTTTCATAAGAAACAGCCATTCCCTCCAACCATACTTAAAGTATTTGCTTAGCCATTAAGAAACGTGTGGCAGAGCAGGCAGTGAATACATAAAAACTGCTTTTGGAAGTGTGGCACTGGGAGGCATTACTATCCATTAGGCGTCTACACACAAGCTTCCTCATCTAACTGGCTCTCAGTGCTAATGCGAGAGACCTTCACTTGGCTGAGTCCTCCTATCGCTCTGGCTGAACCGCCCTCTTTGCGCCACGCCTGGGGCTGTTCGAACTCAGCTCCAACTCTGCTCCAGCAGAAAGAGCTGCTTTGGCTGCGGTTGACTCCACGCAGGAGCAGAAACCATGGAACTCAGAGGACAGAGGTGTGCCGGCGGTGTGCCCAGCGCAATTAGAAGCGGATTAAGACCGACACAGTGTGCGGCCCAGGCGTGATGTGTTTTTGCCGTCTTGTCTGGGATTAGTAGCAATATATCCGCTGGCATGATGGACACATCTGCTCTCGTTTATCCTGAGCCCTGTCAAGCTCACAGGCCTGGATTAAAGCAAAACCACGCTGAGTGAGCATTGCTAATTTAGCTACTTGCCTCTCTCTACTCTCTTTTTCTTTTCCATATTCAAATTTTAATACGAATGTGCAAGAGGTCATTTGCCTCAGGCAGGATGACTTGGGAACAGAGCCTTTCTTCTCTGTCCTGAGTGAGAATTCGGGTCAGTGTATCAGGCGTATATTTGGAGAGCGTGGGAAAGAGAAGGGAGAGAGGATGAGTGTGTAGCGGAGAAAATGTTAACCTCTAGGGATAATTCTGGGCGGTGCGGCTCTGGTCCACCTTCCAATTACACAAGAAAGCGTCACTTCCTCTAATGACCCACACACCTGTCCACGCTCCAAAGTCCAGTTTCCATCCACTTCCAGAGGTTCACGCTTTTCCTATCTTCTATCCCCTTACAGAGGACAGACTCCAGACCTCCTCAGACCTGGCCATGGTAAGCCAGCCACCTCTATTACAAAATGACTGCCTGTTGCGCAGGTGGGTTTAACCTCTCTATTATGCACCTTGAACCTGTTTATTGCTTGGATCCGATTAACTGGCTTCTGGTTACCTGTCAGAGTTCTGCCCCAGTGCAGAGCCCAGCCATTCCCTCTGCAACCCTTTGAATCCCATCTCAGAGAGCCTTCTTTCTCTTGGCTACAACCGGGAGCCTGTTTATCAAAATCATGCCTGCAGGCAGGGGGGATTGAGCTCACAAGATCTGGGGAGCTCTGGTCTCCTCCTCCCTGTTCGTTCTTCCCTGTTGGGTTTTCTACTCAATTTGCTCTTTGAGCTGTCATGTATTTAATAATTTGCATCAGTTCCTTCTGTTTCTTACAAGTCTCTCCATTTCCCTTTTCTTCAAACATTTCAGGCCTGCAATGTCTGTGTTAACCCAGAACATTACAAAAGCATATTTTGATTTTTATTTTTTTTAACACTGTAGCTAGATAGACAACTAATAAGTCTGGAGAGAATGGTTAGGGTGGCAGGTGAGGAGGATTAAGGGATGAACTTTTTTATATTTTTTGGAGAATGGAGCCACTCTGTAAAGTCCTGATGTGCAGGGGTGGGGTGGGGGTGGGGAAGGGTGGTAGGATTCAGGTGAAGGTCAGAGGTAGAGGAGACTGCAGGGTGGAGCTCAGAGCACCACAGGTGACAGTGGACACCACAGGGCAGGAGTGGGATGGACCTCCTTGTCAGGTTGGCTTTTTTGGATCCCCAAAAATAACGGTGAATGGGTCATCTTTCATTTTTACCAGCCTGCTTTCTCCTCGAGTCTATCCAGGACTCAGGGATCTGATAGTCAGCGCCATCTCTCTCCTTACACACCATCTCCAGCAAAACAAAAGAAACTTGAAAAGGGCAAACTCAAATTCACCTTCAGAACCAGCAGAAAATCTAGTTAATGTGATTCTAGACTTCCCCTCCTCCCTTTCCCCCCAAAAGCCCCCTCCCACCCCTCACCCCACCCCCACCCCCAGCCTTCCACCTACTTGCTGATGTCTCAGATTCTTTTAACAAGGGAAAAAGTCTTTCATGCCACAATTAGGGATAAAAGGCATAAAATGCAAACGCCTGGCTGAGCTCCAGTTGGAGAATAATCAATCAATCCTTGGAATATAAATTACTGATATCAGATTCTTTCCTGGTGTGATGGAGGGAGGAGGTGAAGACAGCAGGCTGATACTGACACCTGAAATGGGCGTTTCCTAGGAGATGGGACAAAGGAGGGTACAGTCTCTTTCAGGTACAGAGCACCTTGAGATTGTGTGTGTGTGGGGGGGGGGGGGCGCCCTGTGTTTTTTTTTTTTTCTCTGTGCTGCTGCACACACTCCAGGAGCCAAGCCTTTGTGCTCACCCTGTTGTATCTAGAGGGAAGCTGAGGCTCAGAAATGTCAAGTAACCGTTCCCAAGGCTGGGGCTGCGAAGTCACACATCTTTTATTTGTACTGGCTCTTGATGTTCTGACTACAAGCCCGGTGAGTGTTAAACTACACGAAAGGCACAAAGGAAAACCGAAGACAGGAGGTGCAGCCTGAGGACTGTCACAAGCTCTTCCAGGGCCAGCTTGTTTACCTTGCTGTGGGGAGGGGTGCCGAGGGTGTGGAGTCATTTTAGTGCAGAAACTGGCAAGGCAGGCAGCCTGCCTCTCAGGTCTAAAAGGACTTGAAAAGGAAAGAGAGGGGAAGAAAGGAAGTTGAGTGTTGACTTTGGGGGGTGGGGGGGGGGGGAATTTCATTTTCTGTGAATTTGCTCTTTGAACAACTCTCATATTTTTGTTAATTTTCCTCTGCTCACAAAGTCCCACTGACCTTTCCTTCTCAATGTACTTGGATTGTCCAGGGCTTAAACGGTTTCTAATGGGCTGTGGATGTTTATGCTTTATGTTTCTTTAGAAACATTTTTTTCCTGAAGCCCAACATTCATACAGAAAGATGTGTAAAATGCTACACTATATAGAGCTTCATATATTGCCATAAAACAAATACCCATGAAACCGTTACCCAGAATACTAGAAATCAAATATCCCTGGCACCTACAAGTCCCTTTTGGTCATCACCTCTCCTCTCCTCTCCTCTCCTCTCCTCTCCTCTCCTCTCCTCTCCTCTCCTCTCCTCTCCTCTCCTCTCCTCTCCTCTCCTCTCCTCTCCTCTCCTCTCCTCTCCTCCCCTCCCCCTCCCCTCCCCTCCCCTCCCCTCCCCTCCCCTCCCCTCCCCTCCCCCTCCCCTCTCCTCCCCTCCCCTCCCCTCCCCTTCCCTCTCCTCCCCTCCCCTCCCCTCCCCTCTCCTCTCCTCCCCTCTTCTCTCTCTCTCTCTCTCTCTCCTTCCCTCCCTTCATCCCTCCCTACATCCACCTCCCTTTTCTGAAGATTATTTATCTGAAGATTATCCTTATCATGGCTTCTGAGGTTCTAGATTAATTGAATCTAATTTTGTATTTTTATACAAAAATATATTATACAATATATATATTATACAAATATATATTGGGCTCTCTCTCTCTCTACACACACATACACACACACACACACACACACTCACTCACTCACATATGTATACTGTTCTAGTTTCCTTTCTATTGCTGTGATAAAACACTCTGATTGAAGGCAACTCAGGGAGAAAGGGATTTATTTTGCTTACAATTCCAGGTCACAGTCCTTTACTGAGGGGAGGAAGTCAGGACAGCAGCTCGAAGCAGTTGGTCACACTGCGTCCAAAACCAAGAGCCGAGGGGAACATAAATAAATGTGCCTCTGATGTATGTTTCTTTGCTTCTAGCTAGGTTTCTTCACTCTTATCTAGTTCAAAAACCCCTATTTTGGGAATGGTGCCACCCACAGTGGGCTAATCCTGTCAATTAGCTAAACTAAGACAGCTTTCCACAGACATACCCACAAGCCAACCCAATACAGATATCCCTAATGAGTCTCTCTTGTCAAGTGAGTCTAGTCTATGTTGTGTGAAGTTGACAGTTAAAGCTATCATAGCTAATAAGGGTGATCATTTTCATAGTCACTGGCCATTGAAAATTTCCCTTTTCTCAAGTACCTTTCTCACTAATTTTTATTAAATTGAGCCATCCATCTTTTACAGGTATGTAAAAGCTCTTTCAAAAATTGAACAGAACCCCCTGTCATTCCCACAGAATCTGATTAACTCTCTGATTCTCTGATTCTCTTCCTCTCGTCCTAGTTATATCTTTGGTGAGTAGACATCCTTAATCCTTGGGTAACCTAATTTATCAGCCTTTATTTCTTTGAGGTCAGTGATTTTGTGTCCTTTTAAAGAATTCATATTATTTTTTGCCCTGTGGCCATAGAAGCAGCATATCACATTGCCAAATGGCAGCTTTATAGAACCACTCATCATTTTCAGACATGAAAAAACATTTGAAATGGGTTTTAATACAAGCTGCTGTACCAGACAGATAAAGGCTGTAATACCCTGGCCCCTCCTCACATGTGTGATACTGGTGTTTAAATGTTCCAGTTCCATGTACATAGAAGCCTTTCTGGTCCTTCTGCTCTTCAGTGCTGTCATCGGATCTGAAGGCTGAACTACTCTCATGTGCATGGTCTTGTAGTTTAACGGCGTGTTCTTCCATCTTTTGCTGTTCTTTAACAATATTTTGCTTTCTTGACCCATTGAACATCTATAATAAATCTTTACAATAATGTTTCCAATTTCACAAAGAAAAAGCAAGAAAAATGCCTGGACAGATGGAGACCAGAGTGAATATGTAGCTGAGATTAAGCACAGATTATTCACAGGAATGTCAACAAACATAAAATACTGAGGAATAATTTACATTTGCTGACACTGTTGAACGAGACCATAACCTAAAAATAATTCATATTTGAACTCTGCCAACACTATACAAACATGTACTTGACTGTTGTATATTACCCTTCTATCCAGCAACTTTGATAAATAATTTTAAAAATTCTGATCATCTTAAATATTCTCCTGGAATTTCTGAACAACAAAATAATAGCCTATTCAAACACTGGCAGTTTTAGCTTTTCCTTATGTTTCCTCTTCCTTTTTGCTTCTTATTGCCATGGCTCTGCTGCATTTGAACAGAACCCCATTCTTTGTTTATTTTCCTCTTCAAAGGATTAAGGGGGAATCTTTTAGTATTTTTCAATAAGTACCAATATTACCATATTTTTTTTAAAAATATGTACTATATTGTTTATGTGAATGTATGTACATTTTTATGCAGTGTTTGTGGTGGCCAGAAGAGGGCATCAGATCCTCTCAAGCCAGAGTTACAGGCCGTTGTGAGCCACCCAACATGGGTTCTAGGAATCAAATTCAAGTCCTCTGTATGGCAGTGCATGCTTACTGCTGAACCTTCTCTCCAGCCCTGTTTTTGCTTTTAAAAATACTTTCTTTCTCATAAAATAATCTCCTACCAGTAATTAGTTAATTAATATATTGATTTCTCTATTAGATAGGTCTATTCAAATTTTCTCTTTCTTGTGTCTGTTTATCTTGTTTAGTTATGCAGTCTTAGAAAAACGTTCATTACATCTTCGTTATATCCATGTTATGAAGTTGCTTGTAACAATTGTAATTACTTCAATTCTGTAGGGTCTATAGTGTTAACATCTTTTTATTTCTGGTTCTGTATACTTGCTCCTATATATCATCACAGGTACTTTTTCAGGTCATGGGGTTTAATGGTTATAAAAACATATCTCTCTTTTGTCTATATCTGGACTACTGTTCCTAATAATTATTTGTTACTTCTTACCATGTAGATACTACCTCCAGGTAAGAAGAACAGAAGGGTCTTCTACAAGTGTCATCTCTGACTGTATCAGCATTTTTTCTTGTTTCTATGACACAAGGAGAGACAACAGCAGCTTTGGGGAGATGAAAGTTAATTTTAGCCCACACTCCATCATGAAGGAAAGACATGAGGGCTGGGGAGCTGGCGGGCAGGAGCATGCGGTGGCTGCTCTCACTATGTGGACTGTCGAGAAACAGACTGATCAAAGCTGGTGCTCATGCTTTCTTATATTTAGTCACCTGGGAACTCTAGCCAATGCAACAGTCACGCCCACATTTAGGGTGGGTTCCTTCTCTTCAAACTTTTCTGCAAATTCCCTTATGGACACAACCAGGTATTTGTATCCTAGGTGCTTCTCAGTCCTCTGAAGGTGAAAATCAAAACTACTATCACAATCACCAATCTTGTACAGTAACTTTTCATTGAGGTGTAATATACGTATAATGTATCATAGAACTCAATACATCTTCAGAAGGGTCAACTACATTGCAAACATAAATATTTAAAAAGAGGTAGTGGGGGCTAGAAAGATGGCTCAGCGGTTAAGAGCACCAACTGCTCTTCCAGAGGTCCTGAGTTCAAATCCCAGCAACCACATGGTGGTTCATAACCATCTGTAATGGGATCTGATGCCCTCATCTGGTGTGTCTGAAGACAGCTAGAGTATACTCATATATATTTTATTATATATATATATATAATTTATATATATATATATATATATATATATATATATATATATATATATATATATATATATATATATATATATAGTAAAAATGAGGTAATGGTAGGTCTCCACCAGTCCTCTTATTCTCCCTTCTTGTTATACCTCCTATGTGGGCAACCACCATGTAGCCTTCAAATGGGACGGATTGGCGTTGTCTTCATGAGTCTCTGTCTTCCTCCCTCAAAATTCCTCCAACAGTTGAATACAGTTGTGCAGTTCTCCTTTTTATTGCTATATAGTATGACATTGTATTAATGTTATCATCTCTGTATTCTACTTCTGAAGGGCACTGAGTGATTCCAGATCATGTGGTTACAAATTGCTTACTATGACCACTGCTCGAGGCCTGTGTATGCACTGATCCTGACCACACACTTAGGAGTGGCACTACTGTCATAGTATTAGCATTCATATGAAGCACAGTGTTTTCACAGTAAAAGTCTCTTGTACTAACTTCTTACAAAATGAATATATGAATTTAACGTACTTATCAGCAATGTATGGGAACGGTTAAACAATTTTGCCATTTAAAGCTTTCTTACAGGCGTGTTGTATACATTGAACATATTCCCCAGAGCTCCATACATGATTTTGTGATTATATAAAATATAGAAACCACAAATTCTGTATAGAAAAAACTAGTAGTCATATTTAATTAAGGTCATCATTTCCAGTTGTATTAATTTTCACAAATAATATATTTCCATTATTCTTTATGAATGAAAAAGCCCCACTCTGCATATGCCACACTTTCCTTATCCTGTCCTCTGTTGTTGGACACCTGGATGGCTCTATAACTTAGCTGTTATAAAAAAAATGCTCAATTAACACTGATATTCAAGTGTGGCTATGATGGGTTGACTTGAGAATCCAATGGGTGAAAAAATTCAATAGTGGTGTAGCTGGGTGACATTGTGGATGCATTTCTAATGATGAGAATCCATACTGGTCTCCACAGAGGCTGGTCTAGTTTTTGGCAATGTATAAGGGTTCATTTATTTTCTACATCCATGCCAACATTTGTTTATAAAGCATATTTATTACATTTCAAATTAATTATCCTAGCAAAAGGATGCCTTTCTGTATAAATATAAAATTTGAGTTTCATATAATGTATTGACCATATACATCCCCCTTTCCCCCTTCAACTCCGCCTAGATCCACATCTCATCTTTCCATCCCTTCCAACTTTTGTCTTTTTAAAATAACCCATCAAGTCCAATTTGATGTTATTCTTTTAATGGGTGCCATTTTGAGGGGGTAAGATGGAATGTCAATGTAGGCAATTAAGATTGAAGATTTTTTTCTCCTCTATTTCTCATATATATTTCCATTCATATTTATTTAGTCCTTTATGAACTGTTATTTTCATTAGTCCATTTACTGACAGCGCAGTTTGTTTCCTTATTGTTTAGCCTTTTGAGTTCTCAGTATACTGTAGCTATCAGATGTTTTTCATTTTCTATTTGGCTGCATATGTAGCAGCCTCTCATTGTGATTTTACAGAACATTTTCCCTATGTTTACTGATAACTTGGACATCCTCGTCTGTGTTTATTCAGATCTTTTCCCTGTTTTATTCCATTGGGCTAATGTTCATTTTTGCTATTACAAACTAATGTGTTTTCATGACAGAAGACTTGAAGAACCTAAAAGAGCATAACAACAAAATCGAAATTACCTATGGATCTATGTATGATGGACTGCTCTACTGGGGTCACTTCATATATTTCACATAGTAGTTAGAACTGTAGGGAGTTACATAGTAATGCCATAGCCATGTTCATACAAAAAGATCACATAGGTCCTTGTTTTACTTATGGGCCTTCAACACACACAAACACACACAGACTCATTAGAAACAAAGGAACCCCCCCTTCTTCTTTATTGAAGGGAAGTTGGTTCTTAATCTTGGCTACCTAGGGTGACTTTCATAAATGTACCTCTTTTCAATAAAATTTTGAAGTTATATAAGTGCTACAAAAAGTCTTGGTTGATCATGGGCTCTTCTTGGAGTCATAGGATTGACCCTATTGTTGATTTTTCTATGTTCTCAAAAAGGTTCTGCTCAAGGCAGGTCATTTGTGCCAATGTGGTTCCTCTCTGATTAATGACATCCACTCCCTTCCTCATTTCTGACCCAGATACCCAAGTCAACATTCAGTCCTGATTTTGCACGGCTGAGCACTTACCATATTTAGAAACATTTCTTCTCCAACTGTCTACTACAGGCCCCATCTGTTTTCTGAACTATTTCCATCTCAGTTGGCTTTCCTGCCTCTGTTCCTTCTAGGGTGTTCTTCCCACTCCAGTTCTGTCCATCCTTTATACCACAATGGCCTTTCTACAATGCACATCTAACCATGCCGTTTCCTTAATATATTATCTGAGAGGCTTCTAAGGGCTCTCAAATTAGGTCTGACCCTTTGACAGAATGAGTGTGTGCACGGGGGAGTGTGTCTCGTAATCAGCCCCTGTGTCCTCCAGCCTTATCTCCTGCCTGCAGAGTCACTGCCTTTTCTTGATCACCTTAGCCATACAATAGGTTTCTCAAGTTTTTAGCACTTGTATCCTGAGTGTTTGGCATGAGCACTGTTATATAGTAGGAGTTTAATAACATTGCATGGATAGCTACAGAAATTAATATAAAGTGGAAAGAAAAGGGAAGTGATACTCTTTAAGAACTTGCCCTATGACAGGAGCTTCACCGGTGCTGTTTCTTTAAACCTCCTGACAGTGTTTACTATTCCTGTGTTTGCCATAAGGAAACTAAGGCACAGAGGCTTAATGACTAGCTTAAACTCATTCAGCTAAGACAGTCTGGAAATAGACCTGGCCATCGACCATCATGCAGATGACCCATAGGTTATTCTAATAATGATAAGGACAGCAGCCGTTAGATTGATTGTGGTTGTAGCTCTTGGCATTTGTCTATTACGAAGGGTCTAGTTTCTCATTCATCATTATTCTCCAGATACAAAATTAGCAGAATTATCCACCAACCCTAACTGATTAAGAAAGGGGAGCTTAAGGATTTAAGAGCCTTACCAAAGGTCACAGTCTAAGGTAGGAGCACGGCTGGGACCTAAATCCAGCTCTACCACCCTGAAGTTCAGCAGGCAATAGTGGTGGTGGTGGTGGGGGGGGCACTGCCCCAAACGTAGGAGAGCTTCCAGATAAACTGTCCATTCAGTGTTGCTGGTTATTCTGGCAAGAATCCTCTCCATCCCCCCTGTGAGCCCACAGGCTCCATAGCAGCTTTCAGGAGGTAGAAACTGAGAGGATGAAGGTTTCCACCGTTTCTGGAAGGTAGGGAATTCTGTGCATAAAAATAGTTTTCCTTATCAGGAAAAAAAATTCAAAAAGCAGAAGGAAAGAGTCCAGTATATACAAACATTTTTTAAAAAGCCCCAAGGAGGCCAGACCAATGTCATACAAAAGGCTCTTTTGGCCGTGAGCTCCCGGTAACCCTCTGTAGGCACTGCCCACCTGGCCTGCCTAGGGAATCTCCAGTCTCCAGGAAGGACCCTCATTATTCAAACAGTTCCAGAAGGTGCAGGAGGACAGCGGTGACTTTGGGAGAAGTACAATCTTATCTCCAGGGTGAAAGGGACCATTTGTTGTTTATGTCCAGGGGAGCAGGAGGCACAAAGAGAGGAGAAGGGCGCCAGGAGCTCAGAGCTGATCTGAAAACCCTCTGAAGAAACAATGCCTTCTCCCGGATGAGCTGCAGCCCTCCTGAAGACAAAAGCTCTCACGGATGAAATTGGTCTTTTGTGGTTCTGGCAAGAAGGAAGCCTGATAAAGCGAGCCTAACCTGACCCTCTCCCCTCCTTGCAAAGGAGACTGGAACTTATCTGCAAGTGGAGAAAGTTTGATCGTATGTCCTCAATGCCTATCTGATCTACTTGTCCCCCAGACTTCCCACAGAGGCCGCCATGCTACTTCAGAGGCTCCAGGACATCCTGGTGACCTGCCTCTGAGTCCACTCTTAGGAGCCTGTGGTAGGCTCCTTTTTGTTTCAGCCTAGACCAAAAACTGCTGTGGACCTAGAGGGCTCTGTTTTTTTTTTTTTTTTTTAATTTTGAACTTGAACTAAAAATAAAAACGAACCGATAACTTTGAAGTGGGCCCAAGCCTGACTCTTGCTTGAACCGGTTTGGGCCCTTCTCACCCTGCCAGCAAAAGCCCTCAAATTTAAAAGAGTTGCTAGCCAGCTGCTGCTCCTCCAGCCAGATTGCCACATGCCCCTCCCATAGCCTGCTCTACCCCCTTGTGTCCCCTGGGGTCTGGGCTGGGGTCCAGTGTAAGCTGACTTGGCAGAGTGTTGCTTTTCCAGGCAGCCCTCAAAATCACATTTAAGAGGTATTGTGGTTGTAATGGGGTCCCGGAGACAACATCTCCAGAAAGTTTTATTTAGAATGTAGGCTGACTTGCGGAGGTCAGGAGGGGAGACCAGGGGGAGCTAGGCCTGGGTCACTGGAGCCTTTCCAAACCACCCCTCTGTAGTTGTTTCCACAAATATCAGGGGCAGAGAGGAAGGACCACACCTAAAGCAGGGCCCAACTCATCCCACCCAAGTCTGGCAGAGGGAAACAGGCTCTTCTTAAATCTTCCTTGGCAAAGGGTTCAGGCCGCTGCAGTGTGAGATGCCTGTGACTTCCAAGCCTCAGAGAAGGAAATCAAGTCATTTCTTAAAAGAGGACCTAGGCTGTCTTTCACTGGTGATTATAGAAGCCATTACAGGGATGACAGCTGTGCATGTGTAATCAAGACGATGCCCAGGCCACATTAGTCAGTGTTTGTTAGGGATAATGCGATTATCTCATAACATTGCCCATAATAAGATTATCTTATAACATTACCCATAATATTATTATCTTATAACATTACTGATAATAATATTATCTCGATAATAGCATGAATTTTATTCTTCAAACTAACCAAGTGATTTGGTATATGAGACAAGTCTTCTCAACTAGAGGTAAAATATTGAATATACCTACATATGTGAATATGGATGTGTATATGGGTGCTTGTGTGTGTGTGTGTGTGTGTGCACATGTATGCAAGTGTGTATGTGTTAGTGAAAACACAAGTATGCATGCATGTGTGATGGTGGAGTGTGACAGGGTCTCCTTGTGAAACCCAGACTGCCATTAAACCCTTAGCAATCCTCCTGCCGGCATCATCCTCCAAGACTGCTAGGCTACCATGTTCAGATTTGAAAATGTTATTTAAAAGTAACTCTTATTGAACAGCTAGTGTGTGCCTGGCAAAGAACTCTGTGTCTTACAATGCAGGGCTAGTCAGCATAGACTTCCACAGATGCCTGTGAGGGTGGAGTGGACTTGGGGTTCTCTTTGGACTGTGGAAGTTCCAGGAACAAGTTTGGGCATGTACAGTGAACTTGCTCTCATATTGAAAGACTATGACTTTTACCCAGCTCATTTATTTTTTTTTTAAAAAGGTCTATTTATTTTATTTGTATGAGTACATTGTAGCTGTCTTTAGACACACCAGAAGAGGGCATCAGATCCCATTGCAGATAGTTGTGAGCCACCATGTAGTTGCTGGAAATTGAACTCTGGATCTCTGGAAGAGCAGTCAGTGCTCTTAACTCCTGAGCTATCTCTACAGCCCTCACCTAGCTCTTAAAAGCCTTTAAGGACTATAAAATATTACTACTTAAGAAGTATGATCTCAGGTTTTGATTGTGAAACTTTAAAAAAAATTCTATTCACTATTCATTGAAAGAGAGAGAGGGAGGGTGGAAGGGAGAGAGGGAGAGAAAGAATCAGAAGCAACAGCAGAAATCAGAAAAAAGACAGCATCAGATGCCCTGAAACTGGAGTGACAGGGGTTTGTGAGCCACTATATGGACACTGGGAACAGAACCTGGCTCTTCTGCAATAGTAAATGCTCTTACCCGAGTGCCAACATTCTAGCCCATGGTTCTGAGCCCTTTTGATGCCAAGGTCATTCTCCATTCTAGCAGCTTCACTCCTGCCCCTCTGTGCCCCACGGATTCTGCAACAAGCATGAGATTCTATTGTGCTATAAAAGACTCTTTTAAAAGCTGTCCCTTTATTTAGTAGTTTATAATATCTTTCAAATTTTATTGCATTTCATTCATTTGTATGTGTGTGGATACGGGCCGGGTGATCAGTGATTTGGGGAGTCAGTTTTCACATTTGATCATGCAGGTCCTTAGGATTGAACTCAGATTGAGCTTTGTGGCAAGCACCTTTCTCCACTTAGCCATCTTGCTGGCCCTATATTCTTTTTGAAGATGGATTGTGTACATTTTTTAAAACGTTCATTTAAAAAGCACATTTTAGGGGATGTATGATAATTAATTATATATTTGTGGATATATATGTGTGTAATATATAAATGGATAAATAGTGTGAAGTTTGGTACATATACATATTGTGGCATGATCAAATCATAGTAATTAACACACCTGTCACTTCAAGTAGTTCTCTTTTCTTTGTGGTAACTCTTGAAATATCTTCATTTAGCTATGTAAATATACAATGTATTGTTAACTAGAGTCTCTTAGCTGTGTAGTTGAATAACACAATTATCCATGTCTAACTGTAACTCTATACCCAGGGACAAATATCTGCGTTGCCACTCACCCTTGCCTCCGTGGTAGCCATCTTTCTAACCTGTACTCCTGGGCTCAACAATTCCCATACACAGGAAAGGGAAAACAAATCCATACTTTCTACCACCATAGTCAACAGGAATTACAGACATAAATATAAGATCCCCAAACTCTAAAGCTATTAGGAGACAGTGGGGATTCCACAACATTGGTCTAGGTAAGTTTCTTGGATACAATCACAAAAACATAGGCAAAAAGTAAAAACAAATGAATGAGATTGAAGGATCAAAGCTTACACACAGATAGGGTACAGTATCATATTCATAATCTTATCCCTGATTTCTAAAGTTCTAGTACTTATCAGATGTTTAATGAAATATTGTTGAACTAATAATGAAACAAATCCTTTGTAAGTAAGGTAAAAGAGTGTGTGTATCAGGGAAAAGGAATGTGTGTCCAGAAGCTCAGGGCTAGTTTTTTGGAAGGCAGAGGCAGCAGTGTTGGGCACAGAGCCAAAGGAAGCCATGTTCTTGTGTCCTGGTGATACTTGGATTTGGCTCTGAACCGGAACGTCTCCTGTACTCCAGTCCCTGCCAGCACCCCTGTGCCTTCACTTTCCATGGCATCTATTAATGATAAAAGTCCCTGCGGTTTATAATTACCAGTTTGACAAGTTCAGGAGTTCTCTGTTAATTATTATAATTAGCTTTCCACTCAGTGAGGCATCAGGAGTTTAACAACAATATTAACAACGGGAGGACAGTGATCAAGAATTGACTACAAAGAATTGACTGGAAAGACTTCCTTCTGCTGTCAGGAAAACTTATTAATGATGGGGAAATCTGCACAGCGGCTCCCCTCTGTCTCCTTAACTCAACTGTTGGCTCTTCATTCCCCGTAGGAAGTGAGAAGCAACTTTCATGGCTACTACTCAAAAACTGAAAGTTTAGAAACAATCAAGGAAGAAAGAAACCACTAACCCGATGGCTGTATGCCCTTTTGAGCAGAAACTGAGTGGAGGCAGTAGCCAGGGAAGAAAGCATCTACTGAAGGAAGCTGCCAGCTCCAGCCCAGTTCCCCGGAGTGTAGGCACATAGCAGGGCACTTGGAGCATGGAGTCTGGGGCTCATGGGAGAAGGTGTGTGACTTAGTGAACTTGCCAAGCATAATGCAGCACAGGCACAAGTTGTCTTTCTCTTACTGATTGTAATCATTCACTGTCTTCCAACTACCAGATATTGCTTCAAAGCTTGCCACATCAGTTTCCCACAAGACCAAAACATTCTCTAGCATTATTTCTAATGAAGGGCATAGAAAATAAAACTCAAGAGATTAATAAACAGTATCATCAAAGAGGATAGATTTTTGCGGACATCAAACTATAAACAAAGAAGTCTGGATTAGCCTTTCCAAGAGGTGACTTGAGGTATCTAAGTCACCAAACATCTTTTCTCAATGGTATTACTGCAAGAGAAAAAGTATGCATTATCTTAGCATGGAGGTGAAACTCAGGGCCAAGCACTTAATTTTCTAGACTCCATTCTATTTGCGTTTTGGCATCATTTTCTGACATGAATTTTTGGTGGTATCTCTGGAACTCATAAGGGGTATTCTGGGTCTCAGGGAAGTATACTCCATCTTTCATGCAACCCATGGGTAGCTGCAAATGCAGAGAGCAACACAACTTGGCAGGGTAAAGAAAGGTGTGACGGCAAAAAAAGATTAACATTTATCTAGTGCCTGTGATATACCAGGAGTCATGGTATACTTTGAGACAGTACTGATTACAGCAATTCAGATGGGAGCAGCCTATATGTTGCCTTCTGACCCCCTTCCCATACTCCAATAGCCACTAAGGAGTAAATCTGTGAGGTTATAGGGAGTGGAGCTATAGACAGTAAAGGATGGGAACTATCAAGAGTTCTTTGGAGGCTGGAAAGAAGATCAGAGTGTTCATGATGCAATGGATTAAATGATGGAAAGTGAGAGACTATAGGAGAAGGAGAGGGACAGATCCTGAAAGGCTTCAGGAGCTGAGAGTACTGGGATCTTCAGTGGCTGATAAGTTAGGCTTGGTGGTACACATCTTTAATCTCAGCACTGGAGAGACAGTGGCATTAGGATCTATAAGTTTGAGGCCAGTTTGGCTTACATATCAAATTCCAGGCCAGCCAGGACTATAAATTGAGGGTTCACTATAAAGACCAGTAGGAAGTCTGTTGAGCTATATCTTATTTTCCATTCTGAGTGGTCAAATGGTTACACCTTTCCTAACCTGGGAGAAAAGTTTGTTTCCCTGGAGACTTTAAGCAAGGTAAGGCCTATATTCTGGGAGATCAGACATGGGCAATGGAGAAGGTGAGGATATCCATTAGGAAAAAGACATCTTCATTTAGACTCTTCTTATTGTTGTGGTTCCTCAACCTAATAGCCAGGCTTCTATCCCCCCAGCCAGAGGTAGAGTTGCTTTCTGGAGAAGAGCATCAGAGACACTAGGCCTGTGTGCTACCAGGCAAGGATGCCCATAGCTGAGCATCCTTCATGCCTGCAGTGGCCAGCAGCTGATAAGACTCCACATAAGCTTCCAGGTAAATCTTGGCACTTCATTCCAGAGGTTCAGTGAGTATTTCAGAAAAGCACAAAAGCAGTGTCCAAACTAAAAGGAAAACTCAGAGGAAAGAAAATGACAGAGGAGAGAAATCCTTGAAAAGACTCTGGAGAAATGAATGGAGATGCTCACTCATTCAAGACATAAGAATGAGATGCTATATCTTCCTCTAAAAGAACAATGAAGAAACAAGAAAAAATTATCTTACAAGTTAAAACTATGTTGGCCAACACAGTTTTTAAAGCATAATAAATAGAAATTTTGTGACAATAAAATAAATTAATTTTTAAGAAAGTGAAAGTCAACAAAAAAGCTGAGTATTAAATCACTGAAATACCAGTATGTGGTTGTAATTTCCCCCGTTAAACGTGGGAAGAAACTGAAGTGATGGAGAAATATTGTTCTGTTACCAAAATCATAGTTGGTGGAAACAATGGAGCTGGGAGTTGAACCTGTGTCTCTGGCCCCAGAGCCATGGGAATAACAGACACAACAGTGTTCTGCTGCGGATGTACCATGGGAAGGGCCAAGGAGACAGATGGGTTGGCGAACATCATGGCTTTACTTTCATGGCATTCAAATAACCAGAGAGCAGAGGCTTCCGTTTACAGAAACATTTTGTGATGATCTGTACTGAACAGGGCTCTGTCCTCTTTCTATCTAGAACTGGCCCTAAACTCAGTGATTCCTTGTACTGGGACTTTTTCTGAAGCACAGTGCTCTTATATTAGACTTAGTGGGGGCATTTTCACTAAGTACAGATAGGATAGAGGAGATGGTTGTACATCAGACCATTCATCCCAGTGGATTTAACTATGACATGTATTTCAAGTCAGAGGTAGATGTGGTGTCAGAAGAAACATAACCACTAACAACTGAGACTGGAAGGACTGCTAATGGGTCTCAGCTGAGCCATGGGTTATGGACAACAGATGGAGACAAGGATCCACACAGCCCTGATTCCCTTCTGTCCTCCCTTCCTTCTCTCATCCCTTTCCTTTCTTTATCTCCCTCCCTTCCAGCAGAGAAGACAGAGGCCAATACTATCTCTTTAACTGATAGATTGGTTTGAGAGCATGATGTAAATTGTGATGTGGTTTACAGTTCCTGAGCTGAAGTTGCAGGGACTTGCTTCTGAGTCTTGGTAGATCACAGAAGCTTCTCTGTTTGATTGAAGGGCCAGGCTTTTTCCTGTTAAGCTTATATGAAGGCTGGTGTCACAGACAGAGCCCAGGCTCCTATAGACAAGCTTACCCATAAACAAGAAGCTAGAGGGTGAAGCTATGCTTCCCAGATCAGTTCTATCCCCAACATTACCAGGCTGGAGCATCATGACTCCGTTATGGGAAACAGAGGTAGGAATGGAGATAGTCCAGGAGTAGTTTGCTAATCAACACTTCCTGTAAAGGATAGTTTCAGGATTAGGGACAATGTTTTCTTTAGATCAAAAGAAAAAGCTTGCATAAACGATGCTTCTAGGGGTGGGATCACAGCTGTGGATTCTTTAGGAGATATGCTTTGAGAATAGTTGTACAAAAGTCATGGTGTTTGGATTTTACATTGCTCATATCCTGGAATATATTTTGATAAGCTGTATCAATTATGTTCTCATTGCTGTAACCAAACACCTGCAAAAAGCAATTCAAGGAAGACAGGTTTGTTTTTGTCTCACAGTTCAGAGGAAGACAGTCCATCATTGTCAGGGAAGGTATGGCATCAAGAACATGAGGCAGCTGATCACATAGAATCTGCAGTTTGGAAGGAAATAGACAAGAATGCTAGTAATCATCTGGATATCTACATTTTTCTCTTCTTCAGCTCATATCCAACCTATAAGATGGTACTGATCACATTCAGGGTATGTCTTCTTCCTCCCTTCAGTTGAACCTGCCCTAAAACACTTTCAGAGAGGACACTGAAGGTGTGATTCCTCCATTCTAAATCCAATCAAGTTTACAGTGGAGACCAACTATCACAAATCAACCCATAGTTCAACTAGACCTCCAAACACCTCATTTTTAGCTGTGCAGTTTCCTCCATTGCCCCTGAAGTCTCAGTCCATCTCCAAGGATTTCCAATGTCTTAAGAGTCCTCAAAATGTCTGAAAGTGTCAAGTCTCTTCTGAGACTCAATATGATCTCTTAACCTTTAACTCCTGTGTAATTCAACGTACAAGATACATAGTTCTAATGTGCAGTGGTACTGAGCCATTATTTCTACTTCAAAAGGGAAGTTGTGGTAGATGGCAAGGAAAAGGCAGAACAGGGCAGGCCTGAGAGCCAACAGGGGACATACCAGTCCTTACAGTTATGTATCCAACATCTCAGGTTTGTGGTGACATCATCGACACTTCAGCAGCTTTAGCTAGCCACCATCCTTCTCCAGTTCTTCCATCTGTAGTGATGTAGACTTTCTCTTGGGCCAGCTCCAATCCATGATAAAACTTGCCATGACAGATTTCCCATCGCTCTGTCATTTTGAAACTCCTGAGATCTCTACTGAAACCTTAGACTCACCTTCAAAACAGCTTCACATAATTTTCCTTTGGGTACTCATTCAGGGAATCCAAACATGTCACCCATTCTCCAGTTTCAGTGACTTTCTAGAACCTTGGTGCAGACCTCCATGGCCCCATAATCCTTGTCTTTTGTATGCCTGCAAGACCAACATCTTTGTGGATGACTCTTGTCAAGGTCTGCTGTCGATTAAGATGTGGTCCTTTCATCTTTTACCACAGCTATACTGGCTGCTGTATGTGATGGTGGCTGTCTTAGTCAGGGTTTCTATTCCTGCACAAACATCATGACCAAGAAGCAAGCTGGGGAGGAAAGGGTTTATTGAGCTTACACTTCCACGTTGCAGTTCATCACTAAAGGAAGTCAGGACTGGAACTCAAGCGGGTCAGGAAGCAGGAGCTGATGCAGAAGCCATGGAGGGATGTTTCTTACTGGCTTGCTTCCCCTGGCTTGCTCAGCCTGCTGTCTTATAGAACCCAAGAGCACCAGCCCAAAGGTGGAACCACCCACAAGGGGCCCTCACCACTTGATCACTAATTGAGAAAATCCCCACAACTGGATCTCATGAAGGCACTTCCCCAACTGACACACAAACTAGCCAGTACAGTGGGTGAACCTCAAAAACACTTCCCTGACCAGTCGTGTCTATGGGGAAAATCTTTTCAGTGTTGCTTAGCTTAGTCTCTCATTTTTCAAATGAGTTGGAATTTTGGAAGTTGGGGTCCTTGGCAGGGGACATAGCCCTCGAGGTACCTTCCATATTGACTCAATATAAAGTGCAACGCTTCTCTGTACCCTCTTTGTCTACAACTTCAAATGCACTCAAATTCTCTTGTGACAACTTGCACATTTGTCCTATCTTCCTGATTTAAGTTATTATAAACCTTAGTAAATGCAGTGAACAGTAGCCCTGCCACAGGCTCCCAGTTATACTGTCTTGAAGTTTTCTCAACTCATTACTTTTGAATTCACAATTTTAAAGACATGGACAGAGAAGCGTTAGATCCGTTGCCGATATATAACACAAAATGGCTTATAGCCCAGTTCCCTGTAGAATCCTTGTTCTCTTTTGAAGTGTTCTGAAGGCAGGCCTCTGCTCTCCACATTTCTGATCTTCTGAACTTCTGTGAGAATGCCCATTAAGGGTTGATGGCCTTATCCTAGGTGTCTCTAGCCTACAGGCCTGCAAATGCCTCCTCCAAATCAGTTCCAAATACCTACAAACTGTGTGGTCAGATAGTGATTTTTTTCAAATTAATTACTTTTTCTATTGCTATGACCAAATACCTGACCAAAAAAAAAAAAAACCTGAAGAGAAGGATGTTTTATTTTGACTCATAGTTCAGAGGAGCTCAGCCCATCAAGGCAAAGACAGCATGGCAGAGAGAATCTGAGGTCACAGGTCACATTGCATCTATGGTAGGGAAGCATATAGAAATAAATACTGATGTTTATCTGTCTTCCACTTTTCTCATTTTTATTTTTATTCACTGAATGACCCCAAGACCCATAGGATGGTAGTGAGCACATTCAAATTGGATCTTCCCTCCTTAGTTAAGCCTCTCTGGAAACATCCTCAAAAACATGAGCACAGGTGTGTCTCTTAGGTAATTCCAACTTACTCATATTAACAATAGAGATTTACTAAACCAAGAACTGGAAAACTTTACAGTTAGTCACTCCTACTTTTTGCTATGAGGAGAGAGGAAACTTGTAGTCTAAAGATGTCATGGCACCATCCCCAGCAATACACTTAATCATCTGGGGCCCCAGCTGGTATGCCTGAGTCAGGCATAGATCCAACTGCTTTATTCACTTTCTAGGGTCTCTATGGGAATCAAAATGCAGTACTGTATGAAATAAAATCTCAGCCATTAAATAAGGGCATTCTAGCGATGCTAAAATGGCAACTGTTCAGTCTTGGGGAACATCTCTCCTGAAGGACCTTCCATTGATACCTTTCTCTCTCTCCTTGTCTCTGACCCACAGAGATGTTCAGGATCTTGACCACAAGCCACAAGCCTTCTCTTCTGTTTTCTACCACATACCTAATCTTAGTTCCCTGCTTTTGAAAACAAGCCACAACTTTCACATCTATAAACACACACACACACACACACATACTGAGAGAGAGAAACAGATTAAAATACATTCTGGCCCTCTTGCTCAGAAATGGCACACACAAAGTGGTCTTAGGACACAGTGATTATATCTTTCCTCGAAAGTCATGGTACCTGGGAATACACACTAAGACAATAGGCTGAACAAATATTGGACAAGTATCACTTTTTGCATTGCTCACTTTGCTGGAGCTGAGTGGGTTGCCTTTTCAAATACTGCAAGGATGAACCAGTCAGTCTGGATTTAAGATGAACATCACACACCTTTCTTTCCTTACCTTTGCTCCCTCTTCTTCTAATTTCCAGATATGTATGCAAAGGAATTCTTTAAAATGGAGGTACTCAGAAAACTGTCAACATAATGAACAAACTACAGTCATCGTATGCCTGTGCGGGTGACTTTGGTCTCTCTTTTTCTGTCTCCTGGACTCCGTGTTATTCAAAACGTGGGTTTTACCCCAAACACACATAGGGAAGGTATGACGTGGTTCACTGGATCAATGATGGAGTTAGGTACAGGTCTTGTTTCCTTCCTGCCAACAGTGAGCAGAACAAGGTGGACAAGGTGTGGGAGACTAAGGCCACCCGAGGGTGCAGAGTTGCATCGTTTCTTAAGCAACACCCCAGCATCTGTGAGTGGACATAGATTAGACATGGGATGCCACTGTATAGCATGCTCCTTCAGGACCTGAAAGTAGCCCATAATGATGCTTCCTGACAAGGAAGAAAGCAGTGTGGAATCCTGTAGGGTAGGCTGGGGCCTCCAAATGAAGGAAAGATTGCCCTGAGAGAGAAATGGGCTCCAAGTGATCATTCAGTAGCTCTGCCTCCTAGGATTAGAACCCAAAGTTCCATGGTCCCTCTGAGATCATGATATTCTAGCAACAGTTGAGGGCATAATGGTAGAGCTTTCAGAATGTCACAGTAAGACAGGACTAAGTTAGCACTACCAGCTTGTCCCAAATTTAGCCTCCAATTACTAGGCCTTCTAAACTCCTCAGCTCAGTCTCTGAGTTTCTATCCCAGGATGGCCATCCTTAGAGCAAATGAACTCCTAGGTCAAGAACTATACGACCTTCCTTTGGAATGCCAACATGTCTGACATGTCTGATATTGTATATACTAGTCTGATACCACACTATGTGCACACATGACCTTGTGCCCTAAGTTTTTAATACCTCCTACATCATCACCTAGCACTCTCCATCTTGGCTACAGCCTCTTTTTCCATTGCCTAAAGCAAAGACTTCAACATGTCTTTCTGATGAGTCTGTTCATATTAGGTTGAAATGGGTTTGAAGTAGGATTTTTCTCATTGCTCCAGGCCCCATCTAATGGTGGTCACCAGGATCTGACATTCTTATTTTTCCTGTTGGGAGAAGAAGGCATTTTCTCTCGTCTCTGGAAGAGGCAGTGACAGGCAAGTCACAGTAGCCAGGGTTGGAAGACAGACTGTGGTTTCTCATCATTAGAAAAATTAAAGTATACAGACAGAAATGTGGTTTTGCTTCCTAACTGTATCCTGTCAACTAAATATTTCATTTAGGCCTAATGCCTGAGCCAAATGAGAATCCCGAGCAAAACTGCGCTATTAGAATACACTTAATTATTGATTCAGCCAGGCAAAAAATAAAAAATAAAGAAACCGGGTGGTACTCTAATTCCTCTTATCAAGCATCTCGAGTG